>NC_059204.1:40710870-41310870 GCF_020615455.1 Coregonus clupeaformis
CAATTGGGTCAGCATGGGTTAGCCTACCTACTACAGTCCTGCTGCTGAAAGGGTTTTCTGAGTGTGTTTCTTTCTGTCACGGTCTCAATAATAAGCAAGTGCAAATGCAATGTTTATGGGAGCAGCACAGTCTTGTAAGTTGTTTGGTGTGGTGATGTCGTTTTACTTTTCTGCCGCGGGGAGCAGCAGCCACTCGCTTTTTGAAGGCAGCAGAGAACCTTTGCTAGCACGAGTGCGGTATAAGGAATGGAGTAGCGGTCTCGCTACTTTATTTCCGACCGTTCTCTTTTGTATTTATTCAGCGAAATAATACAGAACATTTGGACGAAGTTCATCACAAAACATTTGCTTGTAGAAATAGGTTGTTGTGATTAAGATGATAGTACAAATGTGCCACTTTAAAAGCAAATAAACCAACCAGAGTATGCACCAATGGGAAGGCTGGTGGGGCTGAGGTTATGCTAATATTCGCCGCAAAGCATTCTCAAATAAGCTGAAGACACTGACTTTCCATGACATGTACGTAAATGTAACGACAGGGATACAAAATATACATTTTTCAGATAGGGTTGACATGGAATTACGGTTTGAAATGTATGAGCATCGGCTCAAATGTAATCCTGTATCCATGACCTAAAATGAGTTGCCACGCATACTTGTACATTGCTGCCATTGAATGTTAGTATCGTCAGTGAGGTACATCCTTACCTGTTATTTCAGTAATGAAGTATCAGAACATGATGAATGGAATTTCATGAGAAATGATTATTCTCACCTGGTCCTCGGAGAAACGCAACACTCCGAGGATCCCATTCTGATTAGCTGACGATAAAAGAATCATGTTAAAATAAAACTGAAATTCGGTGCGCTTGCCACAGTCTTCCGATTTCTGATCAACAAGTCTTCCACCCACGCACACCTTCAAAATACTGCGTCCATTGTGATACTGTATACTTGAGACTTAACCTCTAATGAGAATTGGGAAATATAGTTGAAAACTAAAATTTGTTGGGAATAATTATTTTTGTTCATGAGTGTTTTAAACAATATGGAACTGGAACAGAGGTTACACATACGACGAGGTGGCCGAGTGGTTAAAATACTGCGTCCAATGTGATACTGTATACTTGAGACTTAACCTCTAATGAGAATTGGGAAATATAGTTGAAAACTAAAATTTGTTGGGAATAATTATTTTTGTTCATGAGTGTTTTAAACAATATGGAACTGGAACAGATGTTACACATACGACGAGGTGGCCGAGTGGTTAAGGCGATGGACTGCTAATCCATTGTGCTCTGCACGCGTGGGTTCGAATCCCATCCTCGTCGTGGGAAGAGATTTTGTCCTCGATGGAAGATTTGTAAATGGAGTTCTCTGCTAAGATCAATATGGTTGGTAATGTTACGTATAGCTGGAATTCTACTCGAGTATTTAGGAAGATGTGTTGGAAACAATATCTGGATGCGGAGCTGTATAGTGAAATGTAATTAAATGTAGGCCTATTCACAAAGATACCACCATGCTTGCAAATACTGTAGAAATTAGTTACATTTTCTATATTTGACTAGTTTACAGACTAAATTATTTCGTCACCTTTAAATTAGCGTGCTATTAATTACTACAGTCAGAATCATTTTCGCAGTTAATGCACTGACTGGACAACCTACAAAAAAAACACTTCGCCCTACGAACTGCAGGCGGTGCCGTGGCTTAGATGGTTAAAGCGCCTGTCTAGTAAACAGGAGATCCTGAGTTCGAATCTCAGCGGTGCCTTTTACCTCTATTCACTTGATCATAAATACATTATAAAAGGTGTATGAAGTATCAGTCACTAATTAATTTAACAGAAATGCAAATGTTGGGTACAGTTATTCATATATTAGGTGCTTTGCAGTTCAACCGTCTATATATCTAATTTTTTTTTCCTGTCAAATACTCTAGCTACATTACTGTCGCTGTTAAATATTTTATACCACCATGTTTACTTGTCTGGCTACCAAAACATATTGCGTCGGCCAAACACTACGCCACCGCGATAGACGATTGGGGGCACACTGGGCTTGTTTGAGTTGTACGGCGAAGCAACCGACTGTAGACGAAAGTCGAGGAGTGAAGTCCGAGGAGGTGCATCTGCAAAAACCCTAATGATTGGTTGACAATAGAGGCTCCCACAATGCAGGCAAAGGCTGCAGGATGAAGTTCGATCGAGTACAGGCTTAAAGCTGCAATAGTCACTTTTTGGGCGACCTGGACAAATTCACACACAAATGTGGGTTATAAATCTGTCATTCTCATTGAAAGCAAGTCTAAGAAGATCTGGCCCATGTGTGCTATTTCTAAGCTTCCCGTTCTTAAGTTTGTTTTTGCATCTTACTTTCGGTTTTGTACACCAGCTTTAAAGAGCTGAACACAATATTTTTGGTTATGGAAAATATATTTCACAGTGGTTTAGATAGTACAATGATTCGCTACACTACACTTGCTTGTTTTGTCACATAAACTGAAATTAGGCAAACTATTAGAATTTTAGCAACCAGGAAATAGCAGCGCGATTTCGGCATAGTGCATCTTTAACTGAATGACAACGGATAGTTTGGGGTAGGCTGGGCAGCTGGCATCGACTGTTTCTCCTGATGTTAGTTTCTTCTCAGCAATGACTCTGGATGATGTTTTTTCTGAGGTCTTGGCTGATTTCTTTTGATTTTCCCATGATGTCAAGCAAAGAGGCACTGAATTTGAAGGTAGGTCTTGAAATACATCCACAGGTACACCTCCAATTGACTCAAATTATGTCAATTAGCCTATCAGAAGCTTCTAAAGCCATGACCTCATTTTCTGGAATTTTCCAAGCTGTTTAAAGGCACAGTCAATTTAGTGTAAGTAAACTTCTGACCCACTGGAATTGTGATACAGTGAATTATAAGTGAAATAATCTGTCTGTAAACAATTGTTGGAAAAATTACTTGTGTCATGCACAAAGTAGATGTCCTAACCGACTTGCCAAAACTACAGTTTGTTAACAAGAATATTGTGGCGTGTTGAAAAACGAGTTTTAATGACTCCAACCTAAGTGTATGTAAACTTTCGACTTCAACTGTATGCAGCGAACATAGAACAGCGGAAGAATTCTGTTTGGAGTCGTCAGGCGACATATTTACATGATACTACAACAGTTGATTAAGTGAACATTTGATCATAGGATCACGCGAGAATTGCTATTAAAACTCAAATGGCAGCAGTGGGATTCGAACCCAAACCTCCAGAGAGACTGGAGCCTTAATCAAGCGCCTTAGACTGCTCAGAGGTGAAAAGTAAAAAATAAAAATAAAAGCTATGCACAGCAAGCGACTTAATAAGAACATAACTGTTTTGCTTCTTTGCCCGTAGACCATTATACATACTAACATATTATGTCGACATACTCACACACTATGTTGTCCTGCCAATTACCCAGTCATAATACTCTAGCATAGTGTGTTGTTACAGTATCCAAACCTTAGAAAATGCGAAAACTACACATTTACTAAACATTCCAGTCTATTTTCCTAACACTGTCTGGAGAACTCGTTTCATTTTCTGTTTCTCACCACTGGAGACCGCCCTTTGGCCACAAACAATCTAAAATTTGACTATATACAGTGCATTCGGAAAGTATTCAGACCCCTTCACTTTTTCCAAATTTTGTTACGTTACAGCCATATTCTAAAATTGATGACAATTTTTTTCCATCAATCTACACACAATACCCCATAATGACAAAACAAAAACAGGTTTAGGAATGTTTGCAAATGTATTAAAAATAAAAAACAGAAATACCTTATTTACATAAGTATTCAGACCCTTTGCTATGAGACTCGAAATTGAGCTCTGGTTTATCCTGTTTCCATTGATCATCCTTGAGTTGTTTCTACAACTTGATTGGAGTCCACCTGTGGTAAATTCAATTGATTGGACATGATTTGGAAAGGCACACACCTGTCTATATAAGGTCCCACAGTTGACAGTGCATGTCAAAGCAAAAACCAAGCCATGAGGTCGGAGGAATTGTCCGTAGAGAGCGCTGAGACAGGATTGTGCCGAGGCACAGATCTGGGGAAGGGTACCGTAAAATTTCTACAGCATTGAAGGTCCCCAAGAACACAGTGGCCTCCATCATTCTTAAATGGAAGAAGTTTGGAACCACCAACTCTTCATAGAGCTGGCCGGCCGGCCAAACTGAGCAATCGGGGGAGAAGGGCCTTGGTCAGGAAGGTGGGCCTTGGTCAGGGAGGTGACCAAGAAGCCTCAGTAAAAGGCAAATGACAGCCCGCTTAGAGTTTGCCAAAATGCACCTTAAGGACTCTGACCATGAGAAACAAGATTCTCTGGTCTGATGAAACCAAGATTGAACTCTTTGGCCTGAATGCCAAGCGTCAAGTCTGGAGGAAAGCAGGCACTGATCATCACCTGGCCAAATCCCTACGGTGAAGTATGGTGGTGGCAGCATCATGCTGTGGGGATGTTTTTCAGCGGCAGGGACTGGGAGACTAGTCAGGATCGAGGGAAAGATGAACAGAGCAAAGTACAGAGAGATCTTTCATGAAAACCTGTGTCAGAGCGCTCAGGACCTCAGACTGGGGCGAAGGTTCACCTTCCAACAAGACAACAACCCTAAGCACACAGCCAAGACAACGCAGGAGTGGCTTCGGGACAAGTCTCTGAATGTCCTTGAGTGGCCCAGCCAGAGCCCAGACTTGAACCTAATTGAACATCTCTGGAGAGACCTGAAAATAGCTGTGCAGCGACGCTCCCCATCCAACCTGACAGAGCTTGAGAGGATCTGCAGAGAAGAATGGGAGAAACTCCACAAATACAGGTGTGCCAAGCTTGTAGCGTCATACCCAAGAGGACTCGAGGCTGTAATCGCTGCCAAAGGTGCTTCAACAAAGTACTGAGTAAAGGGTCTGAATACTTATGTAAATGTGATATTTCAGATGTATATTTTTTATACATTTGCTGTAAATAAAAAGCTGTTTTTGCTTTTTCATTATGGGGTATTGTGTGTAGATTGATGAGGGGGGAAAAACTATTTCATCCATTTTAGAATAAGGCTGTAACATAACAAAATGTGGAAAAAGTGAAGGGGTCTGAATACTTTCCGAATGCACTGTATACACTGGAGTGTACAAAACATCAGGAACACCTGCACTTTCCATGACAGACTGACCACGTTAATCCAGGTGAAAGCTATGATCCCTTATGATCCCATGTCTATTGTTAAATCCACTTCAATCAGTGTAGATGAAGGGGAGGAGACATGTTAAAGAAGGATTTTTAAGCCTTGAGACAGCTGAGACATGGATTGTGTATGTGTTCCATTCAGAGGGTGAATGGACAAGACAAAATATTTGAGTGCCTTTGAATGCGGTATGGTAGTAGGTGCCAGGTGCACCGGTTTGAGTGTATCAAGAACTGCAACGCTGCTGAGTTTTTCACGCTCAACAGTTTCCCATATGTATCAATAATGGTATCAAAGGACATCCAGCCAACATGACACAACTGTGGGAAGCATTAGTCTGTGGATTTCAACACCTTGTAGAGTCCACGCCCCGACTAATTTCCTAATGTTAAGGAAAATAACCGGCACACATACACACGTTGAATACAAGATTTTATAAGACTTGTCTCTAAAACTGAACCCATATCCTCTGATGGAAGTGAAAAAGTGTCATACTTGGGGGAAAATTGTGTACAATTGGGTTTTTAATGGTTTTGTTCACAGTTCTACCTGTATTTGTTTACTGACCTGTTGTAAAGTAGCACTACTGTGTTTTATTTGTACGTAGTTTTTTGTGTAACCGTCTACTGGGGGTCAGGGGCTTGGTCAGAATAGCGGTAAGGGTCAAAGAGGTGACGCTGGTAATCATAGGGGTCAAAAGGTGATACAGTCTCCTCAGCAACAACTTCTTCCTTCACCACCTCCTCCTTCTCCCCCACAACAGCGGGGAGAGTAGGGGGTGGTGGTGGTGGCTCAGTCGCCTGGACAGGGCGAGGTGGGTGATCGATCAGGCAGTCAGGGTCCCAGTAAGGGTCACAGTCATACGCCATCCCTTTAATGACGATGGGAGTAGGAGGAGGAGGTTGGAGAGACTTCTTAGGAGGGGGTGGAGGTGGGGGAGGTACTTCAACAGCTGGCTCCAGAGGTGCTGCAGGAGCTGGCTCCATAGGTGCGGCAGCAATGACCACCTTGCCAATTTGGGGTTTGCAGGCAGGGTTGTAGCGTGGGTCACAGAGGACCGGGATGGCCCCTGCAGGCAGGTAGACGATGTGAGCTTTACAGAGGGGGTCTTTGGGGTTACACAGATACAGGACGTCAGCCTTAGTAAGAGAAAGTGGTGCTAGGGTAGTAGGAGGGGGCTGAGTGGTAGGAGGCAGTGTGGTGGTAGTAGGAGCTGCGGTGGTGGGTGGTGGGGTTATCACACCCAGGGCATTCTGGTAGCTTGAGGCGTCTGGGCCATAGACCTGCTCCAGGTGACGCATCTGCTGATACAGTATCCTGATCCTGTCAATCTCATACAGCTGCGAGGAATAGAGAGAGATCCACACAGGGTTTGAGAATGAGAGAGGGAGGGAAAGACAAAATAAGTGATCAGGTGGGTTGAGGAATGTGCAGATGACAAGAACCTGTAGTAAATCCTGTTTAACATTCATTCTAATGACGCAAAAATCAGCTTTAAGTGTCTCTCATGATATGATCCCTTTACTCACTCCTTCAATATGGCCTATGCTGTTGTAGAATTTGTAGTAGGACTGGAAATCAGGCGTGCCGCGGTGCCACTTGGGGTCGACGTTCCGTTTGGGGCGTGACTGAGACAGGAAGCCATGAGCCTTGGCGGAGTCGATGCTGACCTCCCCCACAGCTGCATTTAATGACAGGAATCATGGTGGGAGAGAGGGGGATGGGGACAACACATTTAGGCAAAATAATAATAAAAAAAATTCTCACGTGCCAACACTCTCTCGCACACACGTCAAACATAAATCAAACAGTAGGCTACACAATCAAACAAGCACGTGCCGTTGTTGTATTTTCTTTTACCTCTAGCCTTCAGAGGTGTAGCATCCAGCAAACCTGCAGAGAGGGATAAGGTGTCGAGAATACAAACAGGGTCAGAGGTGTTGAGAAGGGTCTCGCTGCAGAAATATCTGCAGACTCAGAAGTTTCTGAAAAAAGTTATTTCATAAAATCTGTTTGCGTTATCACGTTTGCAATAGAAAGCTATGCCCCCGTTCTATAGGCTATATTTAGTTGCCATCTAGGCATACATGTTAGTTTAGAGTGGAAACGGACCTGGCAGTAGGCAGCATAGTGTCCCCGTCAGGAGAACCTGAGAAATCATCCTTGCCACCTGGATAACACACAAAAAGACACTTGACTGGCGTAGAATACAGTATTAATTCTATTTGCTTCTGCTTTGATCATAGAACACACAAACATAACTTGCTGTTCACTTAGTAGTAGTATTGGCACATTGGATGATAAACTGACTTGTTTCTTTCACATTTGAAACTACATCAAAATATCCTTTACTTTTATCAGACTACACAATATTTCAATTTACCACATGAATCAATTCAATTACCAGTCCATAATAGATTAATTACATTACACATGACCCTAAACTGACAAGTTTCGCCTTGACTGAGCAGCAGTGACATTTTATATAGAATATAAAGATCTTCCCACTTCACTCCAGCAAAGGCTCTGGTGCTCCAACTTATGTCTACAGCATCAATTAACTCATTTAAAATATCCTGTTTTAGGCACACAATCAATCATTGATGCATGCAATCAAACTTATCCTTATACAATAATGATAAATATATTAATTGAATTAACCTAGTCAGGCCTCTTGACCAGCCTAATGCTCAAAGCACATATTATATGAAGCAGATCATTTGCAAATTATATTCTTACTTGCCTGTACTTGTATCGCTCTTCACAGTCCAGTGTCAGTCTGAGACAACTTTACAGTTCATAAATACTGAACTCAATGCCTCTCATAATTTGGGCGCTTTCCATTGGCTATTGACCCCAAATAACTCCACCCTTTGCACCTCTACCATCCTTTTCTTCTTGAGACGTGGAAATGGTTAAAGTGCTCATTAAGCACTATTAGAAGTGTGTACCCGAGGGAATTAACGATAAAAGTGAAACTTCAAATGAAATAGGCTTACAACGCATTGTAAAATCATGACAGCCAGGCACCCGCTGAGGGCAGAAACAGTGCATGGGGCAGTAGGGTCCCTTGATGTTTTGGCCTCACTACAGCTGCATATGATCCTGTTAGAAATACTCTTCAGAAGAGATACATTGTAGGCTCTCTCTTCATTTCATATTACTACCAATATGGTATTGCATGATGAACATCAACTGACACATATACAGAATACTTGAAACTTTTCAACCCCTTTTCAAGTTTTTAAGCTCTGTTGAGACATGTGTTGGACTCCAAGGGGGTAATATTCGCAAAACAGCCCTTTTCTTGACGATACCTGCTTGAACAGCAAAATTAACGCCTTCTCTCAAAACAGCTGGGGTTTTCCGTTTTAACTTCTGTTACTTGGCAAGACAGAAATTAGGTTGGGGTGTAGGGTTGACTTCTGTTTCAAGTTCATATTGCGCTACTTTACTATCACCCTAAGAGAGACAAATACATTGTACCTCTGCGATCTAAGGCAAATACCAGTACCTTGTCATCATGTTCTCTGCAGGGCATTGAGAAAGCACAAAGAGAATCACTACCCTTCATGAACCAGACAGGCGATGTGGCATGGGGGCCGCCTCCTTTAATTCTTCACTTTGAGAACACAGTCACTACTATCTAAAACACCTAAGAGGAACATTAGGCCTATTTGTACACCTACAGAAATGTTAACATCAATGAAAAAGGGGAACTGAGGGGTGGCAATATGACTGTAGGGGCCTTCATCTGGGCTGTAGTCGTGGCATAGAGTCAGAGGCCCCCTGAACGGGCAAGAGCCATACTTTTAAGGAGGCAGAGAGGCGTCTCAGAGAGATGCTTAAACAGGTGTGAGGGGGACAGGGCAGGAATCTGAGAAATGCGCTAAAACAGTGGGGAGACCCTGACAGAAACACACTCACCATAATAAGAATATCCTGTAATGATACAGCAGAGGATTATAAACCACTTTCATAGCCAGCCTGTCCTGACCAGTCTATCCCCACCCCCTTCAAAGACATACATTCCAAGGAAAATGAGCAGTTGTGTTTTGGGGCACACATTATGACAACATATTACACAACTACCATTATATGGCAGACAGTGAAAATGACTAATATTATATCCTTTAGGGGCACTTCATCATAATACTGCTAAAGATATTCTTCCCCAGCCATGCATGACACCTCTCCAATGCTCCACATTAGGGATAAAACACAATGTTCAATAGTATTTGGGGTTTTAGGCTGGGTATCTGTAAAACACTTTATGACAACTGCTGATGTAAAAAGGGCTTTATAAAATAAAATTGATTGATACAGTACAAACAACAATATGGCACGATGTTCAAAATATGTTATTCGTCACTGGCCTTTGCCACAAGTTGGGATGTTGTAGCTAAGAGACTGCTATCCTCCTCAAGACCAAGGGGATTTATTGTCATTTCGAATATTTGATTTGTCGTCAACTTAATAACAAGTACTATTTTGATTTACTAGTCGACACTGAAAGCTGTATTATTACTATTGCATGATTATAAAATACCTTCAAGCTACAGTAGAGTTCACTTCATTCTGTGGCACTTCATTCTGTTATACTACAACAAAACAAAGTCTCAATGCAAGATGGATAGGGTCCAAACAAACACTTTATTTCTGACTTGTTCATCTAAACATACACTTCATGTCACATTTCAAATACCTCTCATGTACTGTTTGTCATGTGATCTTACTATCCTCCACTGTACAATCCTTTACAGAAATATGGTTGACATTCTTGCCCTGCCTGTTCTCTGTGAGTTAACAGGCCTGTTTGTGCTGTCACTTCCCATGTTGCCCCCATCTGATTTGCTCCAGTGGTCGCGCTCTGCCAGTGCTGTCAGACCGAGACAAGTGCAATGCCTCTTAAGATTGCCGGCAATTGCCCAAGACTCCGCCTCTCAACACAAGCTAGTCTTAGTGGCCCCACTTAGAATGTAAAACCACAAGGAAGCATAGCACGTTCCACAACCAGTTGCAATAAATTCCAATAAATTAGAGAAAATGGTGAAACACAAAATGACTCCTGGGCTGTTCAGGGAAAGAGACAAGCTGTGTAACTCAGTCAGACAGCTATCATAGTAGCTAAAGGGCCCGGGCCCTATTTGGGTCAAAGAGGAGACAGCAAAGGTGCAAGTCGATATTAGGTTTATTTGTGTTGACAAGGGGTAGTGAGTCAGGAAGGGTGATCAGTTCCAGTCATAGTCAGTTTTGCATGGGTTTGCACAGCGACTCCGAGGTGCACAGGCTGACTGTTCACCCAGCAAAGCTGACCAGAACCAGCAGCAACGTGGTTGGATGTTTTCAAGGGATCTAAACCTTTATGAATTCACATCAGAGACACAGCATCTGGACTGTGCTTTCATTATAGTGCAAAACCCACACTAGAGATCCCTGGCAATGTTATTTGCAGCAACTGTGACCAAGGAATTCCTACCCTCTGGTGGAAATGGATGAGTGGTGCACCCTGTGAGTCAGGAAGTGCTGGTTTTGCAGTAGGTCTGATTAGTTTATCTACCTGCACAAACAGCACTTTGGACACCAATGGGCAAAAATTGCAAGTTCAGTGGATCCCACCAATTACAGAAACGATGTAATTGTGGAAATAGAATGAAGTGGACTTCTTTTTATCACCAAAATGTTGGATGACCACGTCAGATTTGAGCAGATAGGGCGTCTGCCTTGTGACAGAAGTGCTCACATTGCGGTAGGTAGGGCATAACCATTACCTGCACTGTAAGCACTTTATTACATAGCAGACAAGCTCCCCACAAAGCACCAGCACAGAGCATTCTCAGTAAACCTTGTAAGGCATCTGGGGTCTCAAAACATTAATTAAATGAAATGCAGCGGTATGTAATTAGGGGGTGAAGTGTTCAAAAGATGCAAGCAAAATGTTTATGTATAGAATCTCCATGTTCCCACAGTCCATAACACTCACCCTCAGGCCTTATGAATGGTCAGTTTGACCCAATCCTAGGGAACTGAAACTAGGCATTGAATTGGCAGGTACAGTATGTCCCACGGTCTGAATAGACTGCTCCAGGCCAGTTGCAGGTACTGGGGAAATAATATTGCATGTTAATGTCTGAATAGCAAATCATGAATCCACAATATCAAAGTCCATTAATAATGTAACATTGTAAAACATACGTGTAGCAATGACCATGGCCTAACCTAATGGAGGAACTGGTGTGGGGGGGGGGTTGTAAAAAAACGTTTCACCCACGTGACCTTCCCCTCCCCCCACCTAAAATCCACACGAGGACATCCCTGTAATAGTAAATGTACGCTCTATGCAATGTTATTAGAGCGCCAATCTATTGCAGAATAGTTAGCTGGCTTCGAGTAAATAGGTTTCAGTGCGCAGTCAATTATTCTCCCACACACCGAATGTTAAAGTGCACTTCCAAAATTAGATAAGGCATGAGTCATGACACATTTAGCTATTATGACAAATCAAACAATATAACTAGGTAAATCTGGTGATGCAGTTCAGAGCTAAACAAACTTTGGGCTCGTTGAGATGTTCGTCCTTACAAATGCAGCTAATGAAAGGTAACATT
This sequence comes from Coregonus clupeaformis, assembly GCF_020615455.1. Lineage (NCBI taxonomy): Eukaryota > Metazoa > Chordata > Actinopteri > Salmoniformes > Salmonidae > Coregonus > Coregonus clupeaformis. The sequence continues at coordinate 40,722,700 of NC_059204.1, forward strand.
TGTGCCACTTTCTTCAGGGGTCTTTACCCTCCTTACGAAATCTCTTTGTTGCGTAACTAGCTAGCTAGCTAACGTTAGCAAGCTGGCTAGTGGCTACACACCATCCGGTGCTTCCACACCTGATACCGCAAAGTTACTGGCAAGCTCCATAATGCTAATTGCCGAAAGATTTGAGTAATTTACGCAAACAATTTCTGGTTTGATGGTCAAAGCAACATTGATACCAAAATAATCCGAAATATGGGCGCGCATGTCAAAGGCCACCTACAAAGTAAATATACGCGTTTTATGTCTCATGCAACAAAAAAAAGGACAACAAATTCATTAGATTATTCTTCAACTACACTAAAACGCAGACTTTCTCACCGGTTGTGCGACTCACTTCTTATATGTCCAAATTCCAGGTTCTTTATATAACTATTCACACAATTTCACCACTCCACAAACAGCCGCTGTTTTTGTAAACAAAGAAGCACATGGCTTCACAGCCATATATCTTAAGCGAAATACATTTTCCTACGCTCATCAAATAGTACCTGCACTCCATTTGTCATTTATTGGCTTTTCAGACATAAAACAAAATCGTTGCTCTATTGAAACTTCCATCCTATATCAACGAAAGGATACATTTTAATTCGTTTTTAAAAAATGAATGTCTTCAAAATACCGCTTCGATGTTGCAAAACAGGGCGAGGCAAGCCGCGAGTACTCCGCCGACATCCCTGTCAGTGCACACCGGATGGATGGAGCCTGTGACGCATGGGGTCAATATGTTTAGGAACTCTGTGGTACAACACTTCGATGTTACTTTACCTAGTTACAGTATTTGATCATCTTGGGTAAACATTTATCCCTCACAAAATTAGCCTTTGTAATATCAGCCCTGAGCCTCAAATACATTTTTGTTTCAACATTTCAGAACTCGGACCCAAGCTGCATTATACCAGTCTACCAGAGGGAGGCAGAAGCAAGCACGAGGACTGGGAGACGTACGACTCGATTACACCGAAAGTGCTATTGCATTTTGGTACACCAGAAGTACATTCATTTCCAATAGAACGCTGCCTTTGACTTGCAGCGTTGCAAAGGCAGTTTCAGTGCGTTCTGTGTGGTGCATACATTGGATTTATTGAATTTATGAATCAAACGACAAACTGTATGCGTAGACGGCTTGACAGAAATGGTAGCGGAAGGTGAATGTTGAACTTTTGTTCACACATATCCAGATGATGCTGCGTCCCATTTTGCGCCATGACGCTGTTGGTAATGCCTCGATCACACTGACAGTGTAGATGCTAATGCCTCGATCACACTGACAGTGTGGATGCATTTTGGTACACCAGAAGTACATTTCATTTCCTATGAAACGCTGTGTTGTTCTTGCAGCGTTGCAGAAGCAGTTGCAGTGCGTTCTGTGTGGTGCATACGTTGGATTTATCGAACATATGGATCAAGCTGTATGCATAGAAGGCTTGACAGAAATGGTAGAAGAAGGTGAATGTTGAACTTTTGTTGCACACAGCTCCAGATGATGCTGCGTACCATTTTTGTGTTACGCCTCGATCACACCGACAGTGTAATTGCATTTGCCTTGCAGCATTGCATTGCAGAGGCAGTTGCAGTGAGTTCTGTGCAGTGGCGGTCGGTGCCATTAAAGATAAGGGAGGACGATTTTGGGGCCTTATTTCTATTACAGCATATTGGATAACTGTCATTCATATTCCATCTATCCAGTTTAACATAGATAGGTTTAGGCTACTACATGATACTCAAATTTTCCCTATACCCATCATGAGGTTGCTACAACCTAGCCTATGAATTCAACGTAGGTGCACACAGGTCGAGAGAAAGATTTGAGGTGGAAGATAGTGACACACGGACAGACAGTGACACATTCAATACTGCCTTGCACACTCTTGCCTGCATCTAGCTAACCTAGGGTGTAATCATTAGTCCAACAGTTGCAAACAAGAGTTTCTGTTAGACAAATTCAGGTATGTTTATCCCCGTTTCGTTCTGTTTGCTTCCGTTTAAGAAACGTTTTTAATCAGAATCGGCGGTATTAATACACCCCTGATCACACGCAAATAGTTCACTTTCATAGCCACATACAAACAGCTCGCTGTATTCCTTCTCGCATCTACGCGCTCTCGTCCTCTCACCTTTTCACTTCGCTTGTGGACTTCAATGCACAACACATCAGCTGTCTGTGACCAGGCGAAAAAACCTTTCCAAGCCAAACCTTCATATCATAACCGCAGCTAGCTCACCATATTAGCTAAAGTAACGTCATAGTCAACATAGCTAATAGAACTAATGCGTTAGTAAACCCGCTAAAGTAACGTCATAATCAACATAGCTAATAGAACTAATGCGTTAGTAAACCCACTACAATCATGCAGTTCCAGTGTTGGATAGTCATAGCCAGCTAGCTAACATAGCATTCCTCTGTTTGAGCCGGGTTTTTGAGTATGCTAAACTAGCTAGCTGCATTTGGTAGCCAGCTAAATTAAAGTGAAAAAAATGAAATATAGCTATTTCTCGCTCTCTCAATCTCTCTTGCTCCTCCTTCATTTTTGAATAAATTAATTTGTTCAAAACTGTTCAACTATTGTCTTTCACTCTCTTTGAGTCATCTACACACCACATTTGATGTACTGCAGTGCTAGCTAGCTGTAGCTTATGCTTTCAGTACTAGATTCACTCTCTGATCCTTTGTCTAGGTGGACAACATGTCAGTTCATGCTGCAAGAGCTCTGATACGTTGGAGGACATCCTCTGGAAGTAGTCATAATTACTGTGTAAGTCTATGGAATGGGGTGAGAACCTTGAGCCTCCTAGGTTTAGTATTGAAGTCAATGTGCCCAGAGGAGGACGGAAGCTAGCTGTCCTCTGGCTACACCATTGTGCTACCCTACAGTGCTGTTGAGGCTACTGTACACCTTCATTGCAAAACAGTGTGTTTTAATCAATTATTTGGTGACGTGAGTATATTTTGTATAGTTTGATTTAAAAAGGATAACTTTTTAAATGTAAAAACTATTTTTATTTTTCTGAAATTCACTGACAAGGATGGTCCTCCCCTTCCTCCTCTGAAGAGCCTCCACTGGTGTGGTGCATACGTTGGATTAATCTACTGAACGTATGGCACAAGCTGTATGCATAGACGGCTTCACAGAAATGTTAGCAGAAGGTGAATATTGAACTTTTGTTGCACACATATCCAGATGATGCTGCGCACCATTTTGAGCAATAACACTGTTGGTGTGATCGAGGCATTAGGTCGCATTCCTCTGCTCAGATGTAGCATGCATCAACCAATGGTTGCGTGTCACCATTGACTGTGTCATCGAGTGACAGATTGATATAACATATGATGTGGTTAGCTAATACATAAAATACCCATCCAGGTGTTGTAATGCCTCGATCACACCGACAGTGCTGTTGCATTTTGGTACACCAGAAGTACATTCGTTTCCAATGGAACACTGCGTTTGCCTTACAGCATTGAGTTGCAGATGTAGTACGTTCTGTGTGATGCATACGTTAGATTTATCGAACGTATGCGTGAAACTGTATGCGTAGATGGCTTGACAGAAATGGTAGCAGAAGGTGAATGTTGAACTTTTGTTGCACACATATCCAGATAATGCTTCGTATAATTTTGCACAAGAAACTGTCGGTGGGATCAAGGCGTAAAATCTGGCATGCGACAGCAACGCCTATGCAAAGGAACGCGCCCTCAGACTGTTTTGTCCCTGTTTTATCGCTGCTATACTAGCAGTTCTCAGCGCCAATGTTAGCAAGGTACGAGGCCAAAGTTTACAATACTGCAACCCTAGCCAGAAAAAGCTATAAATGACTAGGAAAAACTAGCAAACTTGCTTAATAATTAATCTCCGTGATTGTCATTGTAGCTGTTAATCGAAGACGAAGAAAGTCCACGAAATCTGAATTACACCCAAATCACTGTACTGCTATCAACATAATTGACTGGAACACACACGAGATCCGTTCTGTGAGTATTGCATACTCAGATTATCAGACCATACGAGTTGATTTGTTCTCAATCAAAGCAATTAGGTAATGCTGGGAAATTATAATTTGTGCAGGAGTCTCTGACGCAATTAGGTAATTCGGGGAAATTATAATTTGTGCAGGAGTCTCTGACGCGAATAATCCACATCAACTACTGTCTATAGTTGTGAATCTGTCCAGTGTTCCGTCTAAACCTATTTTACATTCACAGACAATGTATTTGGCTCGGGTGTTTTGCCGTTTACATGGCTATTTGCAACCCATTTCGAAAGCACAGGCTCCTTTGGTCTCTGGACTCATACGGACCCAGAATGAAGTGAGGTGTTGGAAGTATACTGCTGCTCCACAGTCGACGAGTTGTCACTGGCAACTTCAGGAAGAATGCCTTGGTGAGTGTCTTGGCTATTGTTTTTTTTATATGGGCTTCCCTTTACGAAAGGCTATGATTATTTGGCATTTGATTCGCTCTAGCTACCTATGTGTGAAGTTCAAATTGTTCATATCAAATACAATTGTATTCGTCACATGCTTCGTAAACAGGTGTGGACTAACAGTGAAATGCTTACTTACTTCCTAACAATGCAGAGAGAAAGAAAATAGAGAAAGAATAAAAAAAAACAAGTAATATTAAAAGTTATAATAGATACACAATGAGTAACGATTAATTGGCTATATACCAGGGGTACGAGGTAATTGGAGGTAGATATGTACATATACTGAACAAAAATATAAACGCAACGATTTTACTGAGTTACAGTTTAAGGAAATCAGTCAATTGAAATAAATAGATTAGGCCCTAATCTATGGATTTCACATGATTGGGCAGGGATGCAGCCATGGGTGGGCATAGGAGGGCATAGGCCCACCCACAGGGGAGCCAGGCCCAGCCAATCAGGATGAGTTTTTTCCCAAAAAAGGGCTTTATTATAGACAGAAATACTCCTCAGTTTCACCAGCTGTCCGGGTGGCTGGTCTCAGACGATCCCGCAGGTGAAGAAGCCAGATGTTGAGGTCCTGGGCTGGCGTGGTTACACATGGTCTGCGGTTGTGAGGCTGGTTGGACGAACTGCCAAATTCTCTAAAACGACGTTGGAGGCAGTTTATGGTAGAGAAATTAACATTCAATTCTCTGGCAACAACTCTGGTGGACATTCCTGCAGTCAGCATGCCGAATGCACACACCCTCAACTTGAGACATCTATGGCATTGTGTTGTGTTACAAAACTGCACATTTTAGTGGCATTTTATTGTCCCCAGCACCTGTGTAGTGATCATGCTGTTTAATCAGCTTCTTGATATGCCACACCTGTCAGGTGGATGGGTTATTTTGGCAAAGGAGAAATTCTCACTAACAGGGATGTAAACAAATGTATGCACTACATTTCAGAGAAATATGGCTTTTGTGAGTATGGAACATTACTGGGACCTTTTATTTCAGCTCATAAAACATGGGACCAACACTTTACATGTTGCGTTTATATTTGTGTTCAGAATAACTAGGAATAAAGTGACAGATAGTAAACAGTAGCAGCAGTATATGTGATGAGTCAAAAAAAGTTAGTGCAAAAAGGAATCAATGCAGTCTTATGGCTTGGGGGTAGAAGCTGTTTAGGGTCCTGTTGGTTCCAGACTTGGTGCATCTGTACCACTCCAGACATGGTGCATCTGTGATAGCAGAGAGAACAGGCTATGATACCCACTGGTATAGAGGTCCTGGATGGCATGGAGCTCAGCCACAGTGATGTACTGGGCTGTACGCACTACCCTCTGTAGCGCCTTGCCAAGTTGCCATACCAAGCGCTGATGCAGCCAAAATGCTCTCAATGGTGCAGCTGTATAACTTTTTGAGGATCTGAGGGCCCATGCCAAGTCTTTTCAGCCTCTTGTTACTTGAGAACCAATGTTGGACTTTAATCTGGTACAGTGGTTAGAACAGTGTCTGGACCTGGCACTTCACACTTGAATAGGCCAGTTTCCACATTCTACGCTAATATTTACTTGTAAATCTAACATTTGAATCTTCAGAGCTCAGCTATGGAGGGCTTATGATGCACTTTGACTATGTGTGGCTACGGGATCATTGCCGCTCTGCCTCCTGCTACAACAGCAAGACCAACCAGAGGAACCTAGATACATCAAATGTGGAGCTGAACATACGTCCCACCAACACCAGGGTGGATGATGAGAATCTCTTCCTCACATGTAAGTCTTGGTTTGAAGATTGCTTCTCTCAACTAAGGGGGAGGAGGGGGGGCTGAAGAAACCCAGGACCAATTTCGTCTCATATCACATACGTTTCTTTCTTTGTTTTGATTTGCTGTAAAAAAAAAAAAAAAAAAGTAATATGAATAACTACAGTTGGTTTTGGCATTATACATAGTTTTCTTTGGAATCAAAGTGAAGAATTACTTGTTTTTTTCCTTTAGACCCTGTGGGAAGCCCATATTGTGAAGTAGCCTAGAACTTCTCCACTGCCAAACCTGAGATAGTTACTACATTGTTCAGGGAGACCTTTGCCTCTTGTAAAAGGCTGTAATGACGTACTGTAGACATTGCAGACATTGCTACCATATGATTTATTTTACACTGCACCCAGAGTAAGGGATATAATGGTTACAATCAGTCATTTCATTTGAGGTCGTATATCTAGGTCTGTTTGATATCGACAAGAACTCTAAATCCATGCCAGTCATTCATGTTTTTTATTTCATCCCATTTTCTCTTTGGCAGCACTTTGATATATGCACCTATTGTTGCTCATCATTCTTTTTAACAGTTATTGAATGTATAATAGAAGGAATTGTCTTTGATTTGTCTATTCCAGGGCCCGATGGTCATGTGACAAGGTACAACCTGAGTTGGCTGGCTCAGAACAGCTATGAGGGACAGAAGCAGAGTGCCATGCAGCCACGCTTCATCTGGAACTCAGACATCTATAGCAATGCCAAGGTGCCCTCTGCCAACTGGGACAAGTTTATGACCTGTGATGATGAACTGAAGAAGTTCCTTAGGAACTTTCTGCTGTATGGCATTGCTTTTGTGGAGGGTGTCCCACCGACTGTTGAGGCCACAGAGACGGTTACCCAGAGGGTCAGCCTCATCAGGTACTGGCCTCTGTTAGGGAATGAGAAGGGGGTGTTCAGGGGGCTTAAAAGTAGCAGCATACCACCCACCACAATACATACAAACATAAATGGTTTTGGAATGGGAGATTATTTAATAAGGGGTTAGGACAAACACCCCAGACATCCCTGGGATAAAGTATTTTGGGGGGCATTTCAAAAGCTTGATATTTATCAGGGTTATTTATCAGGGTTAGCTTGTTTACAATGCTTGTGTTACAAAGCAACAGTGCTACAGGGAAGATGTTGGTTTCCTTAACAACAAGCCCCTGATACTTTACTTTTGCCAAGTTAAAATGCACAACAAACTTTCTCAGCACTTAGAATGGAGGGTGGTTTTGTCAAAGAGGAGAAGAGAGAGTAGAGGTACTTTCTTCTCATTCATCCACCAGGTTCATTAAGGACTCCACAGGTGGTGTGGGTTTGAAGTTTCCAATGCCTGAACCAGCACACTAATCCCTCTTTATACTAGACTCTAATTTGGAGTGAAGAGGGAGGAAGCAGTGTCTTATAAGAAATGCATTGCTGCATTGCACATGTTCTTCTAGTCCAGTAACGCTACCACCCGGTTACTCAACCCTGCACCTTAGAGGCTGCTGCCCTATATACATAGACATGGAATCACTAGTCACTTTAATAATGTTTATATACTGCTTTACTCATCTCATATGTATATAATGTATTCTATTCTACTGTATTTTAGTCAATGCCACTCTGACATTGCTCGTCCTAATATTTATATGTTTCTTAATTCAATTATTTTACTTTTAGATTTGTGTGTATTGTTGTGAATTGTTAGATACTACTGCACTGTTGGAGCTAGGAACACAAGCATTTCGCTACACCTGCAATAACATCTGCTAAATATGTGTATGTGACCAATATTTATTTTAATTTATTTGACATTTGGTCATCATAAGTAATCGCCCTCCTCCTGACACCCCAAAAAAAACAAAATATCACTATTTGGAGCCAAGTTGCCATTATAAACCTGCGTTTTGAATTGTTCTTGTATGATGTTGTCGGTATTATTTTTGAGACAGCTGACTGTACTTTGTGTTTTCATTCTGGTTTCCTATTAGGGAGACTATGTATGGCAAGATGTGGAACTTCACTTCAGATTTCTCCCGAGGAGACACTGCCTACACCAAACTGGCCCTGGACCGTCACACAGACACTTCATACTTCCAGGAACCTTGTGGGTACGTATTCAGATAGAAGATGTTCACACACGGATGGGTGTTAATTGAACTGTGTTTGAGTTATCATGTCAGGTCAATTTAGCAAGGCAGCACACATGCTGATCTGTATCTGGGTTAGGTTGAGATTCCTCTTCAGATGAAGACAGACGTTAAACATCTGTAGGTTATTGTGTTAGGCTATTACAATGATGTGGTCTTCTGTAGCTGAGTTGGCAGAGCATGGCGCTTGCTACGCCAGGATAGTGGGTTCAAATTCCCGGGACCACCCATAATTGAAATGTATGCACGCATGACTAGGTCGCTTTCGATAAATGCGTCTGCTAAATGGTGTATATATATATTATATATTATTGTATTGTTAGTCAAATGGAAGTTGTAACAACAGATTCAGCATTGTGAAACAGGCCATTTCTTTTGGAAGCTGCAGTTTGACACCTGTTTGACACCTGTTAATGGATTATTTTAACTGATAAGATGCAAGCCAGATGCACATTGCTATGCCACAGATTTATTGAATCTTGATAAAAGAAGATAAAGTACACTGTGAAACTAGGCTCCACCTTGGTGTCCCATGAAATGACAGGGCAATCCGCCATCTACTGGGCATTTCATAACATGTGACTTACTTTGATGCCATTGACTTTGATTTGCAGGATCCAAGTGTTCCATTGCCTTAGACATGAGGGAACGGGAGGAAGAACACTACTTGTGGATGGATTCTATTCTGCAGACCAAGTGCTCCAGAAGATGCCTGACAACTTTGAGCTGCTTGCCCGGGTGCCTATCAAGCATGAGTACATTGAAAATGTCAGCGACCACCGCAACCACATGATAGGCATTGGCCCTGTGCTCAGCGTGTATCCCTGGAACAATGAGGTGTACATGATCCGGTATGACCAGTCTGTTTTAATTGAGATGTGAATGTCTCCCTGAATGTCTTGCTTTAAACATATCTTCCAATGTCATCATAGGCCATGCAACCTCTAACCAGTCTTGGTTAGCTATTAACTCACAATGTTGTATGCATTTGAGAAATGGTACACCCATCAATATGAATTAAGTCACTTGGGAAGGTTCTTTGTAGAAGGCTCAGGATTTGTTGCTCATAATAAAAATAATAATGCATACACAGTAACACTTGTTAATCCAGAGCTAGCTCCTTTGAGATCAATGTAATGAATATATGATCTAATATTGAGGATTCATATGGTATCACCTCCTGCTTGGTTGCATCTCTTACAGATACAATAACTATGACCGTGCAGTCATAAACACTATCCCCCATGACATTGTCAAGCGATGGTATGTGGCTCACAGAGAGTTGACCACAGAGCTGAGGAAGCCGGATAACGAGTTGTGGGTCAAACTGAAGCCTGGAAAGGTAAAGAAAAAAAGATGCCTTTTCATTGATCTAGCCAGAAAGGATTAATCACTACATGTTGATATAAGAGGGGGGTGGGGGCATTCTGAAACCAGGATTGGTTTTCAGGGGACGGGTGAAGTCTTACAAAATCGTACACAAACAATACAGTATGTTCCCTCTTTTTCTGGTAGGTTCTCTTCATTGATAACTGGCGTGTCATGCATGGTCGGGAGTCCTTCACAGGCCTGCGGCAACTGTGTGGCTGCTACCTGACCAGAGACGACGTCCTGAACACTGCCCGCTCCCTGGGTCTGCAGGCCTGAGTGAAGAAGAGTCTCCAACCCTTCCAGCCAACAGCAAAGTATTTTATTAGATGTGTTTAAGTCAAGAACATGGACTGTGATCTGTTTGGGATAATATTTGTACACACGCATTATGCATGCATATGCTCTTGTCACAACAACAATCATCTTTTGAACTGGAACCTAACATGTTGAGGTGTTTAACATATTGGCTTTGTTTTATCGGATTAGTTATTAATCTTAAATTCTTCTAGTACGTCTCAATCACTACATAGCACTTTTACCAGACATTTAATTGTTGATTCATGTATTTAGGAACTTTTGTCTTGTATACATGCTGAAATAAATGTGATTTTTTTCCTGATTTCTATTGGGTGGCTGTCTTTTTTGTTGTTGTCATGCCCAGACAGACTGACATGCATTAAAACGTATCCAGCATCAAAGGAAAGTACAGATGAGAGTTATTTTGTATGAGTGTCATGCATTCTTTTATAGTTTAATGGTGGCATGTAATCAGAAAATGTTTAACTCTAGTTAGTACTGTTCGATTTCCTTTTTTTTCTCGTTGTGGTGATTCTAGAATGAACTATCGCGTGGCTTGGTTGGGCGGTAGCACTTTTTCTTAAAAAGTCATGCGCATTGAGCACACGTGTCCACCTCAGTCTCGTTGCACACCGAAGATGGCGGACGTAGAAAGTAAGTGGCCTGCAGCCCGCCTTTGCACATCCTAACGTTACTATCTATCAAACTAGCAAGCTACAAGTACTGTGCAATGTGATGTGTTTGTTTTTGAAGGATGTGTAGCTAGCTACGACGTTTCTTATTTGGGGTTAATTGTTACATAATTTTATCAGCACCCTCAACATGGAGGCATGATCAAGCAGGCGGCCACGTTCGCAATAGCCTTGCATGACCTAGTGTAAACCATGTGGCTATCCAACTAGCTAGGTCTATGGCATATATATTTACCTGCGTATGTTCCTAGATGGTATTGCAATCTTGCCGAATTTTGTCAGCAAGATGGCCAGCTAACTTTAGTTAGCTAAGCAAGTCATAAGTAGATAAACTTAGTAAGCTGCTAACGTAACTAGCCTTACTGTACTTAGTTAACTTCATAGCTAGTACTATCAACAAACTAAATGTTTCTGGGTAACGTTAGTGCCTAATGCCATTCCCAAAGCTAGCTACTGATTTTGTTAATCACACAGCCGAGGTGGTGGCCACGCTATTTTCGGTTAACTAGCTAGTTAATTTGACATATCCGAGTTGTATGTGGATGTTTGTCGATATACAAGTTGATGTGACTGCTGACATACAACCTCGTTTGGTAAAATAGGCCCTAAAGGCAGATTATATTGTTGCGCCACCAAAAGTACCACGTGCCCGCCGTGTCGGCCACGTGGGTGCGCCTTACCAAATCCAGTGTGGGCTTCCAATGATGGATGACTTGGAACTACCGAAATTAAATATAATTTCTTACTCAGTATATAACCATTTCTTTATGGTCTGAAATAGTTGACAATAATGGTATGTGTACGGAGATGACATTTAACTATTAGTTATCAACCACCACCTCTGAAAACGGGGGATCCCCCAGTAGATAAATCTCATGCCATGGAACAATACATTTTGTGGGTAGTAACATGTATCCCTTTGTTTTTGCTTTCAAGTGAACTCTGCCAAAAAACAGAAGAAGAAGAAGGAAAAGACAGTTGCTGATGATGACGTTGGGGTAAGTCCTTATTATAATTGTTATGCACCAGTTGGCTGAAAGCTTTTCACTGTTATAGATTAAAATGGTAGTGTACATTTCCCCCCAACATTTTTAAAACAGGATATTCAGGAGAGTGGTGATTTTCTCATCAAACCAGAGTCCAAAGTTGCCAGTCTGGACACATCTCAGTGGCCATTGCTGTTGAAAGTGAGTTTGGCTTCTCTTTGTCCTTGTCATCGATCTGTAGAAGCAGGATGCTATATCTGAAGTGATGAACTTGTTTATCCATTCGCTGAGTGCTGCTGGGCCCTGGCCTTGCAGCCTCCTGTGTCTGTTCTTGACTCAGGGGGTTCAGCGGCCTGACTCTGTGCTTTTGCCCCCAGTGTTCTACTGGGGTAACTGCGTGGGGGCAGGTGTGCTGGTGCATGGGTCAAGGGCCCGGCCACAACTAAGACGAGCGTAAACTCCTGATCACATGCACATCCCTTACTTTGCAGTTACATTTTGGTATTTGTAACCAAAATGACTTCTCCCCGATGACTTTTTTTTGCCTTTCAGAATTTTGACAAACTCAACATCAGGACAGCTCACTACACACCCTTGCCAAATGGCTCAAACCCTTTGAAGAGGAACATTCAGGATTATGTCCGGTAACCTTTGGTCCATAATTTTTTCTTCTTCTTCCAAGCCACATGATGAATGTAAATAGATTGCACTAGCACTATGTGCAAAGATGACTTCTTATCTATCACCCTTGTCTGATGGCTCTACATGGATGCCTTTAAAATTATTGATGTCTTGTCTGTGATTTCATTTTTGCTCCACTTATCTAACCCCATGTCGATCCATGTGATGTGCAGGACAGGCTTCATCAACTTGGACAAGCCTGCCAATCCCTCCTCTCACGAGGTGGTGGCCTGGATCCGACGTATCCTGCGAGTGGAGAAGACTGGCCACAGTGGCACCCTGGACCCTAAGGTGACAGGCTGCCTCATTGTGTGTGTGGACAGAGCCACACGACTGGTCAAGTCCCAGCAGAGTGCAGGTGAGTCACCTTGTAAACCCAACCCCTTCCTGCTCTGACTGTTTACCTCCTGATGGTTATGTAAACACATTAAGATTGGCCTCTCCTTACTACTCTTCTGCCGTCTGTTTCAGGCAAAGAGTATGTGGGAATTGTTCGGCTGCACAATGCTATTGAGAATGAGCACACGCTTGCTAGGGTAAGTTCACTTGTTAATGCAGTTAGTCTTATCTTAGCATGGCTCAGCGTTTAATTTAACTGTAAAATGATACTTTTTCATATGAAAACCATATGAATGGTTTTCGACATAGATGTGAGATGATGAACGTGTTTATCCATTCTCTGAGTACTTGCTAGGGTCCTACTTTCTCTGTGGTGCTCATGTCTGTTTTAGCCATGAGTGTCTGCTGTGTCCCTGGCTCCACTCTGCCACCTCAGTGTTCTACTGGGGCAGCTCATGCTGGAGACGGGGGCAGGACCGGAGGGCCCTGCGATAACAAAGACGAGTTGACACACCTGATCACACATTAGAAAGGAAATGGGTGTTATACCTGTGTTAGGGGACATCATGGTTAATCCAACACTTCTCTTTTTCAATTTTTTTAGGGTATTGAAACCCTCACAGGTGCTTTGTTCCAGCGACCACCTCTCATCGCGGCCGTTAAGCGCCAGTTGAGAGTGAGGACTGTTTATGAAAGCAAACTCATTGAGTACGACCCAGAGAGGAGATTGGGTAAGGAATCTAATGTATTATTTCCTCATGCTCAGGGGGGGGGGAAATGCAGTACTTTAATTACAATTCAATGTCATTATATAATATGCCATTTAGCAGACGCTTTTATCCAAAGCGACTTACAGTCATGTGTGCATACATTTTTACGTATGGGTGGTCCCGGGGATCGAACCCACTACCCTGGCGTTACAAGCGCCATGCTCTACCAATTGAGCTACAGAGGACTAGAAGCTGTTAGCTTAGAGAATAATCTAACTGTATTGTTTGTTGCAGGTATTTTCTGGGTGAGCTGCGAGGCTGGTACATATATCAGAACCCTGTGTGTCCACCTGGGGCTCCTCCTTGGTGTTGGTGGTCAGATGCAGGAGCTGAGAAGAGTTCGCTCTGGTGTTCTGGGAGAGCGGGTGAGTCTCGCCTCTTTCTCAACCCTTTGGCTGTGTTTTGTCAGTGGTTAAATTGAAGTCCAAAGTGTTGAGTTCAGCTCTGGGCCTCTCCCCAGTCCTGGTAATTATTCTTTGGCACAGAAATGGCATAGAGTGGCTCTGAATAGAAAGTAGACATGCCAGCCACTTTATTCCACTCTAGCCAACATGTTATGGAAATGTTGATACTTAGGCCTATGTTCTGTTTAATGTGTCATGTGTTCTAGACCCATTCAATGTTGGAACTTGTTCTCTGCAGGACAATTTGGTGACCATGCACGATGTGCTGGATGCTCAGTGGCAGTATGACCACAACAAGGACGAGACGTACCTGCGCAGAGTCATCTACCCACTGGAGAAGCTTCTGGTGTCGCACAAACGTTTGGTCATGAAAGACAGTGCAGTGAGTTGATTTTTAATTGGTAGTCTGGGTGTCATTTTCAAAATGTGACCTTGTTTAGAGGACTGAAAAATGTATTTAAATAAATTGTATGCTTTATTTTCTCCCCAGGTGAATGCGATCTGCTATGGCGCAAAGATAATGTTGCCTGGTGTCCTACGATATGAGGATGGCATCGAGATGAACCAAGATATTGTGGTTATAACGACCAAAGGAGAGGCGATTTGTATAGGTGAGCAATAGAAATATGCTGTTCTGCAAAGCAATTGGAAGGTTTTTCAAAAGGCCACATGATGATCTCATAGACTGCATTAGCACTTTGTGCAATGATGACCTATTATCTATCACCCTTGACTGATGGCTTTGAAAAACTAGATTTCCTCCATATAAATGTTTTATTTTCGTATCTCAAGTTTCCCCTTTCATTTTTCAGCTACTGCCCTCATGACTACTGCAGTGATCTCCACATGTGACCATGGTGTGGTGGCCAAGATCAAGAGGGTCATCATGGAACGTGACACTTACCCCCGCAAGTGGGGCCTGGGGCCCAAGGTAACACCTCTTGTGCAAGCTATTGGTAGTCTTCCCATTTACAACTGTTTATGCTTTTATTGCATTTATTATTATTATTATTAGGAATATTCTGATTTCTAATTAACAGGCCAGCCAGAAGAAGATGATGATCCAGAAGGGTCTGCTGGACAAACATGGCAAAGCCAACGACAGCACTCCATCAGACTGGAAGAAGGGCTATGTAGATTACAGGTGTGAAGCCAGTCTAATATGGGCTAGATGGAGCAGTGTGGTGTTGAAACCTACATGCATGTTCTGATTCTAGTCAGCAGACGGTTATCCCTTTCTGGTCTGCCCCGTGGTCTCTGAGGGAGTCAGTCTGCAACATCAACTCTCATAGCTCAGCAGAGGTCTGGTCATCAATTCTGCATGTCTGGCAGCTGAGCTGTGTGAACATGCATAGCTATTATTTCCCACCCATGTGGGTTAACTTGCGAGAAACTTGAGGACTATTTTGTGGATGTAGGTGCATTTGTAAATCAGTCTTAAATAAGGAATGAGTCTGATACAAAGACTGACATGTTGCCTTCTCATTTTCAGTGCGTCCAAGCCCAAGGCTGAAGGAACCGGCAATGGTGAAGCAAAGGTATGCTAACATAAGTTTATACTCTGGTATTGATTGATTTTAAATGGATCAGTATTGGCCACAGGAGGCTGCTCTGGGAGAACAGCTCATAATAATCTCTGGAACGGCGCAATGGAATGGCATCAAACACCTGGAAACCATGTGTTTGATACATTTAACTAATTCTGCTCCAGTCATTATCATGACCCCGTTCTCCCCAATTAAGATGCCACTAACCTCCTGTGGTATTGGCACATGCCAAATAAGCAGTTTATGCCACATAAGTTAAGGTCATAATGAGATCGACTAAATGACAATTTTTCAGAGGAAGAGAGAAGACAGCGATAGTGATGCAGCAGCCACCCCAGCACCCTCTGCACCTTCCACTCCATCGGCAGAAGACCTCAAGAAGGAGAAGAAGAAAAAGAAGAAGGAAAAGAAGCAAAAACTAGAGGAGGCGGCGGCACCGGAGCCAGCAGCAGAGACAGACGGAGAGGTGGGTTACTACTGCTGGACCGCTGCATAACATTGTGG
This sequence comes from Coregonus clupeaformis, assembly GCF_020615455.1. NCBI lineage: Eukaryota > Metazoa > Chordata > Actinopteri > Salmoniformes > Salmonidae > Coregonus > Coregonus clupeaformis. The sequence goes on from NC_059204.1 coordinate 40,738,692, forward strand.
CTCTAGAGAGAGATTCTGGTTGCAGGGAGGGACATACTGACGTTATGGTTTTCAGCAGTAGTTTCTCAGTAAATATACTGGTAATGTACATTGAATTAATAATGTGCCATGCCTACTAGTGCACAACCAGTGCAGACAGTTATCCCTTTCCAACCTGCCTGTGGCTTCAGAGGGAGTCAGTCTGCTACATTATCGGGGGTGTGAGTCTTTCTAGCATGAGCATCCGGTCATGTTGGTTCCTTACATTTTCCACATCTACTTTGTTAGCAAGTCGCTACACCCAACATGCACTTAAACTGCAGAGGGCATTTTCACTTAGAATTTTGAATTGCTTTAAACATTTGCCCAAAGAATAACACATGTATTTATGTGCAGGTGGGTGAGAGTGCCAAGAAGAAGAAAAAGAAAAAGAAGAAGGAAGTGGAGGCAGAAGCGGAGTGAAGAGCTTATGGACAATGAAAGGACCATAGAACGTGAGGGTCAGAATGAGTGCCTGCAGATAGTTATCCTACAGATGCAACGGGCGCTGAAGAGGCAGCAGGCTGGGCAAGAACCCAGAGTATAATCATTTTTTTTTGTTAATCATGTCTGTCCAGAATGACCACACATGGATAATCATAAGGGGCTTAGACTGGGTTAGTCTTATGATCATACGGTTGTGACATGTCAACTAGAGCCATGCACGGGTATGAATTTTAAGCCATTCAGGCCCTACCCATGCCTGCGACATTCAAGCCCTACCCTACCCAGACCCGATTGCTTCTGCCAAATTTAAAGCCCGGCCCTAGCCGAAATCAGAAGTAACTTCCTCCGTTAATAAATCCATTAACTTTTCCTGTCTGTCACTCACTCCCTGGGCACAGGCAGCTTGCTCTACATGCACTCTGCTCATGGCGCTCTGCGTCTTGATAATCCACAGCACTGGCTCCGCTTAGGCTTCTCTGCTCAATGACGAGACATGAGAGCAGTGAGCTGTTCGTTACTTTTCGTCACTCTAAACTCAGATAACTCAAGGAACATTATTTTCTGGGAAATAATCTCTTTTATATTTGAGGTTGAATCACCATGTTATGATCTTAGTCAGATATGACTACTGCGCAGCAGATCACGAGCAAATGGCCCAGCTTCAAAATGTTAGTGATACCCGTATCCTAGTTATTTTGGGGGGGGAAACAGGCCCTACCCAGCCCTAACCTGATGTATAATGTCTGGGTTGGGTAGCAGAGCTCTAATTTCAACCGCCCCTGTATGACCTTTGTTTTTGTACTCAAATTTGGTTTTTACACATTTTAGGTACTGTCCCTGTGTGGGCGTTGGTTTCCTCTGGGCGTACCCTCAACTGTGTGAAATGCCATTGGCAGGTTTTTATATTGTACTGTAAATACAAATGAGCTGTAATCATTAATTGTAATTTGAAATGAAATGTTTTTTTTTGTTGTAATGCTGCCTTTGTCCTTTTTCTACCTAGTTTCTAGGATCTGAGGCCATTTTCTACAGTTTAATGACTTGAAGGGCAGAGGTAGAATAATTTTGTATTGACACCTTTCACACCAACTGACAGTGAAACTCGGCCAGTAATATGGAGTAGGAGGGAAATGTAATTCAGTTTGAAAGTGCCTTACATGAGGTATACATCTGAGTTGAGACCATTAATGAGGTTGTCAACAATTCACTCAAGATAAGACTTGACAATTTCATGTAGATCACATTTTCCCTGTAATTTTAACACATTACCATATTGACAATATAGCCACGTAAAATCATGACACCCTGTTACAATTAAACCCGAGTTAAGGATACTGATGATGAAACCCTGTCGGGTAAAGTTGTGTTACGTTCACAGTAGTGGTTCTCTATGCATTAACATGCTAACAATCATAGCTGCAGCCATATGGCACCAATCATTCAGCACCTAAAAAGCCAGAAGCACGAAGAGCTTACAAATGTAAAATATCCCTTTGTGGTGAGGTTCACTACTTTCTGAAATAAAATGTTATTGCTTTTTAATGCATTTGTGCAAAACTTAATGACAGTAACCATAGTGATTAGCTGCTACTCAAACAGTGTGGAGTATCAGTAATGTGTGGCCAGGTCTTGTGGTGTGATATTGCAACAGTTTTTGTTAGACTGTTCTTTAGGGGTACACAGGTCAGTAGACCCAGGAAACCGGCACCCATTGTGGGGTGGAAGTGGCTTGCTCTATGGCCGCCTCCACGCCTTTCACACTCTCATCAACGTCGTTGTTAACCAGCAGCACATCAAAGAAGTGTCTGTAGGTGGTGCGGATGGCATCCGACTCCTCCTGGATCACCTGCACAGCTTCCGACTACAAGAGAAGGTACAGAGATGTGTCAAACTCCTGAGAGTTTCAGGATTTTATTACTTATTAGAAAGGTTGATATGGTATAAATGGTTGGAGAGATGCATTTTGAAAGGTCCTCAAATAACCAAAATACCTGGATATAACGAATGAGTAGTAGTGTACCTGGGTAGCTGAGTTGGTAGGTGCAATGAACACCACTAGAGGCGCGAAGTCTGCCGTCCGCAAGAGTTTCAATGTCTTGATAACAAGAAAACGTAAGCGCCATATTATTCATCGGACACAAATGAATTGCAATTCTAACCAACATTAGTATTTTGTGTATATAAAAAAAAAACGATATATACAAAAGTATGTGGACACCCCTTAAAATGAGTGGATATCACTATTTCAGCCACACCCTTTACTGACTGGTGTATAAATTGAGCACACAGCCATGCAAACTTCAGTAAGAATGGTCTTACTGAACAACTCATTGACTTTCAACATGGCACTGTCAGATAGGATGCCACCTTTCCAACAAGTCAGTATGTCAAATTTCTGCCCTGGTCAACTGTAAGTGCTGTTATTGTGAAGTGGAAACGTCTAGAAGCAACTACGGCTCAGCCGCGAAGTGGTAGGCCGAGTGCTGAAGCGTGTAAAAGTCGTCTGTCCTCGGTTGTTACCCTCAATACCGAGTGCCAAACTGCCACTGGAAGCAATGTCAGCACAATAACTATTAGTCGGGAGCTTCATGAAATGGGTTTCCATGGCCGAGCAGCTGCACACAAGCCTAAGATCACCATGTGCAATGCCAAGCGTCGGTTGAAGTGGTGTAAAGCTCGCTGCCATTGGACTCTGGAGCAGTGGAAACGTGTTCTCTGGGGTGATGAATCCCGCTTCACCATCTGGCAGTCTGACGGACAAATCTGGGTTTGGCGGATGCCAGGTGAACGCTACCGGCCCCAATGAATAGTGCCAACTGTAAAGTTTGGTGGAGGAGGAATAATGGTCTGGGGTTGTTTTTCATGGTTTGGGCTAGGCCCCTTAGTTCCAGTGCAGGGAAGTCAACGCTACAGCATACAATGACATTCTAGACAATTCTGTGCTTCCAACTTGTAGCAACAGTTTGGGGAAGGCCCTTTCCTGTTTGAGCATGACAATGCCCCCGAACACAAAGCGAGGTCCATACAGAAATGGTTTGTCAAGATCGGTGTGGAAGAACTTGACTGGCCTGCACAGAGCCCTGACCTCAACCCTATCAAACACCTTCGGGATGAATTGGAATGCCGACTGCGAGCCAGGCCTAATCGCCCAACATCAGTGCCCGAACTCACTAATACTCTTGTGGCTGAATGGAAGCAAGTCCCCGCAGCAATGTTCCAACATCTAGTGGAAATCCTTCCCAGACGAGTGGAGGCTGTTATAGCAGCAAAGGGGGGACCAACTCCAAATTAATGCCCATGATTTTGGAATGAGATGTTCAATGAGAAGGTGTCCACATACTTTTGGTAATGTGTAGTGTACATTAAGTTCTATGCCTACCTGTGGCTCCACATCCAGCAGGGCGATTTTGCCTTGCTCATGGATCTTCTGGATAGTCTCCATTTTGGTTCCAAACATGAACCCCTGGAAGCTGCCATACTCCAGCAGCTCATTCCCAGTGATGCACTTGGTCATGGCATCGTTGGAGATAAAGAAGTACTCCTGCCCGTTCTCCTCGTCCTTACGTGGGGGTCTGGTGGTGTCTGTTGTTTGGATCGAGCCACAGTTAATGCAGGTTGGTGGATTTGGCAAACCAAATTGCTTTCAAATCAGATAGAAGATCATTAGAAGTAAAGGTCATACTTACGTGGTGCGGGGTAGGCAAACTTCTCTGGGTATTTGGTCAGCAACGAGCTTTTGATATGGCTCCTTCCTACACCTGGTGCACCTACACAGAGAGATTACAGAAGGCATTGGAGGTTAATCTACTAACTGTTATTGTGATTTTTTAAAAAAATATGGCAGGCAGGTCTTGATTATGACGATCACATAGGGAGCTTACCAATAAGCACCAAGGTTTTTCTGCTGAAGGCAGGGAGCCGAACAACCTCTTCATAAGAAATCACGTCCAACTGGTCAAAGACTAACAAGGGAGAAAATAATACACATGGGTGGTTTAGGGATCTAAAACAATACCATGCAATGTAGAATACATTATACATGTAGTTAGTATAGGTAGTTCTCAAGATTGTATTGGGTATAAACAAATCACAAGTATTACTAGAGCTGTGCTTGGCCAGATACTTGTCTTTACACTTCTTCTTCTTTCCAAAGGGGCTGCAGGATTGGGTGCCCACTGTGGCCCTGCTTTTACTTGCCACCCGCCTGGAGCAGAGAGGAGAGACTAGGGGTTACTCACACTGAAAACTATTCTCACCTACAATCCATACAACGTTTTTAACTTTAACACATTACCGCTATATATTCGAGCAAAGTGTTCTTTATTTTTGGGTTTAGAGCAAAGTGTGTTTTTCAGCGTCTAATGTTTTTGTTAGGATTAAGATCATGCCAGCTGATCCTTGGGATTCCAGTACTTTAGAGCAACTTTGAGGCAAAAGCTTTTTTATGAGTAATCAGAAGTGGGTGGACTACTCTACTTTGCGGATCATACCTTTCTTGAACTTCTGGGGAGGGGATGATTCCAGCAAAGTCGGCGGTAGAGCTGTCCACCCGGCCTTGCCACCAGTTTGGATCATGCTTGTTGATGATCTGAATGATGTCTCCTGTTTTGAACTTCAGCCCTGCTTCTTTGCATGGGATGAGGTCATCCTTGGCAGGGTCGTAGTCAAACTGAGCCCTCATGTACATCTGTTGAGTAACACACAACAGCTGCACACACAGAGATGGCTGAGAGGACATGATCTCCTTGCTGGGAATTGGGCAAAAATGTTTGGAATATGTGTATTGCGGTTAATATGGTCTTTGCAATGATTTATAGCACTGCAGTTTCCAGCATATGGTAGAATCGTATATTACTCTAAATTAAGGAGATAGTGCAGTGGAAACTTAGATGAAACTTACCTGTCTCAACAGCATCCTAGATGTTAGAGTTAGTTCGTAATCTATCAGTTAATGGGTCACAAATGCTTCCCATGGTATTATGCTCTCCGACGTAACATACAGAGGACATAGTAGCATCCACAGGAGGGATTTGGGCTCCAAAAGGTTATTGTTTTCTATATAATTACCATATAGTTTAGGATAGGCTACTAATCTATCAATGGGCTTTAAATTAGACTGCCATCACTGACCACACTACTCGAGCAGTTATCATTATGCCTGGACATGCTTCTTTTATTCTGGAATTGACAAACATGACTTTGGTTGAAGCGTTTGTCATTGTGTTGTATAACACTGTTTTTCAATTAGTTTACATTTTAAAATTAAACTAATTTCTTGAAATGTTTAATTATTTTAGGTTGCGAGGCAGAACAATCATTATCAACTGCCGCAAATTGGGGGGGTATGATGGTATAATGTGACCAGCAGATGGCAGAGTGAATGAAACGCTGAACACTACCAATGTGTTTCAGTTCAGTTCGCCAGTCTAACATGAGTGATGATCTGTATATCAGGCCACTAGTGGAATCTAATGGTTTTATAGTCACCTGTGTCTTTCATTGGCTTAAGGGGAGGATTCGCCTGACAAAGAACAAACTCTATTTAATAAAGAGGATTTGGGAGAAGACATGATTGGAGGTAGAGGGAGGTACCGTATCAAAGATGTGGTTACGTTTCAAGCATGGTATCATAGAAAAATAACCTTAACACTGTGGTACCTAGTTTATTTGTCTTATTACAATGGAGGTAGTGAATAATAATCCACCAATATGCTGATATTGTCAAAAGATAATAGGAACAGTATTTTGATTATGTTATAGCACGTGAGTAGAGTAGGTTATGAGTCAATGGCACGAATAGATGACACTATAGTGACTGAGGCCCTCTGTAATGACTGTCAACCCCTTGCAAACTAAAGGATGTACTATACAGTGGGGAGAACAAGTATTTGATACACTGCCGATTTGCAGGTTTTCCTACTTACAAAGCATGTAGAGGTCTGTAATTTTTATCATAGGTACACTTCAACTGTGAGAGACGGAATCTAAAACAAAAATCCAGAAAATCACATTGTATGATTTTTTAAGTAATTAATTAGCATTTTATTGCATGACATAAGTATTTGATACATCAGAAAAGCAGAACTTAATATTTGGTACAGAAACCTTTGTTTGCAATTACAGAGATCATACGTTTCCTGTAGGTCTTGACCAGGTTTGCACACACTGCAGCAGGGATTTTGGCCCACTCCTCCATACAGACCTTCTCCAGATCCTTCAGGTTTCGGGGCTGTCGCTGGGCAATACGGACTTTCAGCTCCCTCCAAAGATTTTCTATTGGGTTCAGGTCTGGAGACTGGCTAGGCCACTCCAGGACCTTGAGATGCTTCTTACGGAGCCACTCCTTAGTTGCCCTGGCTGTGTGTTTCGGGTCATTGTCATGCTGGAAGACCCAGCCACGACCCATTTTCAATGCGCTTACTGAGGGAAGGAGGTTGTTGGTCAAGATCTCGCGATACATGGTCCCATCCATCCTCCCCTCAATACGGTGCAGTCGTCCTGTCCCCTTTGCAGAAAAGCATCCCCAAAGAATGATGTTTCCACCTCCATGCTTCACGGTTGGGATGGTGTTCTTGGGGTTGAACTCATCCTTCTTCTTCCTCCAAACACGGCGAGTGGAGTTTAGACCAAAAAGCTCTATTTTTGTCTCATCAGACCACATTACCTTCTCCCATTCCTCCTCTGGATCATCCAGATGGTCATTGGCAAACTTCAGACGGGCCTGGACATGCGCTGGCTTGAGCAGGGGGACCTTGCGTGCGCTGCAGGATTTTAATCCATGATGGCGTAGTGTGTTACTAATGGTTTTCTTTGAGACTGTGGTCCCAACTCTCTTCAGGTCATTGACCAGGTCCTGCCGTGTAGTTCTGGGCTGATCCCTCACCTTCCTCATGATCATTGATGCCCCACGAGGTGAGATCTTGCATGGAGCCCCAGACCGAGGGTGATTGACCGTCATCTTGAACTTCTTCCATTTTCTAATAATTGCGCCAACAGTTGTTGCCTTCTCACCAAGCTGCTTGCCTATTGTCCTGTAGCCCATCCCAGCCTTGTGCATGTCTACAATTGTATCTCTGATGTCCTTACACAGCTCTCTGGTCTTGGCCATTGTGGAGAGGTTGGAGTCTGTTTGATTGAGTGTGTGGACAGGTGTCTTTTATACAGGTAACGAGTTCAAACAGGTGCAGTTAATACAGGTAATGAGTGGAGAACAGGAGGGCTTCTTAAAGAAAAACGAACAGGTCTGTGAGAGCCGGAATTCTTACTGGCTGGTAGGTGATCAAATACTTATGTCATGCAATAAAATGCAAATGAATTACTTAAAAATCATACAATGTGATTTTCTGGATTTTTGTTTTAGATTCCGTCTCTCATAGTTGAAGTGTACCTATGATAAAAATTACAGACCTCTACAAGTAGGAAAACCTGCAAAATCTGCAGTGTATCAAATACTTGTTCTCCCCACTGTATATGTATAGTATATATACAGTGAGGGGAAAAAGTATTTGATCCCCTGCTGATTTTGTAAGTTTGCCCACTGACAAAGAAATTATCAGTCTATAATTTTAATGGTAGGTTTATTTGAACAGTGAGAGACAGAATAACAACAAAAAAAAACCAGAAAAATGCATGTCAAAAATGTTATGAATTGCATTTTAATAAGGGAAATAAGTATTTGACCCCCTCTCAATCAGAAAGATTTCTGGCTCCCAGGTGTCTTTTATACAGGTAACGAGCTGAGATTAGGAGCACACTCTTAAAGGGAGTGCTCCTAATCTCAGCTTGTTACCTGTATAAAAGACACCTGTCCACAGAAGCAATCAATCAATCAGATTCCAAACTCTCCACCATGGCTAAGACCAAAGAGCTCTCCAAGGATGTCAGGGACAAGATTGTAGACCTACACAAGGCTGGAATGGGCTACAAGACCATCGCCAAGCAGCTTGGTGAGAAGGTGACAACAGTTGGTGCGATTATTCGCAAATGGAAGAAACACAAAAGAACAGTCAATCTCCCTCGGCCTGGGGCTCCATGCAAGATCTCACCTCGTGGAGTTGCAATGATCATGAGAACGGTGAGGAATCAGCCCAGAACTACACGGGAGGATCTTGTCAATGATCTCAAGGCAGCTGGGATCATAGTCACCAAGAAAACAATTGGTAACACACTACGCCGTGAAGGACTGAAATCCTGCAGCGCCCGCAAGGTCCCCCTGCTCAAGAAAGCACATATACATGCCCGTCTGAAGTTTGCCAATGAACATCTGAATGATTCAGAGGAGAACTGGGTGAAAGTGTTGTGGTCAGATGAGACCAAAATGGAGCTCTTTGGCATCAACTCAACTCGCCGTGTTTGGAGGAGGAGGAATGCTGCCTATGACCCCAAGAACACCATCCCCACCGTCAAACATGGAAGTGGAAACATTATGCTTTGGGGGTGTTTTTCTGCTAAGGGGACAGGACAACTTCACTGCATCAAAGGGACGATGGATGGGGCCATGTACCGTCAAATCTTGGGTGAGAACCTCCTTCCCTCAGCCAGGGCATTGAAAATGGGTCGTGGATGGGTATTCCAGCATGACAATGACCAAAAACACACGGCCAAGGCAACAAAGGAGTGGCTCAAGAAGAAGCACATTAAGGTCCTGGAGTGGCCTAGCCAGTCTCCAGACCTTAATCCCATAGAAAATCTGTGGAGGGAGCTGAAGGTTCGAAACCTTAATGACTTTGAGATGATCTGCAAAGAGGAGTGGGACAAAATCCCTCCTGAGATGTGTGCAAACCTGGTGGCCAACCACAAGAAATGTCTGACCTCTGTGATTGCCAACAAGGGTTTTGCCACCAAGTACTAAGTCATGTTTTGCAGAGGGGTCAAATACTTATTTCCCTCATTAAAATGCAAATCAATTTATAACATTTTTGACATACATTTTTCTGGATTTTGTTGTTGTTATTCTGTCTCTCACTGTTCAAATAAACCTACCGTTAAAATTATAGACTGATCATTTTTTTGTCAGTGGGCAAACGTACAAAATCAGCAGGGGATCAAATACTTTTTTCCCTCACTGTATATATATATATATCATTCGAGGATTTTTCTTTATTTTTACTATTTTCTACATTGTAGAATAATAGTGAAGACATCAAAACTATGAAATAACACATATGGAATCATGTAGTAACCAAAAAAGTGTTAACCAAATCAAAATGTATTTTATATTTGAGATTCTTCAAATAGCCACCCTTTGCCTTGATGACAGCTTTGCACACTCTTGGCATTCTCTCAACCAGCTTCACCTGGAATGCTTTTCCAACAGTTTTGAAAGAGTTCTCACATTTGCTGAGCACTTGTTGGCTGCTTTTCCTTCTCTCTGTGGTCCAACTCATCCCAAACCATCTCAATTGGGTTGAGGTCGGGGGATTGTGGAGGCCAGGTCATCTGATGCAGCACTCCATCACTCTCCTTCTTGGTGTTGGGTCATTGTCCTGTTGAAAAACAAATGATAGTCCCACTAAGCGCAAACCAGATGGGATGGCGTATTGCTGCAGAATGCTGTGGTAGACAAGCTGGTTAAGTGTGCCTTGAATTCAAAATAAATCACAGACATTGTCACCAGCAAAGCACCCTCACACCATAACACCTCCTCCTCCATGCTTTACGGTGGAAACTACACATGCGGAGATCATCCGTTCAACCACACAGCGTCTCACAAAGCCACGGCAGTTGGAACCAAAAATCTCCAATTTGGACTCCAGAACAAAGGACACATTTCTACCAGTCTAATGTCCATTGCTCGTGTTTCTTGGCCCAAGCAAGTCTCTTCTTCTTATTGGTGTCCTTTTGTATTGGTTTCTTTGCAGCAATTCGACCACGAAGGCCTGATTCACACAGTCTCCTCTTAACAGTTGATGTTGAGATGTGTCTGTTACTTGAACTCTGTGAAGCATTTATTTGGGCTGCAATTTCTGAGGCTGGTAACTCTAATGAACTTATCCTCTGCAGCAGAGGTAACTCTGGGTCTTCCATTCCTGTGGCGGTCCTCATGAGAGCCAGTTTCATCATAGTGATTGATGGTTTTTGCGACTGCACTTGAAGAAACTTTAAATGTTCTTGACATTTTCCCTATTGACTGACCTTCATGTCTTAAAGTAATGATGGACTGTTGTTTCTCTTTGCTTTTTTGAGCTGTTCTTGCCATAATATGGACTTGGTCTTTTACCAAATAGGGCTATCTTCTGTATACCCCCCCTACTTTGTCACAACAGAACTGATTGGCTCAAACGCATTAAGAAGGAAACAAATTCCACAAATTAACTTTTATTACCAGGTGACTACCTCATGAAGCTGGTTGAGAGAATGCCAAGTGTGTGCAAAGCTGTCATCAAGGCAAATAGTGGCTATTTTGAAGAATCTCAAATATAAAATATATTTTGATTTGATTAACACTTTTTTGGTTACTACATGATTTCCATATGTGTTATTTCATAGTTATGATGTGTTCACTATTATTCTACAATGTAGAACATTTTACAAATAAAGAAAAACCCTTGAATGAGTATGTGTCCAAACTTTTGACTGGTAGTGTATATATACCTGCAGTATTTCTCTGATGACATAATTTGGGATATCATGGCAGAACTAGTCCAACAATGAGCATAACTGTGCTTGAATAGTAACCATTTCTTTGATTATGCATGCAATTGAAATGTGATTTAAGGGTGAAAAAAATTACATAAAAAAATCAGTCCAGATAGTAATTATATCCATGTCCATTCAGAAAGGGGAAATGTGCAAATTCAATGGGTCATTTATTGGCTTACCTCACACACAAGAGAGAACCGTGGCTGGTTGGGGATGATTTTCATTGTGACTACTCCGTTGGTATCTTTCTGTAATGGAGGATGACAACCATTTTACTTGCACTCCACACTATCAAAACTATGACTGTGAGATTGCAACATGTCACCCATTCTCTCAGGGGCAGAGGGTTCTTCAGTATATTTTCTTTGTTAAAATAGAGACAGTAGGGACTTGCCAGGATCTTTTGTAGCTGGTCAACAGATTGGTTGGCCACACTCGTTCCATTGATCTCTGCTATTTCATCCCCTTCATGTAGGGAACCTGGAGAAGGACAGGAAATTATCAGCACCAGTACAGAAGACCAGTATGGCCAGAAAGTGTTATCAGGCAAATAACCAATGTCTATTTGCCATACAAGTATGGGGATACTGTTGCTGTTCTAATACAAATTCATTCCAATCACTTCAGTATGTTTGTCGATGTGGTTGAGTTCTGTACCTTGTCTATGTATCATGCCCCCATGTAATATTCTGGCCACAGTGCACTTCTGTTTTCCATTAAATTTCAGAGTCACACCCTAAAGGCAAAAAACATTAAACCAGCACACATCAAGCTGTCGTCAAAATGACAGAGTGAGTCACAGAGATAGAGAGGAGAGACGGGAAGGGAAAGGATAGAGAAAGACATTGGCATCTGAATGATTTACCATGGGCTCTGAGGGATTTACCATGGGCTCTGAGGGATTTACCATGGGCTCTGAGGGATTTACCATGGGCTCTGAGGAATTTACCATGGGCTCTGAGGGATTTACCATGGGCTCTGAGGGATTTACCATGGGCTCTGAGGGATTTACCATGGGCTCTGAGGGATTTACCATGGGCTCTGAGGGATTTACCATGGACTCTGAATGATTTACCATGGACTCTGAATGATTTACCATGGGCTCTGAATGATTTACCATGGGCTCTGAGGGATCTTTTTCAAACGCCACCTCACGTATCCTAGTTGTCTCAGTTCCGTTCATGTGACCAGCACTGCCGTTGGTGTATTCTTCTGCTCCTTTTGTCTCATAGGCTGGCATAACCCCCTATGGAAAAACATGTCAAGACTTAACATCAATAGGCACAGGAGATGGATTCATTTACAATAGGATACTGGGGGGAAAACTCACTGTGAACACAACTGCAGTGTGCTTCTATACGACATGCCATTTTGGATGTTCATCTGGACAAAATGTCATAATCCATCCAAAACATCCAAGTTTGCAGGGCTACCGGGTGTCAATGGTTGGCCCTATTTGTTTTATAAGTTGTGGCACAATGCAATCATGGATAAGCCTTTTGACAATCTCATGCAAAGCACCCAAACAACTCAAAACTCAAAAGCATTGCCAGTTGCAGCAATACAGCTACAATTAGTATCATTTTGTTGACTAGGAATAAATAAATAAATTGTAAATACAATGAGCTTAACATCCTGATCATCTGATGTCAGATTATTGGAACATTGGCATTTCTAGTGGCGTTATAAAAGCTTTTTTCGGCTGTGTCCCAAGAGCCATGTTTAATTCGCAGTTTCAGCATCTGTTCAGGTTTGAAAATTAACTACACATTTTCACCAGCTCATTAGGCAGGGACAACCCATATCCGCTGCTCTGGTTCCCCTGCTAAAAGGTTGTCATGGCTACGCCTGAGTGAGATCATGTTTCGAAGAAAAGTATTGATATGAACAAACAAATCCCTCGTAAAGATTAAGACATCCATTACATCAACACATAGCAACCCTGGCCACTTGACCACTGTCTGGCTGCGAGAACACTGAACTGTGTGTAATGTAACTCAAAGGAATGTGGCCTTTACTGGTGATCCCTCACCTCCACTCCACCCGTTCCATTTCAGCAATGTGCAAACCAGGTTTGATTGAATAGAAGTACAAATGCCAAATGCTTAAGTACACCAAAGTACTCTATGCGAATGACCTTTTTATGACCTTAAAATACCACAGCAGCTAATTCAAAACAGGGATCCAAAAGTAAACCATGAAATTATTTTAAGCAGATTGGAGACACTGGTGCCTTTCCTTTCCTTAGTTCCACACATGGAGAGGACAATAGAAGAGGAGCGGTCCAGATGGGACCTCCTGTGGGATTTGGCCTGCTCTGCTGTGTGGATGTCTCTCCATTAAACACAGTGCTGCACAAGCTTTTATCACACTACCTAATTCACTTTTACTGCTTTCACCCCCGGCCCCATGGGCATTATCATATTGCTAGCCCTGCCAGGGATTAGTAAAACCACTCACGTGGATGGCCATCATACTAATCTAGCCCCTGACTTCTCTGTACATGGACCCCTGGGTGACAAAGGTTACTTACCACCCGTAAGGTGCAGTAATGGAATTAAGCCTCCTATACTCCCTGATGGAACATGCTGCCAGCTCCAGCAGTGTGAGTTTGTGTAATACAAGCTCTGTGGCTTGAGAGATGTTATTTAACATAGATAAGTTTGAGTATCTTTTAACTGATAACTGCAAGTGTCTCTTCATTGTTAACGATCTGAAGCTCTATGGGGACATGGAACGTAATAACATTAATTCAGAGAAATCACAAGGTGCCTTTATCAACCATAGATAAGCTAAGAATTTGTTCAATGTGTTTGACCACATCACGCTGACACAAGTTCATTCGCAATGACTCTGATAGCTTTGTTTTGTTTCCACAGTTATCTGCTCACCCCAAAAATAATTAGGCCTATAAGAATGGGTTAATCTGTCATAGTTATTTATATGAATAGGAATCAGTACGCCAGTAGTCTTGTCTAGTGTAGTCAATTCCACTGACTAAATAACGGGAGATGGCAGTGATGTCTTTGAGGGAAAACAACAAGGCCATAAAAATGACTAACAACTCCAATGGCAATGAGCTGGTCTTCCGTCATCATATTTTCACAAAGCAATTTTCCTTTATCTTATTGGTTTTAGTCTCTCCTTGTCCCTTGTAACTGAGTGGGTCATCATTAGAGTGTGTGTTCTATGGGCAACAATGGTCAATTCTATTATTGAACAATCGTGTGGAGGTTTTAGGACAAGGTCTATTATGCCTATTTCTATACTCACCACCCCCCAGAAATCCTCCTAAAGTTGTCTGCCTCATAGGAATACAGATAGATTTTGAACAAAGATTGAAAGCCAACTGTCAAACTTGTTACCGCTGTTACTTACAGCCTGATCCTTCACCCAACCACTTTGACTGGGTCTAAAAACATTTCAGGAACAACCAGTTTGATGTTTGTCTGTTTTCCCCCTTTAAAGAGGAGCTGTGTACACTCTGTACACTATCTCAATATGGACACGCCGAGGCTCTATTGTGAAAAAAACTGGTTATGGGGAGCCTTGAGAAAAATGCTGAGGTAGGAAAAATTAACCCTGATCCTGACCATACCTCCCCTGACTGAGAATGACAAAAGGATACTGTCAAAGCTTGACAGAGGCCATTTTCCTTTCAACACAAACCACAATAGGCTGTGGATTCTTTCCAACATGTGAATAGACTTTAATGTTAAAACAACAGTGAAAACAAAAATGACCAAAGACAGATGTTAAGATTATGTGCCCTGTTTGGTGCAGCTGCAGCAGCCACTGGCCATGGGGAGTGAGGGGGCCTAATCATGCAGAGTGCATGGGAGATTCCTCTTCCCTACGGGGGATACATTCCCTACGGCGTGTCTGTGTGTCTGAGGTGGAACACAACAAGGTTTCAACACCATGTGGACTAGTCTGCAGTGTTCTAGTAAAAGCCTAGAGGTGTCTTGTGGTCATGGTGAGTAAACAAGTTGTTTACTCTGCAACATAATACAGATATTTACAGGAGACCAGTACCAGGAGTGTAGAAATAGTCTCTGTCATAACACATGTAGTGGAACACTCTTCAGACTGGATCCAAGGTAAACACTATTATAACATCCCCATAGGGCCATAGAGTGCAGTATGCTGCATGTTTACCAAGACGGACCTGTCGTGGCCTGTTTTGAAAGAAACTGGTAGGGGACACATCACA
Organism: Coregonus clupeaformis; assembly: GCF_020615455.1. Lineage (NCBI taxonomy): Eukaryota > Metazoa > Chordata > Actinopteri > Salmoniformes > Salmonidae > Coregonus > Coregonus clupeaformis. The sequence continues at coordinate 40,754,011 of NC_059204.1, forward strand.
ACAGTTTCATCATCATACAAACAAAAAGGTTGAAGTTCACTAATCATATTGTTCAGCACACAGGACTAAGTCATAAAGAGACAGGCTCACCCAGCCTTAAATCCCCCTACAAGGTGCTGACCCTGGTTGGACTGCGAAGGAAGTCACATGTCCAAAGGAAACTGCCAGACTTTGGTCTAAAGGGTAACTGGTATCATCTGGATAATTAATATCTTTAATAGCAGAAAACAGCTGAGGTCAGCTGAAGAACACACAGCACTTGCATTTCTTGAACAAGCTTACTACAAAGTTGAAAAACGTAGACTTTCCATTTTTGTGTGAATGATGACCCGGGCATACTTGGTTCCCACTGTTACCAGCCGACCTTGATGAACTGTCTGCCTACTGGGCTGTGATTTTAAGGTCAGCTTTGTATAATTGATGAGCTTTAGTTTTCCTGAAGCTTTTTTTGGAACTTCTCGAAAAGGGAAACCAGGGATTTTTACAAGATCCATTTCCATAGTTACAGCCAGGAATGAAAAAGGTGTGGGTCTAAAGCCAAGGTGTCAAACATACGGCTTGCAGGTGGTTTGAGTAAAAAAATAATATATATATTATATATATAACTCAGTATACTTTAAAACGACTATCATTTGCTGAGTTTCAGTGCGGCCCTCCGGACCAGGTTGAAGACCGAATGCGGCCCCCGGGGCAAAATTAGTTTGACACCCCTGGTCTAAAGTGAGACAGAAAAAGTAGAGCTGACAGCCATTTAATACCCAATACAGTTTGAAAGTTAGTTTGCCAAGTGAGCTATCAACAGTCCAGTTACAGCTAAAGTCTCTTCTGTTATCTCAAAATAACAAATTACCTTCACCATATCTCGTAACATGGACACATAGTGCCTTTGTCCAAAAGAGTCCTGTTACTATGTCATGTGAAATACAAAACTTGTTATGCTGTTACAGTCAAATTAGGCAAGCACCCACTGTAGATATTATCAGTTTGACAGTAAACAAAGAGGGTAATCCTCCTCAACAAGTAACACAGTTTAACTATAGCATTATTAAAAGATTACAGCCGCTCATGGTATAATCCCTCCCAATGTCGCTTTAGCAGAGTAAGTATTCTCAATCATTTTCTTTATCTCATAATGCTGAACTAGTCAACAGGATTCAGGAATACCGAATGATACCCTATCTAAAAAAAAAACTTCACGCTCCAAAGTGCCAGGGTGGATTCAACTGTGGAGCTCCTTGGCATTCCCAGTCTCCCAGAAGAAAAACACTATGTTCTTCTGTGGCTTCCTACTTCCACTGCACTGAGCAGTGTCAGATTACGAGGTGGGTTGGGGGAGGGTCTCAGAGTCAAAGAAAAACAAGCTGGTCTTGAAGCCTTGGGGTCTTTTGTACATGTGATTTCCTAGTTGTCATTGGTGTTGACCCCTGACCTCAGTGTGTGAACAGCAGGCCTCTGGGAGTTGTAGTCATCCACCAGTGATGGAAGCTTGGTTATTGATGACTATTTATGACTCCCTGATAAAATAAAGGTTAAAACATAATCATAATTGAAGTGGGGAGGGGAGTAGTGTCAAAAACAACAGAGACTAAGGGCCATGTTTTGAATCAACATTACAACACAGCTATAGGGCTCAGTGTTGTGTGCTCTTTCATTCATCTGTGGTTCCCATCACCTAATCCAGTGTTGATAACATTCATCTGTTATGTTGGAATGTAGGATATTCTTCTATTCTTTTAGATAAGAAATTAACAGGAGGATTTACACTGGGTGCTGTGAATATGGCTGTAAAAACGCGATTTGAAAGACAAAGTGTTCCAGTGAAACAGCAACAACACAAAATTGCTAGACAAACAGTTCAAGGTACCAACTGGATCTAATGTCTCTATAATCAAACCCTCCCACACATACCAGGGTTAGGTTAGGGTAGAATTCCAGCCAATAGGCTGAGAACTATTGATCCACAAGACCTTGCAGGGCCACAGCGGTAAAGCTGCGTTTACAAAGGCAGCACAATTAGGATATTTTGCCACTAATTGGTCTTTTGACCAATCAGATCAGCTCTTTGGCCAATAATTGGGCAAAGGATCAGAATTGGGCTGCCTGTGTAAACACAGCCTAATGCAGTAAATATCTGTGAGCCCCTCCCTATATCTTAACATAAATGCTACAATAAATGGCATTCAAAATATAGAAGAAAATATCAGACAAGCTTCTGCCTACACTCACATATTCAGTTGTAGGCATTTTGTTTAGTCAAGCACATGTTGGATGAGTCCCACTTCACAATAAGTGTTGCTAACCCATACAGTATGTATTTATATTGTAATTACAACTACAGGTACAGTGTAAAGTGGTGTGGTTGGTACTCATTGTTACATAGTACTTAGTATGTAGAATACACAGTTAACCATTTTGTAATTACACAACCAGCAAACAGGTACCATAATTTCAAGTAAGCTTGATACAAAAAGGAGCGCAACGTTATTCATGAGGACATGTTTTTGGGTTCAATGAGAGGATGAGAGCATAGAACATAACACAAGCACATCCGCAATGTTCTAGTGTCTGTCTGTCCCTTTTTTAACTGCACCGATGATACGTGGGTTTAGGATGGGAGACATTGTGCATTAGGCAGACATGGCTGTGTGTCTATTTATAGAAAGCTGCAGTTCTTTAGCCTGGAAGATTAGGCTAGTGTCCAGTGAAACATGACTCAGCTTATGTGGCAGGCAGGAGCAGGCTGAGTCTGCACACTCCAGGCAGCTATCACACACAGGAAGCCTTATTCACACACAAGCAAATACAAACATACTGCACTCTAATCGATCTGGTTGAGTAGTTTTTCGCAAAATACACACTTGCAGTCCAGGCAAGCATCAAAAAGATGGAAAGGTAAAGTCAATGTTGGACACATACACACACACACACACACACATACACACACAAAGAACGAGACACCAGCACTCATCTCTATGATATTCCTAAGATAAGATATTCGTTTGCCTCTTCAAAGCAGATGTGATCCTGACTTGGTGAAAGTCCAGATCTCACAATAGATGATGATTTCACATTTCAGCTTCTCCCTGAGGTACTGCTGCACCAGGTAGTTACACCTGTTGCTGATGTCAGGGAAATAGTCTCCATGCAAGGCTTCCCCTCTCAGCTCTCAACGTTTAACCATGCCAAAGTTGCTACTTCAAAGTCCTTGTTGGAAGTGTCATGACTTCTTTCAAACTTGATTGCCTGGCTTACTGTATCACTCATTAGCTCCTTCTTCCCTGATCAAGCAGAGTATTTTAACCCGTCATTCCACTTCAATAGAGGGGTGACCCCATAGAGATCCTATTAAATTACTAGAGGGGCTATGTCATAATCCCTCAAAGTTCCAGAATGGGGTGATAATGGCAGCCATCAGTCAGGGAGAAATCCAAAACCAGTCTAATTGGAATGAATGGCAGTAGAGGCATAGGTGATGCATTTCCTGCTTTTACTTATGCAGTAACATAAAAGTAAGGCATGTGATGTAACAGAAATGGTGTAATAGAAAATATTGTCACCCCCAAATATTGTTGTATAATTATAAATAAAGTTCATACGGGTTTTATACAAACTATCTGTATAAATAGCCTCTAATATATATATGCAAACAGACCATAAACGTCTACATTTTTGTTTTCTTGGAAAGCTGTGAGTGTTATCATATGATACAATGTCAGTACTTGCATTTACAAGTTGTCTAAATCCTATCATCAACCGATTTCAGACAGTGTAGGGCTGTGGATTGACTGCATTGTTTAAATGGAATGTTGGCATATTGGCAGTTAATTTGAATCATTCATCTAAAACTGTGTGGCTATAGCTACAGTGAGGGAAAAAAGTATTTAATCCCCTGCTGATTTTGTACATTTGCCCACTGACAAAGAAATTATGAGTCTATAATTTTAATGGTAGGTTTATTTGAACAGTGAGAGACAGAATAACAACAAAAAAATCCAGAAAAACGCATGTCAAAAATGATATAAATTGATTTACATTTTAATGAGGGAAATAAGTATTTGACCCCCTCTCAATCAGAAAGATTTCTGGCTCCCAGGTGTCTTTTATACAGGTAACGAGCTGAGATTAGGAGCACACTCTTAAAGGGAGTGCTCCTAATCTCAGTTTGTTACCTGTATAAAAGAGACCTGTCCACAGAAGCAATCAATCAATCAGATTCCAAACTCTCCACCATGGCCAAGACCAAAGAGCTCTCAAAGGATGTCAGGGACAAGATTGTAGACCTACACAAGGCTGGAATGGGCTACAAGACCATCGCCAAGCAGCTTGGTGAGAAGGTGACAACAGTTGGTGCGATTATTCGCAAATAGACGAAACACAAAATAACTGTCAATCTCCCTCGGCCTGGGGCTCCATGCAAGATCTCACCTCATGGAGTTGCAATGATCATGAGAACGGTGAGGAATCAGCCCAGAACTACACGGGAGGATCTTGTCAATGATCTCAAGGCAGCTGGGACAATAGTCACCAAGAAAACAATTGGTAACACACTACGCCGTGAAGGACTGAAATCCTGCAGCGCCCGCAAGGTCCCCCTGCTCAAGAAAGCACATATACATGCCCGTCTGAAGTTTGCCAATGAACATCTGAATGATTCAGAGGAGAACTGGGTGAAAGTGTTGTGGTCAGATGAGACCAAAATGGAGCTCTTTGGCATCAACTCAACTCGCCGTGTTTGGAGGAGGAGGAATGCTGCCTATGACCCCAAGAACACCATCCCCACCGTCAAACATGGAGGTGGAAACATTATGCTTTGGGAGGAGCTGAAGGTTCGAGTTGCCAAACGTCAGGCTCGAAACCTTAATGACTTGGAGAAGATCTGCAAAGAGGAGTGGGACAAAATCCCTCCTGAGATGTGTGCAAACCTGGTGTCCAACTACAAGAAACGTCTGACCTCTGTGATTGCCAGTAAGGGTTTTGCCACCAAGTACTAAGTCATGTTTTGCAGAGGGGTCAAATATTTATTTCCCTCATTAAAAAGCAAATCAATTTCTAACATTTTTGACATGCGTATTTCTGGATTTTGTTGTTGTTATTCTGTCTCTCACTGTTCAAATAAACCTACCATTCAAATTATAGACTGATCATGTCTTTGTCAGTGGGCAAACGTACAAAATCAGCAGGGGATCAAATACTTTTTTCCCCTCACTGTAGCTAACAAACATTCAGAGCAGATAATCTTCAAATTCATTGTTTTGCACAATATCTTATCACAGCACCAGCAAACCATGGTTGTCCAACTCCCTTACCAAAATGGCTGACCTTTAAGACCATCATAAGAAGGTTAATGTCCATTCTAGTATTCTGATTCCTAATTCTATGGGTGACCCATTCCTCAAGTAAATCCCCTCAAACTCCAGGCAGTAGAGGCCCTACTGTGCACCTTAGCCTTAATCCTCTGACCCTGGCCAGGCCTATTGTCCAATCATCACATACCAAGAAATCCCCCCTTGAGACAGACAAAGAACAAGAGGGGCCTTGTTCGTTAACCTCCTGCTTGCATCTAATAGGTACACCTGGCTCTGCATGTTTCCCAAGCAAGCAAACAAAGACAAGGACCTGGGAATGTCATCCTCATCTAGGGGACCAATGGCACTGAGGGGATTAACGGTCTACTATAGTAGTGCCTCATCAAGAGGCTGATAACATTAAGCCCTCACCTGTGGGGTCAAAAGTCCACAGTGAAATGTGTGATTGGAATGGGAGCATACTACTACTGTAAGACCCTTACTTGACACGTGGAAGTCTTTCACAAATAATTAAGAAGACAGATGTATTAAAACATCCAGAGCAGCTGTCTGTTTGGAAAACATCCCTTGACGTTATTGACGCTCAGGAACGTTTCTATCATTTTGGGGGCCCTAAGCGAGATTTGGTTGGGGGGCCCCCTCACGGTCTAAACATTTTAGTCGCCCCCCTCTTGGCGGAGGAGAGAAAATGTAGCAATTTTAAAATACATTTCATGAGATTCTACTCATTTTGCCATGTGGCGGAGCAAAAACCTTGCAGTTTTAAAGCTAATTTCCTGCAGTTCTACACCTTTTGCCATGGGCTGGAGAGAACATTTAGCAGTTTTAAAGCAAATTTCCTGCAGTTCTACACCTTTTGCCATGGGCTGGAGAGAACATTTAGCAGTTTTAAAGCAAATTTCCTGCAGTTCTACACCTTTTGCCATGGGCTGGAGAGAACATTTAGCAGTTTTAAAGCAAATTTCCTGCAGTTCTATGCATTTTACCATGGGATGGAGAGAACATTTTGCAGTTTTAAAATGAATTGCTTGCAATTGTACACATTTTGCCATGACTCATGCCATGTTCATGTGATATCTGCGTGAGAAAAATCAATAGGGGCCCCCGGGAGGTCAGAGCCCTTGGGCACACAAGTGCCTGGTCAGTAATTTGGCCATGATTATAATAATAATAATAATAATATGCCATTTAGCAGACGCTTTTATCCAAAGCGACTTACAGTCATGTGTGCATACATTATTGTGTATGGGTGGTCCCGGGGATCGAACCCACTACCCTGGCGTTACAAGCGCCGTGCTCTACCAGCTGAGCTACAGAGGACCACGATTACTACAAGGTTTAGATAGCTGGCTAAACTAACTTACCTAGCAATCTATAAAATGTTAGCTGACATGGCCTAATTGAGTGACTGTCAGGTGACTGATATAACAAGATGAAAACTTACACATTTGGTGCATTTCCATTGAGATTTACCCCCAGCCTAGTTGGCCGCCAGTGTTTTATGTTAATGTGTGTAAGGTCTAGTGTTGTTGTGTTTCCATCAGGAGTGTGACACTTAAAGTGGAACTGACAGCATTTTATCAACATGAAATCTTATTAAAATGTGTTCATATACACCCCCAGGAAGAATATGACACATTTTTTTCCCATTTTCTGACAAGCGAGAACTTAAGATATGGTCATTTTCACGTTTTCATAAATTCACAGAATGTTTGGGAATGACGTATAGTAAGACATTTGTGGAAATTCTATAGCAATATAGAGTGGGAAAGCGGCCGTGCGTTTGGACAATTAATAGGCACTGCAGTAAATAAAACCTAATAGTTCAGCATAGCTAGCTAGCTAGCTAGCAAAGCGATTCACATTTCTTGCTAGCTAACCAAATGACACTTGCATCTCTAGCTGTAGCCACCGAAAAACGATATAAGGGGAAAAAGTCAGTCACTCACCCACTCCTCCAATGGCATTACATCCTCCCAGCAACTAGCTAGCTAGCTAACATTAGGCTCCGTGTTTTTAGCTTGCTAAATAAATAGCTACATAAGTAGATACGCTTGCCCAGGGGTGTCAGCGCACGGGTCATACTGAAAAAAGACAACGAATTTACGGGCCAGACATAGCCTATTTGTTTTAACCAAAAAATGTGCAACTGCGACCCAAACTGGCCATTGTTTTATTAGAGAAAATATAGCCTTTCTAATGTCCACTTGTGTACATAGGATGCTGTATATAGCCTTTTAACATATTAAAACAATAGAAGTGATAAATTATATTGGTCCAGCCTTTGCTGCTATGCATGCAGATGTGCATAATATGCTGCGACCCTAATCAAAAAGTATTTAATAACTCCAAATAACAAAAACATATCTATAGGTTGTTGTAACATTTAAACTTAAAACATGTTTAACATTATTTTGCACTGCATGGATCACCGGTTTTAAAACCCGAAGCCAGACTGCACTTTCCCTCTGCTGTGCGCTGTAAACGGGACACACAAAAGGAGCGCAATTGAAGTTGAATTCACTGATGCGAGCGTATCAGGCTGTAATTTCATAAGGTAGATGACTCTGTTGACTCATTTATACTCGCTTGTGACTTGTAGTGCAGCGCATCGCGGGCGCTATGATAGCGGTCCGAAATGAATTGACAACCCAAATCATTGCGTGGGCCGGATAGAAATGTGTCACGCCTTGTGTTTGACACGTGCGCTAGCCTATTAGCCACGTTATGAGTGGCTTGTGATCATTGCCCTTGCTAGTTGGATTGTATTGACATTCCCAGCCTAAGTTACAGTAGTCCGTTTTTGTTAAAAATATTGAGTCATTGAAACTGAAACAGTGCATCCTGAATGGGTGGAGGCAGCAAACAATTTACCAGGCTAACTGTGATTTACAACCTGCTAGCAATATTTTTTGGACTACCAAGAAATGTATTGGTGAATTATATGAATCATGCATTGAACTGCTTCCATCTATTCTGCCAACAATGCCTTACTGTACGTCATGGAATTTTTAGTCAAATAGAACCTATTTTTAAAACCTCTTATAAAGTTGGTTTTGTAGCATAAACTAGGAATTTGATATTTTTTACTGATATTATGATTGTCTGTTTGTTTCATATTTGAAAAGTAGTTAAAATGTTGTCAGTTCCACTTTAAGGCCTATGGCGAGCAGAATCAACAACCTCTGCATCTTTCAAGACTGTTGCTTTGTGAAAAGGTGTTACAGTAACTGTTCAGTGAAAATCTCACTTTTAAACGTTCATATTCTGTTAACTCATACCCAATAAATTGGAGAAAAAAAACACTTAAAAACCCCCACCTCAAACTTGTATCTCAAATAGACATTTAAAAATACTTGCTATTTCCTCATAGAGGATGATGTCATCTTTCTGAGGAAGATGAGCTGGCCAATTAAATCAAATCAAATCAAATGTTATTGGTCACATGCGCCGAATACAACAGGTGCAGACATTACAGTGAAATGCTTACATACAGCCCTTAACCAACAGTGCATTTATTTTTAACAAAAAAAGTAAAAATAAAACAACAACAAAAAAAGTGTTGAGAAAAAAAAGAGCAGAAGTAAAATAAAATAACAGTAGGGAGGCTATATATACAGGGGGGTACCGGTGCAGAGTCAATGTGCGGGGGCACCGGCTAGTTGAGGTAGTTTAAGTAATATGTACATGTGGGTAGAGTTAAAGTGACTATGCATAAATAGTTAACAGAGTAGCAGCAGCGTAAAAAGGATGGGGTGGGGGGCAGTGCAAATAGTCCGGGTAGCCATGATTAGCTGTTCAGGAGTCTTATGGCTTGGGGGTAGAAGCTGTTGAGAAGTATTTTGGACCTAGACTTGGCACTCCGGTACCGCTTGCCGTGCGGTAGCAGAGAGAACAGTCTATGACTAGGGTGGCTGGAGTCTTTGACAATTTTGAGGGCCTTCCTCTGACACCGCCTGGTATAGAGGTCCTGGATGGCAGCGGTCTACTCGCGTTAATATTTTTCATGACCGGTATACGCCCACACCATTCTGTTGTTAGGGTACGCCCACACCATTCCAACACAGAAAAGCAGCTTTTTAACATACTTAATTACCATTTTTTGGAAGGAAAACGATTTCACTCATATTGTAATGAATTATAGGTCATATTTCATAGAAATCTGGAAATACTGGACTTTTACTTTAAAGTTCACAGTTATCCATTGTTATGTAAATGAAAGCTGAAAAGTACCCAGGGCCTTGCCTTGGTTCCAAGTTAAGGCAGGTCCGCCGGAGCCATGGCCCAGTGAGACACGGGTGCCGGCCCGCGTAGATGGAAACAGAAAAGTATTTTGAGTAAAACACTGGGGTAAATCCTCAATGGAAATGCGCCAGTTGTGTATTCTACTATCCTAACTAACAGTAAGTTGAGACCCCGACTGACTTCCTGGCGGCCCCCTAGCGGCTGTGGGGCCCTAAGCAGCCGCTTATATTGCTTATGCCTAGAAACGGCACTGTTGAATCTTATAACTGGAGCATAACACATTGTAGAATTCAGATGCTGTACATGGTCACCACATGTCTAAACAAAAGTCACGAGTTAAAAGTAGTGTTAAAAACTACAGTATCCTAGTAGGCCTATGCTGGCTATTAGTCCCAATGTCAGTCACCTCTTCTGAAAAAGACAACTATCCATTATGTAGACATCACATGTAGGCCTATTTCCCGCTATTGCCGTGAAACAGTTAACCTGATTCAGCTATGGCTGTGTTTAGACAAATCAAATCAAATCACATTTTATTGGTCTCATACACATATTTAGCAGGTATCCCAATTCTGATCTTCTTTCCACTAATTGGTATTTTGACCATTCACATCACATCTTTTCGCATCAGGTCTTTTTCAGAGCTGATCTGATTGGTCAAAAGTATCAGAATTGGGCTGCCTGTCTAAACGCACCCCTTCTGCCTGGTATGTGGTTTACATTTACATTTACATTTACCTCATGTTTCTGTTCCTTGTGAGATAAATAGCAGAACTGAATCTTGCTTATTACTTGTCTGGAACAAACTAAGACAGGATTTGACAAGCACTGAACTTTCATGACGCAGTAATGTCTTGGAGTGACGTAGACTGAAGCTCTGATCATGATAGCCTATATGACATAAAAGGACTGTGTGGTCATCATGTTAAACTATTTACAAATAAGAAAAACCTATATTTAATCATGTATATATTAATAATATATAAATATAATATAAAATAATATGTATAATAATGTATGAAAAACACAAAAAGCACATGAACACCAAGATGATCGTCTTAAACCGGATTGTACCAGCGCTGACCAGCGCATTAATAACCCTGCTTCTTGGACTCCTGCAATGAAGTTGACAGACACATCTGCATAGCTTTTACAACATCACCAAGGAATGTATGTAGGCTATAGCCTACCAGACAGACGTATAGGCCTCCTGCTTATCTGATTAAGACATATTTTCTATCATTATAATGTTATGGCAATCGTATGAATGTATTGTAAACCGCTTACCTTTTCAGGCTTTGGTTTGTTTTGAAGCAGCTGCTCCAGGTACAGGTCGGAGAGGGCTGTTCGAGAACTGTTGACCCGCTCAAGTATAACAGCGGGTTCGTTTTTATTGGATTTTAATGTCATCTTTACTGGTTAGCAAAAAAAGAAAAGTGAACGTAATGCGCCCTTGTTCAAGGTCCGCAATAGGCTGGCCCTATTGTAGCAGAGAAGGGAAAATGAGTGATAAGGAACCCTGGCGGTCTGATAAATTGCTGTTCTGGGTTCAAGTCCGAGGTTCTGATCAATTCGGAGGTATTGCAGGCTAGGCTGCGAGGACACAGCTGACAAAGCAAGTAAACATTCGATTGCTAAAGGGGGCAGGCCCACTGCAGCTTCCTCAGCGGTAGAGCTGTTACGTGTTGCTGGCACAGTCGGGGTCATACCAAAAGTAGGGACCGCGCTCCGAAGAACTACGCTACGCGAGGCTTGAATAAGGGCGGTATTGCACCACCAATGGTTTTCAGCTGACCGCTATATGAAAAACATGGGAAATGCCACACACCACTACAGCCTAGAAGATACTCCTCAGAAATTGTGTTTTCCTCTCATCTCTATGCACTGCAATATAGCTGTCATATAGGCTATCCATATAATAAATAGCTCTACAATACGAAAAAGAGTAGCCTAAACCAACCTGGACTCAGGGGTAGACTTAACATAGTAAACGTAAATCCAGGGATACTGCTTTGGTATGATATGTTACATTTGTATGGTATGTATTAATTTGTGGATGTCCGTCATCCATTTCAGATGATATGTTACGAATTACAATTCGTATGATATGTTAAGAATTGCAATTTGTACAATATGTTATGATTATGCAAAACATATGATATGTTATGAATTCCAATTTGTTATGGCTAATGTTAGCTAGGTGGCTAAGTGGCTAACGTTATCTAGGTTAGGGGTTAAGGTTAGGCGTTAAGGTTAGTGTTAGGAGTTAGGTTAAAGGGTTAAGGTAAGAGTTAGGGGAAGGGTTAGCTAACATGCTAAGTAGTTGCAAAGTAGCTAAAAAGTAGTAAGTAGTTGGAAAGTTGCAAATGAGCGAAAATGCTAAAGTTGTCCATGATGAGATTCGTTTTTTTGCCTTAAGTAATCTTCTGTCTTATATAACCATACAAAATGTAACATATCATACTACTTTGAGTGTCCTGGATTTACATGTACTATGTTATGTGTCATCTATGAGAACAGGCTGCCTAAACATGTGTGCCCCACACTAATAAATAGTGTGATAAATAGATACATAGACCCTATGATAAATAACTAAAGTGCCTTATGAAACCAAGACGCAGAATTTAATGTCTACCAAAATAAGCCTAGAGAAAAGCCCTATCAAACACATTATTTCATATCTGAGTGTTCTTGATAAATAACGCTTGTCTGCCATCCTGTGGTTTAATTATGTTACTGCACCCACGGCCAGAGCCACAGTCACCGCCACATAAAAGGCCATTTTTGTTTGGACAAAATCCAATATCAAAGAAATGTCTTCTGTCTTATCAAAATATAATTGAATGTCCAACTGTAACATTTTTATTGGTTTGTTTTGTGTTTATTTGTTGAAATAAAATAACTAAATAAAAGTTCACATATAGGCTACTCCAAAATCCAAACTCTTATAAGCCATTTCGCACTGGCAACAAACGTCAATTAAACATCTATTCCAAATCAATCAAATCAAATATTATTTGCCACATGCGCCGAATACAACAGGTGTAGACATTACAGTGAAATGCTTACTTACAAGCCCTTAACCAACAATGCAGTTTTTTAAAGAAAAAGTAAAATTAAAAAAGTGTTAAGTAAAAAAATAAAAGCATATAACTAAAGAGCAGCAGTAAAATAAAATAACAGTAGGGAGGCTATATACAGGGGGTACCGGGACAGAGTCAATGTGCGGGGGCACAGGTTAGTCGAGGTAATTGAGGTAATATGTACATGTGGGTAGAGTTAAAGTGACTATGCATAAATAATAAACAGAGTAGCAGCATGTTGGTTCAACGTAGTTTTATTGAAATGACGTGGAAACAACGTTGATTCAACCAGTGTGTCGCCAGTGGGTTTCATCCCTCATCCTACCAACTGAGGAGGCATATCTTTTTAAATCATAGCACAAATGTGTTTTATTAAATTCTTCCAATTGACTTTGTCAATCCAGTTGTTCATAACAAATCTAAATAAGTATTTAGTGTCTCTGTATCATTATGGACTTTAAAGAACACCCAGCCGAAAACACCTAATTCCAGCCTATAGTAATTTGATAGGTAGGACCTTTATTTGAATCTAAGATTCTCTGGAGACATAATAACAAGTTGTCCATACCACAAGAGGGTAGACGGGGACCTGTATCAGGGATTTTGACCAGATAGACAGATCATCTGCAGAGATATAGCTTCCCATGTACTCGTCTAAGATTGTAGTTTTCTATACCATATACAGTGGGGAGAACAAGTATTTGATACACTGCCAATTTTGCAGGTTTTCCTACTTACAAAGCATGTAGAGGTCTGTCATTTTTATCATAGGTACACTTCAACTGTGAGAGACGGAATCTAAAACAAAAATCCAGAAAATCACATTGTATGATTTTTAAGTAATTAATTTGCATTTTATTGCATGACATAAGTATTTGATCACCTACCAACCAGTAAGAATTCCGGCTCTCACAGACCTGTTAGTTTTTCTTTAAGAAGCCCTCCTGTTCTCCACTCATTACCTGTATTAACTGCACCTGTTTGAACTCGTTACCTGTATAAAAGACACCTGTCCACACACTCAATCAAACAGACTCCAACCTCTCCACAATGGCCAAGATCAGAGAGCTGTGTAAGGACATCAGGGATACAATTGTAGACCTGCACAAGGCTGGGATGGGCTACAGGACAATAGGCAAGCAGCTTGGTGAGAAGGCAACAACTGTTGGCGCAATTATTAGAAAATGGAAGAAGTTCAAGATGACGGTCAATCACCCTCAGTCTGGGGCTCCATTCAAGATCTCACCTTGTGGGGCATCAATGATCATGAGGAAGGTGAGGGATCAGCCCAGAACTACACAGCAGGACCTGATCAATGACCTGAAGAGAGCTGGGACCACAGTCTCAAAGAAAACCATTAGTAACACACTACGCCATCATGGATTAAAATCCTGCAGCGCACGCAAGGTCCCGCTGCTCAATCCAGCGCATGTCCAGGCCCGTCTGAAGTTTGCCAATGACCATCTGGATGATCCAGAGGAGGAATGGGAGAAGGTCATGTGGTCTGATGAGACAAAAATAGAGCTTTTTGGTCTAAACTCCACTCGCCGTGTTTGGAGGAAGAAGAAGGATGAGTACAACCCCAAGAACACCATCCCAACCATGAAGCATGGAGGTGGAAACATCATTCTTTGGGGATGCTTTTCTGCAAAGGGGACAGGATGACTGCACCGTATTGACGGGAGGATGGATGGGGCCATGTATCGCGAGATCTTGACCAACAACCTCCTTCCCTCAGTAAGAGCATTGAAGATGGGTCGTGGCTGGGTCTTCCAGCATGACAATGACTCGAAACACACAGCCAGGGCAACTAAGGAGTGACTCCGTAAGAAGCATCTCAAGGTCCTGGAGTGGCCTAGCCAGTCTCCAGACCTGAACCCAATAGAAAATCTTTGGATGGAGCTGAAAGTCCGTAATGCCCAGCGACAGCCCCGAAAACTGAAGGATCTGGAGAAGGTCTGTATGGAGGAGTGGGCCAAAATCCCTGCTGCAGTGTGTGCAAACCTGGTCAAGACCTACAGGAAACGTATGATCTCTGTAATTGCAAACAAAGGTTTCTGTACCAAATATTAAGTTCTGCTTTTCTGATGTATCAAATACTTATGTCATGCAATAAAATGTAAAATAATTACTTAAAAATCATACAATGTGATTTTCTGGATTTTTGTTTTAGATTCCGTCTCTCACAGTTGAAGTGTACCTATGATAAAAATTACAGACCTCTACATGCTTTGTAAGTAGGAAAACCTGCAAAATCGGCAGTGTATCAAATACTTCTTCTCCCCACTGTATCTTATGATGTACAAAACCAAAATTACCTTATCTTTGTGCATATAACAATCTGCCAATGGTATACAATATCTGCCAATAGTATACATTCTTATAACTGCAAAACAGACATTAGATTCACTCTGAATCTACACAGAGAGCTGTATTGGTGTGTACTTCCAAAGAGTAGTTATTCTAGGGAAAATATAAAAAAGTATTTATTTGAATCCAGGTTTCTCTGGAGACATGATATTAAGTTATACATATCCTCAGAGGGTGGAGGGGGCCTGTTGGATAGACAGATATCCTGCAGAAATGGAGCACCTGTACTCGCCTATGGTTATATCTTGTTATAACTAGGTATGGCCGTGTACAAAATCAAAATTACCTTAGACATATGCTTAGTTGAGGTCAAAAAAGCTAATGAAAGTATGTCAGTTGTATACATACTTGGTACAAATGTGATACATAAACCAGCAGCTACCCTCTGAATGTACACATGGTGCCAAATAGTTATTCTACGGAAAATGTTATATGAATACCAGCATTCCTAAAATATCTTCCAATATTCTATATGTGCAACTTGTTATGGTATTTGGGTTGCTATAACATTTGGTTTGAAGTGACTTTGAGGATTTGGGCATGCTTTTTGAAGCATCCTGCCATAGGCCCTACCACTCCCATTGTTTCACTAGCAGAAATGCTAATGATGGTGTACCGGCCCTTTAAATGGCATTCATTTTTACCACATAAATAATACAACATTTATATTTACTTCAAAATTCTAAAAACGAAATTATACTACAATCAAATGATTGTAAATCAGCTTTTTAGTACTAGTGTGCATTGTACTTTGGAAAAAAGCTGGACATTATTTAAGGCAAAAATGTACATTTTAGTTTGACAGTATATGCAAATGAACTGTACATTTGTGATAACATTATTTACATGTCTAATGATGTTTTGATAAGAATTTAGTAAATATTTTGCTCTATTGTTGCTTTTTACAATAGTTTCTTCTTGGGGTCAAAATGTACATTTAACATTTTAGTCATTTAGCAGACGCTCTTATCCAGAGCAACTTACAGTTAGTGAGTGCATACATTTTTCATACTTTTTTCATACTGGCCCCCGTGGGAATCAAACCCACAACCCTGGCGTTGCAAGCGCCATGCTCTACCAACTGAGCTACAGGAGGCCCCAGTTTGTAATCCATGTACAGTGAGGGAAAAAAGTATTTGATCCCCTGCTGATTTTGTACGTTTGCCCACTGACAAACAAATGATCAGTCTATAATTTTAATGGTAGGTTTATTTGAACAGTGAGAGACAGAATAACAACAAAAAAATCCAGAAAAACGCATGTCAAAAATGTTATAAATTGATTTGCATTTTAATGAGGGAAATAAGTATTTGACCCCCTCTCAATCAGAAAGATTTCTGGCTCCCAGGTGTCTTTTATACAGGTAACGAGCTGAGATTAGGAGCACACTCTTAAAGGAGTGCTCCTAATCTCAGCTTGTTACCTGTATAAAAGACACCTGTCCACAGAAGCAATCAATCAATCAGATTCCAAACTCTCCACCATGGCCAAGACCATAGAGCTCTCCAAGGATGTCAGGGACAAGATTGTAGACCTACACAAGGCTGTAATTTGCTACAAGACCATCGCCAAGCAGCTTGGTGAGAAGGTGACAACAGTTGTTGTGATTATTCGCAAATGGAAGAAACACAAAATAACTGTCAATCTCCCTCGGCCTGGGGCTCCATGCAAGATCTCACCTCGTGGAGTTGCAATGATCATGAGAACGGTGAGGAATCAGCCCAGAACTACACGGGAGGATCTTGTCAATGATCTCAAGGCAGCTGGGACAATAGTCACCAAGAAAACAATTGGTAACACACTATGCCGTGAAGGACTGAAATCCTGCAGTGCCCGCAAGGTCCCCCTGCTCAAGAAAGCACATATACAGGCCCGTCTGAAGTTTGTCAATGAACATCTGAATGATTCAGAGGAGAACTGGGTGAAAGTGTTGTGGTCAGATGAGACCAAAATGGAGCTCTTTGGCATCAACTCAACTCGCCGTGTTTGGAGGAGGAGGAATGCTGCCTATGACCCCAAGAACACCATCCCCACCGTCAAACATGGAGGTGGAAACATTATGCTTTGGGGGTGTTTTTCTGCTAAGGGGACAGGACAACTTCACCACATCAAAGGGACGATGGACGGGGCCATGTACCGTCAAATCTTGGGTGAGAACCTCCTTCCCTCAGCCAGGGCATTGAAAATGGGTCGTGGATGGGTATTCAGGCATGACAATTACCCAAAACACACGGCCAAGGCAACAAAGGAGTGGCTCAAGAAGAAGCACATTAAGGTCCTGGAGTGGCCTAGCCAGTCTCCAGACCTTAATCCCATAGAAAATCTGTGGAGGGAGCTGAAGGTTCGAGTTGCCAAACATCAGGCTCGAAACCTTAATGACTTGGAGAAGATCTGCAAAGAGGAGTGGGACAAAATCCCTCCTGAGATGTGTGCAAACCTGGTGGCAACTACAAGAATCGTCTGACCTCTGTGATTGCCAACAAGGGTTTTGACACCAAGTACTAAGTCATGTTTTGCAGAGGGGTCAAATACTTATTTCCCTCATTAAAATGCAAATCAATTTATAACATTTTTGACATGCGTTTTTCTGGATTTTTTTGTTGTTATTCTGTCTCTCACTGTTCAAATAAACCTACCATTAAAATTATAGACTGATCATGCAAATGTACAAAATCAGCAGGGGATCAAATACTTTTTTCCCTCACTGTATGTAAAATATGTTGGTAGTATGAGGATTAATATGAATGTTGAACCATTTGTTTTACCTCATTTGCTTTCCTAATTGATCTGTTATACAGTCAGGTCCATAAGTATTTGGACAGTGACACAATTTGCATCATTTGGGCTCTGTACGCCACCACAATGGATTTGAAAGGAACCAATCAAGATGTGCTTTAAGTGTAGACTTTCATCTTTAATTGAAGGGTTTTGTCAAAATTATTGTATGAACCGTGTAGGAATTACAACCATTTTTACACATAGCCCCCCAATTTTGAGCAGATAATATAGCCCTAAACACTTCAGAATTCATCCTGCTGCTTTTGTCAGCAGTCACATCATCAATAAAAACAAGGGAACCCGTTCCATTGGCAGCCATACATGCCCACGCCATAACACTACCTCCACCATGCTTCACAGATGAGGTGGTATGCTTTGGATCATGAGCAGTTCCCTTCTCCATACTCTTCTCTTCCCATAATTCTGGTACAAGTTGATCTTTGTCTCATCTGTCCATAGGAGGTTGTTCCAGAACTGTACAGGCTTTTTTAGATGTTTTTTGGCAAACTCTAATCTGGTCTTCCTGTTTTTGAGGCTTACCAATGGTTTATATCTTGTGGTAAACCCTCTGTATTTACTCTGGTGAAGTCTTCTCTTGATTGTTGACTTTGACACAGATACGCCTACCTCCTGGAGGGTGTTCTTGATCTGGCCAACTGTTGTGAAGGGGGTTTTCTTCACCAGGGAAATAATTATTCTGTCATCCACCACAGTTGTTTTCTGTGGTCTTCCGGGCCTTTTGGTGTTCCTGAGTTCACCAGTGCGTTTTTTCTTTTTAAGAATGTACCAAATAGTTGATTTGGCCACACCTTGTTTTTGCTACCTCTCTGATGGGTTTGTTTTGATTTTTCAGCCCAATGATGGCTTGCTTCACTGGCAGTGACAGCTCTTTGGACTTCATATTGAGGGTTAACAGCAACAGATTCCAAATGCAAATGCCACACTTGAAATCAACTAGATCTTTTATCTGCTTACTTGTAAATGAACTAATGAGGGAATAAGTATGAACTCAGTATGAAAAATGTATGCACTCACTAACTGTAAGTCGCTCTGGATAAGAGCGTCTGCTAAATGACTAAAATGTAAATGTATTAACACACACCTGGCCATGGAACAGCTGAGCAGCCAGTTGTCCAATTACCTTTGGTCCCTTAAAAAGGGGGGGATCACATATAAAAAGTGCTGTAATTCCTACACCGTTCACCAGATTTGGATGTAAATACTCTCAAATTAAAGCTGAAAGTATGCACATTCAGCTTATATTCATTATTTAATTTGAACTCCAATATGCTGTGGTAGGCAGCTAAAATAATAATAACTTGGTCAATGTCCAAATATTTATGGACCTGACTGTATGTAGGCTATATCACTAGCTCTAGTTCCTTCCCTTGTCCTTAAACATCTGCTCTGATAACCAGTTAAAACATGATAAGCAGCACTTCTTCATAGCTACACTGTTAAAATAGAACGACTCAAGACACCATCATTGTGTAGTAAAACCATTAAATGTAGTGCACCTAAACTGAGATCTAGTGTTTGGAGGGTGTTTGAATGTAAACCCAATGTAAGTGTTATGATACACTGAATATATTTCAAAACAGAATGGAAGTACTCTGAGCCACCCAAAGTGGTTCTTCAATCTGAATAATTGTGTTTTTTCTGGTGTTTCAGTGCATGTAAAAGGCAGCATCCAAACACAACCTGTTTTGGCAGACTGTGTCTCTCATATAATCAAATGTTTTTAAATTGCAAATGGTTTATAGAATAAATATTGATTGATTATAAATATTGATTTAATTAACATTTTAAAGAATGGAATACTTTTCCTAGGCCCTAATGCCAGGCAACTTTGTGAGATTGTAAATAATGTTATAATCAAAATGTTTAGGGCTATGTAAGTTATAGCAGAGGTAAAATGAGGTAACATCATTGGTATTCATGTGAAAAGGCGGATGTGAACTCAGGTCAATTGCTTGTCAAAACACTGACTTAGTACACTCATTCAGTCTTCATGAGTAAACTGTTGTGCTGAACCACCCTTGTACACTGATAAAATGGGGCCCGATTCAGACTTGATATAAGTAGACTTAACATGGACTCAAGAAATCATTTACTACAGTCATAATTTTTTAAGTCCACGTTAAATCAACTTATCTCAAGTCTGAATAGGGCCTAGGGAGAATGTTTTTTTTGTGTGAAATTCCACCTTTATTTTTTCATACCTTCATATAAGGAGATAAAATGTTTAGATTAAAGGCACAATGTGAACCTCAAACATTGTGCTTGTGTACTGTTCTGAATTCCCCCAGTCTGAGGTATTGAGGTGGAGAAGGGGCATTAGTGGGCAGGTGTGCCCTCTCGCAAACACAATAGTAAATTATAAAAACAGGCAGGTTTGCAGGCACCTCCCCTGGACGCCCGATGGAAAAATGGCATCCCTTGAGAGGGCAAGAACAAGATGTATGTCAGGAGAACTGCAGTATTATCATATGGAGACGTATACTTGGAATACGGAGGAGGAATGGAGGGGAAAAGAGAGGCAGAGGAGGTCGAAGAGAGAGAAGGAGGGAGAGGGTGAGCTGGAATCGGTTAAAAATGTTGGAAAAAAGGGAGATGGTTTGTTAAAGAAGAATGGTAGAAAGTGTAAGCAGGGTGAGCTGTACACCAGATCAAAGACAGGATGAGAAATGGAAGTGAGTGAGGGCGATGTATCGGAGGGGGTAGGTGTGGTGAAATTCTCGGGGGCCGAGGCTTGCACCGAGGGTCGTGATGAAGATGAGTCTGTCATGGTAGGAGTGACATTTTTTGAAAAAGTGGACCCTTGCCTTTTGGCTGATCCATTTGTGGTTTCAGGGTGGGTGAAAACAGAGTTGGTTGCTGTGGAATCGGTGAAGGTAACCAGAAGTGGTCTGGTGATAATTGTTTGTGTTTCTGCTGGTCAGAGGGAGCAGGTGCTCTGCGTTAAAGAAATGGGGACAAGAGGTGTGAATTGTTTTGCTCTCAAGAAAAGAGTGCCATTGAAAGGAGTGATTACTGGGGTAGCGGTAAATGTGAAAGTTGACCAACTGAAGGGGAAAATTCATGGTGTTTGTGATGCTCGTCATTTGGTGCGACGCAGACAGGGGGGCATGAGTGGTGAAACAGAAGAGTCAATGTCTGTTCTTTTGTGCCGAATACATTACGTTGTTACAGGTGTCAAGCTAATGGGCATGTGGCAGCAGTGTGTAGAGGGGAGGTTCCCAGGTTTGAGAAGTGTGCAGACGGGCATGAGACAAAGTAATGTGTATCTTTGGGGAAAGTATTGGTATGTGTTAATTGTAGGGATGCCCATGGGGCTAGGGATCAGAAATGTCTGGTGCGAGAGAGGCAGGTTGAGGTTTCCAGGGTTAGAGTAGTGCAGAAGTTGTCATATGCTGAGGGAGTGAAGAACTTGACTTTTTCCACATTTTGTTACGTTACAGCCTTATTCTAAAATGGATTAAATTGTCCCCCCCTAATCAATCTACACACAATACCCTATAATGACAAAGCAAAAACAGGTTTTTAGAACATTTGGCAAATGTATACATATTCAGACCCTTTACTCAGTACTTTGTTGAAGCACCTTTGGCAGCAATTACAGCCTTGAGTCTTCTTGGGTATGACGCTACAAGCTTGGCACACCTGTACTTGGTGAGTTTCTCCCATTCTACCTCTACAGATCCTCTCAAGCTCTGTCAGGTTGGATAGGGAGCGTCACTGCACAGCTATTTTCAGGTCTCTCCAGAGATGTTCGATCGGGTTCAAGTCTGGGCTCTGGCTGGGCCTCTCAAGGACATTCAGAGACTTGTCTCGAATTCCACTCCTGCGTTGTCTTGGCTGTATGCTTAGGGTCGTTGTCCTGTTGGAAGGTGAACCTTCACCCAAGTCTGAGGACCTGAGCGCTCTGGAGCAGGTTTTCATCAAGGATCTCTCTGTACATTGCTCTGTTAATATTTTCCTCGATCCTGACTTGTCTCCCAGTCCCTGCTGCTGAAAAACATACCCACATCATTATGCAGCCACCACCATACTTCAACATAGGGATGGTGCAAGGTCTCCTCCAGATGTGACACTTGGCATTCAGGCCAAAGAGTTCAATCTTGGTTTCATCAGACCAGAGAATCTTGTTTCTCATGGTCAGAGTCCTTTAGGTGCCTTTTGGCAAACTCCAAGCGGGCTGTCATGTGCCTTTTACTGAGGAGTGGCTTCCGTCTGGCCACTCTACCATAAAGGCCTGATTGGTGGAGTGCTGCAGAAATGATTGTCCTTCTGGAAGGTTCTCACATCTCCACAGAGGAACTCTGGAGCTCTGTCAGAGTGACCATCAGGTTCTTGGTCACCTCCCTGACCAAGGACTTTCTCCCCCGATTGCTCAGTTTGGCCGGAATGCCAGCTCTAGGAAGAGTCTTGCAACCATCTGTTCTTGTCCAGCCAGAGAGCTGTCATCATTAGTGGAAGTGCATGGCTCGGACTCCTCCGGTTTGCCCTCTTCGCTGCTAGAATCAGCGAACGGGGGCTCGTTGTTCTCGGCGAATGAATGGCCTGTCCTCGGAGGCTTGTCATTCTCCACACCGGCTGATGGACATTGCTGCACGCTGATAAATTTCAGCACAAATGTCTTTGGTTTAGAGATTGTGCATCTTTTCTCATTCGTTTTTGTCTCTTAGACATGGTAGCAAATTGTTTCAAATCTCTATAGCTTACTTTTAGCTAAAATTATATCCACTAGTAGTAGCTAGCTAACATTAACAGGCTAGGTTAGGCTACTGCCTTAATCACTAATCGTCTTCGTCATACACAAACATAAAAAACAAAACAATCATTTAATTGGCAGATTCATTTTTATTAATGTTTCACAGTTGGATAATTCCATATAAACACACCCATCACCATAGCTACCAAGGATAGTGGGAGTGAACTTTGGGAGAAAAGGGAATGGGGTGAGGGCGGGAACTGCAGCAACACTATGAGCTGGTGGCTTGGGTGCCATCGGCGGTGTTGCAACCGATCAGGGGCGCCAGAGGGAGGCAGCCAATTGTCAAAATGCCACCCCAAATTCAGGTGCCGCAATAGGCGGCTGCCTAATCTTGCCTAATGGGAGGGCTGGCCCTGGGAAATACTAATACTAATGGTTGTTGGCAGTGGGTAACAAAATCATAGATTGCAGTCTCCTTGTCCGTAGACTTCTGTCAAGGTAAGGACACAAACATTTTGTAAAAAGTAATTTGGGTGAACTATCTCTTTAAAATAAGGATGGAAGAAAATCCTGCTTGCTCTCCAGGAGGGTTGGCCACCTCTGATCTGTTTCCAAAGTGCTGGGTGTTTGAAAATATTCTTGTTATAACAATTAATTTCTCAAAATCACCCAACCTTCAAGAAAAATCTAATGAATATCAATTATTCAGGTGGTTTATGCCTACTAGTTGAAGATCCTTGCCATCTTACTCTACATAGACAAAATATGATGTATTTATGAGTTGAGTCCCCCTATCATCTCTGCCTAGCATGTGCACAATAATAAAATGTCAAATATTATATTTGAGGCCTGGAGCATTTTATCCAATGCTTATTTGTATGACTTATTCAAAACTCTCCATGAATGGCTGCAAAAACACATAGCCTCATATAATTCATTTTCAAAGACATATCAGATTTCAAATATGTGATTACACTGTCAAAATTGTGAAGAAGCTGAATAATAATGTGGGGAATAATAGTAGTGTTCTTGCTGACAAGTACACTAATTACCCTATATTTTAGCCCATTGTTAAGAATGAGAATTGTTCCATTGATCAGGTAAATAAAGTAAATAGATAATAAAATATCCTGATGACTAGACTACATCCTAACCAAATGATTTTTCTATTTATTTTCCCCCCTCTGGAATCAAACGTACACTTTTGGGTTCACAATCTGTTTGACAAAATTATTTTCATAGTTACAAATCAGGTCACCCTACCAAACTTCCCTGATAAAACATACTGTAGGTCTGTCTGCTGCCTTTTCGTTGAAATGCCAATCACCAAATGAGGGGACTAATGCAAGTGTCGATTTAAATCGGCTTTAGTACATTCTGTCAAAATGCTGCATTCTGCAATAGGGACGGGAGAAACAGCAACCTAATGTTGTTGACAACATTGTACATAAAACAGCGCTACCGTGCTGCTCTTTTACAGTTTTATAAACTCAGTGGAGAACGTTCTCTTTTTTCTCCATTAAACTCCTCTCTACTCTTGAGGGGCGTTTCTTTAAAACATGCATCCAATCCCATTGAGCCCTTACATAACTAGACCAATCATATGCTTCAATGTTCCGTGGTTCACAGTGCAGTGGTAAAACAGGACAATAATGATAGAGGTTCAGCTCGTGATGTTAAAGGAAAGGGTCACCCATTTTGAATGTTATATTGTTTTTGTGCATCTCTGAGTGCTGTTCTATTTCTGGGTCATTTCATGTTTTCAGGTGTATGTGAGTTATAGGCGATATGCACAGGCGAGCATGACGTATTTCCGGTTAAATCTCAGGATGGATGTAAACTTCTGGTTATCGTAGAATGCTGTGCTACCGTATGCTAGCATTTTTGTCGTTGTTGTTGTTTATCTTAATGTTTATGTTAATGTTTTTACTTGTAATACTTCGTCTTAACTTATAACACGATGACGTGTAAACGTACGAAAGTGTCCTTTCAAAAACGGGATGATAGCTCTTCCAGCCATTTTCTAGACATCTAACAGCGATTAATAACATTTATTTCGCAACACATTGTAGTCTGCCTATTTAATTGGACTCTGCATACCTAATTCCGCTTGCCGGAGTAGCATCTGGTTTGGGCTTCACTACAACCATGGCATCCATGGTGGTCCTCTGTAGCTCAATTGGTAGAGCATGGCACTTGTAACGCCAGGGTAGTGGGTTCGATCCCCGGGATCACCCATACGTAAAAATGTATGTGCACATGACTGTAAGTCGCTTTGGATAAAAGCGTCTGCTAAATTGCATATTATATTATTATATTATATTTTATATATTATATCCACAGGTCCTGGCTTCACTCCCTATTTATTTATGAGATGGTTTTAGGAGAGATGCTAGTATGCATGTGACACAACTGTCTGGTATTGAAATGATACAAACCATTGTTCGTGGTTTATGCCACTTCTGCTCTGTTTCAGTGCACGAAAGTACAGGAGGGACGACAGACATGCCACATTCAGAGTAATGGGCAGTCTGATATAGTAATGCAACCAAATGATTGCATATCCCACACCCAGCCACACAGGAACAGTAGTTTTTAACAAGCACAACTGGCTGTGAATCACGCAATGTAATCTGAAATACACAGAAGCATAATTTAATGGGTTTTGAAAGACGAGGGTCTACAGCAGCAGGAGTAGGAGCAAAACTTGTTCTTTCTACTTTTTACTGGTGTAAGCAACTTATCTACTGTCTCGTGTCACTTTTGTGCTTTCTGCATCACTTTCCTACTGTCTTGCACCACTTGGCTATACTGTCTCCCACCACTTACCTATTGTCTTGTGCCATTTACCTACCTTCAAACAGTATTGGCAGAGCAGTAGGTGAGTGGTGCAACATTGTAGCCTAGTACCAATAACAACAGTAGAGTGAAGGTTTTGCTCCTAATTCCTCTTGAAAAGTAGAAACATCAAGTACAAAAGCAAGGAAGTTGGGCCATATGTTTATAAAGAACTAAGTAAAGATGACAGGACAGTTTTGAGTAGAACATCAGCAGTTTGAAGAATAGCTGAGTGGAATATGTTACTGTCATTGCAGTCATCAAGTCAGGAAAAAGTAGTAATCTCATTATTGTTTACATTTCAAACCAAACTCCAATTTGTTTACAACAGACCCAACAACAAAGCATGGCAATTCCCACTCAGCTACCCTGGTCTGTATTAGGCTACCACTGTTCAGCTATCGTGAAAACCACTAAAGTTATAAAGTGTTCTCTTAACAATGGCAATCAAAGCTGTGGTAACATTAAACGAGTAAAACGTGTTGAACGGAACCTTGAACAAGTTCAACAGAACTTTGAACGTGTCACTTAATCTAGTCCTACTCTCAGCTGGTGTGGTGGCTTTAGTTTCTTCATTGAGCGGTAGCAGTGGGCTCTCACAGAGATCTCATTTGTAGCCCTGTTTTTACCTGATACTTTCATAAAAGTACAAACACACGAAGTGAGAGGTATATACACATGATTAAACTTTATTTAAAGCATGATTAACCTGAAGCAGGACGGAGTCATTACTTAAAACACCAAAGCAAGGCTTCTAGCTCAGGCTAGCTAGCGTTAGCATATTACCTTCAAAGTTGCAAAGAAAAGAAGAAACGTAAAATTTGAAGCCTTTATCCAGTTTGCTACGTGGTGTCGTACTGGATGTCCGGACGACCCTCCGTATATCATTAACAGATACTTTAGGCAACTCCAGCAAACACCTTGTAAACTTCATCTCTGCCATCATAACGGTCTACTGTCACTGTCTAATGTTTTCTTCCGGTAACCGGTAATGCCCAAGCATCCTTACGCCAATGCGGAAGTGATGCGTGCATAGAGCCTATTGGCGTTCAAACAGGCAGAAATCCATCCGGAATGACGTAGCACTGTTATAAAGTCGCTCTCGCTACACTGCAAGTTAATAGGAATACGACATTTAGATCACGAAAACGTCTATCATACATGTCTGATTTCAATGCTAGCCTATGTCATAACTCGGGAGGCTGTCTTCTCTCGAATGAGCCATTGATCATATTTTTTGTGCTATTCCTACCTCAAGAAATGTGTAATTTAATGGAGGGTCTAGCACATTTTTCCTATTTGTCTGCCTCTAAGTCCAGGGTGCATTCCATTGTGCCGTTGCCAGAGATATACAACCCATATTTATGTTTATTTATTTTCCCTTTTTTACTTTAACTATGTGCACATCGTTACAACACTGTATATTGACATAATATGACATTTTAAATGTCTTTATTCTTTTGGAACTTTTGTGAGTGTAATGTTACTGTTCATTATTTATTTTTTATTTCACTTTTGTTTATTATCTATTTCACTTGCTTTGGCAATGTAAACATATGTTTCCCATGCCAATAAAGCCCCTTGAATTTAATGTAATTGATATCATAGAAAGGAGATCTGTCACCCTCCTCCTCGTTCGGGCAGGCTTCGGCGGTCGTCGTCACCGGAGTACTAGCTGCCACCGATCGATGTTTCTGTGTCTCAATAGTTCTGTCTGTATTGTTCACACCTGTTACCCATTAGGCTTATTAGTTTCCCTATATTACCTCTGTTTTCCCTCCTGAGTGTGTGCGTGATTGTTCTTGTTACGTCGTCTGTTGAGCTGTTGTTTTTACTCTTCCCTGCGTGGAGGGTTTGCTATATTTACTTGGAGTCGAGTAAAGCCATTAATTCTCAGTTCTGTGTCCTGCGCCTGATTCCGTTTCCCCACTGCACCCAGACGCTGACAGAATCACGCACCCGTTATGGAGTCAGCAGGCACGCCCGATCCCAGCGCTTCGGTGGAGGAACGCTTATCCACCAGCACGCGACCATACTGCAGCGACTAGGCTCGGCTCTGGATCAAGTGATCCACACCATGGATCGATGGGAGAGAGTTGGGTTTTCTACACCTCCTCTTTCGCCGAATTCTCTTCAATCAGGATCCTCAACCCCTGGGTCCAGTGGTCTTCGACTCTCGCTCCCGAGGGAATACGATGGGACAGCTTCCGGGTGTAAGGGTTTCCTGCTCCAGGTGGAACTTTACCTGGCCACCATCCACCCGGCTCCCTCGGGATACGAGAGCGTGTCCGCCCTCATCTCCTGTCTGTCGGGCAGAGCCCTGGAATGGGCCAACGCGGAGTGGGGTGGAATAGACGCTGAGTCCGTTCGCTATGAGGATTTTACCCGCCGTTTCCGGGCAGTTATCGATCATCCGCCTGAGGGGAGAGCGGCGGGGGAGCGTCTATTTCACCTCAGTCAGGGAAGGAGGAGCGCACAGGAATACGCCCTGGATTTCAGAACACTGGCAGCCAGCGCGGGATGGAACGAGAGGGCCCTGATTGATCACTACCGATGCAGTCTACGGGAGGACGTTCGTCGGGAGCTGGCCTGCAGGGACACTAATCTTAACCTGGACCAGCTGGTAGATTTATCGATCCGGCTGGATAACCTGTTGGCTACCCGCGGACGTCCAGATCAGGGTCCGTCCAGTCCATCCCCCAGCACTTCCGAGTCCACACCTATGGAGCTTGGAAGTGCTGATGCGGAGAGGCCGAGCAAGGGGGTGGTCTCCTGCACAAACTGTGGCCGGAGAGGACACACTGCGGGCCGGTGCAGGAGAAGACCCTCATGGAATCGAGGCAGCAGGCAGGGTTCTGGGGCATCATCTCAGGTGAGTAGGCACCCAACTCACCCAGAGCTCCCTGTTGCTCACATGATGATTAATGTTATTTTCCCTGAGTTTTCCCCACATTCCCAGCATAGGGCGCTCGTAGATTCCGGCGCAGCTGGGAATTTTATGGACAGATTGGTTGCGCATAGATTAGGGATTCCTATATTGCCGTTAGATGTGCCCTTCCCCATACGTGCCCTAGATAGTCGCCCATTAGGGTCAGGTATGGTTAGGGAGGTCACAGCTCCACTTCGGATGGAGACACAGGGGGGTCATGAAGAGAGAATTAGTCTCTTCCTCATTGATACCCCTGCGTTTCCCGTGGTGCTGGGCCTTCCCTGGCTAGCCACCCATGACCCCAGTATTTCGTGGCAACAGAGGGCTCTTAAGGGATGGTCACCTCAGTGCTCGGGAAGGTGAGTAGGTGTTTCCGTAGGGGCAACCACGGTGGAGAGTCCAAACCATGTCTCCCCAATGCACATTCCCTCAGAATATGCCGATTTGGCTCTCGCCTTCTGTAAAAGGAAGGCGACTCAATTACCACCCCATCGACGAGGGGATTGTGCGATAGATCACCGTGAGGGTACTGCACTTCCCAGGAGTCACGTGTATCCTCTGTCACAGGAGGAGACGGTGGCTATGGAGACATATGTCACCGAATCTCTGGGACAGGGATACATTCGGCCCTCCACTTCCCCTGCCTCCTGAAGTTAATTTTTTGTGAAGAAGAAGGATGGAGGTTTACGCCCGTGCATTGACTCTCGAGGTCTAAATCAGATAACCGTAAAATACAGCTATCCTCTTCCTCTCATTGCTAGTATGACGGAGTCATTGCACGGTGCACGCTTCTTCACAAAATTGGACCTCAGGAGCGCGTACAATCTGATCCGTATCCGGGAGGGGGACGAGTGGAAGACGGCATTTAGTACCACCTCTGGTCACTATGAGTACCTCGTCATGCCGTACGGGTTGATGAATGCTCCCTCAGTATTTCAATCCTTTGTCGATGAGATTTTCAGGGACCTGCACGGACAGGGTGTAGTGGTGTATATAGATGATATTCTCATATACTCCGCTACACGCGACGAGCATGTGTCCCTGGTGCGCAAGGTGCTTGGTAGACTGTTGGAGCATGACCTGTACGTTAAGGCTGAGAAATGTCTGTTCTTCAGACAGTCCGTCTCCTTCTTAGGATACCGCTTGTCAGAGTCAGGGGTCGAGATGGAGTGTGACCGCATTTCAGCCGTGCGTAATTGGCCGACTCCTACCACGGTAAAGGAGGTGCAGCGATTTTTGGGTTTTGCCAACTACTACCGGAGATTTATCCGGGGCTTTGGCCAGGTAGCAGCTCCCATAACCTCTTTGCTAAAGGGTGGTTCGGTGTGCCTGCAGTGGTCAGCGGAGGCGAACAGGGATTTTGGTCAGCTGAAGGCGCTGTTCACCACGGCTCCCGTGCTGGCTCATCCGGATCCATCCTTGCAATTCATAGTCGAGGTGGACGCGTCCGAGGCGGGGATAGGAGCTGTACTGTCTCAGCGCTCGGGTACGCCTCCCAAACTCCGCCCCTGTGCTTTCTTCTCGAAGAAGCTCAGCCCGGCGGAGCAAAACTACGACGTGGGGGATCGGGAGCTGTTAGCTGTTGTGAAATCTCTTAAGGTGTGGAGACATTGGCTTGAGGGGGCTAAACACCCTTTTCTCATTTTGACTGACCACCGCAATCTGGAGTACATTCGGGCAGCAAGGAGACTGAATCCTCGTCAGGCAAGTTGGGCCATGTTTTTCACGCGTTTTGTGTTCACCCTATCGTATAGACCAGGTTCCCAGAATGCTAAGGCAGACTCTCTGTCCCGGCTATATGACTCAGAGGATCGGACCAGGGAGCCTACTCCCATACTTCCGGCTTCTTGTCTGGTGGTGACGGTGGTATGGGAGGTTGACGCGGACATCGAGCGGGCGTTATGCACAGAGCCCACTCCCCCCCAGTGTCCAGTGGGTCGTGCGTACGTTCCGTCCGAGGTTCGCGATCGTTTGATTTATTGGGCTCACACGTCACCTGCTTCTGGCCATCCTGGCATTGGTCGGAAAGTGCGCTCTCTTAGTGGGAAGTACTGGTGGCCCACCTTAGCTCAGGACGTGAGGGTTTATGTTTCTTCCTGTTCGGTGTGCGCTTAGTGCAAGGCACCTAGACACCTGCCCAGAGGTAAATTACAACCTCTCCCCGTTCCACAGCGGCCGTGGTCACACCTATCGGTGGACTTTGTTACAGATCTTCCTCCGTCACAGGGTAACACCAAGATCCTGGTCGTTGTGGATCGGTTTTCTAAGTCCTGTCGTCTCATTCCTTTGCCCGGTCTCCCTACTGCCCTACAGACCGCAGGGGCCCTGTTTACACACGTCTTCCGGCACTACGGGGTGCCTGAGGATATGGTGTCTGATCGGGGTCCCCAGTTCACATCGAGGGTCTGGAAGGCGTTTATGGACCATCTGGGGGTCTCGGTCAGCCTGACCTCAGGTTTTCACCCCGAGAGTAATGGGCAGGTGGAAAGAGTAAACCAGGATGTGGGTAGGTTTCTGAGGTCGTATTGCCAGGACCGGCAGGGGGATTGGTCAGTTTACATCCCCTGGGCAGAAATGGCTCAAAATTCCCTCCACCACTCCTCCACTGACCTGTCTCCCTTTCAGTGTGTACTAGGTTACCAGCCGGTCCTGGCACCGTGGCATCAGAGCCAGATCGAGGCTCCTGCGGTGGATGAATGGTTTCGGCGCTCGGAGGAGACATGGAACGCTGCCCATGTACGCCTGCAAAGGGCAATTAGGAGACAGAAGGCGAGTGCCGACCGCCACCGCAGTGAGGCTCCGGTTTATGCACCGGGGGACCGGGTCTGGCTCTCGACCCGAAACTTGCCCCTTCGCCTGCCCTGCCGGAAGCTGGGTCAGCGGTTTGTGGGGCCCTTTAAAGTCCTGAGGAGGTTGAACAAGGTTTGTTATAGGTTACAGCTCCCCCCTGATTACCGTATTAACCCCTCGTTCCATGTGTCTCTCCTCAGGCCGGTGGTATTGGACATTGGACATTGAGGGGGCACCGGCGTACTCAGTCCGTTCCATCATGGATTCGAGGCGTCGGGTTGGAGGCCTGCAGTATCTCGTGGAGTGGGAGGGGTATGGTCCGGAGGAACGGAGCTGGGTTCCCAGGAGGGACATCCTCGATCCCTCCTTGTTAAGGGAGTTCCATCGTCGTCATCTGACTCGCCCTGCTCCGCGTCCTCCTGGCCGTCCCCGAGGCCGGTGTCGACGGGGGGTACTGTCACGGATACGGCCGAGGCTGCCCCTCCTCCTCGTTCGGGCAGGCTTCGGCGGTCGTCGTCACCGGAGTACTAGCTGCCACCGATCTATGTTTCTGTGTCTCACTAGTTCTGTCTGTATTGTTCACACCTGTTACCCATTAGGCTTATTAGTTTCCCTATATTACCTCTGTTTTCCCTCCTGAGTGTGTGCGTGATTCTTCTTGTTACGTCGTCTGTTGAGCTGTTGTTTTTACTTTTCCCTGCGTGGAGGGTTTGCTATATTTACTTGGAGTCGAGTAAAGCCATTAATTCTCAGTTCTGTGTCCTGCGCCTGATTCCGTTTCCCCACTGCACCCAGACGCTGACAAGATCGGAATCAAATGAATGAAGGAACGTGTAACGCCCCACCCAGCAGACTGTCGGCCAATCGCGTTCACGTTGTCATGCTGCGTCACGCAATCCCTTCTCAAAGTCAGTGTTTATGTCGAGAAACGTGCCTATTTTCTCGAAAGTACGTCACGATTCCAAAGCTATACGATATTACATAGAGCAAGGTAATTATCTCACGTCTTGGAAAATATTTGTAATGTTGTACTTGTTGTTGACAAAATTCGTGCTAATATTGGGTTTTGGAGCTAGCGCCCAATTGACTCCTATTCACTCCTCGCAAGAGCGCTCCTTGTCCCAGAATCGCCCAGAATGCTCTGCGCGGACCATTGACGTAGCATGGGCAACGTTTCCCATTGTCTCAAGTATATGTGCTGTTTCGAATGTAAGACTCCACTCTCTCGATCTGCAGGTTGAACATGGCGATTTTACAGCTAACTAGCTACTTTACATGCTGATATTGTCTTTGGTATTAGAGTGTAGCTACGTTTGCTAGTTAGCTACTTAGTTAGCCAGCCAGCCCCATAGAGAGAGCATTGCATTGTGTATTTTGTAGTCAACGAACTGCAACGATTTACACATGGTTTTCCATGTTGCTACCAACCTTATTATAACACCAAAATGCTACATTTGTTCAAAAAAATGTTGTTCGCACATATTAGTTTTATTTAACTCTGTAAATTAAAGGAATTAGTGCAGATGCTAGGATTTCAAAACGATTTGGAGCGCAGTTGAAAAGTTCACGCACTGGATTAATTTATAAAAATATAACCTCTACTTTTCGATGCGTGAGACATGAGGTGTGGTGTGTCAGCGTGAAAAGAGGGTCAAATTCGTGTGTCTCATTGCCAATTTGTGAGAATTGGCAGCTCTGACATTTGATAACCTAATTATGCATTTATGTAGTATCATTATTGCTTGTTATTATTGGCTATTTCTCTCTCCCTATAGAGAATCATACATACATACATACTACGTCACCCACCTGTTGGCCAATCCTAACCAAAGCCAAACAAGACCAGGATCACAGGCTAATGTCAATGGTCAATCATATCATATAACTCAACTGTACTGTGATTAAATTCATCTGAACAATCTCCCATGCCATGTACCATCATCTGAATATCAAGACATTAGCATAATGGATGACTGGTGGATCGCATTTATCCCTGGGCTGAAGTTTTTTTTACACGTTTTGTATGAGTGCTACTGCTAACATTAGCAGTCATTGCCTGTATTTTCTTCCCATGAGTGTGTAATATAATGCCACATTGCTGTTGATTTTGAAGAATGATAAATACCTTACAGATATTTGAACTGTCTTTATCAATATAAAAATTTTTGACTTAAAAAAACATGTTTTGTCATTTGATAACTTGCTAATAAAAGATAAAACATTTACAGCTTCAATCATGTCTTGAAAAGTAATTTTGTACTCATTATCCTGGACAAATGTATTAATTTGTATTTTCACAATTATTTTGTATCTTGTCCTTTGAGCATAATACTGTACATTTGACCTTTTGGAATTATCATTGATGAGTTTATAAACACACCATATACTGTAAGAGCAGGGAATATACAATAAGAGGAGACTCCCATTTGCAGTATTTTGGAAACTCCAGAATGGATCTAATTCTGCACTAAACAGGATTTCAAATACCATCATAGTGTTTATGAGCTTTAGATAGGAAACCACACCAAAAGAGAAGGGATCTAATTCTGCTACACAGGACTAATAGTGTTTTCAAGCATTTCTGTTACGGTTCGGCACTGTTGGTCCGGTTCCCGCTTGTTTCCCTTTTCCTTTTCCCCTGTGTGTGTGTGTGGTCTGTGTCTGTCTCCCCCTGCTGTGCAGCCCAGTCAGAGGATCTAGGTCAGGGGGCGTGGCCATTCTCTCTCATGCTCCGTTACTTCCAGCTGCGGCTCATTGTCATCAATCAACCAGCAGTTATCTACCCGGGCTGGACACCTCTCCAGCGCCAGTTCGTTCCTACACTACCTGTGGTAACTTGGCCCCGTACAGCAATCTCAGTCTAGTTGTTACTATCTCAGCATTATAGTTGTTTCTGCCACGTTTTGTAACCTGTCTCTCCTTCGACCAGATCCCGTCTGTTCCTGCTGCCTGCCTACCTGCCATTCCCACGCCGCAACCTGCTCATCTGTTGTCTGATATCCTCGTCATCCAGCTCTCCGGACTACTGGCTCTCCCCCCACTCAGCTCCTACCCCGGTCTGAAGCTATTCCACCCTGAACTGTTTCTCTCTGCCAATTCACGCTGAATAACGACATCCTAATTCACCCTCTGTTGTCCGTGTGTCCGTCTCTGCACCTGAGTCCCCCACCAAGCCTAATAGAACGAACTGGCCAAACATGGACTCAGCAGAGATGCCACATGAAACAACGGGTGATGGCGTACAACGCGCCCTCCATTCACAGGGAATGTTATTGGGACAACACGACCAACTCATCCGGACTCTTGTGGATAACAACCAGCAGTTGTTGGATCAAGTATCTCATCTCACCTCTCAGGTAGCTAACCTGGTAACACTCACTACCCTTCCTCCCTCTGCTTCTCCTCCGCCTGTTCCTCCTACAGTGGCTCCAGGCTCGAGCTTCCGCTCCTGCCCTTCGGGAACCCCCTACAACCTCACCCGAACCTTTCACCGGGGACCTGAACAAATGCCGTGGTTTCCTGCTTCAGTGCCGCTTGGTGTTCCAACAGAAGCCCCTGTCTTTCTCCACGGAATCCTCAAAGGTACATTACGCACTGGGGTTAATGAGGGGCAAAGCTTTGATTTGGGCAGAAGCGGCTTGTTCTACTCAGCAGATTGCCAGCCTGTCGTTTGACGATTTTTCCTCTCAATTGAAAGTTGTGTTTGATCACCCGGACCATGCCGGGACCGCCACAAAGAGACTATTGAAGCTACGACAGAGGCACGGGTAGCGTGGCTGAATACGCCATTGATTTTTGGACCTTGGCAGCCGATTCCAAGTGGAATGACGAAGCTCTTCAGGGAGCGTTTGTTAACGGTCTAAGTGACACGATTAAGAATGAACTAGCTGTTCGTGATGAGCCTGCTAACCTTCATGTTCTCGTTTCCCTTGCTACCGAATAGACAACAGGCTACGGGGAGAGGAGACAGGAGAGGGGCGGTCGGGTCCACACCGCAGGCGGGGCCCCCTCGCTTTCTGCAGCCCGAGCTACACCACCACTCGGACACCGCCCACACACGCAGCGGATCCCTCCACGGAACTAGACGAGCCCATGCAGCTGGGCCGTGCTCGTCTGTCCCCTGCCGAAAAGGAACGGGCGCATGCGGGCTGGTGAGTGCATGTACTGTGGGGACCGCACTCATTTCCTGGTTAACTGTCCGGTTCGCCCAAAAGACCAAGCTCGCAGGTAAAAGTGGGCATACTTGCGAGTGCTACACCTGACTCAATGCCCACAGCACCCCGTCTAGTTATCCCAGCTACAGTCCAGTTCAGGAATCTATCTCTCCCACTAGCTGCTCTCATCGACTCTGGTGCTGAGGATAGTTTCCTTGACGTTAACCTGGTCACTCAGGCTGAGATCCCTGTTAAGCCCCTGCCTAAGCCTATAACAGTAACCGCTATTGACGGCCATCAGTTTGCCAACATCACCCATCAAACTGTCCCCGTTTCTCTCATGCTGTCCGGCAATCACAAAGAAACCATCCAGTTTAAAGTAGTCTCCTCCTCGGCCTCCCCCCTTATCCTCGGTTTCCCTTGGCTTAGCATTCACAACCCCCATATTGACTGGCAAAACCACAAAATACACAGTTGGAGCACTCACTGCCATTCTGTTTGCCTTGGGTCGGCTATTCCGCCCTCGGTAGGTTCCCCTGCTTCCCCTGTCAAAACCCCAGACCTCTCTTCAGTCCCTGAGGAGTACCTGGACCTGGCCGAGGTATTCAGTAAGTCAAGGCACTTTCATTACCACCTCATAGGCCATGCGATTGCGCTATTGAGTTACTGCCTGGAGCCCCTTTGCCGTCCAGTCGGCTTTTCAATCTGTCCCGTCCTGAGAGAGAAGCTATGAAACCTACATAGGCGACTCCCTAGCCTCTGGCATCATTCGTCCCTCATCTTCCGCTGTTGGTGCTGGGTTCTTTTTGTAGAGAAGAAGGACAAAACATTACGCCCCTGCATTGACTACAGAGGACTTAATAACATCACAGTCAGAAATACGTACCCCCTGCCTCTCATCAACTCAGCATTTGAACCCCTTCATGGTGCCACCGTGTTTACCAAACTCGACCTACGTAACGCTTACCACCTCGTTAGGATCAGGCCGGAGACGAATGGAAGACTGGGTTCAATACCCCTCTCGGACACTTTGAATACCTAGTCATGCCATTCGGTCTCACTAACGCCCCAGCAGTGTTTCAGGCCATGGTTAACGATGTGTTGAGGGATTTTCTACACCGTTTTGTGTTTGTCTATTTGGATGACATTCTAATATTCTCTAAGTCACAGGATGAACACGTCTCCCACGTCCGTCTGGTTCTCCAACGCCTCATGGAAAATAAACTGTATGTGAAAGCAGAAAAATGTGAGTTCCACCGGCAGTCCGTCCCCTTTTTTGGGCTTTATTATCGAGCGGGGACAAGTGTCACCAGACCCTGACAAGATCAGAGCGGTTGTGGAGTGGCCCACACCCACGTCTCGGAAGCAGCTACAATGCTTCCTGGGCTTCGCCAACTTCTACCGCCGCTTCATCAGGGGTTTCAGCCGAGTGGTTGCCCCCTGACCAAGCTCACCTCCCCTAAGGTGCCATTCCTGTGGACGCCTGAGGCCGAGTCAGCTGTGAGTACATTGAAGGAACTGTTCACCACCTCACCTGTTCTTATTCATCCAGACACTAGTTTGCAGTTTATTGTGGAAGTGGACGCCTCTGATTCGGGGGTGGGGGCAGTCCTGTCACAACGTTCCCCCACGGACCAGAAGCTCCATCCTGTGGCCTTTTTCTCCAGGAGATTGACCCCTGCTGAGAAGAACTACGACGTGGGTAACCGGGAGTTGCTTGCTGTCAAGTTGGCGTTGGAGGAGTGGAGGCACTGGCTAGACGGAGCAGAGCAACCCTTCATAGTCTGGACAGACCACAAGAACCTGGCTTACATCCAGTCATCCAAGAGGCTGAACTCCCGTCAGGCCAGATGGGCTCTGTTCTTCAGCAGGTTCAAGTTTATTTTAACATATCGTCCTGGCACACGTAATGTCAAGCCTGATGCTCTCTCTCGCCAGTTTACAGACAATGAAGACTTCAGCAATCCTGAACCTGTTCTGCCCGCTTCCTGTTTGGTGGCGGCTGTTCACTGGGAAATCGAGTCCCTCGTCCGATCGGCACAAGAGTTGGAACCTGGACCGGCCGATGGCCCCCCGACCTTCTCTATGTTCCCGCAGCCGTGCGGCGGCAAGTGCTCAACTGGATCCACACCTCACGATTCTCCTGCCACCCTGGTATGAACCGTACACTGTCGCTACTTAAGAGGCACTTTTGGTGGCCATCCGCCGAGGCTGACGTCCGGGAGTACGTGGCGGCCTGTTCCATCTGTGCCCAAAATAAGGCTTCCCACAGGGCTCCTTCGGGCCTGCTGCGGCCTCTCCCAGTCCCGAGTCGTCCTTGGTCTCACGTGGCCTTGGACTTCGTCACTGGACTTCCTATGTCTGAGGGTAATGACACCATACTCACCATCGTGGACAGATTCTCTAAATCTGCCCATTTTGTTGCATTACCAAAATTACCGTCTGCCAGTGAGACAGCCGACCTCTTTGTCCTACATGTATTCCGTCCCCATGGAATACCTGTGGACATAGTGTCCGATAGAGGTCCACAGTTCATTTCTCGGGTATGGAAGGAGTTTTGTTCGGCTCTGGGTGCCTCTGTCAGTCTCTCATCAGGTTTCCATCCCCAGTCCAATGGCCAGACTGAGAGGACCAATCAGGACCTGGAGGCTGCTCTACGCTGTGTGACATCCCAGAACCCGTCCACCTGGGCCAAACATCTCCCATGGGTCGAATATGCCCACAATTCCCTCACCTCATCTGCCACCGGCCTCTCACCTTTTGAGGCGGCTTTGGGGTACCAACCGCCATTGTTCCCGTCTCAAGAAAAGGAGTTAGCCGTCCCGTCAGTTCAGGATAACCTTCGTCGCTGCCGCAAGGTGTGGGTGGACACCCGTGAGGCCCTTCTACGGACAGCAGAGCATAACAAGAGGGTGGCGGACAGGCACAGGGTAGTCGCTCCCCAGTTCCAGCCTGGTCAGCGAGTCTGGCTCTCCTCCAGCAACATCCCCCTGCGCACGGACTCCCGTAAGCTGTCGCCCCGGTATTTGGGTCCTTTCGAGATCGACTCCATCATCAACCCCTTCGGCTGTTCGGTTGAAGCTTCCCCAGGCCATGAGAGTCCATCCTACATTTCACGTGTCCCAGCTGAAGCTGGTCTCCTCCAGCCCTTTGTGTCCGCCTGTGGATCCCCCTCCGCCACCGCGTGTGCCACGACCATCCAGCCTACACGGTGCGGAGACTGCTGGACGTCCGGAGGCGTGGTAGAGGGCTTCAGTACCTGGTGGACTGGGAGGGATACGGTCCCGAGGAGAGGTCCTGGATTCCCCGACGATTTATACTGGATCCGCAGCTGGTGGCTGACTTCCATAGGGACCACCCTGACAAGCCGGGTGGGTCGCCGGGTGGCGCCCGTTGAGGGGGGGTACTGTTGCGGTTCGGCACTGTTGGTCCGGTTCCCGCTTGTTTCCCTTTTCCTTTTCCCCTGTGTGTGTGTGTGGTCTGTGTCTGTCTCCCCTGCTGTGCAGCCCAGTCAGAGGATCTAGGTCAGGGGCGTGGCCATTCTCTCTCATGCTCCGTTACTTCCAGCTGCGGCTCATTGTCATCAATCAACCAGCAGTTATCTACCCGGGCTGGACACCTCTCCAGCGCCAGTTCGTTCCTACACTACCTGTGGTAACTTGGCCCCGTACAGCAATCTCAGTCTAGTTGTTACTATCTCAGCATTATAGTTGTTTCTGCCACGTTTTGTAACCTGTCTCTCCTTCGACCAGATCCCGTCTGTTCCTGCTGCCTGCCTACCTGCCATTCCCACGCCGCAACCTGCTCATCTGTTGTCTGATATCCTCGTCATCCAGCTCTCCGGACTACTGGCTCTCCCCCCCACTCAGCTCCTACCCCGGTCTGAAGCTATTCCACCCTGAACTGTTTCTCTCTGCCAATTCACGCTGAATAAACGACATCCTAATTCACCCTCTGTTGTCCGTGTGTCCGTCTCTGCACCTGAGTCCCCCACCAAGCCTAATAATTTCTGGATTAGGGCTCCCAGTCTCTGGCAAGGTGTTGCACAACACTTATGTGGTGTTACAACACACCATGTCATGTTTCAGAACACCTCAGGATGAATGTTTCAGTACACCTTAAACCTGTCCCAATACCTACACAACCAAGTGTTTCAATACTCCAGCAAAGTTAAGGTTTTGTCTCCTTTAAGGTGGTGGCAGCTCAGTTGCCACTAGTTTGTGTTACAAAGCACTTTATTTTTTACAGTGTACATTAACTTCAGTGGATGTATTCTGCTTCATGTTTGAGTAAGCGATTTGCAACATTTGTGTGACCAGATAAAGACATGTCACTCTCGGCCTGACTAATACAGCTGTGCTCTGTGGCCACAACAATAACCTGAAGTTCTGTGTTTTCTCAGGATGTTTTTTTTGCACAGCTCCATGCACTGCTACATGAAACCAGGCCCACCTCAGACATTCCTTTTTATGTTTGTGAAACCCAAAAGGGTTGCAGATGATTGTTGACATGTGCATGTCATACTATGGAAAGAACTGAAGGAGAGGGTACCTTGAACAGCTGTAAATAGGATCAAGAGTTTCCCTGACAATGTGACCTGACCAGAAAAAACACTACAGATACCACAGATTGACACGGGAGGGTGGGAATAATGATAGACAATAAACAGACACAACGCACAAAGTACGATTCAAGTAGTTATTGGGGTGGTGTATTGATTTGGTATCACAAACAATCCCAATGCCATCCGCTGTGGGTGTATCAGTGCTGACCAGTTTTCTACCTGCACCTGGGAGATGTGCTGAGCTTTGGTGTGTAGCTTGAGCTGTGAACAGGTTGAATCCCCAGCCACAGTCCATATGGATGCTACAGTAGACTACACAGCAGCACAGATGCAGCTTGCTCCGTTGTATCAGATGATAAATGATAAATGCCTCCAGATGCCAATGCTTCCAGAATTCCAGAAGACTAATGTGCAGAGAAACATTTCTTAAAACATCTTGATATATGAGGTGGCTTCACCTCTTCTGAATGCACTGAGAAGCAAAGTCGCAATGCATCATAGATAACATATACTTACAGTGAGGGAAAAAAGTATTTGATCCCCTGCTGATTTTGTACGTTTGCCCACTGACAAAGACATGATCAGTCTATAATTTGAATGGTAGGTTTATTTGAACAGTGAGAGACAGAATAACAACAACAAAATCCAGAAATACGCATGTCAAAAATGTTAGAAATTGATTTGCATTTTAATGAGGGAAATAAGTATTTGACCCCTCTGCAAAACATGACTTAGTACTTGGTGGCAAAACCCTTGTTGGCAATCACAGAGGTCAGACGTTTCTTGTAGTTGGACACCAGGTTTGCACACATCTCAGGAGGGATTTTGTCCCACTCCTCTTTGCAGATCTTCTCCAAGTCATTAAGGTTTCGAGCCTGACGTTTGGCAACTCGAACCTTCAGCTCCCTCCACAGATTTTCTATGGGATTAAGGTCTGGAGACTGGCTAGGCCACTCCAGGACCTTAATGTGCTTCTTCTTGAGCCACTCCTTTGTTGCCTTGGCCGTGTGTTTTGGGTCATTGTCATGCTGGAATACCCATCCATGACCCATTTTCAATGCCCTGGCTGAGGGAAGGAGGTTCTCACCCAAGATTTGACGGTACATGGCCCCGTCCATCGTCCCTTTGATGCGGTGAAGTTGTCCTGTCCCCTTAGCAGAAAAACACCCCCAAAGCATAATGTTTCCACCTCCATGTTTGACGGTGGGGATGGTGTTCTTGGGGTCATAGGCAGCATTCCTCCTCCTCCAAACACGGCGAGTTGAGTTGATGCCAAAGAGCTCCATTTTGGTCTCATCTGACCACAACACTTTCACCCAGTTCTCCTCTGAATCATTCAGATGTTCATTGGCAAACTTCAGACGGGCCTGTATATGTGCTTTCTTGAGCAGGGGGACCTTGTGGGCACTGCAGGATTTCAGTCCTTCACGGCGTAGTGTGTTACCAATTTTTTTCTTGGTGACTATGGTCCCAGCTGCCTTGAGATCATTGACAAGATCCTCCCGTGTAGTTCTGGGCTGATTCCTCACCGTTCTCATGATCATTGCAACTGTTTCTTCCATTTGCGAATAATCGCACCAACTGTTGTCACCTTCTCACCAAGCTGCTTGGCGATGGTCTTGTAGCCCATTCCAGCCTTGTGTAGGTCTACAATCTTGTCCCTGACATCCTTGGAGAGCTCTTTGGTCTTGGCCATGGTGGAGAGTTTGGAATCTGATTGATTGATTGCTTCTGTGGACAGGTCTCTTTTATACAGGTAACAAACTGAGATTAGGAGCACTCCCTTTAAGAGTGTGCTCCTAATCTCAGCTCGTTACCTGTATAAAAGACACCTGGGAGCCAGAAATCTTTCTGATTGAGAGGGGGTCAAATACTTATTTCCCTCATTAAAATGCAAATCAATTTATAACATTTTTGACATGCGTTTTTCTGGATTTTGTTGTTGTTATTCTGTCTCTCACTGTTCAAATAAACCTACCATTAAAATTATAGACTCATAATTTCTTTGTCAGTGGGCAAATGTACAAAATCAGCAGGCGATTAAATACTTTTTTCCCTCACTGTATCTGATTACTTAATTCTGCGATAGGTGGCTTGGAGTTTTAGCATGTGGGTGGTGAAAGTGTGCTTTTGCAGGCTGCTAGAGCATTTCATTTCCTGTTCTACGTGTTTGTTTTTTAATGTGGTTTGATAATTTAGTATTAGGTTCAAGCTGCATTACTACAAAAGCGAAA
Organism: Coregonus clupeaformis; assembly: GCF_020615455.1. Classification (NCBI taxonomy): domain Eukaryota; kingdom Metazoa; phylum Chordata; class Actinopteri; order Salmoniformes; family Salmonidae; genus Coregonus; species Coregonus clupeaformis. The sequence continues at coordinate 40,796,019 of NC_059204.1, forward strand.
AGCTTTAGACTTCCATTTAACATCCTATTTAACAGGAGATCTGTATGTCATGAACCAGCAAATAAAGTAATGCACTGTCACAGAATCAAGCCCAATGACTTGTGTCAGTAGTTAACACTGGAGAGAGTCCACACTCTTAGAAAAAAAGGTGCTATCTAGAACCTAAAAGTGTTCTTCGGCTGTCCCCATAGAAGAACCCTTTTGAAAAACCCTTTTGGTTCCAGGTAAAATGGGTTCCATGTTCCAAAACCCTTTCCACAGAGGGTTCTACATGAAACCCAAAATAGTATCTACAATACATAATGTATAATACCACCATACAACAATATTACAATGTATGTGTGTGTAGAGTGTGTGTGCTAGCGTGTGTGTGCGTGTGTCTGTACCTGTGCGTGTCTCTTCACAGGCCCGCTTTTCCATAATATGTTTTTTTATCTGTTTTTTTAAATCTGATTCTACTGCTTGCATCAGTTACCTGATGTGGAATAGAGTTCCATGTAGTCATGGCTCTATGTATTACTGTGTGCCTCCCATAGTCTGTTCTGGACTTGGGGATTGTGAAGAGACCTCTGGTGGCATGTATTGTGGGGTATGCATGGGTGTCCGAGCTGTGTGCTAGTAGTCTAAACAGACAGCTCAGTGCATTCAGCTTGTCAACACTTATTACAAAAACAAGTAGTGATGAAGTCAATCTTTCCTCCACTTTGAGCCATGAGAGATTGACATGCATATCATTAATGTTAGCACCCTGTGTACATTTAAGGGCCGGCAGTGCTGCCCTGTTCTGAGCCAATTGTAATTTTCCCAAGTCCCTCTTTGTGGTACCTGACCACATGACTGAACAGTAGTCCAGGTGTGACAAAACTAGGGCCTGTAGGACCTGCCTTGTTGATAGTGTTGTTAAGAAGGCAGAGCAGCGCTTTATTATGGACAGACTTTTCCCCATCTTAGCTACTGTTGTATCAATATGTTTTGAACGTTTTTGAAATATTTATGACTAACTTATTCCTTGCCACCCATTCTGAAACTAACTGCAGCTCTTCGTTAAGTGTTGCAGTCATTTCAGTTGCTGTAGTAGCTGACGTGTATAGTGTTGAGTCATCCGCATACATAGACACACTGGCTTTACTCAAAGCCAGTGGCATGTCGTTAGTAAATATTGAAAAGTAAGGGGCCTAGACAGCTGCCCTGGGGAATTCCTGATTCTACCTGGATTATGTTGGAGAGGCTTCCGTTAGACAGTTAACTCTTTATCCACAATATAGCAGGGGGTGTAAAGCCATAACACAAGTTTTTCCAGCAGCAGACTATGATCAATAATGTCAAAAGCTGCACTGAAGTCTAACAAAACAGCCACCACAATAAAACATTTTTTATCATCGATTTCTCTCAGCCAATCATCAGTCATTTGTGTAAGTGCTGTGCTTGTTGAATGTCCTTCCCTATAAGTATGATGAAAGTCTGTTGGTAATTTGTTTACTGTAAAATAGCATTGGTGGTCAAAACACAATAGTTTCCAAAAGTTTACTAAGGGTTGGTAACAGACTGATTGTTGGGCTATTTGAGCCAGTAAAGGGGGCTTTACTATTCTTAGGTAGCGGAATTACTTTTGCTTCCCTCCAGACCTGAGGGCACACACTTTCTAGTAGGCTTAGATTGAAGATACTGCAAATACGAGTGGCAATATCGTCTGATATTATCCTTAATAATTTTCCATCCATGTTGTCAGACCCCGGTGGCTTGTCATTGTTGATATACAACAATAATTTTTTCACCTCTTCCACACTCATTTTACGGAATTCAAAATGACAATGCTTGTCTTTCATAATTTGGTCAGATATACACTACCGTTCAAAAGTTTGGGGTCACTTAGAAATTTCCTTGTTTTCAAAAGAAAAATTTTTTTTTTGTCCATTAAAATAACATCAAATTGATCAGAAATACAGTGTAGACATTATTAATGTTGTAAATGGCTATTGTAGCTGGAAACTGCTGTTTTTTAATGGAATATCTACATAGGCGTACAGAGGCCCATTATCAGCAACCATCAGTCCTGTGTTCCAATGGCACGTTGTGTTTGCTAATCCAAGTTTATCATTTTAAAAGGTTAATTGATCATTAGAAAACCCTTTTGCAATTATGTTAGCACAGCTGAAAACTGTTGTGCTGATTAAAGAAGCAATAAAACTGGCCTTCTTGAGACTAGTTGAGTATCTGGAGCATCAGCAATTGTGGGTTCGATTACAGGCTCAAAACGTCCAGAAACAAATAACTTTCTTCTGAAACTCGTCAGTCTATTCTTTTTATTCAGATTTGTCCCATGATTTCTCAATTTGCAGTACGTTTGCCAACCAGTTGTGCTACCAGACTTATTTGCCATACCTTTTGCCTCATCCCTCTCAACCATAACATTTTTCAATTCCTCATCAATCCAAGGGGATTCAACAGTTTTATAGTAATTTTCTTAATGGGTGCATGCTTATTAGTAACTGGAATAAGGATTTTCATAAATGTGTCAAGTGCAGCGTCTGGTTGCTCCTCATTACACACCACAGACCAGCAAAAATTCTGCAGCATTAGTAAAGATGTGATCAATGCATGTTGATGATTTCATTCCTGTGCTGTTTGTAACTACTACTACTGTTTGTAACTACACTGGTAGGTTGACTGATAACCTGAACCAGGTTGCAGGCACTGGTTAAAATTTGAAGCTTTTTCTTGAGTGGGCAGCTTGATGCAAGCCAGTCACTATTGAAATCACCCAGAAAATATACCTCTCTGTTGATATCACATACATTATCAAGCATTTCACACATATTATCCAGATACTGACTGTTAGCACTTGGTGGTCTATAGCAGCTTCCCACAAGAATGGTCTTTAGGTGAGGCAGATGAACCTGTAGCCATATTTCATCAACAGTATTTACCATGAGATCCTCTCTAAGCTTTACATGAATGTGGTTCTTAATATACCCTGCAACACCGCCCCCATTGGCATTTCTGTATTTTCTGTAGATGTTATAACCATGTATTGCTATCACTGTATCATCAAATGTATTATCTATATGAGTTTCAGAGATAGTCAGAATATGAATGTCATCTGTTACTAGCAAGTTATTGACTTCATGAACCTTGTTTCTTAGGCTACATTTGTTAACGTGGGATTTTTTATTTTCTGGGATGCTTGATTGTTTTCATTGCTTTACTGGGAAGCTTAGCAGAAGTAGACATGCTCATGCTATTTATGTTAGTGCAGGGTGAGCTGCACACAGTGGACTTCCTATTAGGGCACACTGCCTCAGTGCTAACAGTATACAGTGGCTTGCGAAAGTATTCACCCCCCTTGGCATTTTTCCTATTTTGTTGCCTTACAACCTGGAATTAAAATGGATTTTTTGGGGGTTTGTATCATTTGATTTACACAACATGCCTACCACTTTGAAGATGCAATTTTTTTTTATTGTGAAACAAACAAGAAATAAGACAAAAAAACAGAAAACTTGAGCGTGCATAACATGAATTTCCCTGAATTTAGCGCCATCCATCATTCCTTCAATTCTGACCAGTTTCCCATTCCCTGCCGATGAAAATCCCTGCCATGCTTCACTGTGGGGATGGTGTTCTCGGGGTGATGAGAGGTGTTGGGTTTGCGCCAGACATAGCGTTTTCCTTGATGGCCAAAAAGCTCAATTTTCGTCTCATCTGACCAGAGTACCTTCTTCCATATGTTTGGGGAGTCTCCCACATGGCTTTTGGCGAACACCAAACGGCAGGGACTGGGAAACTGGTCAGAATTGAAGGAATGATGGATAGCGCTAAATACAGGGAAATTCTTGAGGGAAACCTGTTTCAGTCTTCCAGAGATTTGAGACTGGGACGGAGGTTCACCTTCCAGCAGGACAATGACCCTAAGCATACTGCTAAAGCAATAATATAATAAATAATATGCCATTTAGCAGACGCTTTTATCCAAAGCGACTTACAGTCATGTGCGCATACATTTTTACGTATGGGTGGTCCCGGGGATCGAACCCACTACCCTGGCATTACAAGCGCCATGCTCTACCAATTGAGCTACAGAGGACCACAAAGCAACACTTGAGTGGTTTAAGGGGAAACATTTACAGTTGAAGTCGGATGTTTACATACATTTAGGTTGGAGTCATTCAAACTCGTTTTTCAACCACTCCACACATTTCTTGTTAACAAACTATAGTCTACTTTGTGCACGACACAAGTAATTTTTCCAACAATTGTTTACAGACAGGTTATTTCACTTATAATTCACTGTATCACAATTCCAATGGGTCAGAAGTTTACATACACTAAGTTGACTGTGCCTTTAAACAGCTTGGAAAATTCCAGAAAATGATGTCATGGCTTTAGAAGCTTCTGATAGGCTAATTGACATCATTTGAGTCAATTGGAGGTGTACCTGTGGATGTTTTTCAAGGCCTACCTTTAAACTCAGTGCCTCTTTGCTTGACATCATGGGAAAATCAAAAGAAATCAGCCAAGACCTCAGAAAAAAGATTGTAGACTTCCACAAGTCTGGTTCATCCTTGGGAGCAATTTCCAAACGCCTGAAGGTACCACGTTCATCTGCACAAACAATAGTACGCAAGTATAAACACCATGAGACCACGCAGCTGTCATACCGCTCAGGAAGGAGACGCGTTCTGTCTCCTAGAGATGAACGTACTTTGGTGCGAAAAGTGCAAATCAATCCCAGAACAACAGCAAAGGACCTTGTGAAGATGCTGGAGGAAACAGGTACAAAAGTATCTATATCCACAGTAAAACGAGTCCTATATCGACATAACCTGAAAGGCCGCTCAGCAAGGAAGAAGTCACTGCTCCAAAACCGCCATAAAAAAACCAGACTACGGTTTGCAACTGCACATGGGGACAAAGATCGTACTTTTTGGAGAAATGTCCTCTGGTCTGATGAAACAAAAATAGAACTGTTTGGCCATAATGACCATCGTTATGTTTGGAGGAAAAAGGGGGTGCTTGCAGGTCGAAGAACACCATCCCAACCGTGAAGCACGGGGGTGGCAGCATCATGCAGGAGGGACTGGTGCACTTCACAAAATAGATGGCATCATGAGGATGGAAAATGATGTGGATATATTGAAGCAACATCTCAAGACATCAGTCAGGAAGTTAAAGCTTGGTCGCAAATGGGTCTTCCAAATGGACAATGACCCCAAGCATACTTCCAAAGTTGTGGCAAAATGGCTTAAGGACAACATAGCCAATGTATTTGAGTGGCCATCACAAAGCCCTGACCTCAATCCTATAGAACATTTTTGGCCAGAACGCATAAAGCGTGTGCGAGCAAGGAGGCCTACAAACCTGACTCAGTTACACCAGCTCTGTCAGGAGCAATGGGCCATAATTCACCCAACTTATTGTGGGAAGCTTGTGGAAGGCTACCCAAAACGTTTGACCCAAGTTAAACAATTTAAAGGCAATGCTACCAAATACTAACTGTGTGTATGTAAACTTCTGACCCACTGGGAATGTGATGAAAGAAATAAAAGCTGAAATAAATAATTCTCTCTACTATTATTCTGACATTTCACATTCTTAAAATAAAGTGGAATTTTTACTAGGATTAAATGTCAGGAATTGTGAAAAACTGAGTTTAAATGTATTTGGCCAAGGTGTATGTAAACTTCCGACTTCAACTGTAAATGTCTTGGAATGGCCTAGTCAAAGCCCAGACCTCAATCCAATTGGGAATATGTGGTATGACTTAAAGATTGCTGTACACCAGCGGAACCCATGCAACTTGAAGGAGCTGGAGCAGTTTTGCCTTGAAGAATGGGCAAACTTTCCAGTGGCTTGATGTGCCAAGCTTATAGAGACATACCCCAAGAGACTTGCAGCTGTAATTGCTGCTAAAGGTGGCTCTACAAAGTATTGACTTTGGGGGGGTGAATAGTTATGCACACTCGTTTTCTTTTTTTTTGGTCTTATTTCTTGATTGTCTCACAAGAAAAAATATTTTGTATCTTCAAAGTGGTAGGCATGTTGTGTAAATCAAATGATACAACCCCCCCCCCAAAATCCATTTTAATTCCAGGTTGTAAGGCAACAAAATAGGAAAAATGCCAAGGGGGGTGAATACTTTCGCAAACCACTGTATACATAGTGCATTCGTATTCAGACCCCTTGACATTTTCCACATTTTGTTACAGCCTTATTCTAAAATGTTTCCTCATCAATCTACACACAATACTCCATAATGACAAAGCAAAAACAGGTTTTTAGAAATTTTAGCAAATGTATATATAAAAAATAAATAACCTGAAATACCTTATTTACATAAGTATTCAGACCCTTTGCTATGAGACTCGAAATTGAGCACATGTGCATCATGTTTCCATTGATCATCCTTGACATGTTTCTACAACTTGATTGGAGTCCACTTGTGGTAAATTCAATTGATTGGACATGATTTGGAAAGGCACACACCTGTCTATATAAGGTCCCACAGTTGACAGTGCATGTCAGAGCAAAAACCAAGCTATAAGGTCGAAGGAATTGTTCATAGAGCTCCGAGACAGGATTGTGTCCAAGGTAGATATCTGGGGAAGGGTACCAAAACATTTCTGCAGCATTGAAGGGCCCCAAGAACACAGTGGCCTCCATCATTCTTAAACGGAAGAAGTTTAGAACCACCAAGACTCTTCCTAGAGCTGGCCGCCAGGCCAAACTGAGCAATCGGGGGAGAAGGGCCTTTGTCATGGAGGTGACCAAGAACCCGATGGTCACTCTGACAGTGCTCCAGAGTTCCTCTGTGGAGATGGAAGAACCTTCCAGAAGGACAACCATTTCTGCAGCACCATGAGAAACAAGAATCTCTGGTCTGATGAAACCAAGATTGAACTCTTTGGCCTAAATGCCAAGCATCACATCTGGAGGAAACCTGGCACTACTCATCACCTGGCCAATACCATCCCTACGGTGAAGTATGGTGGTGGCAGCATCATGCGTGGGCAAATTAAAAGTAATCCAAGAAGTAATCATCTAGTTTTCCAATAGTATCTGTAATCTGATTAAAATTTTCTTTCTTTCTGGTAATGTAACTGATTACAGTTAAATTTTTTTTGGTAATCAGATTACTGTACATGTAACTGATTACTCGCCAACCCTGCTTCTGTAGTATTTCCCTTGGTGAAACATTACCTGTATTCCAATAATGTGTTAATAAGTGTAATAATATTTAATAATCCTATTCAAATATGCAGGACGCAACTTTGGTTTTAGAGGTAGGGGGACACTTCGGATAAACACTCCAAACAGCCTACCCGAGCGCTCGGAGGCGTCTGCATGGTCCTAAAGTACACCGTTGCCTCGTTTTGTATAACATTCCAATGATAAAACTGGGGGGGGGGGGCAAAAATGCAATTTCAGAATGTGGGGGGTCATGTCTTCACGATGCTTGTACTCCATAGACCCAGTATCAGTATATCATAACCTCTTATAGTCCCCAAAACAATGAAGTCAAGACAATGTTGGTTTTTCTTCAAATATTACTCATCCACATCTATCTAGATCAACGTCCTGACAGGGCCCTCAGAACTGTCTCAGTCTCATTTTCCCTTCACTGAAATCTTTGCGATAGAGGAAGCAACATAATCTGCCTTAACAGGGACGATTTGATGGTTGACTCACGTCACATCTCAGTATTTCCTTGATGAGACATGGTTCTGTCAAAAGCACTGCTCATGCACAGGAACTCATTCATTTCAGTCCGAGACTGAGAGTGGAGTGGAGCGGAGGGCAGAGCAGAGCAGCTAACCAGGTAAGTTCTAGCTTACATTTCTGGTTGTAATAACATGGCTTGATGATAGTTTATTTCAGACTTCAATCAACACAGCATAATATAACAAATATTGCAACTTTCATCACTTTTATACATTTTGTTTATTTGATTTGAGCATACTTTTTCTTGCATTGAAAGAAAAAACTTGTATGCATGGTGTTTATAAAACGCTGTCTTTGAAATGCATGGGTTTTAATTAAACTTGTGCCTTTCTTTAGTTGATTGATCAGCGTGTGTCGTCAGTGTGATTCAGCTTGTGTCTCGGCCGGCGAGACTGAATAACACCGTTAGTGGGACGATGAGGGAACTAGGAGTAAACTCCAGTGGGCTTGATGTTAACGGCAACTGTGAGATCCATGACGGCTTCCTGTCTCCTGCCTTACCCATTCTCAACTTAATAATCTTCTTCTTCGGCCTGGTCAGCAACACCATGACCATATTTGTGTTCTTCCTGAGGAAGCACTCCGACTCGTCCATGGCTGTGTACATGAGACACCTGGCCATAGCTGACTTCCTGTTGGTGCTGTGTCTGCCCCTGCGGGTCTACTACCACAACAGCCAGAGCCCCTTCTACCTCTGCAAGGTGCTGGGCATCTTCTTCTACGTCAACATGTACGCCAGCATCCTGTTCCTCAGCCTGATCAGTCTGGACCGCTACCTGAAAATCATTAAGCCTGTGTGGGTCCTGAGATTCCACTGGGTGCGGTGGAGCCACCGGGCGTCCTTCTTGGTGTGTGAAGGTCTGATTCTGGGCATGTCTCTGTTCTTCCTCAGGAAGACAGGATCTGCTGACAGGATCTGCTTCCACTTCCACCACAAAGGTCTCCTGGGGGGCGTGGCCAACCTCACTGTGGTGGCCTTCTTCTGTGCCACCTTCCTCCTCTTCCTCTGCTTCTATGCCAGGATAACCACCAAGCTGAGGACCATGTCCCTAGGCAACCGGGACCCCAAGGCCCAGCGGAGGAAGAGCAGGGTGGTCTGGAAGACTTTTGTGGTGCCGGTGATCTTCACGCTGTGCTTCCTGCCATACCACCTGGTGCGAGTGACCTATGTGCTGGCCAAAATGGATCTGATACAGGCCCTGGACAGTAAGAAGATTCTCCACATCCTCAACGAGCTCACTCTGCTCCTATCTGCACTCAACAGCTGTCTGGACCCCATCATCTACTACTTCCTGTCTTGCACCTATAGGAGGACCATCCTGTGTGCCCTGCAGGGGCAGCTCAAGACCATGTACGCTGTTAACTGCAGATGCATCAGTATTAACCAACCTATTACAGAGATATAGAGCTATCTAAGGCAGGGAGTTTTTAACATTTTGCACAATGGGGTTAGATTAATCAAGGTTGGATTAGTAGCTGAGAAATGATGTATAATAATGTACAATACGTGTTAATACTGTTGATAATATTGACTCTATAAAATAAAGTATAGAAGGGTATTCTTGAATGTACATTATGAAAGATGAATATATATGTATATATATATATATATATATATATATATTTGTGATGTCACGAGAGGCTGTGTCCTGGAGGGACGTTACATCCCCCTGAGGTGGCTGCAAACCCAGACAGCTATGGCTCCATCTGCTGGTATGGTCGGGAACTCCAACCCTCTATGGCCAATCTTCCCACGCAGCTGAAACAAATGAGGAGCTGATGAGCTGAAGGTTTTGGAAGGGAAGAGACACAGTCTCCAACCTGGGCTCTCTGGAGGACAAGAGTGCTGCACGTCCACTTCCATGAGGAATATAAGGATTTGGAGATACTTACCTTTGGGAAATACTCACCTTTGGATATATGCACCTGTGGAAATACGTGAGAGACATTTGGAAGGACTTTTTGCTGGGTTGGCCACTAGCTGCAACGTGGACTACAGTAAGGCTGGGGAAAAGTTATCTGAGCGAGTGAGAATTATGATTTTGGATGTGGAAGAGACATCCCTGAACTGTTAACCCTTAAAGAGCCACAAGAGAACAGAATTTTGTTATATTTTCGTTAATTTCCCAAGACCTATAATAAATTCCTTGTTTTGTTTGAACCTTGTCTCCTTGCACTACTTGAGCAATCCCGCTGAAAGCTGTGTAGCCTCTCGTGACGTCACAGATGGTGGAGAATACGGGCACGCTCAAGCGTTAATAGTGCATGTCAGAGGAGGATACCGAAGGTTTGATCACCCAGTTTTCCAAGTTGGCCGTAGGCTCCCCGACCGACTGAAATGGAGGACATATTGAAAGCCCTTGTTGCTGGCCAGCAAGCCCAGATGCAAGCAAACGTGGCTCTCTTGGAGGAGCAAAGAAAGCCAACCTTCTGAAGGCAGAGGAATTGCAGTTGCAGAGACAGAGGGTGGTCCAAAATACCCGCCCAATAAAGGCAAGTGACTTTATATCTAAGATGGGAGCTACCGATGACATTGAGGCCTACCTGCATGCATTTGAGGCCACGGCCACTAGGGAAGCCTGGCCCAAGCAACAGTGGGTTGGTCTGTTAGCCCCCTTTCTAACCGGGGAATCGCTGAATGCTGTCCGGGGACCTGGGCCCTGACCAGGTTACTGACTATGATGCCCTGAAGTCTGAGATCCTCAGCAGATATGGACTCGCAAAGTTTGGTATGGCCCAGCGCTTTCACAGCTGGACCTTCCAACCAGACCAACCTCCTCGGGCGCAGATGCATGAACTTGTCCGAATCGCAAGGAAATGGCTGGATCCGCAGAGGAATACAGCAGCGGCGGTGGTGGAGGCCGTTGTGGTGGATCGTTACCTACGCGCCCTGCCTTATGAGGCAAAACGGTTCATCAGTCAACAGGCCTTGACCACGGCTGATCTGACCGTGGAAGCTGTGGAAAAGTACCAGGCCACAGCGGAGATGCTGAATGCTTCCCGAAAAAGACCCCAGGAGTGCGGCCCCACCACAAATGGGAAGAACCCGTCCAAAGGACCCCGAAGGTCTCGAACCCAGCCACGTCAGGACTTATCCCGGCTCCAGGGGGAGCCAGAAACCAGGCGGGTCCAAGAAGAGTACACCAGGAGGGGGAAACTCGACAGTGTTACCGGTGTGGGAGATGGGACATATCTCCTGGCAGTGTGGGAAACCAGCCGATGAACCTATGCCCACTGCGGAGTCCTCCAGCTCAGCACCCACACACCGCTTTTGCCTCGCTCTTGGGAGTCGTAGATGGCGGCCCAGATCGACCCCCCCACCTGCCCGGTAACTGTGAATCACCATGATGTGGGAGGCCTTACTGGATTCTGGTAGCCGGGCCACCCTGGTGCGTAAGGATTTGGTGGGCCCAACGTGTCTGACCCCGGGGAAAGTCCTCCCAGTTTCCTGTGTCCATGGGGACACCAGAGAATACCCCATTACTGAACTTACAATGACCAGCACACGGGGAACCATACACACGACGGGCGGGGGTGGTTGATTCCCTCCCCGTCCCTGTCCTAATTGGACGAGACTGCCCAGCCTTTTACCCACTCTGGAGAGAGTCTCAGGAGAGGATAACCCGAGTACCTCGGAAACGGAGAGGCAAGACTCATCCTGGGAAGGCTCCGGTGCAATCCTCCGAGTTACTCACTCCCGCCCCGGGCTCTGATAGGGATGGCAGGTGCCCAGACCGACACAGAGACGGAGCTACAGAATCTGGACAAAGAACTGTCTGGTCTGAAGGGGACCGCTGAGAGGTATCGTTTGTTAAAGCAACAGTTAGACATGAAGACAGAAGAGTTAGATATCCTCCAGGCTAAACTCCAACAGAGCTCCTTCCCTAAGCAACAGGAGGAGCTGGAGAGGCTGCGCAGGACCATCGAGGAGTGTGAGGAGACCCTGCGCAGTAGTAAGGAGGTCCAGAAGAAGGCAGAGGAGAAGTACAAGGTGTTGGAGAACAAGATGAAGAATGCGGAGGCAGAGAGAGAGAAGGAACTGAAAGCTGCTCAACAGAAGCTAAACTCTGCTAAAACCAAGGCTGATGCGTTCAGTAAGAAACTCAAGGAGAGACAACAGGAGGCTGAGTCCCTGGTCCTAGAGTTGGAGGAGTTGAAGAGAGAGCAGTCTGGCAAGCACCACGGCAATGCGGACGCCCTCTCCCGGCGTGATGCCTTCTTCGCTGCCTTTACCCCGACGAGGACGTCGGTCCCGAGGAGGGGGATGTGTGATGTCACGAGAGGCTGTGTCCTGGAGGGACGTTACATCCCCCTGAGGTGGCTGCAAACCCAGACAGCTATGGCTCCATCTGCTGGTATGGTCGGGAACTCCAACCCTCTATGGCCAATCTTCCCACGCAGCTGAAACAAATGAGGAGCTGATGAGCTGAAGGTTTTGGAAGGGAAGAGACACAGTCTCCAACCTGGGCTCTCTGGAGGACAAGAGTGCTGCACGTCCACTTCCATGAGGAATATAAGGATTTGGAGATACTTACCTTTGGGAAATACTCACCTTTGGATATATGCACCTGTGGAAATACGTGAGAGACATTTGGAAGGACTTTTTGCTGGGTTGGCCACTAGCTGCAACGTGGACTACAGTAAGGCTGGGGAAAAGTTATCTGAGCGAGTGAGAATTATGATTTTGGATGTGGAAGAGACATCCCTGAACTGTTAACCCTTAAAGAGCCACAAGAGAACAGAATTTTGTTATATTTTCGTTAATTTCCCAAGACCTATAATAAATTCCTTGTTTTGTTTGAACCTTGTCTCCTTGCACTACTTGAGCAATCCCGCTGAAAGCTGTGTAGCCTCTCGTGACGTCACAATATATATATATATATATATATATATATATACTCTTGTTATCAAGTTCTTACTAGACTTTGTAGATATAATTGTTGGTCCAGTAAGAATGGTGTTTGTATGAGTATTTGTACAGTCTGCGTTATTTTAGTATATTACTCACACTTATGGTGACCTTGTCACGGTTAAAAGGGCATTATAAACCGGGTGGTTCGAGCCCTGAATGCTGATTGGCTGAAAGCCGTGGTATACCACGGGTATGCCTCAATTGTATTTTTTTCCTTAACCTCTGTTGTCTGAAAATGTATTCATTCTATGAAGTACTGACAAAGGCTGTTATGGCCATGTTGTGTCAGTCTTGTACACTTTTTTAAATAGTTTTTTCTGCCATGGGATCAATAAATGTATATTTCCACACAATGGAGAGCCTTGAAGTTTATTTATGGAGATATTTGCCTTTTACAGTTGCATAAATTCACTAAAGGTACTGATTAATTAAGTTCACCAAAGTTACTTTCATGTGTTGTTCATGAGGGATTATCTCCTCAGATAACACTTTGAGCCTTTAATTATTATGGAATCATTATTTTCTTGCTTTCAAAACATTTCTATTAAATTGATATTAAATGATAACAGAGTACTGATCAATTTAAGTAAGTATGTGAGTAGTCTGTATAGTAGGGGTAGTATATTATCTACATTTTAAGTAGTCTAATCCAATCACTGTCAGGATTCACTCAGTTATTCACTGATTTATCAAGTAAATTATGTGTTGAATTATTTAGTTTTATCACCTACTGCATAAAAACAGGCTTGGCTTAGACTGAAAGCATAGATTGATCACAGAGACTCATCAGTTAAAACGGAGGAGCAGAGGAAGAGTGATATACCTGTTGTTCAAAGCCAGACACTCACTTTGATGATATCACTGTCTCTGGTGGATGATCTGCAGCCTTTCATTAAAGAGAACAAAGCCATTTCCAGTCTTTATCTTGGATAAATACTGTTTGGTGCATATTTAGGCTATTTGCATTGGGATGAGTTTACCTTGCAGTACAATACCTGAAGTAATAATGTCCGTAGGTTAAATAAAGGTGAAAAAAAAGAAGAAATGTCCGTAGCTGACAAACATATTTTCTGTCATTTGTATAATAACCTGTAAATTATCCTTTGTCTTACATTTCAAACCCATTCTTATCAGGGGTGTGCACAGACCTTTCAGGGGGCAGGTGCTCAAAATAAAAATAATTTTATAATTATGTAGCAATGTATTTTTATTTTTAAGAAAATGCCTTTTTTTCTACAACACACTCATTACAAATTGTAAGCCTCCTAAAGACATGATTGACATAGGGAAAAGAGGGTGGGCTTTGAGCTTGTCATTGTTGATAATTGATGTTAATCTGCTAGTTAGCATCTTCAATGTTCTTAAATTCTTAAATAATAACTTCATAATGTAATATTAATAATCTTCTAACTCATGACACATGGCTGGCTGGCAAGTGGCTTGTGTTGATATTTTAGTATTATGGTGGTTAGCTAGAGTAGACTACCTGTGTTGCTGCTGCCCTGACACACAGTGCTTCTCCCGACTGAAGAATGCATGGAGTTGAGTCAGAGGGTCGTTGATGCAGACGCTCCTCTATCTTTCTGCCTCTCTCTGCTACGCGTATTAGCCAACCAGACCGAATATTGATGATGCTATAAATCTAGTGTTATGAAGTGTTAATAAAATATTATGCTGATGTGGCAGTACTGTTGATATTTAAACTAGTTAGCTAGCTACACACACTCAACTGCTGACCGCATCTCAATCATACACGTTTGGATACCGGGCATGCGCAATCTCCGTACAAGGCAGACTGGCAAACAGGCGCAACCCGGGCGCGCGCGCGAGGTCTTGTACAACAGGCGCAACCAACGGACGTCGTGGGGGTGGAGGGTGGCGGGGCAGTGGCTTCAGAACAACGACAAAAACTGTATACAAAAAACATACAGTGCCTTCAGAAAGTATTCATACCCCTTGACCTTTTCACCCATCAGACTATTCTCAACTTAAACTTGCATTTACTAATATGTAAAATTATACTGTTGTTACAGCCTGAATTCAAAATGTATTACATGTATTATTTTTCTCACCCATCTACACACAATAACGCATAATGACAAAGTAAAAACATGTTTTTAGACATTTCTGCACATTTATTGAAAATGAAATATGGAAATATCTCATTTACATAAGTATTCACACCCCTGAGTCACTGCTTTGTAGAAGCACCTTTTGCAGCGATTACAGCTGTGAGTCTTTCTAAGAGCTTTCCTCACCTGGATTGTGCAACATTTGTACATTATTATTTTCAAAATTCTTCAAGCTCTGTCAAATTGGTTGTTGATCATTGCTAGACAACCATTTCCAGATCTTGCCATAGATTTTCAAGTAGATTTAAGTCAAAACTACCTCAGCCACTCAGGAACATTCACTGTCTTCTTGGTAAGCAACTCCAGTGTAGATTTGGCCTTGTGTTTTAGGTTATTGTCCTGCTGAAAGTCCCCTGTAGCTCAGTTGATAGAGCATGGCGCTTGCAACGCCAGGGTTGTGGGTTCGTTTCCCACGGGGGGCCAGTATGAAAATGTATGCACTCACTAACTGTAACTCGCTCTGGATAAGAGCGTCTGCTAAATGACTTAAATGAAAGGTGAACTAGTGTCTGGTGGAAAGCAGGTTTTCCTCTAGGGTTTTGCCTGTGCTTAGCTCCATTACTTTTATTTTTTATCCTGAAAAACTCCCCAGTCCTTAATGATTACAAGCATACCCATAACACAGGGGCGTAACTTTGGTTTTAGAAGTGGGGGGGAAATAACTGTTATGGCAGGGGTGCAGCCATAGTGGTGGCTGCACCCCTGCCATAACATGATGCAGCCACCACTATGCTTGAAAATATGGAGAGTGGTACTCAGTAATGTGTTGTATTGGATTTGCCCCAAACATAACACTTTGTATTCAGGACATAAAGTTAATTTCTTTGCCAAATATTTGCAGTATTACTTCAGTGCCTTGTTGCAAACAGGATGCATGTTTTGGAATATTTTTATTCTGCACAGGCTTCCTTCTTTTCACTCTGTCAATTAGGTTAGCATTGTAGAGTAACTACAATGTTGTTGATCCATCCTCAGTTTTCTCCTATCACAGCCATTAAACTCTGTAACTGTTTTAAAGTCACCATTGGCCTCACAGTGAAATGCCTGAGTGCTTTCCTTCCTCTCCAGCAACTGAGTTAGGAAGGAGACCTGTATCTTTGTTGTGACTGGGTGTATTGATACACCATCCAAAGTGTAATTAATAACTTACACCATGCTCAAAGGAATATTCAATGTCAGCGTTTTTATTTTTACCCATCTATCCAATAGGTGCACTTCTTTGTGAGGCATTGAAAAACCTCCCTTGTCACACCCTGATCTGTTTCACCTGTCTTGTGCTTGTCACCAGGTGTCGGACATTTCCCCCATTATCCCCTGTGCATTTATACCTGTCTTTTCTGTTTGTCTGTTGCCAGTTCGTCTTGTCTCGTCAAGCCTACCAGCGTGTTTTTTCCCCATACTCCTGTTCTCTCTAGTGTGTGGGGTACAGAGATAAGGTAGTCATTCAAAAATAATGTTTAACTCTGTTATTGCACACAGAGTGAGTCCATGCAACTTATTATGGGGGTGGCAGGTAGCTTAGTGGTTAAGAGCGTTGTGCCAGTAACCGAAAGGTCGCTGGTTCTAATCCCCGAGCTGACTAGGTGAAAAATCTGTCCATGTGCCCTTGAGCAAGGCACTTAACCCTAATTGCTCCTGTAAGTCGCTCTGGATAAGAGCGTCTGCTAAAATGTAAATGTAGATTATGTGACTTGTTAAGCATATTTTTACTCCTGAACTTATTTAGGCTTGCCATAACAAAGGGGTTGAATACTTATTGATTCAAGACATTTCAACGTTTCGTTTTGTATTAATTTGTAAAGATTTCCTAAAACATCATTGCAATTTGACATTATGGGGTATTGTGTGTAGGCCAGTGACAAAAAAAATCTCAATTTCATCCATTTAAAATTCAGGCTGTAACACAACAAAATGTGGAAAAAGTCAAAAGGTGTGAATACTTTCTGAAGGCACTGTATATATACTACCACCCAAAAGGGCACTTGGTGAGTGGGAGGGCAAAGGGGCAGGTGCCCTTTTAACAAAAATGTGACCTTTAGCTGTGCATGTACCTGGCTCAAATTTCAGTTAAGTTTCCTGTGATTTTTGTTAGCAGTAACACCAGTTCTGGGCTTTCAGCTCCCCCTACTGGTCATTAGTACTGTCCTTGAAACAGTATGTGGCATAATATTTGACAACAATGTTTTTCGTTTCTGTTCGGGCCAATTTTCTGGAGTATCCATCTGTTCCCACCAGAGACTTATAGGTCCACACTCCTCTGTTTTCATGCATATCTGAATCGTGTATGTGGGATCAGATGGACTCTGTACTCACACAGCTCTCTCCCTCTCCTGATAATGAAAAAGGTGAGGGATTAACCCAACATTAACACAGAGCTCTATTCTAATCTTTTATACCATTATTTTTCTCCATGGGCTCATTCTTAGAAATGTATTTCTTGGAGACAGCAGCGAGGTGTTAAGGTCAAGTGGCAGAGTCCACCTCTGATTGGCTGTGCTCCCCTCATGTTGCTCTCCTCAGGGTGCCTGGAAAGGCCACAGGGAGTCATCACAGTCATTACAGACAAAACATATTAGAGCTCTCCTCAGGATTTACCTCCTGTCATTCCAGACCATGTGTATATTCACATTAGTAATGAAACGCTCGTCTCAGTTATGCAAAATTAAATGTGTCTTTATTTTTTTCCAGAAAGCATGGATGAGCATTGGTTAGAATGTTACAATGAATATGAAATGGGAATAAAAATTTATTCAGGGAATGGATGGATTACCACATTAATCAGGGTGTAGGGTGATTTGCATTTTTTTGTATGTAAAATCAAGATATTTGGAATTTCTTATATCACATAAAACAAATATGAAGCATTACTTAAATTGTGAATAAAAAATAAAAACATTATACAAAAACACAAACTCCAGTGGAGCATTGTTTTTCAGAGCAGTGATGTCACCCCAGACGTGTGTCAGGCCTCTCCTAAGCTTCAGCCTTCTCTCCGTCAGCGTCAGAATGGATGTGGCTGCTTGTTGCCATAGGAACCCCTCCAGAGTTCTCATAGGCTTGATGGCCACTCCCCTTGGTAGGGACGCCTTCATACGCCACTGTGGCCGAACTCTTAGGGATGGCTCTGGCGGGGGAAAGGGAAACTATAGGTAAAACACTGCACCATACATTTTAATTGTATTATTGTCAATGAGTTAAAAGCAGCACAAATCATAATCACTCACTGCATCTCTGTTGCCTTTGCAGTCTTGTATTTCTGCTTCTTCATGGAGTGTGTCATGTACCAGATGATAAGGATAATAAGGACAGCTCCAAGAAGTGCTCCAATGACTGCACCAGCAATGGCCCCGTCTCTTAACTCTGTTAATGGTGGGTTATTGGTAAGATTAGTTACAGCAGTGTGTTTAAAGATGATATTATATAAGATCTGCCACATTCAATAAAAGTAAAAACAACAGCATACGTATATATTACCCATACCATGGTTGAGCTCCACAGTGCAAGTAGCAGATCCTACAGCGTTAGAGGCAGTGCAATGATACTCTCCAAACTCAAACTGGGATATGTTTCTGATGTACAAGGATCCTATTTTCGGATCTGAAAAGAAAAAGAAGGAACACAAGTCTAGTAAAAGCATTCTAATGAATCAGAGAACAACAGAGTGATGGGGAACGTGTTCTACAGAGGAACAGTATGGCAACCCACCAGTGTTCCCCATTACAGGTTTCTTGGTATTTTCCTGATCCAGTCTGGTCCAGGTATAGGTGGGGGTGGGGCTTCCCCACTCACTGTGGCAGGTGAGGGTAACCAGGTGACCAGACTCCACATCACCATGGACAGCACAGAAGGGCACAGATGGCCTCTCTTACAGACCATGTGATAGAGAGAGAGAGCAAGTGTTAACCTTACGTAATATACTGCAAGCTGGACCCAGTTGATCCAACTACTGGCAGGGAGAGAAAGTGCCCAAAGGGTATAGCCAAGTTAGACATAAAAGTCAACACTTTGCCCTGGACCAGTAGCTAACTATTTAAAATAATGACTTTATTATCCCTGTGGGGACATTTTGGTAGCGGCTCTATGCATAGATAAAAACATAATCAAACATAGACAAAGAACATATACAATAAATACAGGTAGAAAAGTGCAATTCATGTGCGATCAATGATTAATCTGTACATTATACACTATACACAGCAGAACACTCTGTCAACTACAAATTCAACTGTAGGCCAGCCCGCTGGTCCTACTTGTGGTTTTAAACATTCAGGATTTGGTTTAGTAGTAGGTACCGTTGACGTTTTCATGCTGAACACTGAATGCCAGGACTTGATACGAGTCGTTACTGTGGTACATTCAAACATGAGCAGTCTAGTAAAGATGATATCATCCCCCTGAGTGTCTCTTATACTTTGCTATGGTGACAAAGGTGGCATTGTACTGTACACCATTATCCTGGCAGTGTTTACGGTGACTAAAATGAAGAATTTATACAACAGACATTACCAATTAAGACAATGATATATTTGCAAGATGAGCAGCCATTGTGGATTTGTACAATCAAATGTGTATAGATACACAGTATTAAAAATAAAAGGCCAAGACCATTTCTATGGTAGGACTGAATACAGTGTAATACCTTCACCGTAATGCTTCACTACAACCTCTCTGCTCCATCGAACTGGGAATTATTAATTTAATTTAAAATAGTCATGTGTCTCTCCAGTCTATTCCTGTGGAGTACGAGACATGTCGGGAGGCGGTCTTGTACTCCTGTGTTCCTGTTCTAATTTCTGACACTGACAATGAAGAGACTAGTCTGCTCCAGTTCCCATGGAAACTACTGTGGACACTGAGGCCTGCAAGGTTGGCCTGGTAACTCTGTGGATGTGTGGAATCACAGAAGGCATGTAATTCAATGATCACAAAACTCAGACTAGGAAAAACAGGGTAACTATTTCATAGATCTGCTTGTGTGTTGTGTTGACACTGAAATAGGAAGAAGATTTACGTTACTATTATATGTGACTTCATTGTATTAATTGATTAAATAAACCATTACTAATTTCAAAGCATTTGACCAAATGTAAAAACAAAACTTACCAAGAACGTTGACAATGATAGTGGCCTCAGTCTTCCCATTGACATCAGGGAAGTTGTGGACTTCGCAGGTGTAGGCCCCTGCATCTGACACTTGCATGTTGCTTATTGTTATTGAGGCATTCACAGTAGTTGGATAGGTGGGAGGCTTCAACCTGCCTTCATACGGTTTAGAAATAACGTCCTCTCCTGACTGAGAGTAATACACCTAGAAAGTAACAGCAAGAATGTCTTAGAGCCTGCATAAAAGCAACCACTGGACAACCATTTCTTACTAAAAACACAATTTGTGCACTGACAGATTTCGTGTTGATATTTCAGAGACTACTCATTCTACAGAAGAAGGTTACAACATGCCAAAAATGTTGGAGCAACCCCAAGTGTTAGTGAGACTGTGTGACGTGAGAATTCTGAGGTCTGAGGTTCTGCTCTACTGTATACTGCCTCTGGTAAGAGGGCAGGGAGCCACTTGTGCTCTGGTGACTGTGCTCTTTGTTGTCTTGCTAGGGTGTGTCACAAAATGGGCTCTCAAGAGCAACCACCATATTGAATACTACCTGCTTCGGCTTTTATGAAAATACTGAAGCACCAACATACTGAAGCACAACAATCAAGAGCAACTATGTACTGTTTGTGATTTAGGGGCAGTCCAGAATGAACTCCACTTTTTATTTTATTGTACTTTATATGATGATTTGAGAATTATACTGTTTGATAAAATGTTGCAAGATAACAGGAACTATTCTGAATTAGAAAAACTTTAATGGCTATTTAGGAAATAAGTATTCCTGGTTGCAAATTATGTGTCCAGCTTGGAAGACATGACAAGATCAGTTGTATATTTGAAATGTTTTTGTTTTGTTCTCTCAACTGTTTTTCACTGCTGTATGAACGTATGTTTATATACTGTGTATGTATGTGTGCACATATAGACATGATTATTTTATTTTGCTAAAGCAAATACAGTGTCTTATAAGCCCATGTGGGCTGGGCATCCAGAAGATGCATGACACAATAATAATAAAACAAATCAAATCATCAATCCTTGTGGGACCTCATATGATTCAATCACATGCACAACAACTGCAATGACTCTCCTGAATTTCCATGTATACCTGAAAGCAGTTTGATCACACATTTTCAAATTCAGACTTTGTAAATCCCTGTAAGTGCAATAACATTGCCTTTAGCACTTTTGTCCATGAACCGAACAATATCCTTTGGAGCACTGGGTGTGTAGAATGGTCCAGGTGACTTTGAGGACACAGGGAGTGTGACATTGTGGCAACATAAGACATAGTAACGTCAGTCTACATACCTGCTGTGGCACAATGGAGGTTTTGGCAACAAAACTCCACTGGATGATGAGGTCGCTGGTGTTCTGCGCGGTGGTTACAAACGTGCACTGGAGAAGAGCACTTTCACCATTTGTCACGTTCATAGATTTCTGGGGAACCATCACTGTCATTAAATGCCCACATCCTAGAAAAAAGAAGACTGTTAAAAAACATATCATTTTTTTTACTTTTATGAGTATTTTCCTCTGCTTGAACATGATCCTTTAATCTCAAATATGTAACACTCCAATGTGTAAGGCCAAGATATATACAGTAGGTACAAAATCCTTCCTCATTACTGTTTAAAAAAAAGTATAATACAGGAACAATAAGTTACTCACCCATCATGCTGAACAGCATCACCATTCTCAGTGTAGATGACATTCTAAAGGAAATGTTAATGTATCGTTCAATAAGCCCGTCGAGAGTGTTATCGTAGCAGTACCTGAAAAGCCCTCACCTTTCTCAGTCCTTACCTATCAACGAAGGAGTAATGGGCAACGGCCAGGTAGAGTGTACTGTATTAGCCTGTGGTGACACTGTAGTAGTGGTCAGGCTGATTTTGTGCCTGTAGATATCATGGGGGAGTTCAAGGTGTTTGCACAGCCTTGTTTGCCATGTCACCTAGACTGAGCGGGAATACTCTCAAACGGTTATCGTTCAAAATGTGGATTAGCATTTCCAAATTAGCGCCATTTGTTCATACTTCAATCTTAAGACTTACAGGCAGGCCATGATGTCTGTGCTAAAGAATATATTACACAATTGAATTTATGTTTTTGCACTTTACACTGTCAGTTGTACTCTACACAGTACCGAATATCTTTTTGTTAACCTTATTCCAGCGGCCCACTATGTATTGACAGTGACTGTTCCAGTAATTCATTATTTAGTATTTGGGCTGATGCTCATCTCTCCCTTTTCTATGCTCTAAATGTACCTTGTAATTCATTCTGGGTCAGGGCTTCTGAAAAAGGAATTCATGTAATGTAATCTCTACCTGGTCTTTATCGCCTGCCCAGAGGAAGTGTGAGCCAGAGCACTACAATACTCTGCTTATCTTTGGGGAGTTCACTCCCTGGCACTGCCGCTGAGTTATAAAAGCCAGTTTTGCCTGTGTCACTCTGCTCATGCTAAGTGCTCGACACAACGGTAGGGATGACAATGAATCACGTATAATTAATTGTGCATAATTACAATAAATTGACATAAGAAATGAACAATGTGGAAATGCTGATCAACAGTGACTAAACTGTCAGAGGGAAAACAGGGAAGGGGGATGTAGAAGGAGATGTGGAGAATGGAGGTGGTGTTGAGGAAGAGGAGTGGAGGGAATCAGGTCATTGGACACAGAGCTCATATACGTCTGCCAAGGTGTCATACCATGACCATCATTAGGATGTATGAAAAGGATAATCAGAAACAGCAACAGAAATGTCTTAGCAAAGCATGTCCATGTTACAGTTCTGCTGGGTTTATGAAAATGGAATGTGACCATTGTGAATAAAATCTTATCAAACGGCATTACTAAACACACACACAAAAGAGAAGGAAAACATACCGGTTAATCATTGAAATCTCTAGGGCCTTACTAGTGTGGCCCTGCCAGCTCCTCCTCTAGTCTATGCAAACTGAAACTCAAGAGTATGCATCCACGGCAACCATACTGGGGTGGTGCTTTGCACTGAATGTGACATACAGCATGATTACCTGCATAGGCAGGGAGAGAGTGAGGAATGAAGACAATGTTCTTGTTGGAGGTTACATTTTAATGCCCAACAAAAAATGGATCCCTATGATTACAATAACATTTTGTCACCAATTAAATCAAAGAACTCAGAACTACATCCTTCCCAACATGATCTGTTGTCTCTCTTTGGTTATCATTGTTATTTTTATTTTCAGGACATGGTCATGATTCCAATGGAACCTGAGAGAATGGTCCCACGTGAGAAGCCCAAGATCTGAATACAGAGAAGCAACAGTCTACAGATCTCTCTCTCTCTCTCCCGTGGTCATTTTTATGAACACAAGAGGGATTGATGTGGGGGGTTTTATGACCCCTTGCGCCAATCCTAAATGGTTTGCAGCAAACGACTCCCTGTTGGTCCCTAGTATTGGTCATCGGAATGTCTCTGTGTTACAAGGACAGATTGCCGCCTAAAAACTCTAACATCAAAAGATTGGACATTGGAACATTGTGGTTGAGATCCAAATGTTTGGAATGGTCGGTGGGAATCTAAAGAATAATCATGTCATATTGTTTATTGTTTTGTGATGTCATTAAGGATGGTATTACTAAATAACTGTATCTCTGGAAGTGTACACATTTCAGTTATCAGGTTTGCATCTAAATGTTGTGTAAAATATATGATTAAGTATGAGAATACGTTTGTGAAGATAGCAATGTGATTTTAGCCTTCTAAATGAGATAACTTTTTCATAGAAACTTTTGCCGGTCAGTAACCACGCCCAAGTAAGCACAGACATTGGGTCGGCGTGATGGAACGCCCCTTTTTACCCAAGCATAAAAAGCCTTGAAAAACAAATCAACCTTTACACCAGGAAGCGTGGAGCGGTGGCTACACGGCTTAAAATGGTTAGACCAGAAAGACCACTCTTATCCAGAGAACTGGACCAAGCAGTCACCGAATCCTGAAAAGAGCCCGGCGCCTTGCCCAATCAGTGATGGAGGCAGAGAACGACTGTGGTCATATTTATGACATGGTGACCGGTCAGAGTGACAGTAGCAGTCATCCTGTCATGCTGACCCTGGTTGTGAAGATGTCCATACTAGTGGTACCAGCCAATGTAGATCCTGCACGCTGGTCCTGCCTCCCAAGAAACGCTGGAGAGAGGCCCTGTCTGATTGATGCAGCATATTTACCTAGTTTAATAAAGCTATCTATTACAACTCTGCTTGTGACCTGTAATCTCTCTCTCTGTCCATTAATCACGCCATAAAAAGAGGCCTTTGTAACTCTTCCAGGAGCCGTGACATGGTCTTAAATTCCAACATGGCTCTCATATTTTAAACCACTCTCGTGCAATCATTGATTTTTATGGTCTCTTAAAATGATCCCAATCAACTAAGTGTCAATGTTTAGTGATATGATAAACTATGCTAGCTCCCTGAAACGCAGAGAGCAGAAGGGCCTCACTCTTACTGTGCTTTGATGATATTAATAGCCTGGAGGACACAGTGTGCAGGTCTGCCTGTAATTACATATAATCATCTCATATTAGATTTGATTAGGTAACAAAGACGTTGGTTTTGGCTGCTGTTGTTGTTCAGCCAGAGTGGCTCATAAGAGATGTGATTTAGCAGCGGTGTAGTTAGATCAACTGCCAACAGAGAGCAGTGTTGGCTGCCGATTGATGAGTGGGAGGGAAGGCCATTTGGGAGATGGAGGTGAGGGGAGTGTGAGGCCAGCGATGACAATATAGACAAGACCTCCTCTCTGTCCTCAACATGGCTCACTCCTTGCCCCTCCTCCCATCCTCCCAGCAGCCTGGGGATAACAGGCCAGACATTTAGCATGACTTCACACAGTCCCCACAGCCACTGGAAATACCATCAACACAAAATAGTGAGGGGACACATTGCAAATTCACGTGTGACAACACACAACCATGTAAAAACTCTCACTAGATTGTTAAAAAGAAACATTCAAGATTCTCCCCTCCTTACTCAAAGGCAAATGCAATGCCAATGAACCATCGTCCTGTATTGTCATCAACTGCAGGGATGAAATATTGTTTTACGGGAATTGTTGTAGTTATTTAGTTTGAAGCAAGATAAAATAAGAGAAGCCTAAACAGATACATTCAGCCTTTCTGCTATTCCAAGTGTATTTGGCAGACATTTGTAGAGGTTTCTTTGTATATGCTGAATAAATAAGAAAGAGAGAATGAGATATAGAGAATGAGAGAGAGGAAGAGCGAGAGAGAGAGAGAGAGAGAGAGAGAGAGAGAGAGAGAGAGAGAGAGAGAGAGAGAGAGAGAGAGAGAGAGAGAGAGAGAGAGAGAGAGAGAGAGAGAGAGAGAGAGAGAGAGAGAGAGAGAGAGAGAGAGAGAGAGAGAGAGAGATAGAGAAATAGAGAGAGGAAGAGAAAGAGAGATATAGAGAAATAGAGAGGAAGAGAAAGAGAGAGAGAGAGAGAAATATATATATAGAGAGAGAAATAGAGAGAAATAGAGAGAGAGAGATCTATAGAGAGAGAGATATAGAGAAATAGAGAGAGGAAGAGAGAGAGAGGGAGCACGAGAGAGAGAGAGAGAGAGAGAGAGAGAGAGAGAGAGAGAGAGAGAGAGAGAGAGAGAGAGAGAGAGAGAGAGAGAGAGAGAGAGAGAGAGAGAGAGAGAGAGAGAGAGAGAGAGAGAGAGAGAGAGAGAGAGAGAGAGAGAGAGAGATAGAGAAATAGAGAGAGGAAGAGAGAAAGAGAGAGAGAGAGAAATATATATATATAGAGAGAGAAATAGAGAGAAATAGAGAGAGAGAGATCTATAGAGAGAGAGATATAGAGAAATAGAGAGAGGAAGAGAGAGAGAGGGAGCACGAGAGAGAGAGAGGAAGAGAGAGAGAGAGAGAGAGAGAGAGAGAGAGAGAGAGAGAGAGAGAGAGAGAGAGAGAGAGAGAGAAATATAGAGAGGAAGAGAGAGCGAGAGAGAGAGAGAGTAAAAAGAGAATTACTTGACACATTGGAAAGAATTAACAAAAAAACAGAGCAAACTAGAATGCTATTTGGCTCTAAACAGAGAGTACACAGTGGCAGAATACCTGACCACTGTGACTGACCCAAACTTAAGGAAAGCTTTGACTATTTACAGACTCAGTGAGCATAGCCTTGCTATTTAGAAAGGCCGCCGTAGGCAGACCTGGCTCTCAAGAGAAGACAGGCTATGTGCACACTGCCCACAGAATGAGTTGGAAACTGAGCTGCACTTCCTAACCTCCTGCCAACTGTATGACCATATTAGAGACACATATTTCCCTCAGATTACAGAGATCCACAAAGAATTCGAAAACAAACCCAATTTTGATACATGTCCTTATCTACTGGGTAAAAAACCACAGTGTGCCATCACAGCAGTAAGATTTGTGACCTGTTGCCACAAGAAAAGGGCAACCAGTGAAGAACAAACACCATTGTAAATACAACCCATATTTATGTTTATTTATTTTCCCATTTGTACTTTAACTATTTGCACATTGTTACAACACTGTATATATACATACATTTGAAATGTCTTTATTCTTTTGGAACCTCTGAGTGTAATGTTTACTGTTAATATTTATTTTTTATTTCACTTTTGTTTACTATCTACTTCACTTGCTTTGGCAATGTTACCATACATTTCCCATGCCAATAAAGCCCTTAAATTCAATTGAAATTGAGAGAGAGAGAGAGAGAGAGAGAGAGATAGGGGAGAGGAAGACATAGATACAGCAGTGCAACGATGGTCACATTGTATTGTATTTTATTAGATGCATTCTGTCTCCACTCCCCCTCATCTCTCCACTCTTTCTGCTCAACCCCAAAACAGGAACTCCAAAGGCAAAACATCTCAAAATGGATGGACATCCCAGAGATTTAGAGAGACAAGACACACCACGGCCAAAGTCAGAACATGGATTCTCTAAAGGTAAAAGCAACAAGGACACGTATTCATAAAGTCACCACTCACCAGAAAGAAATAAAGGTTTCTACGAGTAACATTTTGATCTCTAATTTGATACTAAGATTATTTAAAAGACCATCACTTACCAATGTGTGTTATCAATATTTGGGAGTTGGGAATGCGACTGCTGATATGAAGTCGGCATTTTCTCTCCCACTACTAAAACACATTCCAGAGAATCATGAGGAGTCCTTTGGAAGTCTGGCCTCTAACAAGACATTTCATTCCCTCAAGCAGTTTTCCAAGTCTATTTAAAAATCAACTCAAACAACACCAAATATCTGTCTCCATGAGATATTTGAATAGATGATGCTCGGTGGCTTTTATCAAGCACAATTGTGAGAACCTTGTGCTTTATATTGTCAAAAGCTGTGTTTGAATTTAACAACTCCATTCATCGCATAAGATGGCATGGTGCTGTCAGGCTTATGATGACCACAGTTTTTAATCCATTGTCTTGATATCATCATCATGTATACAACTATGTACAGGTAACTGCCAAAATAAAGGAAACACCAACATAAAGTGTCTTAATAGGGCGTTGGGCCACCATGAGCCAGAACAGCTTCAATGCACCTTGGCATAGATTCTAAAGTGTCTGGAACTCTATTGGAGGGATGTGACACCATTCTTCCACGAGAAATTCCATAATTTGGCGTTTTGTTGATGGTGGTGGAAAACGCTGTCTCAGGCGCCGCTCCAGAATCTCCCATAAGTATTCAATTGGGTTGAGATCTGGTGACTGAGACACACAAACTCCTTTAAACCCCCATGCTCCTTTGAGACCACTCTTTCAAAGTCACTGAGATCTCTTTTTCTAGCCATGGTAGCCAAAATAATGGTAAACTGGGCATTTCTATAAAAAAACCCTAAGCATGATGGGATGTTAATTGCTTAATTAACTCAGGAACCACACCTGTGTATAAGAACCTGCTTTCAGCATACTTTGTATCCCTCATTTAGTCAAGTGTTTCCTTTATTTTGGCAGTTAACTGTATTGATGATTGAAGAACACTCATTTTTTACATATTATTTTGTAAAAAAATCGGATCTAACCACTCAACCTCAGCCAGTGCAGGGTTAGGGTTAGCTTTGCTTGTGACACAATAGATCAAAATACATCGCTGCAGTAGAAAGTGTAAGCCATGAAGCTAAAGCATCGTCTTCTTTATGACCATTTCTGCTCTTTTTTCCTCAGTGGAGCAGCCATCAATTTCTGGCCCATGTTAATGCACCCTTTCAATATTTGATGTTTTTATATGGAGTGCTGATAATAGAACACGGAAATGGAGGGCACATTTTGCCGATCTAGTTCAATGGCTCTGCATCCATCTTCTTAACAGAGCAATGCACTCCAATCCTGTGAGTGCTTCTCCTCCACCAGCCCCTCCACTGGGGCCATTTTCAAAGTTTACCATAGAAAGAAAGACAGAGAGAAAAGGGGGGAAAACAGAAAAGATGTCTGGCTACCCATGGCATCCTGGTAAGAGTTGCTCCTGGATCTGTTTAACATGTCCCACACCAAAAGTCATGGAAAACATGTTTGGAACTAGGATCTACAGAGGCTCTTCAATAACAGAATGTGACTGTTTCTGAATGAGAACCTTTATCTCCTGTAAGTATCAATGTGATAACTTTGCAAGACCAGATAGTTGACTTTGGCCACATGCTCTTTGTACTCCGTTATCTCTCCAAATACCTTCACCACTCTAGATACACCAAAACAGGGAACAGACTCAATATGAGCCAGAGGACTGAGTGGTCCCGCAAAATGATCTTAAAGATAGTAGAGAACAGTTAGTGCTAGGTGTCTATATTATGGTATCCATCTCTCTTCATGCAGAGTTTGATGTTAGGCCAACATTGGGTAAGGGGTAAGCAGTGCTATGGCTTGAGTTGAATAAGGGGCAAACATTACACTTCTCAGCAGGAATCACTTTGTGTCTTTATTCAGAAAATTAGGCATGAAAGGAGGTATACTCTCATTAATGCGTCATGGTTGTAATCAAATTAAAATCTGTAACAAGAAGACACTCTCTTGTCTTTTCTCTCTTTGTACTCATGGCTGATAGCCCAACAGTCCTTATGAGAAAGCAACACACCAACAAATAGGTGAAACCTCCCACGACAGCTTGGAATTGCAATGGTAAAGAACCTATTTCGTTTTTTTCAATTGTTTTGTTTTGCAACAGAGTATGTTATTTACCTTTTGGGGACTAACACATTAAAATGAACTCATCAAAATGTTAATTAAACAATAGATATTAGTCCTCAAAGGGCAAACAAAAAGACATTGTCATTCTTTACTGTATAAGCCTTTATTAGTAAAAAGTCAGTTGTTTGAATGAGAACCCTTTTTAAACCACATACTTTAACACCTTGTATTTATAAAAAACATTTTGCTCAAACACCTAAAAAAGCTGATTGACACTATAACATTAATTGGCACTGACAAAAAAAGGAAATACAACTTCATTCTATACAAATGTTGATTCCATGAGTACAACTCATACCCCAAATGAAATAAAACACCTCATTAGATAACTGAATCAAATAAAGCGCCCAATGTGAACTAAACAATTACAGTACAAAAACTAAATTAATTTTACTTCCAGGGCAGGTTGTAAGTACATGTCCTTTTTATGAGAAAACAACAGTAATAATTACAATCCATAACAAAATGCAACAAATACAGCCAATTACAACAACAACAAAATAAAAATAAAATATATATATATACTGATTGAAATCTTTAAAATAGATATGGGTTGTTGGCCTTTCAAATTGTTTTTGTACGTTTGTACAGATTTTTTCCCCTAGCTATTTGTTTTACAAGTAGTGTTTTCCCTGGTAAAAGTGTTTGAAAGAGGGCGCTATACTGATGTATAATTGGGACTCAGCACAGCCTCCTGCAAGTATCATCATAATCAGCAACAGACCAGAACCCCCCAGTCCAGAGGCAACTCATTTAAGAGAAACGGCTGGGAATACCCACTCAGCATGCAATCTCATGGCTTAAGTTCAGATGCTACTGGGGAGCATCCTTTACATCCTTTGTAGTTGAAGGGCGATTGACGTTAGTGCTAAAGCTTAACCTGATAAAACTACAGTATGTACTTGGCGCATTGATTCCAAATTGCATGTGCTTCGGCTAAACAGTAAGTGAATATGATTGAGAGGTACATATTATTCATGTTGACATGAATCATATAATGTACATTCTATTTTTCTGTTTTTCTCCAGTTGTATTGAATGTACAGTTTGTTTTACAGTGTTTTGTCAAGCTGGCTGTAAAACAAGTGCATCTAGAGCATGTAAACACTGGGTTCTTCCTTTCTTGGCTGTGAGAATGAAACTGATGAACAGTGTGGAATAAAAAAATATGAAAATAAACCTTTCCAAACTTAGGTCATGCAAAACAAAACCTTTATCTTCTCTTCTTAACATTTTTTTTTTAGGTTTTCTTTGCAGAAGTATGCCAATGCTATAGAAGCTGTCCATGCCATTAGCAGAGAAGCTAGCTGCTATTACGAACTGCCCTGTTTTGTTCATGCATTAAGAAATAGTCAGTGAAAGATATCATATTTACAGTACAATTCACATATAATTACACATATACACAAGAGGCAAGAAAATTCACATTGAAATCAGTTCAACAGTTGTTTTACCTCCACTACTCCTTGTAAATGAATGTATCAACAAAACATATGTGGCATAACCAAAATAAATCATAACATGAAAAACATGTAGCTGGTATTTCCTCACAGCTTTTGAGATATGAAAGTGGTTTACATTTGCACATAGAGTAGGTGTGAGTTCAATGTAATGAGTATATTTACTGCAAGCATGCAAGGGTTTCCATACAGACCAATCATAAGTTATTTCTGGTTAAAAGGAAATAATGTTTCACTGTATGTTATATGAAAATACTTGTCATTGTGTGAAAAACAAAAAAAAACACGTATAAACTATTTAGTGCATAGTGAAATTCAGATCAGATGGATTATTTCCAAACAAAGGCCAAAGGTTGTAATCCATCTCTTACCTTTACTTGATATATTCACTACGCCGTTTAAATGCAAAGTGCAAATGCTTTGCTAGTACATCTGGCCCTAACTTATTTGTTGAGTTGGATGGCTTTATGTATTTTCTCCTTGTTTCTCAAAGCTTTGTGTAGTATGTGTTTGTAAGACTTGTTTTGCACTTTAAATAATTTAATTCATTGTATTGCAGTTGAATATTTTCACAAAATGTTTTGTGACCACCATCTTGAGGCTATGTAAGCCAGGGTGATTTGCTATTTCGTCATCTCTAATACCTGGCTAATTGGGAGTGGGAAGGTTATCTAGCATGAAGTTTGCTATCCAGTGGGCTCTATCCATCCAGCCCAACCCTAACACACCATAGGTGGGGAACATGTGTGGTGTACCTTGGATCACCAAGAGATGAAAATCAACAGAGCTCAACATTTTATCTACAGGCTGTGGACAATAACAAAAACTGCAAGATGATACCAGATCTAGTTGTTTTCTGTCCGAGATCTGGTTAGACATCTAGTGCTACTCTGACAATTTGATCAGCTCATGGGTGTCTCCAATGGGAAATTAAGGACAGTGACGGAGTGAGTGATAGCTTACAGTAAATACAACATGTCACTGGGTTACTTCTGAATTCTGAAGGCTAAAGCCCATATAATGACATCTTAACCATGACACAATCCAAATCAAAACCATTCATAGAAATCCTGACGACACTAGCAAGCCTAAAGCCTAATATGTGACACCACAGGGGTCGTTTGCCAAAAGGAGATGCATGGTTACAACAAGAGTTATGTCATGTTTATGAAGTATTATGTAGGCTAGTCTGACATAGATCAATAGGGAGTAGAAGTGGAAGGTCCTTAAAATCTGATACCAGGTTCCTGAGTAACATCAAGTGATGTCATACAGTACTTCTTCCCCCTACAGATTAGTATCATCCACTGATTCTGTTTTAGACTAAACAGAAACTCCCCTTTTCAACCTTTAGTCTCAATAGCTACGCTGTACCGCTTCATTTTCTGCTGTAGTATAACCTGGCATTGCAGGTTGGATTTAGTGCAAACTCTGGTTAATTTCTCTCAAATGTGTTGCAGAGACTAGCCGTCATTGGGCTCCCGAGTGGCGCCGTGGTCTAAGGCACTGCATCTCAGTGCTTGAGGCATCACTACAGACCCCCTGGTTCGATTCCAGGCTGTATCACAACCGGCCATCATTGGAATCCCATAGGGCGGCGCACAATTGGCCCAGCATTGTCTGGGTTTGGCCGGTGTAGGCTATTGTAAATAAGAATTTGTTCTTAACTGACTTGCCTAGTAAAATAAATAAATACATTGGTGGTGTAACATTGTAACTGGTGGCTACAGTATCCCAGATACAGTTCCATTTACAGTCAACTACAGGTAGAACATTGGAGTGGGATCCAACTTACTGGGGTGAAAAGCATCAGTCTCCAAGATCTCTACTATGCTCTCTGTCTGTCTCTCTCTTTCTGTCTCTCCTCTCTCTGCCCTGTGGTGCATCCTGTCCTGTGCTAGTCCTCCCTGGGGCCCGGGGTTCCCAGTTAGAGGTCAGTTTCCTTCCTGTCGTGTGCTGGCCGTTGGCGAGAGAAGCTCTTAGAACTTAGGGGAGCCCATCAGTGAGCTCTGAGGAGATTGGTCAGTAACTGTGATGCTCTCAACATTCTCTCCTCTCTTATCCTCTGGAATGTTCAAAGGACCCCATCTCTTTTTTTGGCTACCTCTGTTCCTGACCTGCGATTTTGCCTCCCTCTGTCATCCCATGCCATTTGATAACCATGCAAACCCAGTAGATTCAACAATGCTCTGGATGTTTCAATCACAACCATTCCTTAGCATGAATATTCGAATCCACTGCAATTCATTGCATTGTTGAATCAATGCAATACTAGTTTGAACACAGAGATAAATGGCAGTTTAAATGTATGAATGCATTTGCTCTTCTCTTCACTCTAGGCAGAACCAAATAACGAGAAACAAGGTCCTCCGTTAAAGGTACAGTGTGGATCAACATGGCATCAACTCTGAGTGATTAGTGAGTGGATCTGAGCAGATGGAATGCAGTGACTTTAAGAGCAAAACCCAAAAATAAGATTGGGATTCTAGGCCTTTTTAGTTGTCACTTCAGTTCATGGCTATATTTATCACGCATCTTATCTTGCCCCTAGAAACTTAAAACCTATTTTTTTTCCAATTCTGCTGATGTTTCTGATCTTTGGGATTTGATCCTCAGAGACATACCATTTGAAGGGAGGGTAGGTCTGCTGTGTTTCCAGAGCTAATGGGTGTGAGAGGTTGAGTTTTTTTCTTCTTCTTATCCCGCCCCCCACTACAACCGTTACTAAATAGTACATTTGAGTACACACCCATTAGAATTTAAGACAGGCACGTTTCATAGGAACTATAATATCAGTACCCCACATTCTCAGGGTGAAAACTGTTTTACAGTGAGAGAGTATTACATTCAACTACAGGTCAAACTATGGGCTAATATGTTGATTTCACTATCAAACAAATAAACAATGGCGATATCCCTTTTTTAATACACAATATTTTTTCTCACATTTTTATAGTGGAATAACATCAAATCGTTCACTGTAGGTATCGTTTCTTCCTTACAGAACACGAAGCTGGATTTGAGGCAATGAGTACTGTATCTACAGAGCATGTGAAGCACTAGGAGGAAGTTAAAGAAATTATATTAGCCAACTATGTCCATGAGGATACTGAATGACAAAATGTACAGTATATGTCTATTTTTCAAACAATCAAAATGAGTAATTCATACCTATGACTCTTTTTCTAATAATGCACTAACTAGAACATCTTTAAGTGACACTCTCCCAAAATCACAGTATTTTCAAGGCAAAATAATAATTACAATAATCATCATCTTTATAACCATAATGAAAATACCCCAAGGAACTGCACTAAAAACAAATATGAGTAGAGAAATGAAGAGAAGTTTGCACTGACTCTGAGCAGGAACGCAGTGGTCTAACATCCCATCCTGATGGCCCCCAAATGCAGACTAGCATTGTACCAGAGCTGATGTCCCATAAAGAGAACAATGTCACTCGAAAAAAGCCAAGGAACGACACATAATCCAAATAAGTTTGCTATACAGAGTAGAACCGGAGAATTCCGTGTATGTTATCCATGGGAGATGGGGGAAAAAAGCTGGATATTAGGGACTTGCCTCAGCCGATGCCTGAACACACGAGGCACCTGATTTGATGAGCTGCAGTAGAGGACGCCGATTACAGAGTATCAATAAAAAGCCAATGAGACTCTGAGACATCTCTTCTCTCAAGAGCTTTCGCTTTCTTTTTTAGCAAAAATATCATGCAGTCTTTAGTTCCAAAATCCCCCAAAGGGATCTGATGGTTGTTAGTTAGTTAGTTTGTTTCACAAGGAAAAGGAAACTCAAAGGCTTGAAATTATTCTTAAACATTCAAGTCATTCTAATAATACTATATACAGGAGAAAAGTCCTTCAGATTTACACACACACACGTGTATATATAAATATAATATATAGAAATATGCATAT
Organism: Coregonus clupeaformis; assembly: GCF_020615455.1. Taxonomy (NCBI): domain Eukaryota; kingdom Metazoa; phylum Chordata; class Actinopteri; order Salmoniformes; family Salmonidae; genus Coregonus; species Coregonus clupeaformis. The sequence goes on from NC_059204.1 coordinate 40,830,510, forward strand.
ACATACTGTATGTATCAACTTGTATATGTGTATACATATTTTCCAACTGTATCAAAGCCAATGTAATGTGCTCTCAAAATATGGCCCATGATTCCTAGTGGGATGCACATCAATTCACATAGTACAACCAGTAGATTAGGTTGAAAAATCCAAACATGATGGGGAAAAGGACCCGGGACCATTTGTCAATGGTGCTGACATCTGCCAGGTTGGGGATTTTCAGCTTGAGCTTGGAGGAGCGCCGTCGTAGCCGACAGTTGGCCCTGCTGCGCATAGCGCTGCGGTCCAGTGAGTGGTGGCTGAAGCCGTCCCGGGGAGCCATGGGCTTCCTGAACTGGACCCCGGAGCTGTCGAATGACATCACCGAATTCCGGGAGTCACTGACGCTACTTCCCACATCTGACGGCATCACCTCGTTATTCATCTCCAGCGTGGTGAGCAGGATGTTCCCGTACGCGTCCACCTTGGAGGATAGAGGTGGGGAGAGAGAGAACGTCAGGGAGAAGCAGAACACAGTGACATTACCCCAAACTGTCCTACTAATACTCTACACCCACCCAGCGTTTCATTTCCATTTCCAATTTTCAAGCTAAAGCAAATGTAATGATGATGTGGAAGGCCATTTAATCTTTTCATGCCTCTTTAAAGAATTCTGAATTTATGCACTTTTCCCATTTTCTCCCTCATAGCTAGTGCCTTACGGTGCTTTTTCACTGAAAGTAAATTGACACAAATTAATTGCCATCACTCTATCAACCGTTTTATCAGACCTCTATTAGGCTGCAGTCCCACAGCTCACATGATTTCTAAATGCATGTACCCCAACTTTTCTTTGCTCCTCGAGGTACAGATTTCTTCTCTGTGTATATGACCTGAGGGTGTTGGTTTGAAACGGCGTGGCAATGGAGTCCTTGCAATGGAAAAAGAAAAATGAAGAGAACATTAAACGCCTATAAAACACTGACAATTAAGCACAATTTCTTAAAAATACAGAATGCATAAACATAAGGTTAACAAGAACAACTTTGCATAAGCATTGCATGTCATATTTCAGACACAGAGACAAGGGGCTTAATTCAGTCGGACCGTTTTAGCATTTTCCTTTGAATACTAATGTTTCTGGCTGCATACCCATTAAGATTTGTAAAATTTTAGACGGAAGTGGGTGAATGTTGCCAAAAATGCAACTCATAGGACACCACAGAGATAAGACTGAATCAAGCTCACAGTAAAAACATAGACAACAACCTGAGTGGAGAATGAGAATGTAGTTTTACACATCTCCAGAGTTAAATAAATAGCCACAGTATAAAATACTATGCTCATTCAAATCAAAGAGTCAGTGCTGGAGGAAAAGCAATGGAGGATGGTTGTTGGATGTGTCTGGTGGAGGTGGCATCTATATGCTTGTGAAAGTACTGTCTAATGACAAACTAACATAGGGGAATACGTGTTTTGGAGTCTTTGTGATTCTCTATAATAAAACAATGATTGTTTTACGCTAGGATTCTTTCATTGACATACGAGGGAGTGCGTAAAATCGGCAGAGAGAGAAGGCAGCTGAAGATGCAAACCTGTTCCCTCAGGCGCTTCTCTTCGTATCGCGGGCGCTCGTTGTTGGTTTTGTTCAGCCGCTCGTGGATTTTCTTCTGTTGCTGGGGGCCCCGGCCAAAGAACACGTAGTTTACGAAGGCATATTCAAGCAGGGCCAGGAACACAAACACAAAACAGCCCATGAGGTAGACATCGATGGCTTTCACATACGGGATCTTTGGGAGTGTCTCCCTAAGGTGGGTGTTAATGGTTGTCATGGTGAGCACCGTTGTAACACCTGGAATAAATACATTATTATTAGTAAAAAAAACAATCAATAGTCATCACCATCAAAGTAAGGTATTGGTCATCAGGAAGACCAACATGCAAGGTAATGATTTTGAGTGGGAAGTGTGTGCCTCTAAATGTTGTTTGACAAGTTGTTCCTGCTGGGTAGAGATTTGTTCAATGGAAAGTGCACATTATTAGTGGTTGTGAGGGCTCCTTTGTGTAAGTGGGAGTTGGCCACTAATCTGTTTATGACCATTCCCAATTGTGCTGTGTGTAGCATTTTGTACTGCAGCAGCAACATAAGTTACCTCAATGTTAGAGCAACCTACAAGACAACCTTACTCACTGTGTTCACTGGGAATACTCTGTGTTGTAACACTGCAGTGGAAGCGGAGTCTTACCAAGGGCCACCCGAGCTGCAGAGGCATCATAATTGATCCAGAAGGAGACCCAGGAGAGGATGGTGATCAGGATGGAGGGCATGTATGTCTGCAGGATGAAGTAGCCGATGTTCCTCTTAATCCTGAAACTCAGTGATAGCCTGGGATAGGAACCTTTCACAGAGAACAAGAGAGAAGGAGAGTGGATGGAGTGATGGAGCGGGGCAAAGGAAACACATCAGTGAAGAAAAGAAACGCTGGCGCAACATATGAGTTCCAAAGTCTGCACTTTGACAATGCGCAGGGTAGTCATTTCTCCATTTGTTCAGACGGAGCACTTAATTTCCCCAAAGCAATGGATTCCTTTCCAGGGACAAGTTCGATTCCAATTAAACATGGCAGAAAGTCGCAAACAAGGCAGATTTTTCCTCAACACCCCCATCTTAGCAGGCAGCTCCAGCGTCCCTGTGAGAATTGTCACGGAAAGCTGCTGTGCTTTTCTCTGTTTAGCACTTTCTCTGTCCTCTAAATAGCACCAAAAGGGGATTTAAAAAGGTCCGTAATTGGAGAGCACGTCTTCTCACTACTTAAGTGAGAAGGAGGAACCCACATGAGACTGTGATGAAGCTAGTGGGGTGAACCTATGGCGCTTAACATTTATGCATGTTGCAGAGAAAAATGCCAGCTCATTGTGATGAGATATTAATTGGTTGCATTGAATGTATTGATTATTCAAACAAGCTCAACAACAAGTTGTTAAAGAGAAATACATCTCAGGATATTCCCCTGTGGCTTTGACTTTCCCCTACTTCAGCTAGAGAGGAATGCTTACCACTATGGATGCATAGCTAATTCCATCAAGGGAGTTTGTATGGCCACTTTATCAAAACAAGAGAAAGGTGATAAGAGAGCCATGATGGTTTTAATTTAAATAGTAATCGACTGTGAGATGCACAGAGTGAGAAATGACCCTATCATCTCCCTGGTCCGGTAAATCTTTTAATTAATCAATATCCAGGCATACATATTTTATCCCTCCAGGTCCTTCCTGCTATACCTCATGAATCTAAATAAACGAGTGCATACACAAGGGCAAGACTACTTAAATCATGGCAACATTTTCTAAATTAACTCAAGTTAACTGTCACATAGAGATTACTCTAAATCTTCAGCAGGCCATCTTCTCAGAATTGTTAAGCAGCTAGTTAGAAGTGCTATTGGAATAACATTTATAACACAAAACAGTGACTGGAACTGGACTGACAATTTAACTCATCCTACAAGCAAGCCTACATTCTATCATTGTTAAGTTGAAAGATAACATGTACATATAGGACCATTCAAATGTATTTCTGATAATGTATTCTAATGGCATACTATACCCTTTGAGCACAGCTATGAGGTGTTGTAGTGGAGGCCTTACCTGTCGTAAACCTGACCTCCCTGGACACCAGGCGAAGCGCCACGATGGAGAACTGGGGAAGCTCCAGCTTGTCCACCCCCGTCACAGCATTGTCCCCTCCATGCCAGTAGAACACAATGTCGTCTGTGGTATACCCATCTGTCTCAGGTTATAGAGAATGGGTGAAGGGGATGAGAGGAGATTGAACAGGTTCAGTACTGGTAGAACCTCTCTCCTTAGACATTAGGGAAAGCCAAATAGACCAAAGCAGAGGAAAATAGGCCTTCATTCCATTGGTACTGTATAGAATATTGTCTAAGTTTATGTATGTCTTCCACTTAGCTAAACTGAACTGTATAAGAGCATGCATAATGACATGGCTAAGTTATGTCAGACAAACATGAATATTTATCACGTGTCAAGTCATGCTTCTGTTTATGATTCATGTTGACTCTACGGTGCTCCATCAAAATGCCAGTGGAATCAAAGCGAGAAGTCTGAGGTAGATTTATGTAGTGCAGTTCAGGCAATATGCTGCCTTACACATTCACCGTTAAACCTCATAGCAATTACATTTCCTGGATATAGGTTCCTTTACTGTATTTTACATTTAATTACCCCTCTTCTGCCCCCTGGCTGTGCCAACTCTCTGTCCATGGTTATACACCAGCCAGCACCGGAGCATCATTCATCCACTTTTAATATTTTTCAAAAGTTAGAGGTCTAGGAACTATGACTTTGTCCAATGAATTTGGCATGTTTTCATAAGTGGATGCTCCTTATTAATCTATGATATTGAACGGTTGTTAATGAATACTATCCCCCATGGCATTCTGCCTCCCCCAACATGTAGCAGGATATAGAATACTTTAATTTCACAGCATGTCCAGATTTCCTCCCTTATCGACATGTAGTGGAAAAATATGTTATTGAGGGTGTGGGGTTATGGATGTGGTAGGTCTATCCATAATTACACTTTATGTCTACTTAGGTAGGGCCAAGCCATGGACATGTTATGTTGCTTGGCTGTCACTAGTGGGAAAATCAATGACATGACATCATTGGTTTGGAGAGGAATACTGTAGCTGTGACTTCTCTGTATGCATTGCATGTTTCACATTTGCATATGTTAGGATGTAACAAACCTTTTTCGCTGTGGCTGTAAAATCAAGTGAATCGTGTTTTTGGGTTGATGAAAGATATCCATCCAACACCATGCCTCTATGCTGCTTTGCCATGAAAGGAGCATTGATGTTGTTATGACAGACAGGGCCCAACTGCCCGCTCAAGTTTCATTCAGTGGTCAATATGTAACGGCTTCTAATTGAAATACAAGCAAGCATTTAAAATTTAACCTGCTTCTGTCAATGCATTCATTGCCCTTTGAGTTAACGCATCTATAAGAAATGGCACTCAGAGTCAGAGATGCCAATAACGTTGGCCAGGATAGCTGCTTTAAATTATCCATAATGATCACTTCTGCTGACAGCAGGCCTCTGCAGACTGCACCCAGAACCACCTCAGTCAAAGATACATCAGCCCAGCCCAGCCCAGACCTAAACCACCCCAGAGTCAAAGACACATCAGAACCACCCCAGAGTCAAAGATACATCAGAACCACCCCAGAGTCAAAGATACATCAGAACCACCCAAAGATACATCAGAACCACCCCTGTGTCAAATATATATCAGAACTGCCCCAGAGTCAAAGATATATCAGAACCACCCGGGAGTCCAAGATACATCAGAACGACCCGGGAGTCAAATATATATCAGAACCACCTGGGAGTCCAAGATACATCAGAACCACCCGGGAGTCAAAGCTAGAGGGTGAAGTAAGACTGTATGGAGAATTTTGGCCGAAGGACTTGGGCTTCATCTTTCAGTAAGGATAATGCAAATGGTTAAATGTGAATATTGACAGAAACAACTTCAAATGCAAAAGGTTCCTTTTGTATTTTTCTTCTAGAGACATACAGTATGACAGGTCTAAAAGTTGACTTTTGCCTTAAATGTATAGAGAGACATGAGCTGAATTATAAAAAAAATACAATTATAAAAACCTGCCTGCAATCATGGGAAGTCCCTTGCTGTGTTTTTAAAACGCTGGGATATCCAGTGAAAATGGCAGGATGACATTTCTGCTGAGATGCTTGAGAAGAAGCCCAGGCAGGCAGTTGGGGGAGGGATGGGAGGTTACTTAGCTAGAGTGGAGAGGAATGGGGGAGAAGACGTTTATAATAAGTCCACCTACAGCTTTCGATTTCCAGGGTGCAGTTCTGTTCGTCGAGGGGGTACCTCCTCAAGTCCATCATGCAAGCTGCTGTGGTGGTTATTCTGGAAGAAATTGAGAGCAGAGACATACAGGGTGAGAGAAAAGGGAGGGTAGAGAGAACCGCTGTTACCTTGGTAACCTATAAGAAATCGTAGCTTAGCCTTCACTGCACAATGTGAATCTTTAATTGAGTAATGTTAGGCAGTTGTCTCGTGTTGTAAAAAAGGAAAAAAGGAAATGCAATCATTGGAGGCTAGTGTTGCATACAAACTGTCTGAGGTCGGATTTTTAGGAGCGAGGGATGAGAAGGGATGGGGGAAGAAGAGGAAGATACATTTAGATCCGTTTCTCATAATCTGGTCCACTGTTTGTGATCTTCCATAATAGCTGTGGTCAGCTCTTTATGAATTTTAAATGAATGAAATAGCAGAAAGTGAGGTTGTTGGGAATGTGTTCTGACTGAGGCAAGAGGATTCCAAACGGAGAGAGGTTGGAATAAAAAATGAATGTGTCTTAGTGAGCAGCATTTTAGTGCTCATATATAGGCCTCATGACAGCCCTGATCTATGTTGTGACTGCAACCTCACACACATCTGGAGCTGTTCGCTTCATATTTACAGTTCTACCTATAGAAACATTAAAACTTCAAACAAAACCATAGGTAAATCTTTAATGCTTAATGTAAACATCTAATTCATTCAAGCCCAAAAGCCATCAATCAAATGCAGAAAGTCAATTTACCAAGCTTGTTTTATTCCCTTGGGATACATTGAATCAGTTGAAAATTTAGTAAAATGTTAGGACCTGTGCATTGAGTATATGCTTTAATCTCACACTCAATTGTGATTGACTGCTATGTTTATACATGTTTCTGCCAGGTGTGTTTATGAGGGGTGCAAATTCATTATATTCCATTTCAATAAATCCAGAAACCCAGGAAAAGTGCACTGCTTACAGATTATTTGTGTGGGAGTCTATGGCATTGAACTGAGATATTAACTAGTGCAGCACATTTTAGTAATTACATTTGTGCTGTTAAATCATACTAGCTTTCGCCTACTTTCAGGTTTCTTGTGTAAATGAACTAGGGAGCTCACTGGTTTGCCTGAATGGGAAAACGAATTGAGTTTCAACTCATCACCCCTGTGTGTCAGATGTACCGCCACATTCATGGGGAGAGTTTGAAAGATAAACAATGTGTGTGTGTTAGGGGGCAGGACAGAGTGGTGGGGAAGTTTACCCTTTACAACAGCCTATTTTACATTTGGGATGCATCATTTAGGATGCCTGAGTCCATGCTGTCTTCCAGGTTGCTGGACAATTCAGCACATTGCAAGAGGTTCACAGTGTGCAGGCTAATACAAGCCACCACATCTACTGTCAAACACATGCACAGGTATTGGTGAAGTGTATAGAGTGCAATAGAAAAACAATGTGGAGTGTTAGCAGGGGCTACACAACCATGATGAAAACAGAACCCATTTCCATACAGTGAGTCACCATTTGGGATGATATACTTTTTGACTCCTTCTACTTTGGTGCGTTAGGACATAATGCTGTAGCAAAAGTACTCGAACTCTCCCGATTGCCCAACACAACCTCATTATTACTCCCCTCCGGCTTTATCATAGACCAAGGGCATTTCACTCTGCATTGCACATTGTTTTCTATCTCAAAACTTTACTGTACATGACTAATGTAAAGCAAAGCTGCAAAATGTTGGAGAAAGAAACAAAGCCTGTGTCCCCTGGGGTTCTGGAGGCTGTGTTGCTTTGAAAGGGCCCCAGGATGCACCTCTCCCCCAGCAGCCCGCAGTCCTCTGGGTGGGTCCCTGTGGGCACCTCACTGCAGACTCACTGTCTGGGCTGGTTCATTGATGAAACTGGGACATTGTGGTGATGAGGGATTAGGAGGGTGTTTTGTGGCTTTTTTCTGGGGCACAGAATTGTGGATGGGAAGTACGCCTCCTCCTCCTTCTCACCCCCCTTCCAGTAAAACAAATAAACAGAAATAAATGGTGCACTATATTTGTCTGTCTTGTGCAGTACTATGGTGACTGCTACATACAATAGTGACTGCTACATACACAGCAGTGACTGTTACATACAATAGTGATTGCTACATACAATAGTGACTGCTACATACAATAGTGACCGCTACATACAACACTGACTGCTGCATACAATGGTGACCGCTACATTCAATAGTGACTGCTACATACAATAGTGACTGCTACATACAATAGTGACTGCTACATACAATAGTGACTGCTACATACACAGCAGTGACTGCTACATACAATGGTGACCGCTACATACAATAGTGACTGCCACATACAATGGTGACTGCTACATACAATGGTGACTGCTACATACAATAGCGACTGCTACATAAAATGGTGACTGATACATACAATAGTGACTGCTACATACAATAGTGACTGCTACATACAATAGTGACATCTACATACAATGGTGACTGCTACATACAATAGTGACTGCTACATACAGTAGTGACTGCTACATACAATAGTGACTGCTACATACAATGGTGACTGCTACATACAATGGTGACTGCTTTATACAATAGTGACTGCTACATACAATAGTGACTGCTACATACAATGGTGACTGCTGCATTCATTCTGTTGCACAATCAAAACAATGTTGTGTCCCGTGTCATGCCTGCTGAAAACAATCCAGGCTTATACTGTAGGTTTTTTCTCATGTAAGAGAAGCTCACATGTCAATCAAATGAGCAGGAATACAAAATAAATATGTCTTCCCGTGAATGGTAAAGGGGTCATGGTCTTTAAGATAAGTCACAGAGGCATATTTGTTACAATCATGAATATATACTACAGGCAATCTGTACTCTACACAGGCATGACTTTGTCCTCACTTCATCCTTCCACCTTTTCACCAACTCCCTCTGGGTAGCAAGAGATGCTGCTACCCATTCCACCCCTCCTTCGCTCCTTCCCCTGCACCCACAGCTCATTCCACCAAGAGACATATTAAGTAAGTATTTTCCAGACCATTAGTTCCCCGTCTCACTTCCAAACATCGTCAAACTCTCATTAATACCACAGTCTGTCTGACAGATCCTAAAACATCTACCCCTCTGAGACAGACACCAAGATGTCCCTGTGTTTGGTGGGGTGGACTGGGGATGAGGGCCTAGTTGATATGAACAATCTCAGAGTGATTCAGTGAGGCAGTGTTAATAAAGTGTATGCTGACTGGCTGAAAAACCACCAAAGAATGGAAAAGAATGCCATTCTCTTGCAGACACTGATAATGCTATCATGATATCTCATGTCAATGAGCAAGGGCATGCGCAAAGTCCCCCATTCTTGAAAATAACACAATCCTTTTCCAGAGGCTTACCTAGCTATAACCTAAGCTATATTTAATCTTCCAGACAATAGGGACATGACAAGAGCAAAATGCCATCTCCACTAATTGTGGAGATGCTTTGAAACATAAAAAAATGGGATTGCCCTGTGGAACAAAGAAACAAACATCATTGGCCAAAGCACATCAGCATTATATAACCCAAAGAGCAGTGATTCTCTGTCTTGTCCTCTGAGGCCTCCATTCACCAGAGACACATGATGCTAAACAAATAAAGTTAATTCAAATGAATTGATTGAAAAGCACATACGTGTGTACCATATGTACATTTTACATTACATTTGAGTCATTTAGCAGACGCTCTTATCCAGAGCGACTTACAGTTAGTGCATACATTATTTTCATTACATACATTTTTCATACTGGTCCCCCGTGGAAACAGTCACTAAATTAGTTTTTGACAATTTTTCTGTGGAAATTGTTAAAAGTAGTCCTTGTACATACAGTACCAGTCAAAAGTGTGGACACACCTACTCATTCAATGGTTTGAGATTTTTGGTTCCAACCGCCGTGTCTTTGTGAGACGCAGAGTAGGTGAACGGATGATCTCTGCATGTGTAGTTCCCACCGTGAAGCATGGAGGAGGAGGTGTGATGGTGTGGGGGTGCTTTGCTGGTGACACTGTCTGTGATTTATTTAGAATTCAAGGCACACTTAACCAGCATGGCTACCACAGCATTCTGCAGCGATATGCCATCCCATCTGGTTTGCGCTTAGTGGGACTATCATTTGTTTTTCAACAGGACAATGACCCAAAACACACCTCCAGGCTGTGTAAGGGCTATTTGACCAAGAAGGAGAGTGATGGAGTGCTGCATCAGATGACCTGGCCTCCACAATCCCCCGACCTCAACCCAATTGAGATGGTTTGGGATGAGTTGGACCGCAGAGTGAAGGAAAAGCAGTCAACAAGTGCTCAGCATATGTGGGAACTCCTTCAAGACTGTTGGAAAAGCATTCCTCGTGAATCTGGTTGAGAGAATGCCAAGAGTGTGCAAAGCTGTCATCAAGGCAAAGGGTGGCTATTTGAAAAATCTCAAATATAAAATATATTTTGATTTGTTTAACACTTTTTTGGTTACTACATGATTCCATATGTGTTATTTCATAGTTTTGATGTCTTCACTATTATTGTACAATGTAGAAAATAGTAAAAATAAAGAAAAACCCTTGAATGAGTAGGTGTGTCCAAACTCTTTCCTGGTACTGTATATACAAGGACTCCTTTTAACAATTCCCACAGAAAAATTTTCAAAAATTAATTTAGTGGAAGAACTGTGCAGATGCAAACTTTGGTAACGGAATTATGGAAATATCTCCCTCAGGTTTTTATGCGACAACGTTTTCCAAAAACGTTAAATATCTGCTCGAACTAAGATTCAAAGATGTCTGCGGAAAGAATGGGTGTGTCAGCTATGACATGACACCTTGAGTTTGAAAAAATCTCTTTTAGTTATTGAACTACAGTAAGTGGATTTACACCCGGTAACGGAATTACGGTAATGGTTTACATCATGCGTCCCTGATCTGTACTACAAAGAAATGCATATTTATGGATTTGAATGTCATTCTCTTTATGTTTCACAATATGGACATCACAGCAGAGTGCAGTACAGTACAGTGCAGTAGAGTAGAGTAGAGTTCAGTACAGTAGAGTACAGAATCAGATATACTGTACACTACTCTACTATACTGTACTATACTCTACTTTTCTTTACTGTACTGTATAGGACTCTACTGTGCTCTACTCACTATATTGTACTGTACTATATTGTACTGTACTGTATTGTACTGCACTCTACTGTGCTCTTCTCACTGTACTATACTGGGCCCAGTTTCCCGATAGCGATGGAATTTAGGCTTACGAGTGTTTTAACGATGCATCTTTCTAACAATTGCTGAAGATGTAACATGTGTTTCCCAAAACCACGCAGAGAGACCAGTCGGTCGCTAAGTGTGTCGTTGGAGCATCAGCTTTCTCCATTCAACTCTTACCTTAACATTATAATTATTTCACAATACTGACGACAGATCAGCTCCTAGAGAGATATTACCACCTACGGCTGCAAATACTGAGGCGGCTAATTATAATGCTTACCCAATAAAAATGAAGTAAATCACAGATTTGGCACATCATTGCTCACATGTTAAGTTACACATCATGAAATATTTTGAAACAAATACAAGCAGCAAAATAGAACTCAATTGATTGAACATGAAATGTATTTCAATATGATTGAACTAGGCCTTTAGCCTACTGTATTCATATTTTAATGCAGTCATCTCAGTTTTCATTTGAAGCATTTTTTTATACGTTGCCTGTTTGTATCAATTGCACATTGGCAACTTTATATTTGTTGTAAACTTTGTTTTGAAGTTATCGGCAGTCACAGAGAGACGGATAAACCATGTGATTCTATGTTTAGCGGATATCTTCTGTGTTTAAGTGACGCGGGAGGGCAAAAAGCATCTAACAACACACTTCTACGAGTAGTCTGAGGCAGGCGTTAGATAACAAGCGTTTTCAAGTGAAGGTGCTTGGGGTCATTGTCTTATTGGAAGATACATTTGCGGCCAAGTTTCAGCCTCCTGGCAGAGGCAACCAGTTTTTTGGCTAAAAAGTCATGGTACTGGGTAAAGTTCATGATGCCGTTGACCTTAACAAGAGCCCCATGACCAGTAGAAGCAAAATAGCCCCATAACATCAAAGATCCACCACCATATTTGACCGTAGGTATGAGGTACTTTTCTGCATATGCTTCCGTTTTCAACGCCAAACCCACCACTGGTGTACCTGGCCAAACAGCTCTATTTATGTCATCTGACCAATGCACCAGTTCCAATCCAAGTGCCAATGGCGTTTAGCAAACTCCAGGCATTTACATTTGTTGGATGACCTGAAAATAGAGCTCTTTGGCAATGCACACCAGTGGTAGGTTAGGCGTTGAAAGAAAGAAGCTTATGCAGACAAACTTGGCCGCAAGTGGATCTTCCAGCAAGACAATGACACCAAGCACACATCAAAATCCACAAAGAAATTGTTAATTTAGCACAAAATCAATATTTTGCAATGGCCATCTCAGTCTCCGAACTTGAACCCCATTGAAAACCTGTGGTTTGAATTGAACAGGACAGTCCATTGGCAAAGGACAAAGGATATTAAGGATCTGGAAAGATTATGTATGGAGGAATTGTCTAAGATCCCTCCCAATGTGTCTTCCAATCTCATAAAACATTAGAAAAAGGTGCCGTTATGCTCGTAAGGTGTGGTACTGAAAGGTATATTAAACAGAGGTGTCAATCATTTTGCCCTGTACTATTTTTTGGAGAAACAAAAGTATTACTTACTAAACAAAATCTCTTTCTCTGAGCAATTGTATTAGTATAAAATAATATAATTCTCTTTTTTTTTTAGCATACAATATGGCTCAGTATTTGTATTATTTATTTTACAGTCTTTTTTGCTCCTCTTTATCAAGAGTGCCAATACTTTTGGACCTGACTGTACACTGAGTGGACAAAACATTAGGAACACCTCCTTCTTCCATGACATAAACTGACCAGGTGAATCCAGGTGAAAGCTATGATCCCTTATTGATGTCACTTGTTAAATCCACTTCAATCAGTGTAGATGAAGGGGAGGAGACAGGTTAAATAAGGATTTTTAAGCCTTGAGACAGTTGAAACATGGATTGCGTATATGTGTCATTCAGAGGGTGAATGGGCAAGTCAAAATATTTAAGTGCCTTTGAACGGGGTATGGTATTAGGTGCCAGGCACACCAGAACTGCAAAGCTGCTGGGTTTTTCACGCTCAACAGTTTCCCATATGTATCAAGAATGGTCCTCCACCCAAAGGACATCCAGCCAACTTGACACAACTGTAGGAAGCATTGGATTCAACATGGGCCAGCATCCCTTGTAGAGTCCATGCCCTGACGAATTGAGGCTGTTCTGGGGGGGGTATACTCAGTGTACATGTCAGGTAATTGTCAAGGTAGGCTATAACTACTTACAACTGAATCATGAATTGAAGCATCAGTTGTCAGAGCACCTTACCGATCACTGCACCTGTACACAGCCCATCTGAAATTAGCACACCCAACTACCTCATCCCTATATTGTTATTTATTTTGCTCTTTTGCACCCCAGTATCTCTATTTGCACATAATCTCTTGCACATCTAGCATTCCAGTGTTAATACTAATTGTAATTATTTTGCACTATAGCCTATTTATTGCCTTACCTCCATAACTTGCTACATTTGCACACACTGTATATATATTTTCTGTTGTATTTTTTGACTTTATGTTTTTTTACCCCATATGTAACTCTGTGTTGTTGTTTTTATCGCACTGCTTTGCTTTATCTTGGCCAGGTCGCAGTTGTAAATGAGAACTTGTTCTCAACTGGCTTACCTGGTTAAATAAAGGTGAAATAAAATAAAAAATAAAAAAAAATCCTGTCATCAGAAATTAAGCAAAATCATTTAAGTTAGTCGTGCTTTCATCAGGGATTCTCTGGACTCATGTTTTTTTTCATGGAAGTAAGGAAAGCAAAAAGGTGGGAGGGCCCTGATACTATTTAGACACAGACCTAGTTTCTCCCATGCCTCACTGCTCTCAAGGTCTCTTCCAGTCCTGTCTGACAGGCCAGGCTTTAACCAGTTTAGTTACAGTAGAATTCCAATGAAAGTTAGCTTTACCTGAGCCCATATAACACGGTGCCATCAGGATGCAGTCGAATCATACGGTTCTTCACTGTCACGCCATGCAGGAAGGACTTCTTGTCGTTGAGGAAGTAGGTGTCTGGGAGCCACAGCTGGTCCGCCACGCGGTTATCCAGAGTCAGGTTGAGGGGCAGCTCAGCGTATGCCAACCGCTTGTCTCGCCAACTTTGCTGGAAATACATTGTGATGGTGTAATCCTGTGGAAAAAGGGGAAACAGCACTGTGAGATTGAAAATAACTAGTTGCTACACTCTTAGAAAAAAAGGTGCTATCTAGAACCTAAAAGGGTTCTTTGGCTGTCCCCATGGGAGAACCTTTCGAAGAACCTTTCCAGGTAGAACCCTTTTGGGTTCCATGTAGGTTCTCCAAAGGGTTCTCCTATGGGGACAGCCAAATAACCCTTTTGGAACCTTTTTTTCTAAGAGTGTATGCATTAACAAAAGCTTCAACTATAGGAAGTATAAGTTACCCCTACTGTACTTGCCCTATCCTACACCATGCACATACTACCTAATGTGCATAAATGTATGCACATCTAAATGTATCATCATAATCATTATGTGCAGAGTATATCAGAAAGCATTAACAGTGATTTTCTGGGATACAGTGGAAACATAATGAAAATGAGAGACTTATAAGGAAGTGATTTAAAGGCCAAGTTAAGTTTAATACTTCCTCCGATGACAGTACAGTATTTCTGCATTTCGCATGATAAATGCTGCCAATTATTCTGAAAACCTCAGTGTCCCGAAATCTCAATATAATGATCTTAAAACATAATATACATCACATTTTATAAGTGGACTGAGATCTAATCTTAGTGGTTATTCAGCTGGACATAAAATGACCTACATTCTCACAGTCTTACCCTATGAGAAGAATATTCCATATTTTCCAAAAAAATATATATTTGCGGCATCGTGAAAAAATTGAATGAAATGATATACTAACACAAAGTAATTTTGTTCTACATGGCTTTCGTCTGATTGCAAAAAATAAAAGTGAAATGATGTGGTTTTCTTTTGCTATGACTATGTTGGCTGACTGACAAAATACAAAAATGAACAGCTAAAATAGACGAGTTATGGCGTTAGACATAACAGACATGTTGAGATTATCAAGCGTTTTCCAAGTTGACAATAAGCAGGTTTCCATCCAACCTTTTTATGCGAGTAAAGTACGTCAGGAAAAAAATTGCATGATAGGCCTTTATCGGTAAACTTTCCAAATGTCGACAAAACTAAATACGCTAGCCTGTAAAATGAATTATGCAAGAAATGTCGGTGGAAATGCTTTTAACGGGCAAATATTGATATAATAACCATCATATCGAAGTAAACTTGGAGTCACGCGATGACATGTAGTGTGGTCCTCCCACTATGACTTGTCGGGAAAGCATGCAGTTTATTAGGCTACAGATAAAATAGGTTATGATGAACTTGATGCTCCTTTCCAATAAACATTGAGGGTCTTATTCTGGTGACATGATCATCGATGCTTGGATGCCGTTTGACAAATACAAATAATCTCGCTCTTTTGTCCATAATAATCTCATCATGTAGGCTATACCCGCACTGTATCTGTGAGCTGTTGGCTAGAGTGCACGTGCCAATTCCAGGGTTGGCACACTCGCTATATAACGCAACATTTTTTGTGAGAAAACCATCAGTAGAGTTGAAAATCCGCAACAAGTCAATTTGACGCAAACACATCTCTGGTGGGAAAATGCGCATATTGTTTTAATGTGGATGTTTTAATATTATGTCTCCAATTGATATCTGTCTCCCAATGGATGGAAACCAAGCTAGTCATATTGTTTTGTGTCTGTCTTTGTTCACAGGAACTTTTTTCAACCTTTTCAGCCTTGCACCTGATGCTACCTTCTCAAATGTCCAGGGAAACAAAAATAACATAAAACATAAGATAAAACTTGCTGTGTCTTCAAAAACACCAGAGTACAAAATAAATCTCTGAAATAACTTCAAAATGAATATATCAAAGCGCCTCACGTGCTTGCTCTTAAAAATAAAGAAAACTGCATTATACATGAGTGACTACCTCTAACAAATTAAAAATAAAATCTGCTATTGCTTGAAACTGGATACAAATCCTCTAGTGATTCCAAATGGCAATATTGCAGGGAGAACAAATCCAAAACAAAATAACAAAGCTCCTCTGGCTTGTGGGGAGAGTGAACTCTTGAGTGTGACTGTGCCACATTAAATAAAATAAAATACAAGGGAGAACAGAGCGACAGAATGATGTCATTGCAGACACACCAGCCATATTGTCTTCTTTAAAGATGCACAAGACTGAGCCTGATTTCTCACCGCCCTCTAATAAAAACAAGTTAAATATGTAATATAATCAAGCAAAACAGATGCCCAACATGTCTATGGTTATCCAACGTTTGCAAGAGCAAATATGACTGATTAAAATGGTATTGCATGGCAAATACACTGAACAAAAATATAACACCTGAAACACACCATATGTGGAGGTCATACAGTGCCTTCAGAAAGTATTCATACCCCTTGACTTATTCCACATTTTGTTGTGTTAAAGCCTGAATTCAACATTTATAAAATATATATTTTTTAACACCCATCTACACACAAGAAGTGAAAACATGTCTTTAGATTTTTTTGCAAATTGATTGAAGATGAAGTACAGAAATATCTTGTTTAAATAAGTAATCACACCCCTGAGTCAATACTATACTGAACAAAAATATAAACAGCTCAGCTGGTAGAGCACGGCGCTTGTAACGCCAAGGTAGTGGGTTCGATCCCCGGGACCACCCATACACAAAAATGTATGCACGCATGACTGTAAGTCGCTTTGGATAAAAGCGTCTGCTAAATGGCATATTATTATATTATATATTATATAAACACAACATGTAAAGTGTTGGTCCCATGTTTCATGAGCTGAAATAAAATATACCAAACATTTTCCATACTCACAAAAAGCTTATTTCTCTCAAATTGTGTGTACAAATGTGTTTACATCCCTGTTAGTGAGCATTTCTCCTTTGCCAATATAATCTATCCACCTGACAGGTGTGGCATATCAAGAAGCTGATTAAACAGCTCGATAATTACACAGGTGCACCTTGTGCTGGGGACAATAAAAGGCCACTCTAAAATGTGCAGTTTTGTCACACAACAAGTTTTGAGGGAGCTTGCATCTGGCATGCTGACTGCAGGAACACCACAGCTGTTGCCAGAGAATTGAATGTTCCTTTCTCTACCTAAAGCCACCTCCAACGTCGTTTTAGAGAATTTGGCAGTACGTCCAACAGGCCTCACAACCGCAGACCACGTGTATGGCATTGTGTGGGCGAGCGGTTTACTGATGTCAACCTTGTGAACAGAGTGCCCCATGGTGGCGGTGGGGTTATGGTATGGGCAGGCATAAGCTACGGACAATGAACACAATTGTATTTTATTGATGGCACTTTGAATGCACAGAGATACCGTGATGAGATCCTGAGGCCAATTGTCGTGTCATTCATCCGCCGCCATCACCTCATGTTTCAGAATGGTAATGCACGGCCCCATGTTGCAAGGATCTGTACACAATTCCTGGAAGCTGAAAATGTCCCAGTTCTTCCATGGCCTGCATACTCACCAGACATGTTACTCATTGAGCATGTTTGGGATGCTCTGGATTGACCTGTACGACAGTGTGTTCCAGTTCCCCCCAATATCCAGCAACTTCGCACAGCCATTGAAGAGGAGTGGGACAACATTCCACAGGCCACAGTCACACCAGATACTGACTGGTTTTCTGATCCATGCCCCTACCTTTCTTTTAAGGTATCTGTGACCAACAGATGCATATCTGTATTCCCAGCAATATGAAATCCATAGATTAGGGCCTAATGAGTTTATTTCAAATGACTGATTTCCTTATATGAACTGTAACTCAGTAAAATCTTTTAAATTGTTGCATGTTGCATTGATATTTTTGTTCAGTATAGTTAAATGAAGCTAATTAAATTATCAAAATGGTGTTTTATAAAATGGGTGCTTCATGCTTTAACCACGAACCCTAATAAATAAAAACGGACACATTGAGTGGATGTACTATATGGACAGTGCTACTGTAAGAGAAGGTGTTTTGTAACTCACCATGTTCACTTCTGAGATGGAGTCAATGCTAGCGATGTTGATGCTCATTCCTACGATGACTGGGGCACCTGAGGGAACACAAGAGCCGGTACAGTCACACATCAAATTCACACGATTATTCACACTGGGCCAAAAATACACTTCTAACATATCATAGGACAACACGTATACACATTATAATGTACTTTATTTGCAAAAGTAGAATGCAATAAGCAAGGAATGTTTTTTCTATTTGGTTAAAAATATATATTTTATGAGATTATTCTGTATAATGAAAAGCGCTTTACAAATGTAATCAATTATTATTA
Source organism: Coregonus clupeaformis (assembly GCF_020615455.1). Taxonomy (NCBI): domain Eukaryota; kingdom Metazoa; phylum Chordata; class Actinopteri; order Salmoniformes; family Salmonidae; genus Coregonus; species Coregonus clupeaformis. Next base: position 40,848,979 of record NC_059204.1, read on the forward strand.
TTATTATTAATGTTAAGATAAGAAAATAATCAAATTATCTTTACATGCTGGATTATCTCAATAATGATCATGATGTTACTGTATATACCATGATATAACTATTTTCTTTAGATGCATTACGCATGAGACTGGACCTGGACATTTCTGATGTGGGAGAGTGAATCAGACATTCTTGGGAAAACTGTCATAAATGTGTCACTGTGGGAACAAGCCTCATACGAGCAGGAGGAGACCACTGATGGTAGCGAGATAGGCGTGAAGAAAACAGACCAGCATTACTTAAACCCTTTGACCTTTATCATACAGCATGTGGAAAGTGACCAAAAAGGTCTGCAGACTTTAAAGTAAGAACATATTGGTGGAACAAAAAGACTCAAAAATGTAGAGGATGATGAATAGTCAAATCCAATTTTTTGGAGGTTAGAGCAGTGCCTCGCTTTATTAGGATCACTGTGTTTAAACAGCCATATAAAATCTGACTAAATCTTTCTTTAATCTTCATAAAATTGTAATCCATATGAGATTCAGGTACATCGTGCTAATTTCACGGTCAATATTCTTGCCCCGAAATCACGTAATCTTTGATTATCTCATCCTACTGCTTTCTCCTTACAAGAAACGTAAACATTGAAAAGAAAAGGATGTAAAGGTGTGTTGATATTCAGCAATATCAAAGTGAATAATTAAAGGCCCAATGCAGTCAAAAACATGATTTTCCTATGTTATATATGTATTTCCACACTATGAGATTGGAATAATACTGTGAAATTGTGAAAATTATGATAATGCCCTTTTAGTGTAAAAGCTGTTTGAAAAGTCCGCCTGAAATTTCAGCCTGTTTTGGTGAGATGGAGTTTTGGCCTTCCATGTTGACATCACCAGGGCCATAACTACATATGAGGATGCCGCATTCTTTTATTTTTTATTTTTTGACACATCTTTTGGGAGGAACTCAGTCAGGGTCTCAACTTCCTGTTGAGAGTGAGAATAGTAGAATACACAAGGTGCAATTTCAAAACTTAATTGTGCATCAGCATTTTTCCTCTTGTTATATGTCACTCACTGACAGTCAATTAAAATGTCAGTGAACATTTTTTAGATTGGTAAATTAGTCTAGTTAGTCTAGCCAGCTATCTAAACTTGTAGTAATCATGGCCGAATTACTGACCAGAGACACAGAGCACATGCCCAAGGGCGCTGACCTCCAGGGGGCCCCCATTGCCCCTCACTCAGAGACTGTATCAGATACCCTGGTTATGGCCCTGGACATCACCATGTGGTAAATTAGTTAATAGACCAATAACAAAGAGAGTTACAAACCTCTCCGCCAATAACAGCTCATTTTCAGTTTTTCCCTCCCCACTAAGACCACTCTCAGACAGTCCTAGCAACATTCTTGCTTGAGAAACTGCCCTTGGCTAAGAAGCATTTTTTTGGGCAGACCATTTTAATTGAAAACAATCACTGTAAGCTACTTAATTGTTAACCATAAATGATTTGGTATTGAGACAAAAACGGCTGCATTGGACCTTTAAAGGAAATATTCCTACAGTTTTGGTTCTATTCAGATATAGCTGCCCTTCAGTATAGAGTTGCCTGGATTTTATAACGGACTCTAGATCTGTGTTGAGTCAGTTAAAAGAACAAATAAAACAAAATTATGTGTGTGGGCCTATGAACAAAGTCATAGCAAATGGCAGGTCAAAAAAGTTTTCAAACTAACCCCAAATATACTCAAGTACTGTGTATGACAAATTTACTAAATTCTGCCTTTGCCTTCGTAGTGTGGAGTTAGTCAGCCCTCTACAGTTCCTTGCCCCAGGGAGTGCTTTAACCATTGTTAAAATCAAGGATATTAGAATATACCGGTTGACCTTTACCCCCATAAGAAATAGCAGTTGTCATTTTGTTTTCCTCAAAGCTAATCCTGAATCTTTGGTTTTAAGAAGTGCTGTGCAGAACATGTGACTACAGGGCGCGAGAAAGACTGCGTCTCTTGTGTATCAGAGTTCAATTAGTAATTTCTTTGAAAATGTGTGCATATTTAACATAATTGCACCTATCCATATATACTGTTTATCCATCATCTAAAAGATTGAGAGGTTGTGTCAAAGAATGATGCTGAAATAGTGGAATGGTCAAAGTGCCACAGATTGTACTTTAAGAGCTCTCTGTCTAGACGATGAGGGTAAGTGCAGGCATTTGTTTTGGAAAACAACAGAAACATACTGACAGTACTGACACAAAGAATATACTCTGAATGTCACTTCATTTGTGAATCTCTCTGGATAGGAGCATCTGCTCAATCAATGAGGAGGATACAGTGTATCTGCATACAATATGTCAGTGATAGAAATAGAACCTGGCTAAATCTGTAACCTGACATTACAATGGATACACATGTTTAATTCACAACCTTTAAGGCCAAGAGTGCATTGCACTTCCCCCCCAAAAAGTGAAAGACATTTTGAACGTTCTAAAAGTTGGGCTTTTTCATACTGTAGGTGTTTTCACCTTCACAACATCTGGCGATAATTAATGCAGTGCCAACTTTGGAGCTCAAAACAAGGACACCCTCCTCCCCTCACCCCAAATGTTCACTCCTTGATTTGTAACAATGGCAACATTTCTGCACAAGGGAATTGTGTCACCCCCACAAGGGATAAATTAGTCCTTTCTCAGTTAGCAGACCACTGAATCATGATGATTAGGTGAAGGAGAAAGGAATTGTGACCACAAAAACAATGACCAAACGCTCACAGAAAAGGCTGAGAGTAACAGCCAACCTTTTGTTGCGGGACTTCTCCAAAGGTTCTTCCTGTTTTCAGCAGTGGCCGGGGAAGAACCATCTTAACCACTGGGTTTAATGCAGGTTTACTACAGCAGTATATTTTAGGTGAACTAAAATTCCCTTGAGCTAAGAGTTGCGTAAGTAGCGAAGACACTTCCATACAGCTAGGGTATGTCCTGTATGTACATGTAATGTACCGTGCAGTTACAGATAAGCAGATAAAGCTGTTACAGTAAGGATCTAAAACATTTATTGAAGCATTGTCTAACTACAACATCTGTTTCCATTATCTTTCATACAATTGAGAGCTTCCAAAGTAGCCATTATGGTCTAGTAAATTCCTACTTTGATATGAGAAGAAATCTGCACTTTTCACAGACCAGCGCTTGGGAGAGTTGCTTGAACAGTTACCTGCGCATTGTCTACTTCAACAGGTGTGAATCACAGATTTGCTTATGAGAAACATACTGCCTGTGGGCTTTTGAAATGGCTGGCTTGCTGCCAACAGCAATGTTTTCTTAGTTGCATTAATATTTCAGAGGTGGTTTACCCACAAAACACACAACAGGACATTTTGTAAAGTACTGCAACGTTGGGCATTGAACAAAAGATCTCTCAAACCACGCCAGGCAAAGGAGGTTGGCCCTGTCACTCATCCAGCCAAAGGTGTTCCACCTTCCCTCCAGAGACACAACACACAGACAAAGAAACAGAGAGCGAGGACTGTGTGAAAGATGGTCTTGAGAGTATGGCTTCTGTAACTGCATCTCAGAATGCCTTTCAGTTTGTGGTCATTTTTCATTGGAGTAAAATGAAATCAGAGATTTTCTGAGTTTATCTCAAATCCATGACCATTGTTTATGTGTACTCTCCTTCCTTCCTTCAAATAATCTGCAGATGACTCCTGCTCCGGCCTACTCTGGAAAGATCGGACAATTACCATGTTTCTCCTAATACTGGCCCTGAAATATTAAGCAGCACAGCACTTGACTGAGAGTGCACATCTCTCCTCTCTCTTCTTTATTTTGTAATCCTATTTTCTTTCACCCTCTCCTCCATGTAGACACGGCAGCCCACATCTCTCTTAAATGCCCTGCAGCTTTGTCATATTCCCTGACCCATCTCTTTAAAAATAAGGAAGGAAAAAGTGGGGCCATTTTCCATTGCGCTTTGTGAAGGCAACCAGTAACAATTTTCCCCAGAGATGTCAAAGTACATTTGTTCACTGGTTGTAAACAGAAAGCACAAAGATCTCTCTCTCTCTCTCACTGCATATTTTTGACCCTGCTTCAATGAAACAGAGGGATCCACTTTGCCACCGTGGCTTTCTCAAAATAAAAGCACTTACCTGCAGCAGCACTTTCGTGAGCTGAAAGGAAATATTGCTTCGGCAACAGCAGCCTGAGATCCTCAGATATACTGTTTCTATCAATTCATGTTTTCACATCGGAACATATTTGAGATTTAAAAAATGATATTTGTACATAAGTGCCATCTGAAAATGGAAGAAGCAGGATCTCAAATCAGATAATTGTGTGCTAGTGTGTACGTGCATGCATATGTGCGTGCTTGTGTGTATGCTATTGTGTGCTATTGTGTGCTATTGTGTGTGTGTGTGTGTGTGTGTGTGCTATTGTAAGTGTGTGTGTGTGTGTGTGTGTGCGTGTGTGTGTGTGTGTGTGTGTGTGTGTGTGTGTGTGTGTGTGTGTGTGTGTGTGTGTGTGTGTGTGTGTGTGTGTGTGTGTGTGTGTGTGTGTGTGAAAGAGATGGGGGAATATAGATGTCCAGAGCCAAACCCCAACTACTATTAGCAATTATCACATCACAGTGTGTCAGCACTTTCCACTGCCTTCTCAAATAAGCCGCATCTAAGCCACTGACTGGCATGACCTGATGCTGTTTGCCGACAAACTCTGACCTGATCTCCCGGAGTAGGGACTACTTCCAGCTGAATCCCATAACTCGCCAGGTATTGATGTGGCACATTAAAGTAGTGTGGAGTATAGAAAATAGTCTTTAATAAAGTCTGGCTTGGATCCAACTCCGCATCCAGCATCCAGCATCCAGGCACTTCATCTCCTGATCTTTGATTGTCTGCCAGTCTCCTCTCGCCTCTCTGATCTCAGCACATTCCCCCCGCCAAGGAGGGCACAGCCCTCAAGGAACCAAACAAATTCTACCACTTTGCCACAGTTTTAATTTAACAGAAGAAGAATGGATGTTCTTAATCCGCGGTTTACAGTTGTTTATCTCAGTGTCTTTGATAAAGGCTGTGAGTATCTGATGCATCTATTGGCAAAGGTGGGTCTGGTCCCTATGCCAAGAAGCATAGTAAGTGCACAACCTGCAATTCATCACCTCTGAGGTTAGTATCAACACTAATGCAGAGACAAACATCAACATTAAATGTTTACCAATCCTGAGAGCAACATTGAAAAAAGCATGAGTACTTTCCGAAATATTTCAATAACACAATCACAGTTCACTAACATACAATGATAAAATAGGGCAGGAAACATTAGCACTAAATTCCTGTGTCTGCCATTGAAAAATAATAATATATGGATAGTACCAGTGAATGAGAAAAAAAAGTTTGTCAATAGAGCTGCATTCTAGACCCCTCCAAGCCATAGCACACAGATTCCTCACTCCTCTCTGCATTTCTTTGTTGGACATTTTGCCTCTACTCTCTCTATTTACTGTATATTGTGCTTTTGGGCTTCTCTGAGCAGGTCCACTGCTTCCTTAAACTTGTGTTCTTTTCCTCAATTTTTACACTCAGCAGCCAGATGGCCCCATCATCTGTGTCCATATTTAAATGACAAATGCAAAGCAGGTGGCATCTCTGCAGTGCCTAGGTTTGGGTTTTATTAAACAGAGGGACCCGTCCCTGGAAGCCTGTGAGATGCTCCATGAAACACACAGCCAGTGTTTTCAGGAATACCTCAGGTGGATGGGGCCATTTAGACTGGCTCCCTCTTCAGGGGCAACAATCCCCCCTCAGCATGTTTTTATCCCTGGCAGTGTTTTCTGTCGTACAGGTAAAGACGATAATAATGATCTCAAATTGCTTTACAGTAGGAGGTTGGGGACTGAGAGGGATTCACTCGCAGTAGGTACAGTATATCTGCACGCCAGAGAAAGTGCTGGTTTCGCAGTGGATCGGGTTAGATTTATGATCCTAATTATTTAAGTAGGGTTGGGGCTGATGGTGGAGCTGGTGTTGGGATGCATGTTGGTGATTAGATATCGTGACATTAGAACATCAGGCCCTAAACGTGTCAGGATGAAGCCAACACCTCCCACTACGCCCTGAATATGCTCACAGAGGCAGTTCTACCTTTTTTTAATACGTTCACTATATATACAAAGGTATGTAGACACCCCTTCAAATTAGTCGACTCAGCTATTTCAGACACACCCGTTGCTGACAGGTGTATAAAATTGAGCACATAGCCATGTAATCTCCATAGACAAACATTGGCAGTAGAATGGCCTTACTGAAGAGCTCAGTGACTTTCAACGTGGCACCGTCATAGGATGCCACCTTTCCAACAAGCCATTTCTTCAAATTTCTGCCATTTCTTCAAATGTCTGCCCTGCTAGAGCTGCCCCTGTCAACTGTAAGCGTTGTTATTGTGAAGTGGAAACGTCTAGAAGCAACAACGGCTCAGCCGCGAACTGGTAGGCACACAAGCTCACAGAACGGGACTGCCGGGTGCTGAAGCGTGTAGCGCGTAAAAATCGCCTGTCCTCGGTTGCAACACTCACTACCAAGTTCCAAATTGCCTCTAGACGCAACGTCAGCACAATAACTGTTTGTTGGGAGCTTCATGAAATGGGTTTCTATGGCCGAGCAGGAGCACACAAGCCTAAGATCACCATGCGCAATGCCAAGCGTCGGCTGGAGTGGTGTAAATCGCCGCCATTGGACTCTGGAGCAGTGGAAATGCGTTCTCTGTAGTGATGAATCACGCTTCACCATCTGGCAGTCCGACGGACTAATCTGAGTTTGGTGGATGCCAGGAGAACACTGCCTGCCCCAATGTATAGTGACAACTGTAAAGTTAGGTGGAGGAGGAATAATGGTCTGGGGCTGTTTTTCATGGTTCGGGCTAGGCTCCTGAGGAAATCTTATCGCTACAGCATACAATTACATTCTAGACGATTCTGTGCTTCCAAATTTGTGGCAACAGTTTAGGGAAAGCCCTTTCCTGTTTCAGCATGACAACTGGCCTGCACAGAGCCCTGACCTCAACCCAATCGAACACCTTTGGGATAAATTGGAACGCCGACTGCGAGCCAGGCCTAATCGCCCAACATCAGTGCTCACCAATGCTCTTGTGGCTGAATGGAAGCAAGTCCCCGCAGCAATGTTCCAACATCTAGTGGAAAGCATTCCCAGAAGAGTGGAGGCTGTTATAGCAGCAAAGAGGGGACCAACTCCATATTAATGCCCATGATTTTGGAATGAGATGTTCAACGAGCAGGTGTCCACATACTTTTGGTCAAGTAGTGTATATACTGTACACAGTACACACCATGAAGCCTCTACTGGCTTTTCACTGAGTCTATCCTCTGTTTTGCTGTTGATCACCAGAAAAAGGACTGTGTTTTATAATGCCTTACAAAGAACACAAATATACATAGATATAGTAAGGTAAGATGTAGATTCATGAAAGGGGTTTCTTGTCATAAAACACTGCTATTTCTCAGGTGGTGAATGCAGTAGTAGTCTGTAGATGATAAGGAAGTTGATGTTGTTGTACTTTGATTTGTGCCCATTTCATGTTACTCTTGTGTAATTGAATTATTTGTGAGGTTTGTGTCCATGGATGCAGTCAATTGCAAACTGAAAACAAATTTGCTGGATAACGCCATTGCACAGAAAATACCACTCTGCCTCTGATATAAAAAATCTAAGAATCGACTCATTGCTTAGCAACAAAGGGTTCCATGGCAACTGCGCAGCATTCTCACTATAACATTACAAGTGAAGCACGGTGCTTTACATACATTGTGTTGAATCTTCACTCATTTTTGTATTCAATGGCCACTGCTGTCATGAAAGCTCCTTCTTGAGACAATAAACCAAAAACAACTGCATGCTGTGTCGCCTTGTAATGCTTCCTATTTATCAAACGTATGACCTTATAGTCATGTGTGCCAATACGCATATCTAATTTGAGACAAGGGATTGAATGTCTCTGGAAGTAACTAGAATATCTTTATTTCCCCTCAAAACTGATATTTGTCATCATCAATAGATTGTTGACATTTCCAACATGTGTAGCTGGAAGCTATGAGTAATAAATAAGGGTTGGCTCATTATGCTTTAATAGTCATTGGAAACACCCCAACTATTAAGAGCACTTTGGAGACAAACAAGGGTATCATATATAATTAGTCCACAACATCATCATTTGTCAATCACATTGTGGTTATCATCTTGATATATTTGTTAATATTACTACTGATAGTAGTAGCCATGACGGTTGACGCAGTAGTGACAGCAGAGATGTAGTGGTAGATACATAAATTGAGTTACTCAATGTATCCCTATTTGCATGCTGGCGAGCCTGTCTTCAAATGACTCCCCCTCATACGATGTTCATTGCTTTCCTCAACCATTTATGGTAACAGAACCTCCACCTGCGACAAGCCTGTGGTTGAGAAGCCACAGGCTAATGAATGCAGACCTGCTGTATGAGTGCATCAGTAAACCAAAATACTATATCATCTTATCATAGGCACTGAGATCAGACATACAATTAATGTAACTCATGCAAATGAAATAGCCTTCTGAGTTCTGACACTTAACGATCATGGATGAATGAAGGGAGATCATTTCACTAGGGGTGGCAGGTAGCTTAGTGGTTAAGAGTGTTGTGCCAGTAACCGAAAGGTCGCTGGTTCTAATCCCCGAGCCGACTAGGTGATAAATCTGTCGATGTGCCCTTGAGCAAGGCACTTAACCCTAATTGCTTATGTAAGTCGCTCTGGATAAGAGCGTCTGCTAAAATGACAAAACTAAAAAAATTATGAGAGAGTACGAGAGAGAGAGAGAGAGAGAGAGAGAGAGAGAGAGAGAGAGAAAGAGGGACAGAGCATGCAGAGGTAGTAAATTAAGGGAAGACACTGAGACAGGACAGAAAGAAAGGTGGCCCTATCCAACAAAACCATCCAGTGACTCCAGAAAGCTGAGGTTAAGTAATGAGATGGGCTTTTAAGCATGCTTCCTGGCATTGGGGCTGTTGGCATCGATCACTATGTGCCGTAAATGACATTTATTTCCTTGTTTATCTATCTGAACAATTGGATAGCCGCATCCCGTCCTTGGCCGGTCCCTCTCGGCCCGCTCAAGGACACACCTCCCATCAATCACTGGGGTTGCAAAAAGGGCGTGACTGGGGGCATGAGAAAGGGAGTTGTAAAGGAAAGAAATGCCCTGCGAGTTACCTCACCGGTGTGCGACCTATGGTTTCTGTACTTCGCAGACCGCTGGGATACATTTGGGTGTAATTTCCATCAGCGTTTTTTTTTTCTCCTTCAGTTCAAAGTTGCTGGAAACAACACTTTGAATTTGAAGATGAAGCCCCTCCAATCCCCTGCATGACATCCCTGCCCCCACACACATACACACCTCATTTGACTCAGAGCAGAGCAGTAAGAAAAGGCAAAACGCTATGCTTCCTCCTTAAGCATTTTCGCCTTCTGCTCCCTCTGCAATAAATCATTTGCTGTTCTCTCTTCATCAGGATAGATATCAATCCTGCACTCCCAAGCATCCATCCTGCTGTTCTGACAACACACTCCTGTTTTGTGCTGAATGGGCATTACTTTTGCTCTGCGTTACAGTGGGTTATGTAATGAGCCCACATGCAAAACGGCCCATCATTTAACATGTGGTGACACACCAAGAACAGTTTGTCTCCAAAATGCTAAAGGTGTGGGGTGAAATTTAGATTGGAGCATCATAGGAATATACGCATAAAAGATTGAAGGGCTGTTGCTGATATATGCAGCCTTGTACAGATGGGCTTGTATGCATAAATTACGAGTAATGTTTAGAAAGGACACATTTCACAGCATGGGAATCACTCTCTCTGCATACGTATAGAGTAAATGTTCTGTGGGAGCCATTCCGCTCTCATAAACAGACTTGAGGGGGCGCGTTACATTGGATACTGTTCAGATAATATAGCAAAGAAGATGAACAATGCTATTATGATGGCATGAATAAAGCTAGCCCTCGCCTTCTCAGATGGAAGACATGCTTGAATCTCATAAACAACTTGTGCATTCGGTCAGTGAGATGCACATACTGTACTGTACTGAGCATCAATGTCACTGCAATGACTGTGCTGTTTCATGACTACATTTACTGCTCTGCCATTACAAATAAGATCAGGCTGCAGCTGGGACTCATTTGAGCTCAATGGGGAATGAAATCAGTAAAAAGAGGGCTGCGTGTGGAGGGGGACTGGTGGCCGTGCTCTAATACCATGGCTGAGGGGTGAACTGGCACTGAAACACATTAGACTGTTAGAGTGTGGGCCTGGGACACCCTTAGTGGGAGATCAGGTGCTTACGGTTGTGGCTGAATGATGTGTGGCACAGCCAGGCTGACTTTTCAGACTCCTACTCCACATCGCTGAGGCCCCTCACTGAGCTTCACACTGTACAGGATCCTGGAACATTGGAATGTCCCTGGTCCTTTGACTGGAACCAACAACACAAATGGCCTGGAGCTTTACTGTAGACTGGGACCAACCCCCAGGACAGGAGCTTTACGGTAGACTGTGACCAACCCCCAGGATAAGAGCTTTACAGTAGACTGGGACCAATCTCCAGGCCAGGAGCTTTACAGTAGACTGGGACCAACCCCCAGGCCAGGAGCTTTACGGTAAACTGGGACCAACCCCCAGGACAGGAGCTTTACAGTAGACTGGGACCAATCCCCAGGCCAGGAGCTTTACAGTAGACTGGGACCAATCCCCAGGCCAGGAGCTTTACAGTAGACTGGGACCAATCCCCAGGCCAGGAGCTTTACAGTAGACTGGGACCAATCCCCAGGCCAGGAGCTTTACAGTAGACTGGGACCAATCCCCAGGCCAGGAGCTTTACAGTAGACTGGGACCAACCCCCAGGACAGGAGCTTTACAGCAGACTGTGACCAAGCCCCAGGCCAGGTTTAGGGGAGTCATCAAAGAATGTTTGCTACACGCCAGCTTCTGAATTTGGCTCCACGGGAGGGCCAGCCAGGCAATAGGACGTACCAGAGGCACCTACACAGGAAGAGAGTGTCAACCTTTTCGTTGTCGGGATGAAAATGTATAATGGGCATGCTGAGAAAGGGTGGCAGGTAGCTTAGTGGGTAAGAGAGTTGTGCCAGTAACCGAAAGGTCGCTGGTTCTAATCCCCGAGCCGACTAGGTGAAAAATCTGTCGATGTGCCCTTGAGCAAGGCACTTAACCCTAATTGCTCCTGTAAGTCGCTCTGGATAAGAGTGTCTGCTAAATGACTAAAAATGTAAAATATTTAAAAAATAAGACATAGTAACCGCCTTGGGCCTGTACTGATCTTTCACGTCATTATTTGTCTAGAGACAATGCCTCTCCATTTGGCATAACTTTCATTTCAATATCCACTCTTATATGAAGGTAACCTACCTCCCACCCACCCACCCACTCACACACACACGGCAAAGTAGGAAGACAGTATTGAGGAGAGGCCTAGGGATGCCTAGCTCTGGGCCCAGGGGCGAGACGGGCATGTTCGCAGCACCAGTGATATGTCACCCACATTTCAAGCTTTGTTAACGGTGGAAGCTCAGACCATAAAACCCATTTCAGCGGTGATGACAGCTAGATTTAAAGTGTGTTCTCCAGGGGGGAGGGGTGTGGGATGGAGGTGATGGCTAAGCCGGGCTCTCTCGCCACTTGGCACGGACTCGGCTGAGGCTTTGCTTTTTGTTTTGTGACTCTTGTACAAGATCATTACACTGAATTCCCCTTGGTAGGATCCAGAGCACCGCAGCACACTGGTGACTCATGATCCCCGCTCCTCTGCCCAAATCAATGACGGCGGCAGAGACAGAGACAGAGACACAGGCAGAGCCATGCTCCAGTCTCTTCGCCCCTCCACCCACAGCCAAGCACCAACGCAGCCCACAGAAAAGACAGTAGCAGCCCAGGACATCCAGCAGAAATAATACACAGCTGTAGAGAACAAACTAGCAGTCTCAACAGAGATTTACAACACAATGAGATAACACAACATGAGAGAAACATTTGATCTCAAAGCAACCCACAATATATCTATGTTTTTGGCAGCTTAGCAGAATGGCCTTTAACAATTTAAGTATTCACTGAGAGGTCAACTGGCATTTAGCAAATTCATTTAAAAATTACTACATGGAAGTACAGTATTGGGAGAACTTGTATTGTGGTATTGTTAACCCATGAAACAACAATCACAGTAGGATAGAGAACAATGTGTGATGTTTGATTTGAACAGCCTCATACTACAAAGCAGGGCTCATTGTAGCAGGCGGCAGGTAGCCTAGCGGTTTGATTATGTAACACACTGTCACAGCGGTTAAGAGTGTTGGGCCAGTAACCAAAAGGTCGCTAGTTTGAATCCCTGAGCCGACTAGGTGAAACATCTGTCAATGTGCTTTTGAGCAAGGCACTTAACCCTAATTGTTCTTGTTAAGTCGCTCTGGATAAGAGCATCCGCTAAATGACGAATCTCCCTGACCATGACAGCCATACACAATACCCTCCATTTTGTAAAATATGAAAAAAAGAAAGAACAAATATACTCTGAGCTCTTACTCATTTTGCACGAGGGGGTGTGGTATATGGCCAATATACCACGGCTAAGGGCTGTTCTTAAGCACGACGCAACGCGGAGTGCCTGGATACAGCCCTTAGCCGTGGTATATTGGCCATATATCACCAAGCCCAGAGGTGCCTTATTGCTATTATAAACTGGTTACCAACATAATTAGAGCAGTAAAAATAAATGTTTTGTCATACCTGTGGTATACCCTGATATACCACGGCTGTCAGCCAATCAACATTCAGGGCTCAAACCCGCAGTTTATAATGCATTATAAATATTAATTCAATACAAATACATGAATGTGCTTTATAATGCTTTTAAATGATTCATGTTTTATAAAGGCCTATCATATGTGTTACAGATGCATGGTGGGAAGGGGCCAGTCAGAACCAGGAGGAACCAGAAGCCCTGGGTCAGTGTTGTTCTGTGGGCTGGCCGTCCCTGTCTGTGGCTGGGGCTGTTAAATCACATTGCTAACGAGTTCTACTCCCCTCAGGCTGCTGTATGCTGTCACTTGTCTGAGATATACTGTCCATTCCACTAATATTTGGCCCTGCAATGTAAATTGCCATTTAAATCAGATGTGTATGACCACACCTTGTTTAAGTTCATAGTTCAACCTTGTGATAGTAGTCAGAGTACTCTACAGCAGGTTGGAGTATAGTTCGACAACACATTGCTATAAACACACCCATATTACTACAGTAGACTAAGATAGTCAACAACCTCGAACTAAACCCTGCAGCAAATTCAAGTAGAGAAAACTTACTACAGTAAAGGAATTTAATATCCATTCCTACATTCCATTACACAGAAGGCTGTCTACATGTAATGATATTGAAGACGGACATATAGACAGAGTGAGATACAATTGTGCTAATTTCCCTTTTTCAAACAAATTTGCCTATAAATAATTTGACAAAGCTTTTAAAAGTAACTGCCAATGGCGGTCAAATGTTGGAAGATGTAGATAACAGAGGAGAAAAAGACTTACTGAAACAATTTACAGACAACTGGTTTTTATTAGATTTCCCACAGTCCTTTAAGACCACTTAAAACTCCAAATGGTGAGCTGCTAAAAGATCATGTAATTAGCGGCTTTCAGTTCATGGTGTCATTTCTATGGGATCTCCTATTTGACCATCACCTTAATTATTCAGCACTTATTGACTGATATGACCACCTGACCACCGTGATCACATGGTTTGGCGGACAACCTTGTTTGGAGAAATGTGTAACACAAAATTATTTCTGTACTAGTAAGTTGTCATCATGTGATAGTTGGAATTTGGATGGACCTTGATCCCAAAATTGTCCTATCCTCAACGATGATCGCAACATAAAAAAATATACTATAGGCCTAATGGTTTGTCAGAAGTCATGGCTGTCTTACAGTATTGAATTTGTATTGTGCATCTTATCATAGCATATCTTAAAACCAACCAAAGACAACATGTACTGTACTTCAGCAGCTAGCATTCTATCCCCCTGATTAAGGTGGACTGAAAAGTGAGATAAAGCCGTCTGGGATGTGCACTTTAACTCTAATCATGGTGACTAGGATAGGGATCTCAGTACAAAAAGATCCTCTGATGCAAAGAGATAGGCAGCCTCTCATGCAGTCTGAGCTTGCTTGTGTGTGTGTCAAATCAAAACAAATCCAATTGCATTCGTCACATGCTTCGTAAACAATAGGTGTGGACTAACAGTGAAATGCTTACTTACAACACAGAGAGAAAGAAAATAATAGAAAAGTAAAACACGTAATAATAAAAGTAACGATACACAATGAGTAAAGATAACTTGGCTATATAGCTCAGTTGGTAGAGCGGTTCGTTTCCCACGGGGGGCCAGTATGAAAAATGTATGCACTCACTAACTGTAAGTCGCTCTGGATAAGAGTGTCTGCTAAATTACTAAAATGTCAAATGTAAATATACAAGGGGTACCAGTACTGAGTCGATGTGCAGGGGTACGAGGTAATTGAGGTAGATATGTATAGTACATATACTGTAACTAGGAATAAAGTGACAGATAGTCTGTGTGTCTGCCTGCGTATGTGGCGTGTGTGCTGGCAGGGGCGTCATGCACCCCAAGAATCTGAGGGGACACAAAGTATGGGAGGATGCTGGAGGGTGGTTGGAGAACTTAGCATTTTTCAAACACTTGAAACAGCTTTTTCCTGCAATCTAGAGCCATAATGATTATGCTTAATCATCAATCTTCTATGTAAAAAAATATGCATATTTTTCTGCACATCTAAACATACCTCTTGAGCTGTTTGCATCCTCCTGAATGGTGGTAAAAAAAAAAATATATATATATACAGTGGGGGAAAAAAGTATTTAGTCAGCCACCAATTGTGCAAGTTCTCCCACTTAAAAAGATGAGAGAGGCCTGTAATTTTCATCATAGGTACACGTCAACTATGACAGACAAAATGAGAAAAAAATTCCAGAAAATCACATTGTAGGATTTTTAATGAATTTATTTGCAAATTATGGTGGAAAATAAGTATTTGGTCAATAACAAAAGTTTCTCAATACTTTGTTATATACCCTTTGATGGCAATGACACAGGTCAAACGTTTTCTGTAAGTCTTCACAAGGTTTTCACACACTGTTGCTGGTATTTTTGGCCCATTCCTCCATGCAGATCTCCTCTAGAGCAGTGATGTTTTGGGGCTGTCGCTGGGCAACACAGACTTTCAACTCCCTCCAAAGATTTTCTATGGGGTTGAGATCTGGAGACTGGCTAGGCCACTCCAGGACCTTGAAATGCTTCTTACGAAGCCACTCCTTCGTTGCCCGGGCGGTGTGTTTGGGATCATTGTCATGCTGAAAGACCCAGCCACGTTTCATCTTCAATGCCCTTGCTGATGGAAGGAGGTTTTCACCCAAAATCTCACGATACATGGCCCCATTCATTCTTTCCTTTACACGGATCAGTCGTCCTGATCCCTTTGCAGAAAAACAGCCCCAAAGCATGATGTTTCCACCCCCCATGCTTCACAGTAGGTATGGTGTTCTTTGGATGCAACTCAGCATTCTTTGTCCTCCAAACACGACGAGTTGAGTTTTTACCAAAAAGTTATATTTTGGTTTCATCTGACCATATGACATTCTCCCAATCCTCTTCTGGATCATCCAAATGCACTCTAGCAATCTTCAGACGGGCCTGGACATGTACTGGCTTAAGCAGGGGGACACGTCTGGCACTGCAGGATTTGAGTCCCTGGCGGCGTAGTGTGTTACTGATGGTAGGCTTTGTTACTTTGGTCCCAGCTCTCTGCAGGTCATTCACTAGGTCCCCCCGTGTGGTTCTGGGATTTTTGCTTGCGTGGAGCCCCAGATCGAGGGAGATTATCAGTGGTCTTGTATGTCTTCCATTTCCTAATAATTGCTCCCACGGTTGATTTCTTCAAACCAAGCTGCTTACCTATTGCAGATTCAGTCTTCCCAGCCTGGTGCAGGTCTACAATTTTGTTTCTGGTGTCCTTTGACAGCTCTTTGGTCTTGGCCATAGTGGAGTTTGGAGTGTGACTGTTTGAGGTTGTGGACAGGTGTCTTTTATACTGATAACAAGTTCAAACAGGTGCCATTAATACAGGTAACGAGTGGAGGACAGAGGAGCCTTTTAAAGAAGAAGTTACAGGTCTGTGAGAGCCAGAAATCTTGCTTGTTTGTAGGTGACCAAATACTTATTTTCCACCATAATTTGCAAATAAATTCATTAAAAATCCTACAATGTGATTTTCTGGATTTTTTTTCCTCAATTTGTCTGTCATAGTTGACGTGTACCTATGATGAAAATTACAGGCCTCTCTCATCTTTTTAAGTGGGAGAACTTGCACAATTGGTGGCTGACTAAATACTTTTTTCCCCCACTGTATATATGCTTCTCTGCATCTCTGCTAAAATCTGGATAAAAGATTGAAAGGAATGTGAGTCTTATTCAGTACATTTAGTTATTACTTGTTTTTCTAAAGTCTACCAACCTGGACAGCAGGCATCCCAACTAAGATAGTTAGACAACCTAGCTACTCTAACTTGATTAATAGCCTGAAATGGCCTCTTGGTAGCTAGTTATGAGGTTGGGAGATTGGGAACCTATCTGGGCTAGTTAAAGCCAACTTCATAAAATTGCTAGGTGGCTAGTAGTAAACAGGAAAAATCTGAGGTTGTACGTGCCCCTGTGCCCCCTATGGGCATGACTCCTCTGTGTGCCGGAGTGGTCAGGAGTGTGTATGTGGGAGCGTGTATGCATGTGTTTATTTATGTGAGAGAGGGAAAGAGAGGGTATGGGTGACTAAGATGGGGATGAAAAGGGATAGAATAAGACTGTTAGTGCTGTGAGTGTGTGTGTGTGTGTGTGTGTGTGTGTGTGTGTGTGTGTGTGTGTGTGTGTGTGTGTGTGTGTGTGTGTGTGTGTGTGTGTGTGTGTGTGTGTGTGTGTGTGTGTGTGTGTGTGTGTGTGTGTGTGTGTGCCTGTGTTTATGCGGAAGGGGCTTTAGTACTGACCACATGCTCCCAGCGCTGTGACTTCCCTGCAGTGACAGAGGGCTGATGATGTGTCCTCACATCGTTGAAATTAAAACAAATTCAAGTGCAACACATTACTTACTGCTGAAATCACACCACATCTTTCTCTCCCTATTGTCAACACAAAGAAAAAACTAAAGGGGAGAAATTCCCTTGTCACAAAAGCTCTTTGTGTATCATGGCCTTGGGTGTGACATGTCGCGAATAGAGGCAACTTCTTCTTTTCAATTTTGCTAATTAAACACTGGGCCATGTTTTATATGATCTGACCGTAAATGGGCTCCTTCGTCGTGAGACCGTCCATGTGTGGGGCCACATGGGGCTGTCTTTGTTGAAAGGCCTGGCTCCAAATGAGAAACCACAATCTCATATAAATCAAGGTTGTCAAAAGCTGACCTGATAAGAGGTTGTAAATAAAGCCTTTATAGGAGGTCATTAATTTAATGGCAGTATCTCTGAGACAATAGCTGATTCCATTTCCATTTTATAGTGGAAATGTTATACAGTGCATTCGGAAAGTATTCAGACCCCTTCCCCTTTTCCCAGTGGTGGAAAAAGTACCCAATTGTCATACTTGAGTAAAAGTAAAGATACCTTAATAGAAAATGACTTAAGTAAAAGTTAAAGTAACGCAGCAAAATACTACTTGAGTAAAAGTCTAAAAGTATTTGGTTTTAAATATACTTAAGTATCAAAAGTAAATGTAATTGCTAAAATATACTTAAGTATCAAAAGTAAAAGTATAAATAATTTCACATTCTTTATACTAAGCAAACCAGACGGCACGATTTCCATGTTTTTTAAATTTACGGATCGCCAGGGCACACTCCAATACTCAGACTTCATTTACAAATGAAGCATTTTGTGTTTAGAGAGTCAGATCAGAGGCAGTAGGGATGACCAGGGATGTTCTATTGAGAAGTGCGTGAATTGGACCATTTCCTGTCATGCTAAGCATTTGAAATGTAACAAGTACTTTTGGGTGTCAGGGAAAATATATTGAGGAAAAAGTTTTTTAAATTTTTTTGGAATGTAGTGGAGTAAACGTAAAAGTTGTCAAAAATATAAATAGTAAAGTAAAGTACAGATACTCAAAAAAACAACTTAAGTAGTACTTTCAATTATTTTTACTTAAGTACTTTACACCATTGCCTTTTCCACATTTTGTTGCGTTACAGCCTTATTCTAAAATTGATTAAATAAACATTTTTCCTCATCAACATACACACAATACCCCATAATGACAAAGCGAAAAACATTTTTTTTGCAAATACAAAATAAATAAAAAACGGAAATACCTTATTTACATAAGTACTCAGACCCTTTGCTATGAGACTCTAAATGTAGCTCAGGTTCATCCTGTTTCCATTGATCATCCTTGAGATGCTTCTACAACTTGATTGGAGTCCACCTGTGGTAAATTCAATTGATTGGACATGATCTGGAAAGGCACACACATATCTATATAAGGTCCCACAGTCAACAGTGCAGGTCAGAGCAAAAACCAAGCCATGAGGTCAAAGGAATTGACCGTAGAGCTTCGAGACAGGATTGTGTCGAGGCACAGATCTAGGGAAGGGCACCAAAACATTTCTGCAGCATTGAAGGTCCCCAAGAACACAGTGGCCTCCATCATTCTTAAATGGAAGAAGTTTGGAACCACCAAGACTCTTCCTAGAGCTGGCCACCCGGCCAAACAGAGCAATCAGGGGAGAAGGGCTTTGGTCAGGGAGGTGACCAAGAACCCGATGGTCACTGTGACAGAGCTCCAGAGTTCCTCTGTGGAGATGGGAGAACCTTCCAGAAGGACAACCATCTCTGCAGCACTCCACCAATCAGGCTTTTATGGTAGAGTGGCCAGATGGAAGCCACTCCTCAGTAAAAGGCACATGACAGCCCACTTGGTGTTTGCCAAAATGCACCTAAAGGACTGACCATGAGAAACAAGATTCCCTGGTCTGATGAAACTAAGATTTAACTCTTTGGCCCTATCCCTAAGGTGAAGCATGGTGGTGGCAGCATCATGCTGTGGGGATGTTTTTCAGCATCAGGGACTGGGAGACTAGTCCGGATCGAGGGAAAGATGAACGGAGCAAAGTACAGAGAGATCCTTGATGAAAACCTGCTCCTGAGCACTCAGGACCTCAGACTGGGGCGAAGGTTCACCTTCCAACAGGACAACGACCCTAAGCACACAGCCAAGACAACGCAGGAGTGGCTTCTGGACAAGGATCTGAATGCTCTTGAGTGGCCCAGCCAGAACCTGGACTTAAAACCGATCTAACATTTCTGGAGAGACCTGAAAATAGCTGTGCAGTGACGCTACCCATCCAACCTGACAGAGCTTGAGAGGATCTGCAGAGAAGAATGGGAGAAACTCCCCAAATACAGGTGTGCCAAGCTTGTAGCATCATACCCAAGAAGACTCGAGGCTGTAATCGCTGCCAAAGGTGCTTCAACAAAGTACTGAGTAAAGGTTCTGAATCCTTATGTAAATGTGATATTTCCGTTTTTATAAATTTGCTAAAATATCTAAAAACCTGTTTTTGCTTTGTCATTATGGGGTATTGTGTGTAGATTGATGAGGGGAAAAAAACAATTTAATCAATTTTAGAATAAGGCTGTATTGTAACTAATGGGGAAACAGTCAAGGGGTCTGAATACTTTCTGAATGCACTGTATAAATCCATACATTAACAGGCCATAGGTGCATAAAAACATTTGTTCAATTAGAGGGGCAGTGTACTTTATGATTTAAGAGACTCTTGTCTAAATTCAAACTAGCCAATGACAATGCCCATCATTTGCATATTGACTACAAAGAGTTACAGTTCATATGAGGAAATCAGTGAATTGAAATAACTTTATTAGGCCCTAATCTATGGATTTCACATGACTGGGAATACAGATATGCATCTGTTGGTTACAGATACCTTAAAAAAAAAATGGGCCTCACAATGGGCCTCAGGATCTCGTAGCAGTATTTTTGTGCTTTCAAATTGCCAATTGATATAATTAAATTGTGTTTGTTGTCCATAGCTTATGCCTGCCCATACCATAACCACACCGCCACCATGGGGCACTCTGTTCACAATTTTGACATCAGCAAACCGCTCGAATGTACTGCCAAATGCTCTAAAACGACATTGGAGGCAGCTTATGGTAGAGAAATGAACAATACATTATTTGCCAACAGCTCTGGTGGACATTCCTGCAGTCAACATACCAATTGCACGCTCCCTCAAAACTTGAGACATCTGTGGCATTGTATTGTGTGACAAAACTGCACATTTTAGAGTTACCTTTTATTGTCCCCAGCACAAGGTGCACCTGTGTAATGATCATGCTGTTTAATCAGCTTCTTGATAGGCCACACCTGTCAGGTTGATGGATTATCTTGGTAAAGGAGAAATGCTCACTAACAGGGATGTAAACATATTTGTGCACAAAAACTGAGAGAAATACGCTTTTTGTGCGTATGGAAAATGTTAGGGATCTTTTATTTCAGCTCATGAAACATGGGACCAACACTTTACATGTTGCGTTTATATTTTTGTTCAGTGTAGTTTTAAGTGAATACAACTAGCCCATGGACTTGGTTGCATTTTTTAAAAGGCAATGAAGAGGCTTGAAACAACACCAAATAAACAAAACATTGAAAATGCACTTTACTTTGGTCCTACTCTAAGAAGGAACAGAGACAAGAGAGGTTCAACGTTGACAGATAAACACTCTCTCTCTCCTTATCTCTTTCTTTCATTTCCTTGTCTATGTCTTTTTTCCTATTGTCAAGTTATATTAGCCAAGGCCAAAGCAAGACGATTCTACAGAAATATGACAATATAATGAATGTATTGCCATATATAAACCAACCATTGGCCTTACCACCATAATCCATTATCATCCTCATCATCATCATCATCAAGCACTTTGATGTATTATTTTCCTACCTTGTTTGTCTGTCTAGTTACCTCAATGCATAATCAGATTCAACAGAGCACATGGGTGGTTTGGATAATGCTTAGCACAGGCTCTTTCTCAGTCAGACAGTACACTACATCCATGGGCTATTTGTGGAGAAGTAAGAGCCAAAGCCAATAATCTACACAAACATGAAAGGAGTAAAAGAGGTAAGAAATACAAGGCCTCACCATCAGCAACTAACCCAACACTGAATACTACAGGAACATAGCAGAGGAGAGTACAGTGAGATGGAAAAGCTGTCTTTATTGTTTTACAGTACTATCTTAACATACTGTAGGCTTCCCATTTTGCTAACCTCGCTGATCATACTCTGGACTATATGTAAATAAACTGCTAAATTAGACCCAGATACACAGTAGCCCGTGATGTCATTCACGCTACAAAGTAAAGGTTTACTAGTTTGTCCTTAAACTAAAGCATAGAGAATTAAATCCCATTGATATGATCCCCCTGAGTAGTGGAGGTAGGTGGATGTTGGGGTGGGGGTGGGGGGATAG
This sequence comes from Coregonus clupeaformis, assembly GCF_020615455.1. Lineage (NCBI taxonomy): Eukaryota > Metazoa > Chordata > Actinopteri > Salmoniformes > Salmonidae > Coregonus > Coregonus clupeaformis. The sequence continues at coordinate 40,870,641 of NC_059204.1, forward strand.
TGTGTGAAAGCCTGGCGTTGGGTTGTGTTGACCGTTTTAGGGCTCTGTCAGTTGAATTCCAGTTTGGCTCAGGGATCAATGAAGAGGTGAGAGGACAGGGGGCTGTGTGGAGTGAGTGCAGCCTGGGTTTTCATGCGGACCAGCATTAAGGCCACCACACATCAACTGGTTCCCACGGCAGCACCCTGGGCAAGCCAGGATTCAACCATTTAAACCACAGGCTCTATCATCGACAAGTATAGCGTTCTGGGTCAGTTTTCTCTATTCTGGTTCGGGCTTACAGCACAATAGCTTCAATGTCTGAGTCCAGCATGGGGCACCAATTAAAAGGCCTCCCTTGTTCTTTTGGCTCTCCGGAGACGAAGTTGGTCAGCAGTTGTGTCAGGACAGAAGTGGCTGACTGATGATGGAGTTATCAGGATGTGATGGACTACAGCTCCCTGGCCTGAGGGAGCCTTGGCTAGTGGAAGAGGCGCTGCCGCTGCCTGCCCGGGACACTCAGACTAACAACTTAGCGTGCTGCAGTGTGGAGCAGCAATGGGAACTGACTAGGGCTGAAAAGCAAGGAGCGAGCTGGACGAGAAAAAACTTAATGCAATGTTTTTATGTTGACCTCAAGTGTAGACCGTTAAGCAAAGCATCATTCAAAGGCGCGCGAGAGAGAGAGAGAGAGAGAGAGAGAGAGAGAGGGAGAGAGAGAGGGAGAGCGAGCGAGCGCATGCGAGAGAGAGAGAGAGAGAGAGAGAGAGAGAGAGGGAGAGAGAGACATCCCAAAGACACAATAACACAGCTCTGTCAGAGGAGCTCTTTCTAGCTTGACGTTAACCACTGAGAGAGAAAAAATAGGAGAGAAAAGTACAGCAAATAAAGACATAATGGCTGAATTATGTTTTACAACCGTTTTTGTTGTTGAAAACCTGTTTAAATTTCAGGAATCGGATCTTTCTACAACAACACAGATTGGCTGTTTCAAACGTTAAAGCAGAAAGAACATGTTTTTGGGATAACATGTAAGTGATTAAAATATGTGTATTTTAAGGTACTAAGATTATATTATGATTATATATATATATATATATATATATATATATATATATAATTATTATTATATAATCAGATGTTACTATAATCAGATGTTTCACCAGGTGTGCTTGACCTTGATCACTCATTTGACTTGATCAGTTCTTATTTATGTCTTGAATGCATAAGATCAGACAAACCAACCCCACACAGTTATAAGACTGTTATGACAGAATTATCTTTCAAGATAATGCTGTTGCTTTCCTATTACTATTGAAGCAACATTTAAACCTTATGAATGAGCTTTCATTTTATACAACTTTCTCTTTTTGTCAGTGTTTCAACAGCAATGTCCACTGACAAACTGGACAATAATAAACGTATTTGGCCTTCCCTGCATTCTAGAGAGGACTGAACTCACTGCTATGGCTACAGTCTGAATCACTTGTCTTCAGCTTGATTTCAAAACTCACCACACTCTAGTGGTTCAACCCATTATGTTGTTCTCTACAATTATACCAATGTACAAGCCTAGCTTCCCACTATTAATTGCTTCGGTAGGTAAAAGCTTCATGTCATTTTCTATTCCAAAGACTTTGTGTACTGACACAACCCTTGGTTAACAATCATTCACTGAAGCTGTACGCCAATAAAACTAGTGTTAGACTGATTCTGTATGTGCCACACTTCTAGAGAACAAGCCATCTTCCATATGTGGTGGTGAATAGATGCATAGCAATGATATGGTAGCAGTCACTTCAAAGCCTCTGCCTTTGGTGTTCCAAAGGCTAACATTTCAAATGGTTTCAGAAAAATAACGACCAATAGCACAGGTGCAATATATCTCACATACCTCCAAAATCAGGCCTTAGACGGATGTCATACCCCTTCAGCAACTTGTCCACGGTGGCCTTGGCCACAGATATTCCGGTTTGTCCATTGGAGGTGCTGTGGAAAGAAAGCACAGTTTCAAGACCCTGTCAGGAGCCATGAATGGAAACTAAACGTGAAGCTCAGTTAGCCTACTTGTGAATATGTTTCACATTACACTTGTAGCCTTCAACTTGCTCAATATTCAATAGCAAACCTAAAATATGACATTTAAATATTTCTTACATTTCTAATTGGTAAGTCTATGGCAACAACCACTGCTTTAGAGGGGATTGGGAGCATGCTTTCTTGAGGTGATCTGAATTAGGCTACACCTGGCATGCTAAAGACTCACCTCTTACATCTAAATGCATGTCAGTGTCAGTAGGACATTGAGAAAAGCAGAAGTATTTAAATGACGTAATTAAATAAAATACCTGATTGATATGTTCCTTATTAACACTGAATAACAATGTCATTAACCACATAATTAATGAGGCATAAACAAGTATGAAATCAAAGAGCTGATGAATGTGTCAATGCTTGTAGGCGCGTGAGAAGTGTAGCGATCACCCCGTACATTTCCTGTCATGATAGGCCACTACAATGAAATTGAAATGTCAAAATGGAAGACCCAGTTTGGGGCCACCGCTGTTTGATTAGCGGGCAAATGTTGTCAGGCTCAGTAGGCTAAATGCAATGTAGGCCAGCGGGGAATATACTATGGTAACGTGGTGAATATAGACCTTATTTTGTCGGCCTACCTATATGTCTTCATTTACACTGGACATGACAAAACATTAGTCAAGAAATCGTCCTTCTATAGATAAGCCTACTTCACGATCTCCACTATGCGGTTACAGGTGCTCAAAATACGCAATATTGGAGAGGACTGAAGACTTGAAGAGCAGTGTGAATACTGAATTAAAAAAGGTTTAATCAAATTCAAAATCACATGTGTTGATGTGATGATGACCTACTTTAAACGACTGACAGGCGTTTGGGTTTTATTTTCTCCTGCTGATCAATGATGAATCGGTAATAGGTACGCGACATGGTGTTGTTGATAGGGGTGGGGGTGGAAACAAGACTTGCCATGATAATTTGCATTTTGGTGGATTTATGATGTTCTTCTTTACATAAACATTGCGACGATATACGTCTATAATTAATGTCATAAAATTAAGGTAAGGATGAGGCTTTGGCTACATTCCTCTGGCTAATATCCATTAAAAAGCTAGTCGTGGTGATTGATCAATGGTATGGCTAATTTAATAGACCCAGCCTTGTTACTGCCTAATTATCGGGTATGTACGGTTTGATTGTATTACATATGATTGATACTGGCCCAAGCCAATTAGCCACTATTTACAATTTGGATAGGAGTGCGTTTTACAATAGACAACATGAACGCGCGCCTCTTGCTCGCACACAGGCGCGTGCGCCACATAAAATGATGAAGTATTAGAATGCAAACGCAATATGAGTGGTAATGTCGCTTTAATGTCGGTGCTGACAAAATCTGATTTCACTGGTTTTATTCCTGCCTATAGCCTTCTGAGCTTTATGATAAGCTTTTGCTCTCATGGAAATATATCTTAGAACGCTGTCTTACCTTTGAGCAAAGCAAACGAAGGACAGAGCCGCCAAAGCAGAGAAAATTCCACATAATTTATCTTCTTGAGGACCCAACATTTCCACAAATCCTTATATAGTTTCAATAATCCAACCGCCTGTGGTCCAAAGAAAATTGTGAAAAGAAAGTTTAAAAAAAAGCAATTAAAATAAATTGCTGGAAAAAAAGATATGATACATTTAGTAATGTAATGGCTTTATACAAAATGCGTGTGTTTAAACCTCGTAATTGGTCCAAGCTGTTTTCCCAAGCTATGGAAATCCGTGCAGGTCACAGACCCCCTCAACCAACACCAGAAGATCCGACATCTTGCTCATAACAGCCTACACAAGACTTTCAAAAAGTGATAACAAGCCTTCTTCTTTCAAAACGAAAAAGTCCAGCAAAAATGAGAGAAGTCTGATAAGGAACAGCAACGTCTTGTTGATTAAATTGGCAGTTGCAATTTCCCAGTCCAAACCTGCAGAAGAGTCATGATTCCAGCGATGCTCCGGCGCTAGAGATTGTTCCACAATGTAGTCTATGATGTGCTTAAGAATTTGTTTTAGCTGTAAATGTTTGGGGGTGAAAGGGGAGGAGTGGGTAAAAAAAGAAAAAAGAAATCTTCATTCCCCTTTTGTTGCTGATGATGATGTAGATTTGCTTCTCTCAACTCAAAGTCAGTGAGGAAAAAATGCCTATAAAAAAATGCAATGGACAATATCTGATGCAGACGTCAGAGCAGGCTATATCACCCCTCTAGTGAAAAATTAGACACAGCGAAATATGGATGACTCGTCATATATATCAGCCAGTGTATGTATCACAACATTGGATTTCATGTCAAAGAGGATAACCTACTGAAAAGCCCAGTCGTCTCCGTTGTCGAACCTTATCTCTTGATTGAATACCTTACATGTTTCGTTCATCTTCTTCTCGAAGCACTGAGCAAATAATGACAAAGATTGAGGAACACCCGCAAGAGCATTGGTTGTGAAAACAAGTGTTGCAATTCCCTTGTACAAGATTTCGTGGGAAATAACTTCAGCCTAATGCATTGTATAAAATGCTAATGTTAATTGAAATAATTAAACATCTGAAATCTTAGGAATCATTTCAGCGGCAGCCTATCCATGCACTGAATCGCCAAGGAATGAAGTGAAATGATGCCCATATGAGTCTATTCACCCTGCAACCCATTAGAATGTTGCTAGCACGTTCCGGCGCGTTTTCATGCATTACCACTTTCCCACATAGTATATTTGAACACACAGCAACACTCATAGGGTACTCACTGAAGACAACACACACAAACATGCACACACACACACACTACACATTCGCACACACAAATGCAGCTAAATGCAGTTCATGTTACATCTTTACAGTTGTGTAAGCAGGTAAAGAACATACACAAGCACTCCTGCAGCCACTTGAGAATATTAGATCAATACTTTTAATAGCATAAAACATTATTCAAGTATTTATTTGAATGATAATCACATTATTACTCATATTCACATCCCATGCTACAATCAGACAATATGTGTTTCATACAGAAGAGGAGGCTTTCTGTAAGGATCTATGTGCTGTCCAGTTGCTAAGCAACCCAGCGAGCACTGATGCAGTTATGGTGTTTCGAAGGCTATGTGCAAAGGCTCATTGAAAGGACCACTGCCACTACTGTGGCATCATCTGTGGGACAGAGGAGCAGACATTATAATGTATAGGCCCATGTGTGAACCATACATCCAAATGTTAACATATAATTAGGATTCAGTGAGGTGATGGGTCAGGAATACCTTATAAATGTTCTCTTTGTCAGTGTTTTAACAGAGACAAACTTGTTTTCCCACTGCACAATAATAAACGTATTTGGCCTCCCCTGCGTTTTAGAGAGGACTGAACTCACTGCTATGGCTACAGTTTGAATCACCTTATTGTCTCAGCTTGTTTTCAAAGCTTACCACAGTCTTGTGTTTTGTCAGTGATTTAAAATATATAAACTTGTTTTACAACTGCATATTAATTAACTTAGTTGGCCTCCCATGCATTTTAGAGAGGACTGAACTCACTGCTATGGCTACACTTTGAATCACCCCACCTCACCTCATCATCATCATCATCATCATCATCATGACAGTAACATAGTGTAACACAATCTGGGAAGCTTTGAAATAAAAAAACAAACAGAATAGAACAAACTTACTGTAACTTACAGTACCAGTCAAAAGTTTGGACACACCTACTCACTCAAGGGTTTTTCTTTATTTTTACTTGTAGAATAATAGTGGAGACATTAAAACTATGAAATAACACATATGGAATCATGTAGTAACCAAAACAGTGTTAAACAAATGAAAATATATTTTAGATTTTAGATTCTTCAAAGTAGCCACCCTTTGCCTTGATGACAGCTTTGCACACTCTTGGCATTCTCTCAACCAGCTTCACCTGGAATGCTTTTCCAACAGTCTCGAAGGAGTTCCCACATATACTGAGCACATGTTGGCTGCTTTTCCTTCACTCTGCGGTCCAACTTATCCCAAACCATCTCAATTGGGTTGAGGTCGGGTGATTGTGGAGACCAGGTCATCTGATGCAGCTCTCCTTCTTGGTCAAATATCCCTTATACAGCCTGGAGGTGTGTTGGGTCATTGTCCTGATGAAAAACAAATGATAGTCCCACTAAGCGCAAACCAGGTGGAATGGCGTATCGCTACAGAATGCTGTGGGAGCCATGCTGGTTAAGTGTGCCTTGAATTCTAAATAAATGACAGACCGTGTCACCAGCAAAGCACCCCCACACCATCACACCTCCTCCTCCATGCTTCACGGTGGGAACCACACATGCGGGGATCATCTGTTCACCTACTCTGCGTCTCACAAAGACACGACGGTTGGAACCAAAAATCTCAAATTTGGACTCCAGACCAAAGGACATGTTTCCACTGGTCTAATGTCTATCAGTGACATTTCAACTAACTATCTACTAACCCTAACCATTGCTCTAACCCTAACCTTAACCCGTATCCTAACCATAACTTTAACCTTAGCAAGCAGTTGCTTATCAAAGGATATTTTGTTGATAGTATGACCATCTGTAGAGCATCTATCCAAATACAGTGAGTGACCGAGAGTGGAGAGTTTGTATTGAACGTCTGTGCTAGAGAGCCAGCCACTCTGTCAGTGGTGTTGGACTGATTGATATTGAGGTCAAACTATTTGGGCTTTCTCTGTATCATTAACTTATTTGGTGATGATAGAGTACACATTTGCAAAAAAAACGGTTAAAACAGCTCATCTATATCAGTGGACAACGCATTGTCAGATGTGTCAATAGCTGATGCCGATCTTAATCAGCAGCAAGACTTTATACACTTAAGCCGCCTTAATCCACGACAATATGCCTGGAAACAACTTTTATTCTCTGCCTATATTTACATTTTAAAAGTTAATTATATTTGTTGCATTAATAATTTAATTCAAATATACAGTGTTGTAGAGAGCAAGATGTTGAATATGTATTTTTGTTATAATTCAATATAATTAATTCATTTTCCTGTATGATTGTAAAAAAAAAACTTAAGATGCATTCTTGAAGAGAAAAAGGGAGAGAGAGAGAGAGAGAGAGAAAATTACATTTCACTGAAGCCAAGGCACTTCTTTTTGCTGACTCAATGAACACAGCCAAGCCTGCTTTTTGGAAAGGCAACACTGCAATGGATTGATGGCAACATGCTTTTACTTTGTAAATATCACACATTTTGGTTGTTGAATCTCAAAATTGTTTATGTCAAACATTTTCAACAATTGTTCTATTACATTTATGAGTTTCTTACTACTGTATGTGCTGGTATATGGTTAGGGCTGGCATACAGTATACACGTTAATAAGTAAAGATTATTGTATATTCCATGATATCTTGCAAGAAGATGATTAGTTCATTGATATTGTTCCTTAACCAACAGAAAACGGATGAAAAGGTGGAAAATACCTAGAGATTTCCCTTTCATTTCCCTTTCAGACAACCCTTAGCTATAGGTCTTCACCAGGGTGGGTTTGTATTGTCTTCACCAGGGTGGGTTTGTATTGTCTTCACCAGGGTGGGTTTGTATTGTCTTCACCAGGGTGGGTTTGTATTGTCTTCACCAGGGTGGGTGTATAGGTCTTCACCAGGGTGGGTGGTGTCAAAGGAAGCTTGAGGGTCAGATTAGCTGGAGCGCTAGCTAGCTTTGGTGGGGAGTGAGACGGAGCGTCTCAGACAGTGGGCCAGATGGGTTCCCCTTAGCACCGTCTCTGAGGGACACAAAATCGACGCCTCTGTCCACTTGCCTTTCCCCCCAAGCCCATCCATGCATGCTGGAACCCTAGGCTCCGGGGTCACCTGACCACAGGACATGGCTCTAATTGGCTTCTGTGGTAGGGCTATCCAAGCCCCTGAGATGTGTATGCTCCATGCTCCTTTTTTCCTTGGCTCACATGTTACATAACGCATGTGAGTTATTGGGTCACCCTTACTCCTCTGATATAAATAGTATCACATGCTTAATGCATTGCTCCCTTCCAGTCACTCTTTTGCTCTTTTTCGCTAGCTATGGGCAGCAGGTAGCCTAGCGGTTAGAGCGTTGGGCAAGTAACCCAAAGGTTGCTGGTTCAAATACCAGAGTCAACTAGGTGAAAAATCTATTGAGGTTTCCTTGAGCAAGGCACTTAACCCTAATTGCTCCAGGGGGCCTTATTACTACGGCTGACCCTGTAAAACAACACCTATCCAGTGTATGTGACAATGAAAAACCTTTAAAAAATACATATTTATTCATCTTTGTCAAACATTCAAATCATACCAAATAACATAGACAACACCTAAATGAAATATTGAAGCTTTCGAATCAGATAACTATTCTATTGTAGATTGTGTGCTGTTTTCCGCTTTTCCACCCTGTGGAGAGAGTGAACATATTATTCCTCCCTCTGTGTTTTGCTAATTGCCCTTAACATATAGCCTGGGCATGATGACATACATACAACCACGTTGCACTTCTCTCTCAACATCTCCCTTACTGTGGTGTGTTCATCTATAAACTATGAAATTGCAATGTTTCTGCAGGATTAGCTGTGGTGACTGTCACAATAGAAAAAGGTCAGATGCTGCTAAAGGATACAAACAATGTATAGCAGCGTTGGGAGATTCAGCACCATGGTCAGCATCATAATAGGGAATCCTGAAGTTCAGCACCAGAAGACAATGGTCAGCAACCATCTAGGCGCAGCCAAGAATCCTTGGAAATAAACACAGGAACGCCTTATCAGGAAGGAAGAAGCAAGAAGCCGGAAGGGGAAGGCTTCCCATGAACTTTGATCTGCTTGCTAGTCTGTGTCAGCCATATATTGCTTTCCAACATTAATCATTAGAATTGTACAAAAATAGGGAATACATTTCTTCTGGGATTTTTTAAAACTAGGCTACATCTACATGCAACTCCATCTCATCCTTTACAGAGAGGTCCTTTGGTTATGCTTGATAAATTATAGTGGACATTTCTATAGACTGTCTTTGATTCATTAAAAAACGTCATGATGTGCTTCTCTTTCCTATAAACAGCACAGATTAACTTTAGGTAATACTCTCATTCAAGCCACTCAATGATTGCTGTGACACATCTGATTTGGGAGGGTCATATTGGCCCAATAGAGGGATAGGGAGGGTAACAGTCTTGGGTGAAGGGGTCCAGTCCATCTCCCCTGGACCATCAATTGTCTTCCTGTTTTCACCCTCCATAGGGAACAGAGAGTTCCAGTAGACCTCCAGGGAGCAACAGGGATTGAAAAATACTGCCTTTTCTCAAGTCACACCTGACAACTAGCGCCTGGGCTAAAGGAAGAAAGGAATGTGAAAATCAATGGTTGTATAACTGATGTATGCTCTGGGATTTCTTCTAAGGGTACCATCTCACTGATGAGTTTCCACATGCACTCACACTGCTACTCTCTCCATGGCCACTGTCGCAAGGCCTGATCAGACATGAGGGGTTCAGTTCACTATATTTAGACAGAACACAAATCGTAAAGGCCAGTAATAAACTGTGTGTTGTACGGTAGGCAAGCAGGTGAATCCCCCTACATGATGCTGTTCTAAAGGGGAGTTCATTGTAACTGTAACCCTCAAATTTGCTTTAAAGAGGTTTAGAATCAGGTAATTTGTTTGAGTGCTATGTGCAATGGTATGCCAAAACGTATAGTGCGAATAAAGAGGAACTGAAGAAAAATGATATAGAGATAATTACTTTAGACAACATGACAATTCATAATAAATTACCACAGTGACACATTTCCACTGTGTATTATAACAGTGTTATATAATACATGCTATGGGATGCTACTTGGGCGTCAAGCATCATGTACAGTACTGTGAATAGTCTTAATGAGCCAAACAATGTCACTCACGGTTTGGGGGTTCCCATCCATGTGGATCCAAAACTGCTATTAAAAGCTGTGTTTACAGACGAGGGCATTTTAACACAGCCATTTAGGCCATATAATTAGATTACACATAGTTATAGTCTGTACGTTGTTACTGTCATTATGTTAGGCTTATATTGGTCAGAGAGAGCGAGAGAGTTAAGAGGCGGATGAACAAGAAATACAGTAGGTCTGAACCAAATGGATGAGCAAGTCTTGACAAAGCATAAACGGAAAGGGTAACAAACAAAATTGCCGGGGAGAAAAACAACTAACAAAAACGCTGGGTGCAGCCAATCATGTGTTATGAGGCCTTCAGATCCCATAGCATTAGTTTGTTCAACTACCATGCTATCTCACTAATTTCAATAGGCTCCAAATGGCAGCAGAAAAACCATGCAGTCATTAAAAAGGGTAATGAATGTGTACTATTTTGCCCTAACAAATACTGGAACAGCAATGAGGCCAATAAATTGCAACGCACATAGAAGAGCTACAGTTTGTGCTGATGCTGTCACTACTCACTCTTCACCACATCCCACACCAATGTTCTTATTGTGATGTGATCATTAACCCTCAAACTGCCAGACACCACCCTGTACTACCCATATAGAACCACCTCCCTCCAGACACCACCCTGTACTCCCCATATAGAACCACCTCCCTCCAGACAACACCCTGTACTCCCCATATAGAACCACCTCCCTCCAGACACCACGCTGTACTCCCCATATAGAACCACCTCCCTCCAGACACCACGCTGTACTACCCATATAGAACCACCTCCCTCCAGACACCACCCTGTACTACCCATATAGAACCACCTCCCTCCAGACACCACGCTGTACTCCCCATATAGAACCACCTCCCTCCAGACACCACGCTGTACTACCCATATAGAACCACCTCCCTCCAGACACCACCCTGTACTACCCATATAGAACCACCTCCCTCCAGACACCACCCTGTACTACCCATATAGAACCACCTCCCTCCAGACACCACCCTGTACTACCCATATAGAACCACCTCCCTCCAGACACCACCCTGTACTACCCATATAGAACCACCTCCCTCCAGACACCACGCTGTACTCCCCATATAGAACCACCTCCCTCCAGACACCACCCTGTACTACCCATATAGAACCACCTCCCTCCAGACACCACCCTGTACTCCCCATATAGAACCACCTACCTCCAGACACCACGCTGTACTACCCACATAGAACCACCTCCCTCCAGACACCACGCTGTACTCCCCATATAGAACCACCTCCCTCCAGACACCACGCTGTACTCCCCATATAGAACCACCTCCCTCCAGACACCACGCTGTACTCCCCATATAGAACCACCTCCCTCCAGACACCATGCTGTACTCCCCATATAGAACCTCCTCCCTCCAGACACCACGTTGTACTCCCCATATAGAACCACCTCCCTCCAGACACCACGCTGTTTAGAAGTCATTGTTGTGTCGACGGGGCATATTTCGTGCACAAGTCAGGTAATGTTGCTTCACACACTTGCACACATGCGCAAGCAGGCACCTGCAGGCTCAAGTGCAAAATCGCATGTGCTCTCTCTCTCTCTCTCTCTCTCTCTCTCTCTCTCTCTCTCTCTCTCTCTCTCTCTCTCTCTCTCTCTCTCTCTCTCTCTCTCTCTCTCTCTCTCTCTCTCTCTCTCTCTCTCTTTGACAAGCTGCATTTCAGCCTGCTCTTTGTTTATTATACATGTTGAGCCAACCTCTATCTACCTGTTATGTGGACCTGACTTAAAGAGGCAAGGAGCTACATCTGGACATCCTCTTAACCCTCTGTTCATAGCTGGCTGGCATGTTTAACACACTGGTAGTCTTGATGCACATTTCACCTGGATGGACCATGGGAAATTAAGACAATTCTAATGGATTTCCTTTCCCTCAAATTTAGACTCAAGACACACCTAACAGGCTCTCTTTCTAGCTAGTTTGAATTTGAACAAATTAATCAAGACTTGTCTATACTAATATAATGTAAATTGATGAAAACTATAGAAGTCAGCAAAATGTGCCATGACCAAAAATAAAGCCTGCATGGATTTACTATAATGTATCAAATGTGAGAAGGCTTCCATAAATAGAAGCATCCCTGCCTGTTTGCCTATATGTACTCTACGTGGGAGTTCTGTGCGGAACCCCTGCGAGAAAGGGTTAATGAATTCCTCTCACAAATAGATATTGCCATGGAAACAGCTGCGTGACTGCTTGCAGCTTGTATTCGGTACACACAGGAGGAAAAAAACAATGGTGCTGGAGGTATTTTAAAATTCAGTGAGCAGAGGCTTTCCAGCATTCATAGCTGCATTTAAAAGCATTACCACAAAGAGTGAGGAGTCGCCACCTTGCAGCCCCCCCTCCCCCTCCCCCCACCCCTCTCCATCTCTGTCTCTGTCTGATTCAGAGGAGTGTGACTGGGACTGGAGCTGCATGTGGAAATAACCATGGAAATATGAGGTCCAGGCAGTAGGGAAGTAGGTGGGACATACTGTTTTGTTCTATATTCTGTGGGCATACTATACACTGTGGAATTACAGTGTTCATACACATGCTCAATAATAACACAATACTTGATAGATTCATTCCTTCACAGGCTATGGAGGAGACGTTAGTGAATGTGCCTAGCAGTCAGAGTGAGTGAGGAGGGGATGTGGTGAGTGTGGTGAAAGGAGTCAGGCGCAGGAGGGTAATCACCGAATACAGAGTTTATTCCTTCGTTGACACACAAATGCGCTCCAATAGCGATCAACGAAACAGGCACAGGGGAAACAAACATCCCTGGCAATACACTGTAACAGAATCCAATAATACATAGGCACAGGGGGAAAATCTACCCTGGCAACACAATGTTATGAGTAGCTCCACCGAGCTACATTACTCTCACAATTAACAATCACCCACAAGGACAAGGGGGCAGAGGGAACACTTATACACAGACTAATTAGAGGATAGGAACCAGGTGTGTGTGATTGACAAGACAAGACAATTGTGATGATGATTGGGGCAGCAGTGGTTAGTAAGCCGGTGACGACGAACGCCGAAGCCTGCCCGAACGAGGAGGGGAGGCAGCCTCGGCCGAAGTCGTGACAGGGGAGGAGAGTTAGAGGGTTGTGATGACGTTTACACCCCCCCTCCCCTTCTCCCTCACACTCATGCACACATGCACACGCACACACACAATTTTGTTTGTTATTCTTTACTTTGATGGATACACCTAATGGTTCCATTATAAATAAACAATGGTAGCTACATAAATCTAATCTGAGTAAAAAGAGTCCTGAGTTCACAGTCCTGAGTGGATTTTGAGTCTTGAATGTGTGTTTCCTGTGCCATACATCACATCAAGTAAATACAAAAGAGCCATGAGGACAGTAATATGGAGATGCAAGATAGGAATTAGACCTGCACATAACCATCTAACCTGGTACCCTCTCTAGGCAGAATAACGTATGTTTTTTCTGTGCCATTAAGTACCCTCCATGCCAATGGCAAGTGAATAATATCTAGTGCTGCCCAAATTTACTATTATGGTTCAGTCTGCAAATCTGGCCTTATAGGTTTTACAGCATTCACCATCGGTACAGAACTTAGACACTGCAGCAATAAATGTACTTCGATTCATAAATATTTTGAGATGCATTTAAAAGCTTTTCTAGGTCCATAGGGACAAGTACTGTTTGGCAAAGCATGGGTTTGTGGGTGAGAGAGAGGGGACAGAGCACAGTGTGTTCTGTGTAAAAACCCTTCCCTCTGGTGATACACAGAGCTCCATAGACAGGGCTTTCTGTCCATAAGTGAGGACTAAAAGGGGCCTCCTCACCTCTCTATCCCCTCCTATTCCAACCATGACCCAGGGAATTCACTCTACAGCCCACATTCCTAACCTTCCACCTGATTCTTTGTGAAAATGAAGCCTGCTCTATGTCAAAATGAGGATGTGTGAACACACACACACACACACACACACACACACACACACACACACACACACACACACACACACACACACACACACACACACACACACACACACACACAGAGAAATAACAAAAAGGACTTAGCTATTATGTTTGTTGTTCATCTCTCTTTCTTTAGAAAGAAAGTATCAAATATCGATTGCAATCAGCAAAGAAATGTCACAATTTCACTGTGGATCAGTCGATTCATGACTTGAGCCCAGGCCACCGCGTCAGCTGTGAAATGGTCCATTACAGTGAGGGAAAAAGTATTTGATCCCCTGCTGATTTTGTACGTTTGCCCACTGACAAATACATGATCAGTCTATAATTTTAATGGTAGGTTTAATTGAACAGTGAGAGACAGAATAAAAATAAAATAAAAATAGAAATCCAGAAAAATGCACATAAATTTTTTTATAAATTGATTAGCATTTTAATGAGGGAAATAAGTATTTGACCCCTCTGCAAAACATGACTTAGTACTTGGTGGCAAAACCCTTGTTGGCAATCACAGAGGTCAGACGTTTCTTGTAGTTGGCCACCAGGTTTGCACACATCTCAGGAGGGATTTTGTCCCACTCCTCTTTGCAGATCTTCTGATTTGACGGTACATGGCCCCGTCCATCGTCCCTTTGATGCGGTGAAGTTGTCCTCTCCCCTTAGCAGAAAAACGCCCCCAAAGCAAAATGTTTCCACCTCCATGTTTGACGGTGGGGATGGTGTTCTTGGGGTCATAGGCAGCATTCCTCCTCCTCCAAACAAGGCGAGTTGAGTTGATACCAAAGAGCTCGGTTTTGGTCTCATCTGACCACAACACTTTCACCCAGTTCTCCTCTGAATCATTCAGATGTTCATTGGTAAACTTCAGACGGGCCTGTATATGTGCTTTCTTGAGCAGGGGGACGTTGCGGGCGCTGCAGGATTTCAGTCCTTCACGGCGTAGTGTGTTACCAATTGTTTTCTTGGTGACTATGATCCCAACTGCCTTGAGCTCATTGACAAGATCCTCCCGTGTAGTTCTGGGCTGATTCCTCACCGTTCTCATGATCATTGCAACTCCACGAGGTGAGATCTTGCATGGAGCCCCAGGCCGAGGGAGATTGACTGTTATTTTGTGTTTCTTCCATTTGCGAATAATCGCACGAACTGTTGTCACCTTCTCACCAAGCTGCTTGGTGATGGTCTTGTAGCCCATTCCAGCCTTGTGTAGGTCTACAATCTTGTCCCTGACATCCTTGGAGAGCTCTTTGGTCTTGGCCATGGTGGAGAGTTTGGAATCTGATTGATTGATTGCTTCTGTGGACAGGTGTCTTTTATACAGGTAACAAGCTGAGATTAGGAGCACTCCCTTTAAGAGTGTGCTCCTAATCTCAGCTCGTTACCTGTATAAAAGACACCTGGGAGCCAGAAATCTTTCTGATTGAGAGGGGGTCAAATACTTATTTCCCTCATTAAAATGCAAATCAATTTATAAAATTTTTAACATGCGTTTATCTGGATTGTTTTGTTGTTATTCTGTCTCTCACTGTTCAAATAAACCTACCATTAAAATTATAGACTGGTCATTTCTTTGTCAGTGGGCAAACATACAAAATAAGCAGGGGATCAAATACGTTTTTCCCTCACTGTATATATCCGTTTCTGAGCAGTGTCAGCAGAGGTTAATTAGGAAGGGATGGATTTTAGCATCAGCTTCCAACACACATGGGGCGAACTCTGGGAAGGCATAATTACAGAGCTGAAAGCAGGCCACAATGGGTTAATCATTCGCTAGAGTTCCTTTTGGGATCCCATCCTCATGTGGGAATTTCTAATTGACGAGATCGCTCAACTCTACCCTGTGTTACACGATTAGGTGGCTATCGTGGCTTATCGCGGAGGTGCTGTGAATAGAGCCGTGCAGCAAACAAGAGAGATGTTCTGTGACATTGTTGGACAGGTACAGTATAATGTGATAACCACTAGCCATTATCACAGGGGCCAGAGAAACCAGGGAACCCGAGGTTCCTCCTGTTAGTCTGTAGAGACAGAAGACAGTCTACTTTAGGTTGTAGAGGTCATACAGCCGCTCGTACTGTGATGATGATGTATGACTGTGTTTCGTGTGTGAAAACCTTTATGGGACAGTTGGGGGATGGTCGGTATGGGAAGGTAGAGGTAGGATACGGTCTCAGCCCAATGAACAGTCGTTAATTTGATGTCTGACGGTGCTACAGTAGTGCCTTTTGTTTATGGTCGTGTTACAGTAGGAGAGGGACATTGCATCGTTATATGTGCAATCAAGCCCAGCATGCATCCCCTGATCAGACATCTGTCGTGCTGCAAACGATCATCCCTCAGGGCAACCATCCCTGGTCACAGAGGTCAACAGGAATCACACTCACCATCATACAGTATATATCCACAAACATTGTAGTGCTTGTAAAATGATTTAGGACAAGATAATTAGGACGGAATAAAATATCAGAGGGGGAGGGGTGACTTCATTGTCCTAGCCATACATTTGAAACGGACACTTAACCACCATAGTAGCTGTTTACCAAAAGCAGCATAGTATTTTTTATTCATGAATCACCTTGTAAAGGTACTGCCCAGCAAGGCGACCTCGATACAAAAGGAATCTCATAATGTGTTATGACTTCGCCAGAAATCGTAGATCAGGACAATATTCAATTTTCTTCCACAAAGGCTGTTGTAAATTGCCATAATCATAAAATATCCATCTGGACTTATTTGTTGGTAGATGAATGACAGCATATTGAAATATTTTTTACATTATTATCATTGTGCCCAAATGCGCTGTATGTCTAGATTTGAGACCTGGCCTTTTATAACAAGGGCAGATGAATGTAAACATTCTATATGGCAGGAGTGCATTGAGCAGTGCTTTACTGTAGAATGTAAAGCTCACATTATACGGTTAAATCAGGATGATACAGACACCATTGGTCTCAAATATAATGTACTTTCCTACAGTAATGCACAATAACTTTGCTGTATAGCTTAATCAAAATGGGCAATAAAAAATAACTGCAAATGTGTCATTCCAAGGTGATATGGACACCATGTCTACATTCTCTCTAGAAATGAAACTGCTCCATTGGTGCACTAGACATGAGATCAAAATGTAAAGAGTGTAAAACAATCAATCCTGTGGAGCATCTCATCTTATCGTTGGAAAGCACAGCCCTGTATATCCATCCATGCATCTGCTTCCACTGTGAGCTCAGTTATATTTGGAGATGTTTCTCAGGGATGCCACGCTTTTCACATTTCTCCTCAGGCGCTGTGGATGTGGGGGTGGGGGTATGAGATGGAGGGGCAGGGGCAGGGGCAGGCGCTGTGGATGTGGGGGTGGGGGTGTGAGATGGAGGGGCAGGGGCAGGGGCAGGGGCAGGGGCAGGGGCTGTGGATGTGGGGGTGGGGGTGTGAGATGGAGGGGCAGGGGCAGGGGCAGGGGCAGGCGCTGTGGATGTGGGGGTGGGGGTGTGAGATGGAGGGGCAGGGGCAGGGGCTGTGGATGTGGGGGTGGGGGTGTGAGATGGAGGGGCAGGGGCAGGGGCTATCCACCACGACTAGACAGCAGAACAGTCAGAGCCACTGTGTTCATCCCTGTGCTGCTACAACGTCTCTTTGTCAGAAAGGCTCCTAAATTAATTGAGATAAATGTGATTTTAACCTGGCCTATCTACTGTACTGTCTATGCCTCATTGGCCACGTTCTTCGCGGTTGGATCAATACATTGATGGGGGGTAGATTGGGCGGAGGTGGTAGTTAAACAGGCCTCCTCTTCTCCCATAATACCTGATGACTGATGATTCATTAATTTGACAAGGCCATGCAGAGCACGGCTGGATTACACAAAACAATCACAGTCTGTGTTGGGCACAGCTAGCATACCGATGAGGAGAGAGTGTATTTAAAAAAAGATTGGTGGAAGGATCCCATCTTCCTTGAAACAGCCCTCAAGTGCAGAGTAAAACGGCAACAAATAATGTGAATGAGCAACATTTTCATACTCAATCAAACTAACGGCTTTCCAAATGTCGCCATACAGTGTTCACATATCGATGATGATGGGATTGAAATCCTACTGAAACTGTTTAGAATACTAATAACAACATCATCACATAATGCCATACACTGGAGCAGATGGAATTTCTTAATCCATCTTTGTATTTCCAAAGGTGCGATATTTAGTGATTATTGGAGGAGGAATACAAGGCGGTCTAAGTCCACACCTGCTCAGTGATCACACTGTGCCTAAGTGTCGTTCTAGCAGAATGCAGGAGGATTCTATGCACATCCTTCCCCCTACATTTCATACAGTCTTGTCCTATGACGGCTTTACTATCATTTCTAGCTAGCTACATTTCAGTCAGTGATCATCCTTAATGCTGTGGTCAGTGGATAAACTAGCTATGAGTTGAACATGTCTGAAAATGAAATAGTCGCCAGTTGTCGTTGCTCATGGTGAAATCATAGCTAACCAGCTGGCTTCTGAAGCATAATGTGCCCATAAACTCTTTGTCTGTGTGCTAACAAGAATTAGCTAGCTAGCATTTTATTAGAAAATGGCTGAGATTACTCAAAACCTCAATTAGCTAGCAAGCCAGCATATGCTAGGTGGTTATGTGAGTAAGGTGCAGGAATGATAGTAGCAGGGCAAATGTGCTGCAATTATGTGTAATTTCAGTCCCTCTTCCAATGTTGGGCTGATCATGCTTATCCTAATGTACCTATAAGTTCTGAGTCTAGCTAACTTGCTAGCATCACATCTTGGCATTTAACATAGGCTAGCTGAGCTGTTTTATTAGAATGCGGTGATGCAAGGGAATGTTAGATTAGTCTTTTAATTTTAAGATAAATTACACTGAAGTTAGTGGTTACAGATACAAAGCGAGGGATTTGTCCACCATGTTTTTTGTATTTGTAACTCAGAGCCCAGAGTTGGCATGTGCAAGAAGCCTATATGCCAACTCCTGGATCTGAGTGAGTAGACATTTCCCTCGCCTTGTACCTGTAACCAGTAGTAACCACCAACTTTTCTCAGAGCAAGTTATCTCACAGATGTGAAAGGGAACAGGAGACGGAGTTGAGGAGGTAGGCATCCCAGTGTCCAAGTCCAGCAGAGCAGCACCGGGGGCCTAGGTGAGAGGGACAGTGACACCCTGCCAGGCTTTGCCATGTGTGTGTGTGAGGCCGAGGCGAGATGTTCTGATGTATAGACTCAGCATGTGGAGTCCTCTGAGAGACCTCGACACACACTGGCAAATCAAGTGTTCTGACGCATTAATCTTACTGCTGCTTTGTCCTGGGACTCCGGCACCTTGCATAAGGTTAACAATTAAAGTCCCCAAGATAAATCACTCTGCATAATATTGTTATGAAAATAGAAAGGGGGGATGGGGATGGAGAGGCCTGGGATAGGATCAGGAGAGGGTTGTTTGGTCACTGTTCACGTTACACAGGTAATGACACGTGCTTTCCCCATGTTTTGACTTACAGTAGGTGTTGGATTTTTGGGAGAGGGAGAGAATGGAGATGGGGAAATTCTCTATGAAGAACTAAAAGGACTCAAAGGCAATCTCGGGGGTCTTAATTCAACATAACCATAGAGTATACAAACCATATAGTCTTGTGATATGAAACATTTGTATTTGTTGCCAGAATAAACAACAGTGATTCACAGTGAAACCCTGGGTTGAATTTGACCAATCAATCTGTGCCTGACTGTGCAGTATTCAGTAAAGCGATGAAACATTGGTTGCTGTATGTTCTTTGTTTTGCCTTCCCGTTAAGTCATTACTTTTCATAAAGGCAAAATAGCATATTAAACACCATTGACATATCGAGAGCTTGGGACTATAAGGTTCTATCTGCAAAAAGATGATTCTGAAATAATTGGCTTTAAAGTTCCGAACCCTCATTGGTTTGAATGGTGTCAGCGATAGGTAGAGAACATTGAACAGAACAAGGCTGTGTCAATAACTCAATTTTGACAAAAATGCAGATAGAACCTTATAGTCTCAAGCTCTCAATATCTGCCTGCTTCTATTGCATACATTTCCATCTCATAAAAAAAAGAAAATGTGTATAACTTTAATCATACACATTTTTACATGTCTGATTTGTGGCAATAGCCGTGATCTTAGTAATTTAGAGTGGCAATCTTTGGAATGTACAGTGCATTCGAAAGTTATTCAGACCCCTTGACTTTTTCCACATTTTGTTACGTTACAGCCTTATTCTAAAATGGATTAAATTGTTTATTTTCTCCCCCATCATCAATCTACACACAATACCTCGTAATGACAAAGCAAAAACAGGTTTTTAGATTTTTTTGCAACAATTCTTTTGTTTTGTTGTTGAAATATCACATTTACATAAGTATTCAGACCATTTACTCAGTACTTTGTTGAAGCTCAGTACTTTGTTGAAGTGTTGTCTTCTTGGGTATGACGTTACAAGCTTGGCACACCTGTATTTGGGGAGTTTCTCCCATTCTTCTCTGTAGATCTTCTCAAGCTCTGTCAGGTTGGATGAGGACGTCGCTGCACAGGTATTTTCAGGTCTCTCCAGAGATGTTCGATCGGGTTCAAGTTCGGGCTCTGGCTGGGCCACTCAAGGACATTCAAAGACTTGTCCTGAAGCCACTCCTGCGTTGTCTTGGCTGTGTGCTTAGGGTTGTTGTCCTGTTGGAAGGTGAACCTTCGCCCCAGTCTGAGGTCCTGAGCGCTCTGGAGCAGGTTTTCATCAAGTATCTCTCTGTACTTTGCTTCGTTCGTCTTTCCCTCAATCCTGACTAGTCGCCCAGTCCTAGACGCTGAAAAACATCCCCAAAGCATGATGCTGCCACCACCATGCTTCACATTAGGGATGGTGCCATGTTTCCTCCAGACGTGATGCTTGGCATTCAGGCCAAAGAGTTCAATCTTGGTTTCATCAGACCAAAGAATCTTGTTTCTCATGGTCTGAGAGTCCTTTAGGTGCCTTTTGGCAAACTCCAAGCGGACTGTCATGTGCCTTTTACTGAGGAGTGGCTTCCGTCTGGCCACTCTACTATAAAAGCCTGATTGGTGGAGTGCTGCAGAGATGGTTGTCCTTCTGGAAGGTTCTCCCATCTCCACAGAGGAACTCTGGAGCTCTGTCAGAGTGACCATTGGGTTCTTGGTCACCTCCCTGACCAAGGCTCTTCTCCCCCGATTGCTCAGTTTGGCCGGGCGACCAGGTCTAGGAAGAGTCTTGGTGGTTCCAAACTTCTTCCATTTAAGAATGATGGAGGCCACTGTGTTCTTGGGGACCTTCAATGCTGCAGAAATGTTTTGGTACCCTTCCCCAGATCTGTGCCTCGACATAATCCTGTCTTGGAGCTCTACTGACAATTCCTTCGACCTTATGGCTTGGTTTTTGCTCTGACATACACTGTCAACTGTGGGACCTTATATAGACAGGTGTGTGCCTTTCCAAATCATGTCCAATCAATTGAATTTACCACAGGTGGACTCCAATCAAGTTGTAGAAACATCTCAAGAATGATCAACGGAAACAGGATGCACCTGAGCTCAATTTCGAGTCTCATAGCAAAGGGTCTGAATACTTATGTAAATAAGGTATTTCTGTTTTTTATTTTTTTTAAATGTGCAAACATTTCTAAAAATCTGATTTCGCTTTGTCATTATGGTGTATTGTGTGTAGATTGATGGAAAAATATATATGTAATCAAATTGAAAAAAAGTCAAGGGGTCTGAATACATTCCGAATGCACTGTATGAACCCAACAGTTCAATTCAAGCAACTTCTTGGATTCTCTGCAATTACGAACAAAGTACTAAAGTACAGGAACTCTAGAGTTTACTGAGTTCCTATTACCTAAAAATAAATGCAGCAAAGAGATGCTGTGGTACCTCCAGCTAGATGTTCCTAGTTTATTAGGATGTAGGGCCTAATGTTGCAATCCTTCTGGTTTGTCATCCCCAGGGAGCTCCTGTTTGAGTCAAGTATAGACTCATTTGGGAGCCAGCCTTCACTCAGGTGTTTCAGTATTCAGCTCATACTGTTATGAAATCAAATAATAATATGTTGCAGATAGGAATCACTTATTTGGAAAATAATCTCTGTATGAATGTCACAATATATTTTGGAACAAGAACTTGATTTGAGAGGTTTTCTGGTTTTAAATGGCTCATGGGATTGTAATGCAGGAGCACATAATGTTCTGAGAACCATAGGTTTCTTAGAGCTTGGTGAGAGCATTGTTGTCCTATGGTTATTTTGCATACAACCTTCCCACAACATTCTGGGAATGGTGCAGTATACCCAGGTAACGCATAACGTTCTGAGAACCATATGTTTTGTCACGGTTTACTAAGCCAGAACCCAGAAGCAGACCAGGACAAGGTACGTTGAGACAAAGGTGAGTGTTTATTTAACAGATTCCCGAGTGAGGCTGAATAATCCAGGGAACAGAGCGGGTGGCGTGGATGGGTTGTTGAGGGTGCAGTGGTTGGTCCGGTAATGGCTCGGCAGCCGCCGACCATCAGGCAGAGGTTGGGAGAAGGTTCCGGGTGAGAGACTGCAGATAGAAACAAACGGAGGTAAGTACACGGCAAGCCAACAAGGTGCAAAACAACAAAACTAACACTAGTAGCTCAGAGGCTGATACGCTGACAAACATACTGTTCATGGCTAACGATCCGGCAGGAACTGGATGTTAGGCCAGAGCCTAAGAAGGGTGATGATCAGGACCAGGTGTGCAGATTGCTGATGGGATGCAGGTGCGGAAATCAAGAGCGCTCCCCGGAGCGTTCCCGAACCCTCGGGAAACTGGAGATCACGAACCGAAACACTAGTCACCAGACAGGACCCGACTCAGACTGCCGGGATCGTTACAGTACCCCCCTCCGACCAACGCCACCGGGCGGACTCCCGGAGCGCCAGGATGGAGGCGGTAGAAGTCACTGATGAGGTCAGCATCTAGGACCTGTCGCCGCGGAATCCAACTCCTCTCTTCAGGGCCATACCCCTCCCAGTCCACGAGATACTGGAAACCCCGGCCCCGCCGTCTGGAATCCATGATGCGACGCACCGTGTAGGCAGGACCACCTCCGATCATCCGAGGAGGAGGAGGAGGAGGCGGAGGAGGCAACAGAGGACTGAGGAAGACAGGCTTGAGGCAGGAGACATGAAAGGTGGGATGGACTCTGAGCGTCCTCGGTAGTTTGAGTCGAACTGCCACTGGATTGATCACCTTCTCCACCACAAACGGACCAATGAACTTCGGTAACAACTTCCTAGACTCAGTCCGTAACGGAAGATCCCGTGTGGCCAACCAAACCCTATCTCCGATGGTATAGGTGGGAGCGGGGATCCGGCGACGATTCGCCTGGAGCTGATACCGGTCCGAAACTCTAAGGAGTGCCTTTCTGGCCCGATGCCAGGTCCGGTGGCAACGACGAATATGGGCCTGAACAGAAGGCACTGAGAGCTCCTTCTCCTGAGAAGGGAACAGGGGAGGTTGGTAGCCATACAGGCACTGGAAGGGAGACATCCCAGTGGCAGATGTAGGGAGAGTATTGTGGGCATACTCAACCCAAGGCAACTGAGAGACCCAGGAGGTGGGGTTGGAAGAGACCAGACAGCGTAGCGTGGATTCCATCTTCTGGTTGGCTCTCTCCGCCTGACCATTGGATTGGGGGTGAAAACCAGATGTGAGACTGACTGTAGCTCCAATGGCCAAACAGAAGGACTTCCAGACAGCAGAGGTAAACTGAGGGCCACGGTCGGAAACGATATCACTGGGCAACCCGTGGACCCTGAAAACCTCCCTAACCAGGATCTCGGACGTCTCCGAGGCAGAGGGAAGCTTGGCAATTGGCACAAAGTGGGCGAACTTGCTGAATCTGTCCACGATAGTCAGAACGACCGTGTTCCCCTCAGAAGCGGGCAACCCAGTGACGAAGTCCAGGGCCAGATGCGACCATGGTCGCCGGGGAATAGGAAGGGGGTGAAGTAGTCCAGAGCTGGGCCGATTGGTACTCTTATTCTGCGCACACACTGGACAGGCAGCAACAAAACCCCGAGTATCCTCGGCCATGGCAGGCCACCAAAAACGTCTGCGAAGAAACGCCATTGTCCGAGCCACGCCAGGGTGACAAGCCATCTTGCCGGCGTGGGACCATTTGAGGACAGCAGGACGAACCGACCCAGGCACAAACAACCGACCGGGTGGACCGTTACCGGGACCGGGCTGAGTCCGAAGGGCCGCCAGCACCTCCTCCTCAATCTTCCACATAACTGCTCCCACGACGCAGTTCCGGGGGAGAATTGTCTCGGTCTTGGACCCACTCTCCTCCGTCTTGGAGAACATCCGGGACAAGGCGTCCGCCTTGCCGTTCTTAGATCCAGGTCGGAACGTCAGGGAAAACTTGAATCGTCCGAAAAACAACGCCCACCTGGCCTGACGGGAGTTGAGACGTTTAGCCGATTGCACGTAAGCAAGATTCTTGTGGTCAGTCCAGACAGTAAACGGTTGCGCCGCCCCCTCCAACCAGTGGCGCCACTCCTCCAAGGCAAGTTTCACCGCGAGAAGCTCCCGGTTACCCACATCGTAATTCCTCTCCGCAGGCGAAAGGCGACGAGAGTAGTAGGCGCAGGGATGGAGTTTACTGTCCGTGGAGCATCGCTGCGACAGGATGGCGCCAACTCCCACATCAGACGCGTCCACTTCAACGACGAACTGACGGCCCGTGTCCGGTTGAGAGAGAGAATCGGTGCGTTGGTGAATCGCCTCTTCAAATCCAGAAACGCTCGATCCGCCTCCGGATTCCACTTGAAGGTCCTGATACTGGAAGTCAAGGCAGTTAACGGAGCGGCCACACGGCTGTAATCCCGGATGAATCTGCGGTAGAAATTCGCAAACCCCAAAAATCTCTGGAGCTGCAATCTCGTACCGGGCTGGGCCCATTCCAGAACCGCTCTAACCTTCTCCTGGTCCATCCTAATCTCTCCCCTGGAGATGATGTACCCGAGAAAGGATGTCGTGTGGGCGTGAAACTCGCACTTCTCGGCCTTCACGAACAGGCGATTCTCCAACAATCGCTGCAGAACCTGCCGGACATGCTGGACGTGGTCGGAAGGTTCCTTCGAGAAGATCAGAATGTCATCCAGGTAAACAAACACAAAGAGACCGATCATATCTCTCAGGACGTCGTTCACCATACTCTGGAATACCGCTGGAGCATTGGTCAGTCCAAACGGCATCACCTGATACTCGAAGTGACCCATCGGTGTATTGAAACCCGTCAACCACTCGTCCCCCTCTCTGATCCGGACCATGTGATACGCATTGCGTAGGTCTAGCTTGGTGAATACCGTAGCACCCTGTAAGGAGTCGAAGGCAGAACTCATCAATGGCAGGGGATACTTGTTCTTGACCGTGATGTCATTCAACCCCCGATAATCAATACACGGTCGAAGAGAACCATCCTTCTTACCCACAAAGAAGAATCCTGCCCCCAGGGGTGATGACGAGGGACGAATGAGACCAGCCGCTAGGGACTCCTTGATGTAGGTCTCCAACGCCTCACGTTCAGGTCGGGAGATACTGTATAACCTTCCCTTGGGGTAGACAGCTCCCGGGAACAGGTTGATGGCACAATCATATGGTCGGTGGGGAGGGAGTGACAGAGCCTTCTGCTTACTGAAAACCTCCCCCAAATCGTGATATGTCTCGGGAACCAGGGACAAATCTGGGGGTTTAGCCTCAATCACCTGACTGGGAACCGAATGGGGGCAGGCAGTCTTGAGACAGTTAGCATGACAATCAAGGCTCCAACTCGTTACCTTGCCCGTCACCCAATCGAACGTGGGATTGTGTTCCTTCAGCCAGGGGTATCCAAGGACCAGAGGAACATGGGAAGACGGCAGAATGAAGAATGAAATCATCTCAGAATGATTCCCCGACAACCGCATCTTAACCGGTTCAGTCCTCATCGTGATACGTGCCAGACTACTGCCGTTCAGAGTGGTCGCTTCAATGGCTTCCGGCAATTGCTCCTTGGAAAGCCCCAGCTGTTCCACCAACTCGGCATCAAGAAAGCTTCCATCGGCACCTGAATCGATAAAAGCGTTAATCGCTAAGCTTTGATTCCTGTTCACAAGGGTAGCCGGGAAACGGGGTCTGACAGAGGTACTGAGAGGTTGAAACTGGCTCGCTAAAAGTCCTCCCAACTTTAGCGAGCCGGGCAGTTTGACGACCGCCGGGAACAAGTGGAGATGTAATGTCCCGAGCGACCACAGTAGAGGCAGCAGTTGGTCTTACGTCTATGTTGACGCTCCTCCTTGGTTAACCCGTGCCGCCCCACTTGCATGGGTTCAGAATCGGGAGAGAGGTCCTCTCCACTAATCCTTTGTGGTGGCGAATGATCGACGTGTTCTGGTCCACCACCCGACCCGACTGGGAACTGAGAAGCTGATCGATTGGACGGACCCCATTGCTTCTCCCTCCTTCGCTCTCGGACTCGATTATCCACCCGAATAGACAAGGCTACCAAGCTGTCCAGGTCACTAGGCTCGGATAGGAGATCAACTCATCCTTGAGCTGCTCCGACAGACCCTGGTAAAAGGCCGCTTGCAGAGACTCCTCGTTCCACCCACTCTCCACAGCCAACGTCTTGAACTCGATCACGAAGTCGGCCACGCTGCGAGTTCCTTGGTGAAGTGAAAACAGGCGCCTAGCTGCGTCCCTCCCTCGGACGGAATGGTCGAAGAGCTTCCTCATCTCGGCCGTGAACCCCTGGTATGAAGCCATGCAGGGATCCTGTCGTTCCCAAACGGCTGAAGCCCACTCCAGCGCTCGACCACGCAGCAACTCAATCACAAAGGCTATCCTAGCCTTGTCTGTGGCATAAGAGTAGGGCTGTAGATCGAACACTAATCCACACTGCATAAGGAAGGAACGGCATCTTCCCAGCTCCCCCTCATATTTATCCGGCGTCGGAACCTTGGGCTCACGGAGGGACACAACTTCAGAAGCGGCAGGCGAGATGGGTGAAACCGGTAGTGGATCCTCCACCGGACACTTGCGTTGGTTCTGGACCTCCGTCAGACCGGTAGAAAGGTTCCGAACTGACAACGCGATCTCCTGTAGTACCGTGCTATGATGGCCCAACATCTTCTCCTGCTGGGTAATGGCATGGCGAACAGAGTCCAGGTCCGCTGGGTTCATTACTGGCCGGATCGTTCTGTCACGGTTTACTAAGCCAGAACCCAGAAGCAGACCAGGACAAGGTACGTTGAGACAAAGGTGAGTGTTTATTTAACAGATTCCCGAGTGAGGCTGAATAATCCAGGGAACAGAGCGGGTGGCGTGGATGGGTTGTTGAGGGTGCAGTGGTTGGTCCGGTAATGGCTCGGCAGCCGCCCGACCATCAGGCAGAGGTTGGGAGAAGGTTCCGGGTGAGAGACTGCAGATAGAAACAAACGGAGGTAAGTACACGGCAAGCCAACAAGGTGCAAAACAACAAAACTAACACTAGTAGCTCAGAGGCTGATACGCTGACAAACATACTGTTCATGGCTAACGATCCGGCAGGAACTGGATGTTAGGCCAGAGCCTAAGAAGGGTGATGATCAGGACCAGGTGTGCAGATTGCTGATGGGATGCAGGTGCGGAAATCAAGAGCGCTCCCCGGAGCGTTCCCGAACCCTCGGGAAACTGGAGATCACGAACCGAAACACTAGTCACCAGACAGGACCCGACTCAGACTGCCGGGATCGTTACATGTTTCTTAGTGGGAATTTAAGTACTTAAGCATAACGTTTCCTACAGATTTCCTCATTGTTCTATTTAAAGTAATGTTCTCAAACTTTTCTGAGAACGTTAAGAAACAATGTTCTTCTGTTGGAATTTCAGTACTTCAGCATAACATTTTCAGCAGATTTCCTCGTGGTTCTATTTAAAGTCAGGTTCTCAAACTTTCCATAAAAACCACAAGAAAACATTAGTATTGTTCAAAGAACAGTTTTAATATTGCAGCTAGATTGTGGCTTTAATGTTGTCGATAGATTATGGCTTCTACCAATGTAACTGTCTGCATCATTTCCCAATCCCCCATATAGAGTACCAGTCAAAAGTTTGGACACATACTCATTCAAGGGTTTTTCTTTATTTTTACTATTTTCTAAATTGTAGAATAATAGTGAAGACATCAAAACTATGAAATAACACATATGGAATCATGTAGTAACCAAAAAAGTGTTAAACAAATCCAAATATATTTTATATTTGAGATTCTTCAAATAGCCACCCTTTGCCTTGATGACAGCTTTGCACACTCTTGGCATTCTCTCAACCAGCTTCAAGAGGTAGGGGGGGTATACAGAAGATAGCCCTATTTGGTAAAAGATCAAGTCCATATTATGGCAAGAACAGCTCAAATAAACAAAGAGAAACAACAGTCCATTACTTTAAGACATGAAGGTCAGTCAATATGGAACATTCCAAGCACTTTGAAAGTTTCTTCAAGTGCAGTCGCAAACCATCAAGCGCTATGATTAAACTGGCTCTCATGAGGACCGCCACAGGAATGGAAGACCCAGAGTTACCTCTGCTGCAGAGGATACGTCCATTAGAGTTACCAGCCTCAGAAATTGCAGCCCAAATAAATGCTTCACAGAGTTCAAGTAACAGACACATCTCAACATCAACTGTTCAGAGGACACTGTGAATCAGGCCTTCATGGTCGAATTGCTGCAAATAAGCCACTACTAAAGGACACCAATAAGAATAAGAGACTTGTTTGGGCCAAGAAACATGAGCAATGGACATTAGACCAGTGGAAATTTGTCCTTTGGTCTGGAGTCCAAATTGGAGATTTTTGGTTCCAACAGCCGTGGCTTTGTGAGACGCGGTGTGTGAACGGATGATCTTCGCATGTGTGTTTCCCACCGTAAAGCATGGAGGAGGAGGTGTTATGGTGTGGGGGTGCTTTGCTGGTGACACTGTCTGTGATTTATTTAGAATTCAAGGCACACTTAACCAGCATGGCTACCACAGCATTCTGCAGTGATACGCCATCCCATCTGGTTTGGGCTTAGTGGGACTATCATTTGTTTTTCAACAGGACAATGATGCAACACACCTCCAGGCTGTGTAGGGGCTATTTGACCAAGAAGGAGAGTGATGGAGTGCTGCATCAGATGACCCGGCCTCCACAATCCCCCGACCTCAACCCAATTGAGATGGTTTGGGATGAGTCGGACTGCAGAGTGAAGGAAAAGCAGCCAACAAGTGCTTAGCATATGTGGGAACTCCTTCAAGACTGTTGGAAAAGCATTCCAGGTGAAGCTGGTTGAGAGAACGCCAAGAGTGTGCAAAGCTGTCATCAAGGCAAATGGTGGCTATTTGAAGAATCTCAAATATAAAATATATTTGGATTTGTTTAACACTTTTTTGGTTACTACATGATTCCATATATGTTATTTCATAGTTTTGATGTCTTCACTATTATTCTACAATGTAGAAAATAGTAAAAATAAAGAAAAACCCTTGAATGAGTAGGTGTGTCCAAACTTTTGACTGGTACTGTATATATATGTGACTCATTTCAGGAAAGTAGGCGTATGTCGCACGTCATTACTTCACAGGAGCGGCATTAAAAACATAAACATTAGTTTTTTATCAAAATGCGTTTTTTGGCAGAAATGCCTTCTGGAACATGTGAACTTTCATGTTCCTTAATAACAAACTTGTATTCCATCCATAAGAATACAATTGTTAAATTACTAGGTTTAGCCACAGAGAAAGACAGGAACCTTCCCGCTAGCCATGACTGGCTGAGATAATGGATGGGCTGGACATGCGTTTGGATCGGGCTGCCATTACATTTTACATTTTAGTCATTTAGCAGACGCTCTTATCCAGAGCGACTTACAGTTAGTGAGTGTATACATTTTTTCATACCGGCCCCCCGTGGGAAACGAACCCACAACCCTGGCGTTGCAAGCGCCATGCTCTACCAACTGAGCTACACGGGGCCATGTAGCATGCTTCTGTCTATAACGTGAGCTGTTCAGTATGTGTTGACAGTCCTTTCTACCGCACCGTTTTAAAAATATATAACGTTAGCCATCGAGAACTACAAAAGTTTTGCTACTTTTCTCAACAACATTGATGCCCTGAATTTAGCAGGCGCTATCGACAGATCTGTTGGAAAAAGTGATGGGCTACTTTCTGCACAGAAAGTTTTTAATTACCTTAAAATAACCTATAATTTCCGTTCTCAGAAAGTTTACAAAACCTCCCAGGAAAACTTTCAGGGAACAACATTCTCAGAACATCCCTGCAACCTAAAAATGTGTGTTCCCAGAAAAGGCGAAATTTTCACTTCCATTCTCAGATCTTTTTTTTTTAAACGTTCAGTTTTACCGGTCAAGAAACGTATGAACTCGTTCCCAGAACCAATGGAAATCAAAAACTTACATTCCCACAACTTCCAGGGAACCAAATGTGCTAGCTGGGAATATACATACTTGCATACTCACAGATAAATATACACCCCCCACCACCACCACACACACACGCAGAGATTCCTCTCAGAGATGGTCAGTTGAATTAGGCGCTCTTGAAGCCTGATTATTCATTCTTCCGTAATGCAGCCTTCAGTGGCCATTAATTTAGTAGCAGCACTTTCCCTAGGGCTTATGTCTGCTTTACTTGGTATATAAACTCCCATATATATATATATATATATATATATATATATATTATCTCACATTTTCAGAGACGTGGGTTCTGAACCCATGGGCAGGTCCTGCCGTGTCAGGGTTTGGACCTTCCTCTTCCTGTTAGCAAGGCATTATTTTACACAGAACAAACCAAACCAGAATGCTTACACAGAACAAACCAAACCAGAATGCTTACACAGAACAAACCAAAACAGAATGCATGCAGCACTCCTCAATGCTGGAAACCCCTTCTCTTGTGGCGCAAACCAAATGTAAACTAATCTATCAACCTAAATGTGCACAGCTCAGTATTCTGCATGCATGTAAGACCAAGGGGGAGCTACTCATACAGTATATAAAGCAGAGTGGAGATGAGAGCCTACTCAAGGGTCGTGAAAACAAAATGAAAGGGAATTAATACAGTATGTACAAGCAGAGTCACACAGACGAGAGACAGAGAGAAAGACAGACAGAAACAGAGACAGACAGAAAATTAAACAGAGAGACACAATACACAGAGAGAGAGAGAGAGAGAGAGAGAGAGAGAGAGAGAGAGAGAGAGAGAGAGAGAGAGACAAAAATAGAAGGACAGAGACATACAGACAGAGAGAGACATAAAGGACCTTAGGCTTAGTTCCTGTAAGCTCTAAGGGGGTGAGAGATCTTACTCATCCACAGCAGGACTATTATGAATTTCCCACAAGTCTGTTGTTCAGGCTGCCGATAGTCCCATGTCATTTCACATCCCACTCCTACCCTTACCCTTACTCCCAGGACACAATCTCCTCAATTTCCCATCATCACCATCACAATCATTAACAGGACATTTTATCATCATAAAACTAAACTGTTGTTTTTAGCATTTGTTCAATAAAAATAAAAAAAAGTTCCTGGCCTAAGTTTTTTTCCACCGAGTTCTTATTTTCTTATTTTTGACAGAATGTGACATAAGCCCATCACACCACTCCCCTGGGTCCCTCTTGGTTATTTGTGTGTGAAGATCTGCGATGTGGCTCCTTAAAATGTGGCACATTTGTGCCTTCTGATCTCATCTGACTGAGTTTGAAAAGAACGGTGGTGCCAAAACAGTGCTGATTTGTGCAGATGAGGACAGTCCTGAGGGAGCCCTCTGCACACGCGCTCTATTGATTTCCCAACAGAGGTTACCTCAGGGACCAGGGGTCAGAGCCGTGTGCCCTTGCACAGATCTCCGTCCTTCTGGGGTGAGAGAA
This sequence comes from Coregonus clupeaformis, assembly GCF_020615455.1. Classification (NCBI taxonomy): domain Eukaryota; kingdom Metazoa; phylum Chordata; class Actinopteri; order Salmoniformes; family Salmonidae; genus Coregonus; species Coregonus clupeaformis. The sequence continues at coordinate 40,902,566 of NC_059204.1, forward strand.
GCAACACAACATCCTGGGAAGACTTGTCACACGTGTGATGTGTCAACGTGTGGATTTCTGTGATTTCCCCTGACGGATTTATTACAATATTCATATGACATACGGCAAATGTGATTTTTTTGTGCAGTGAGTATATCCTATTAAAGCACAAGCAGTTCATATTTTTTCAAAGACGTCAGAGCAGATGATACACTACATGACCAAAAATATGTGGACATCTGCTCGTCGAACATCTCATTCCAAAATCATGGGCATTAATATCGAGTTGGTCCCCCCTTTGCTGCTATAACAGCCTCCACTCTTCTGGGAAGGCTTTCCATTAGATGTTGGAACATTGCTGCGGGGACTGTCTTCCATTCAGCCACAAGAGCATTAGTGAGGTCGGGCACTGATGTTGGGCTCGCAGTCGGCGTTCCAATTCATCCCAAAGGTGTTCGATGGCGTTGAGGTCAGGGCTCTGTGCAGGCCAGTCAAGTTCTTCCACACCAATCTCGACAAACCATTTCTGTATGGACCTCGCTTTGTGCACGGAGGTATTGTCATGCTGAAACAGGAAAGGGCTTTTCCCAAACTGTTGCCACAAAGTTGGATGCACAGAATCGTCTAGAATGTCATTGTATGCTGTAGCGTTAAGATTTCCCTTCCCTGAAACTGAGCCTTGCCCGAACCATAAAAAACTGCCCCAGAACATTATTCCTCCTCCACCAAACTTTATAGTTGGTTACTATGGTAGTGTTCTCCTGGCATCCGCCAAACCCAGATTCGTCCATCGGACTGCTCCAGAGTCCAATGACGGCGAGGTTAACACGACTCCAGCCGACGCTTGGCATTGCGCATGGTAATCTTAGGCTTGTGTGCAGCTGCTCGGCCATGAGCAGTTCTTGTGCTGACGTTGCTTCCAAAGGCAGTTTGGAACTCGGTAGTGAGTGTTGCAACCGAGGACAGATTTTTTACGCACTACGCGCTTCAGCACTCGGCTGTCCCATTCTGTGAGCTTGTGTGGCCTGCCACTTCACAGCTGAGCCGTTGTTGCTCCTAGATGTTTCCATTTCACAATAACAGCACTTACAGTTGACCGGGGCAGCTCTAGCAGGGCAGAAATTTGATGAACTGACTTGTTGGAAAGATGGCATCCTATGACAGTGCCACATTGAAAGTCTCTGAGCTCTTCAGTAAGGCCATTCTACTGCCAATGTTTGTCTATGGAGATTGCATGGCTGTGTGCTCGATTTCATACACCTGTCAGCAAAAGGTGTGGCTGAAATAGCCGAATCCATAGTGTAACTAGTCTAACTTCATGTTGTATGAAATTAAAATAATGCTTAATCCAATGTCGTTTACAAGTCTTGTTTATGCCTGCATTTGTGTTTTTACGCGCTTTTATTCTGTAAAAATTAGCTAAAATTCATTGCCGTTTCTATTTGTCCTCTACATACTTGCCCTTGGCGGGGCAACTTGAGTGGAGACTGTGAGACTGAAAAGTATCCTGGGACATCTGAGAGATGTGAGAGATGGCCCATTGGGATGTTTACAGAGTGGGAGAGAGGAGGGACACAGCCTCACATTGGTTCTGTTTTCTCTTCAGGTAGAGGGCATCAGAACCCACTAAATCATTCCACACAAACTGCCAGCACAGAAGTGACGCACAACTGTCTGTCTCCACATTTATCATGTAATAAAAGCCAAGAGAGGGGAATAAAGAAAGAATGGTACATTTCACGGCACACGGAATTGATCAATTTTGTCACATAGCAGTACATGAAGTGCTGTTCATTGGTCCAGTAGTTTAGTATCATTCCATACTCCATCAATGTCATTTCCCTGTTCAAAAGCAGTCTATATGCCTCTCTGTCTGGTGCGTCAATGGTTTATAAAGTGCTGCCTAATAGAAGTTAGTTTCATGCAGGTTCAGCAGTAATGATTTTCTTGGTCTACTGACTTTGTTCACAATGTCTTAAAAAAAACATGTTTTCCCCCGGAGCCAGGATGCATAATTTTTACAAAACTAATTTGTCCCCAAGCTGCTAACATACAGTATCTGCCTTGTCTTGCCGTTCTAAGTGCTGCGGGAAAAGCAGGACCTGAAGGACAGGATTGATTTATGAATCTACCTCCCTCTGCCCAGAGGTATTGATAGACCACTCGTCACATCGCTTCTCATTGCCAATATTGATTGGCCCGTATTTCAGGTTGGGCGGCTGTGACCTCAGACACTGTTACAGATTGCCTGACTGTCACTCACTCCAGTTTGGGGTCATACCTCCTCACCAAAGCCCATAATGTCAGCCGCATGAGAAGCACTCTGTAAATATTCAGGTGCATAATCACTCTCTCTTTCTCTCTCTTTCTCTGGACGACAGACTGCAGTCACTTTGCTTTTATTGCATTGTGAGTATTTTCTATTGAAAGGTAGGCAAACACTGAATGCCAACACAATCTTTACACAATGGATTGAACACACATACTGTAGTCTCCCCACATCAAGTAATGTGCTGTAGTGTATACTACTGTATAATTAACAGTAAATCAGTCAAATACAAATAGGTACCTTAGGTACAGATTCTACATAGGTCATTTTCTGTATATTATAAAATATGTTGCAGTTAGTACATAGACTGCAAGTAGTCTCAAAAACTCAATTAGCTGTGAAATCCAACTGGACTCAGCTAGGCCAGCCAATGCCCCCAGATATGCTCTGAGAGATTCTTATGGAGAACAGTGCTTGTTTCAATCTGGTTCAACCAGAGGCTAGTTATGTGAACCCTAGCAACCTCAGTTTTAAATGAAGATTTCTGGACATTTGCGTATTTTTGTGCACGATTACGTGTGTGTGCATGCATGCATGTATGTGTGTCTGTAATAGTTCTGAAAGCGTGACAGGTGTGGCAGGTGAAGCTGTTAGTTACCCACACAGCTGGCCATGCTGGGTCCACCTGCTCCCTCATTGGCAGGTGACGTGGTGGGGGCTGGCCGTCGCCATGGAGAACGGAAGGCCAGTGACAGGGCCACCTGGCGGCATCCTGGAGGACCACAGGGAGAGCAGGGGGAGAGCGTTTAGTACCCCAGGAGTAGTGAGCTCCGTCAGCAGCATCTCACCATCACATGGGAAGACTGGAACAGGATGCAACTGATAATTACCTTAATTAATTATCTCACTGGCTTTTAAAAGCCTGCACATTCACTCATTTTACCACAGGACTCAGTGGTATGCAGGCTCTGCGGGTGTGTGGGTGTGTATGTGTCTACACATGCAGTATAAGCCTCAATGGTCCAGAGTTATTTATGTCTTGCTTGCTAGCCTTTCATTTGAACGCCTCCTCTGAACCTCCCCTTCTAATGTGTCTGTACAGTACTAGCTCCTGTGATTCTGTATGCATCAGTGTGGATGTGTTGTTGTGTTTCTAATGCTACACTGAAGCCTCTAGTTATACCATGTTTGTACTGCCAGTCAGTGGCCACAACATGTGACTGCCAGGATCCCCGCTAGCAGGTACACATACAGGCACTCACTCACACCCACACACGCGTATACACGTGCACACACTCACGCACACTCAGTAGATGGCAGACAACACAAGGACCAGTGGATGACTAATGGCCTGAGCACCAGCAGCAGAGTGATGTGCACGCTGAAGAGAATGCTCCTGACTAAACAAATATCCTGAGGAGGAAGTGGCATTACCTCCTCTCGTAGATATGGTATCCAAGCAGAGACATGGTGGTGCACTGCACAGCGCATTTGATCCAATCCACGCGGATGCAGGTGAAAGAGAGGCACTGGATGCACAGTGACATGTTTCTGCTGAGGGAGGAGGCGTCAGGAGACATGGATGCATTCTAAAACCGGGGAAACCCCTGCACGAAGCACACACAGAGATTTTCCGTTTCACAAAAGAAGGCCTCACAGTGGTCGCAAAATGCATGGCATCCAATCGGCTCTCTTGAGTGAGGCGTGGGATAGTGCAGATTTCCTCTACAACAGCACGTTCATTGGCTCAGAGAGGAAAAGACAGCTCAATCCCATTCTGGGGGGAAGGGGGAGGTGAGGGGGGGACACAGCATGGAGAGAGATGCAGGGGACAGCATCGTAAAATGAAACGGTGTGGCAAAATACTGATCTCCACCTAAGTAACAATTAGAATGGACCAAGAAGGCATATAAAGCAGATAAGGGGACCATATTAGACAGTTAAGGCTTATAATACAGTTGCCATGGAGATGAGCAAATCTCCCAAGCCTCGTCATCTCTCTGACTCCTCCCGTGAACGCGGGGCTAAAAATAGACGTGGGCAGAGAACAAAGAGCTATTTTAAAAAAAAAAAGGAGAAAACTAGTTAAGAAGAAAGGATTGGGTTGAAAAAGAGGGGACACATGATGGGTGTGTGATGGTGTGTGGGAATCGTGACACAGCCATGCTCTGCTTTAAAATGGCGGGTCAGATTGAGTGATAGGAGCAGCCTGCTTGTCTGGGCAAGGAAATCCCATCATTACCACTTCCAGTTATTAAAGCAACAGAGCCGTCTGGGTCTGGCTGGGGTAGCACTGCCTCCTGGGCCCCAGCTGGGCCCACACACACTGGGGTCTGGCTGGGGTAGCACTGCCTCCTGGGCCCCAGCTGGGCCCACACACACTGGGGTCTGGCTTGGGTATCACTGCCTCCTGGGCCCCAGCTGGGCCCACACACACTAAGATGTCTACACTTCTATAGCATAAACACAATCACTACACTGTATATAGTCCATGATGACTATAGTATGTAGCATACAGTCCCGAACACAGCATATAAAGGGTCATTATGCATAAGACTGTGACATAGATTGTATGATCCTTCATAAACAAGTACTGTAGTTCTGAAAAATTAATACACAGCATTGTGATGTTTTTGTTTCAAATTGGCACTTAATTGATTAGTGTTACACTTAAGTCAGGATTTCAAAGTCTAAATCACTCTGATTCAAAGGCCAGAATGAACATCAGCAGGTTTGAGTCCCTCCGGGAGTTTGGTTTGACAGCCCTGCTGCTGCTTTAGACTATGCAGCTGATATACACTGAGTGTAGAATGCATTAGGAGCACCTTCCTAATATTGAGTTGCACCCCCTTTTGCCCTCAGAACAGCCTTAATTCGTTGGGGCATGGACTCTACAAGGTGTCGAAAGCGTTCCACAGGGATGCTGGCCCATATTGACTTCAATGCGTCCCACAGTTATGTCAAGTTTGGGTGGTGGACCATTCTTGATACACACAGGAAACTGTTGCGCGTCAAAAACCCAGCAGCGTTGCAGTTCTTGACACGCTCAAACCGGTATGCCTGGCACCTAGTACCATACCCAGTTCAAAGGCACTTAAATATTTTGTTTTGGCCATTCACCCTCTGAATGGCACACATACACAATCCATGTCTCAATTTTCTCAAGGCTTAAAATTCCCTCTTTAGCCTGTCTCCTCCCCTTCATCTACACTGATTGAAGTGGATTTAACAAGTGACATCAATAAGGGATCATAGCTTTCACCTGGATTCACCTGGTCAGTCTAAGTCATGTTCCTAATGTGTTATACACTAAGTAGGCCAACAAAGCCCTCAAATAATGCCAGAACCATACAGAAACGCTAGCCACATTCAATGACATATTCGGTGGTATGACTCATCAAGCGCTTTACTTTTAATTTGTAATATTTCATCTAATATGTCACAGTCAGATTGTGAGATATAGCACTGGACAGTTCCCTCTCAGGGTCACACAGAGTTGCAGCTGGCTCTGACTGACGGGACACTGCTAATGGGACGCCCAAACCCATCTGCTGCTCCCGCTCCACTCCTGTCCCCTTGCCTACCCCCCTCCCCTCCATTCCTGTCCCCCTGCCTACCCCCCTCCCCTCCCTGTGCCAACCTCTGAGCTACTGGGATTCCTGAGTTCCACCACAGTTTGGCCCCCTCCTACTGCACCACAGTTTTATTTACAGACACATCCACAATGCCCCAATAACTTTGCTTACTTCCAATACGCCACAAGGCACGGCTAAAAAATGGCCAGCTGGTAGATAGAGTATATCAGTGGGCTAATGAAGCCAGAGCTGGGGGAGAAAAATACTTCTCATCTAAGCTGCTATAAGTCCACCACCTCCATTTTTCACTATGCCTACTTTATTAGGAAGAGTCTGTAAGCGTGAAGAATGAACGGCACTTCAGTGTATCGCCCACAGCAGCACTCAGCCAAGCACTATCTGGCTGATTATCTTGGGGTGGATCTCATGCTCTGAGGTTTGGTAATGGATTATCATCACTATTGCCAGTTGTCATTTCATTAATGCCCCCTCATTGAGAATTTGAGAAAACCAGAATTGTATGTCATTTCTATTTAAGCACAAAAAAAGTTTGTAATTAACAACATTTTACACACTAGATATGTATTATTTGTATGAAACGAACAAATTGTTGTTTCCTCTCTGTCTGCTGTGATGATAACGTATGGCTCTCCCCTAGAGCATTAAAAAACACTCTCCCCCCTCCCCCCCAATTCCTAAAGTATCCGTCTCCCCTGTAGCCTCTATGACGGCCTCTTTTCTCAGCAGCCATCACTCCCTTGTCTGCATCACGAGTTATGATGATTATCCTGATGTGGGTGCATCTCCAGTTCCTCATTCCTCCATCCTCCGGAGTCCTACTGCTGCTGCTTAGCTGAGCAGTACATTGATTAAATCTGCCTCAGCAGCACCGCCTGCTGGATACTCCCGTGGCAAAAAAGCCCTGGAAAAATAACCATCCAGCCCTCATGTTTTTCTGACTGCCTGCTGCCTGCAATTCCACCACGGTCCTCTGGAGGGTGTCTCAACCCTCTGTCCTCCGCCCTCACAGCTAGGCTACATTGTTTTAGTTTGGACGTGCAGACAGGCACACAGAACAGCGGGAACGTTTCCCTAGTCAGCGCCATTATTAGTGCAATGCCCCTTAAAGTGTTTCTCTGTGCTACCCAATGGGATGGGGTTCTACCCCTCTCCCCCTTTCTCCTTCTCCCTTCCCCATGGGCTAGGTCCGTCTGCTGTGCGCTGCTCTGCGGCCCGTCCCGTGCCCCCTGCCCTCGTGCTTGGAACCTCGTGCGCCCACCGCTATCTCAGTGGATAAAGCTGGAGAACTGCAGGACAATCCCATTGTGCTGGCCTCTGATTAGAGGTTATTTCCTCTCCACCACAGCCATGTGGTCGCAAATAACTGCAGAGAGAGAGAGAGAAATCCTTAAGTGAGAGGAGAGTGAGAGAGAGCTGAATGGACTCTAATCCCGGCCAGTGATTATTTTCACAGGGTTTCTTGACCAACAGAGGGAGAGCCTTTCTTTTATTTTTTTTATTGTGTGATGAAACAGACTCATACTGTGCCTGTAGGGGTTTTTCTACAGTATGCACACCAGAACAATAACAACATAGAAAGACTGATGCAGAATATGTCCAGGCATGGAACCATGCTGCATATTCAGGAAGTGGACTAAACACCCAAATTATACAGTCCGATATTAGGTATGGACATACTGATTATTAAGGAGAAAGAAAATCAACTAGAAATGTAGTCTAGTGTTTTTATTTCAAGGGATGTAGTGCAAAGACATAATGACATTTAACTGCAAGCGAATAATGTTTGGGATTTAATTACAAGTTTGATGTACATGCATTAAAAAAGTCTGCATCATCTTGTTATATTTAAACATGGATTCTGGAAATAGTTAGAGTAAAGCCAATGGAAACAGGTTCTGGAAATAGTATGGTGATGCAGTCTTATGTAGCCTATAGCTTTGTAAGCAACCCTGAAGCAATATTCTTATCTTATGGAAAGAAAAACAAAAGTAGGTTACCTCTACAAGGTTGTCAAGGAAGCAGAAAACAAAGTTAATACACAGTGCGTTTGGAAAGTATTCAGACCCCTTGACTTTTTCCACATTTTGTTACGTTACAGCCTTGTTCTAAAATTGATTAAATTGTCTACACACAATACCCCATAAATCTTAGCAAATTTATAAAAAATAAAAAAACTGAAATATCACATTTACATAAGCATTCAGATCCTTTACTCAGTACTTTGTTGAAGCACCTTTGAAAGCGATTACAGCCTCAAGTCTTATTGGGTAGAGTGCCTTGTAAAAGTAGTCATCCCCATTGGCGTTTTTCCTATATTATTGCAGTACAACCTGTAATTTAAATTGATTTTTATTTGGATTTCATGTAATGGACATACACAAAATAGTCCAAATTGGTGAAGTGAAATGAAAAAGATAACTTATTTCAAAAAATTCTAAAAAATAAATAATGAAAAGTGGTGCTTGCATATGTATTCACCCCCTTTGCTATGAAGCTCCTAAATAACATCTGGTGCAACCAATTACCTTCAGAAGTCACATAATTAGTTAAATAAAGTCCACCTGTGTGCAATCAAAGTGTCACATGATCTCAGTATATATACACCTGTTGTGAAAGGCCCCAGAGTCTGCAACACCACTAAGCAAGGGGCACCACCAAGCAAGCGGCCCCATGAAGACCAAGGAGCTCTCCAAACAGGTCAGGGACAAAGTTGTGGAGAAGAACAGATCAGAGTTGGGTTATAAAAAAATATCTGAAACTTTGAACATCCCACAGAGCACCATTAAATCCATTATTAAAAAATGGAAAGAATATGGCACCACAACAAACCTGCCAAGAGAGGGCCGCCCACCAACACTCACGGACCAGGCAAGGGGGCATTAATCAGAGAGGCAACAAAGAGACCAAAGAAAACCCTGAAGGAGCTGCAAAGCTCCACAGCGGAGCTTGGAGTATCTGTCCATAGGACCACTTTAAGCCGTACACTCCACAGAGCTGGGCTTTACGGAAGAGTGGCTTAAATAAAAAAATAATAAGCAAACACGTTTGGTGTTCGCCAAAAGCCCCAAACATATGGAAGAAGGTACTCTGGTCAGATGAGACTAAAATTGAGCTTTTTGGCCATCAAGGAAAACGCTATGTCTGGCACAAACCCATCACCTCTCATCACCCCGAGAAAACCATCCCCACAGTGAAGCATGGTGGTGGCAGCATCATGCTGTGGGGATGTTTTTCATCGGCAGGGACTGAGAAACTGGTCAGAATTGAAGGAATAATGGATGGCGCTAAATACAGGGAAATTCTTGAGGGAAACCTGTTTCAGTCTTCCAGAGATTTGAGACTGGGACGGAGGTTCACCTTCCAGCAGGACAATGACCCTAAGCATACTGCTAAAGCAACACTCGAGTGGTTTAAGGGGAAACATTTAAATGTCTTGGAATGCCCTAGTCAAAGCCCAGACCTAAATCCAATTGAGAATCTGTGGTATGACTTAAAGATTGCTGTACACCAGCGGAACCCATCCAACTTGAAGGAGCTGGAGCAGTTTTGCCTTGCAGAATGGGCAAAAATCCCAGTGGCTAGATGTGCCAAGCTTATAGAGACATACCCCAAGAGACTGCAGCTGTAATTGCTGCAAAAGGTGGCTCTACAAAGTATTGACTTTGTGGGATGAATAGTTATGCATGCTCAAGTTTTCTGTTTTTTTGTCTTATTTGTTGTTTGTTTCACCCCAAAAAATATTTTGCATCTTCAAAGTGGTAGGCATGTTGTGTAAATCAAATTATACAAACCCCCCAAAAATCAATTTTAATTCCAGGTTGTAAGGCAACAAAATAGGAAAAATGCCAAGAGGGGTGAATACTTTCGCAAGCCACTGTATGACGCTACAAGCTTGGCACACCTGTATTTGGGGAGTTTCTCCCATTCTTCTCTGTAGATCCTCTCAAGCTCTGTCAGGTTGGATGGGGAGCGTCGCTGCACAGCTATTTTAATGTCTCTCCAGAAATGTTTGATCGGGTTCAAGTCCAGGCTCTGGCTTTGCCACTCAAGGACATACAGAGACTTGTCCCGAAGCCACTCCTGCAATGTCTTGGCTGTGTGCTTAGGGACGTTGCCCTGTTGGAAGGTGAACCTTCACCCCAGTCTGAGGTCCTGAGTGCTCTGGAGCAGGTTTTCATCAAGGATCTGTCTGTACTTTGCTCAATTAATATTTCCTTCGATCCTGACTAGTCTCCCAGTCCCTGCCGCTGAAAGCCTTCCCCACAGCATGATGCTGCCACCACCATGCTTCACCGTAGTGATGGTGCCAGGTTTCCTCCAGACGTGACGCTTGGCATTCAGGCCAAAGAGTTCAATCTAGGTTTCATCAGACCAGAGAATCTTGTTTCTCATGGTCAGAGTCTTTAGGTGCCTTTTAGCTAACTCCAAGTGGGCTGTCATGTGCTTTTTACTGAGGAGTGGCTTCCGTCTGGCCACTCTACCATAAAGGCCTGATTGGTGGAGTGCTGCAGAGATGGTTGTCCTTCTGGAAGGTTCTCCGATCTCCACAGAGGAACTCTGGAGCTCTGTCAGAGTGACTATCGGGTTCTTGGTCACCTCCCTGACCAAGGCCCTTCTCCCCGGATTGCTCAGTTTGGCCGGGCGTCCAGCTCTAGGAAGAGTCTTGGTGGTTCCAAACCATTTAAGAATGATGGAGGCCACTGTGTTCTTCAATGCTGCAGAAATGTTTTGGTACCCTTCCCCAGATCTGTGCCTTAACACAATCCTGTCTCTGAGCTCTACGTACAATTCCTTCGACCTCATGGCTTGGTTTTTGCTCTGATATGCACTGTCAACTGTGGGACCTTATATAGACAGGTGTGTGCCTTTCCAAATAATGTCCAATCAATTGAATTTACCACAGGTGGTCTCCAATCAAGTTGTAGAAACATCTCAAGGATGATCAATGGAACCAGGATGCACCTGAGCTCAATTTCAAGTATCATAGCAAAGGGTCTGAATACTTATGTAAATAAGGTATTTCTGTTGTTGTTTTCTTATACATTTGCAAAAATGTATAAATCCCTGTTTTCGCTTCATCATTATGGGGTATTGTGTGTAGATTGATGAGAAAAATAAATAACGTAACAAAATGTGGAAAACGTCAAGGGGTCTGAATACTTTCCGAATGCAATGTTTATGGACATGTTTAATGTTTATTTCTAATACCCCTCAGCATCCCTTTGTCAGACAGCCCACAATAAAAGGCTGCTTCAGGGGTGAACTCTGACAATAAATAAAAAGGATAATTGATCATGAATGAAGTTAGTTTCAATTGTCTGCCTCCCAAGTGGCACAGCAGTCTAATGCACTACATCGCAGTGCTTGAGGCATCACTACAGACCCGGGTTCGATCCCAGGCTGTGTCACAGCCGGCCGTGACCGGAAGAACCATGAGGCGGCAAACAATTGGCCCGGTGTCGTCCAGGTTAGGGGAGGGTTTTGCCGGCCAGGATTTCCTTGTCCCATCGCGCTCTAGCGACTCCTTGTGGTGGGCCGGATGCCTGCAAGCTGACTTCGGTCACCAGCTGGACGGTGTTTCCTCCGACACATTGGTGCGGCTGGCTTGCGGGTTAAGCGAGCAGTGTGTCAAGTAGCAGTGCGGCTTGGCAGGGTCGTGTTTCGGAGGACGCATGGCTCGACCTTCGCCTCTCCCGAGTCCGTAGGGGAGTTGCAGCGATAGGACAAGACTGTAACTACCAATCGGATATCACGAAATTGGCGAGAAAAATGAATTAGTATCATTTGCACAGCTAAAAATGCAACACAGAGAAAGACATGAATGATGCAGACATGTTCATATTCTTTATCTTCTCAGTTCCTGACCCCAGCTGACCCATGCCTCACAGGATTTCTGCCATCGATGCCACTGCTGCTGCTACTGCCGCTGCTGTTGCATCATGGGAAAGCATTCACTATTATTCTATTCGTCTATGATCTCAGGGAGGTTTTCCAGGTTCACACCTCCTCCAGAAACACTAACAGTCTCCTCCATTTGGGGTCAGCCATTTGCAAGGGGTCAGGCATGGTGAGCATAGGCTTTTCCCTTATGTTTATGACTAATGCCCCTGATTTAACATTATGTCAGGGTCTTTGTGAGAAATGTTGTAAGCAACTCTGCCCAGGGCTTCCAGTGATAAAACTGTCATCTTCAATAAGTCTCTCACAAAGAGAAAAACAGAACAGAAAAACAGAACACTCTGAAAGTTTCACTTCGACCAAGTGCCTCCTAAGCATGAAGTGCAATTTGAATATATTTTCCTGTCTACAATGAGAATGGTTTACTAGGAGGTGACAAACAAGCATGGTAATGTACTGTAGTATAAAGAGCTCGCTCTCCTCCCCTCAGAGTCAGTATGAAGGCTGTCTAAGGCGTTGTGGGACCTGAGATCAGAGGGAATGTTTGAGTTGAGTATGACCTGGCTGTGGAGCTCACATCCTGTATTTCCTCCTACTCAAACTCCAACAGCCGCTTCACTAAATCTACCTGTGTACAGAACTGCAAAACTTCAAGATACATCCCTGAGCCAGGAGATTTCTCTTTGAGGAATCCCAGGTTTTGAAGTGAATGAATCAGAAAACAAATCCATCCAGGGGAATAAAAGTTTCTGTGAGTGGGCACTATTTACAGGTGATTTACTTAATCTCACAGCATAGAACATTGTCTTTATATCAGGGAGGATAATTGACTCCAAAGATCGATACTTATTTGGTCATTTTGATTGCATTACTTGGCAAATTAGGGAATTTGAGCTGAACGATAAATGAAAAGCTCTGTCAATTGTCAGGAGTAACACACACACATAAACACACACACACTAAAGCTTCCTGGCTCCTCTGCAGTGCTTCCCATCTCATCTTAGTATTCAGGCTGCATTGGCACGCATGATTAAATGATCATGTGGGTTGAGCTCCAGCAAGACGATTGGAGATAATGATACTGTAGTAATGGCCGAGAAGAGGAAGAGGAAGAGGTGGAGGAGGGAGAATATGAAGAAGTAGAAGAGGAGTGGTAAAGTAATGTGAGAAGGAAGAATGAGGCCAAGGCTAATCCCCAACATTATGATTAGGGGGAGAGGGAGAAACTGCATAACTAACTAAAATCCCATGAAGTCCTAAAAATAATAGGATATTTGCCTGTGCTTTGTGGACTTTTCCACTTTTTCAGAGAAGCGTTTATTTTGGTAAACTGCCAAACATGAAAACATATTCAGACTAAAAGCTTACTAGGACCCCCTTGTCTTTACCAACGCTTCATCAATGCTTATGGGACTATTATAACTCTCCATGATTACAGTATGTGTTAGAGCATGCATGTACATGCATATATTCTGGTTCTGTGCGTGTCTATAGAGTGTGTGTCTATATGTGCGTGTGTGTGTGTGTGTGTGTGTGTGTCTTGACAGTGTGTGTCTGTGTGCAGATGTCTTTGTTGTGCAGTGAATGCGGAACAACAAGCCAGCAGCAAACCCAACAGGAGAAAAGCCAGAACCCAGCTATCTTGAAGGACTGCGGTATGAAATGATTTGCATAAGCCTCCTTTCATCTGAAAGCTGGGAAGAAGTTTATGAACCCCTTTATATATTTACTATTTCGCTGTGCCAAAGACCTATTTTTGCTAGAATACAATAGCATCCTAGCTAAATGATTAAACCTTTTTCTGTGGCACACTAACTGAGGCAAAGGGAGTCACACTGGGCTCATGGGGCTGATTTATACCACATTCCCAGCATCTCACAGTCCTGCTCACTTAGATCGAATGAGGAGTCCAGGCCCATTTGTCATTGTGGCTGGCCAATGCCAGGGTAAAGCACCTGTACCAGTCTGCTGAACCTGCTCATTACATTCTCCCCTATGCTGTTGATGCACACACACACGCACTTCAAAATCTTCCCAGAAAATGTCTAGCTCTGCTCCACAAAGCATGTTATGGTTTTTGGCACAGGCTTGCATGCGAACGGCTGAAAATTCTTGATGAGGAAGTGCATGTCTTTCCCTTTGTGCTTTCTTGTGCGAATGTGCATCAACGTGGCTGTACATGCCATGCCGAACATGCACCTTGAGGTGGTTTACTGTGTGTGTGTGAGAGAGAGAGAGAGAGAGAGAGAGAGAGAGAGAGAGAGAGAGAGAGAGAGAGAGAGAGAGAGAGAGAGAGAGAGAGAGAGAGAGAGAGAGAAAATATTATGAGTGCTCCTAGGTGTAGCTCTAAACCAATAACTATCCTCCTTTACTGCTCACTGCTACAATTCATCCCCCACCCACCCAAAACCTGTTCAGGTGACTGCTGACAGAGGCTGTATTGGTCCTGTGGTTTCATATCAATACAGGAGATTCCAGAGCTGACATGAATGTGATGAGTGTATCCAGGCATGTGTGCTTCCCTCTTAATGATGACTTGGGGGTCCTGATGCTGTCCCTCCCTGTCAGCCTCTTCCTGCCTGCCACCAAGAAGATCTGCCTGGGTTCCAGTCTGAGGAGGAGGAGGCTACATACAAACCTTATTAGGCTGATTACTGCCAAGATAAGACCGCGCCAGTCTCGCTGTAACTCGCAGGTTGATATGAGCTGTCAAAGCAGCCAAAAATACTGTACAGCTGCACTGACTACAGCAAATGTTCAGAGGAGATTGAGTGTGGCAAAAGAGATGAGACTGAATCCTTCCCACTCTCTGGGTTTGTCTGGCCAAGCTGGCCAAGATGGCCTGATGTGGTGGGAAGGGCTGGATGCAGAAGGAAAAGTCATAGCACAATGCCTCACCCCCACCAGCACCCCCAACGGTGCTACTGCACACGCCGCTGTTGGGCAGCTCCATTTCAAAGGACAGCAGTCTAATGCACAGAGAAGGCTCTCATGTAATGTATATGCAGACACTCACTGTTGGCCCCAATGTACTATGCATACACTTACTATTAGTCCTGTGCTAGCCTATATGTCCCTGCTAGAATTCAGTTTGTACAGATTCTTACTTTATAAGCCTCATCAATCTTTGTCAACTCAGGCCATTTAAGTCCATTAAATAAGGCGTAAAAATGTACCAACTCAATTTCAACCAGATGTCAAATTGGTGCCTAAAATGTATTTCATTTAGTCATCTGGAAAGGAGGGGGGAAACAAGTCAAAAAAAATATCAATATCCATTTGTACACCCGAGGAAGGCAAGTGAGGGATAGGCTCGTTTAAACAGAGACAAATCTACAGGCTAGATTCAGAAATCACAATGTTAACAGAAGATTAAGCTATTCATCAGTCCAAACGCCACACAATGACATCACACCAGTGTCTCAGTCAGTGATAGTCTACGTTATGAAAACCTTTAGAGAGTTTTACTTTATTTCCTTCACTACTATCTTGCTGTAAGCTTTCTGCTGTGAACTGCAGGCAATATGAATTTACCCATAAATCATGAAACGCATGAACTGAATCTGCAACAAAGGGGCAGACAATATGTATGCAATAAATATTGAATAAGGTGGGGAAAACACAAAGAAATATGGGCAGAGCGGGCAGCTGGGATTGTCCAATAAATTATGTTTTAAATGTAGTGGAGATTAAAATAAGCTATGTGCTATGCATCACTTTTATCTGTTAAAAAGGGGTGCTTTTGAGGAAAGAAGACATGTACAATGTATTGTAATGCAATTCCTCAAACATTCAAAAGTAATGATTGTTGCAAATAATGGTATCACTAGTGATAGAAGAAATCTGAAAAATCTGAAAATTAAATAAAATACAGTAAGCAAGCACTGCACTTTCATGTGAAATAAACAATCATATAATGAAGGGACATACTTGCTATGTATCAACTTGTGACATCATTCCAGCAACACTCTTAGAAAAAAGGGTTCCAACGGGTTCTTTGGCTGTCCCCATAAGAGAACCCTTTTTGGTTCCAGGTATAACCCTTTTGGGTTCCATGTAGAACCCTCTGTGGAAATGAGTTTTATATGGAACCCAAAAGGGTTCTTCAAAGGGTTATCCTATGGGGACAGCCGAATAATCCTTTTAGGTTCTAGATAGCACCTTTTATTTTCTAAGAGTGAAGGAACTAGAGGAAAATAAAGTAACACTTCATTTGAACCCGCTGTCATAATACCTACGTACATAACCCTACCATAGGACTGACGTAACAGATGTCATATTAGGAATCATAACAACTGATGTCATCTCAATACTGTATGGCAATGGCATGAGATTGTGAAATTACAATTCTATGTCATTTGTCATAATTTAACATCAGCTGTTATGACTCTTCATGACATCTGTTATGTCAGTCCCATGACAGGGTTATACACTCTAAAGTATTACAATAGAGATTTCAAGTGGAGTGCAATTCTTACAATAGCATGATCAAGGTCAAGTTAAACTTGACCTCAACATACAATTAAATTGACAGCATTTGGCTAAGTGGGGAAAGACTGCCCTCAAATCGAATTGAAAAACCAATGATTACAGTACAAATGCAGTTAGTTTTGTTTCTAAGCTATAAAAGGCTTAGCTAATTCACTAGAGGTCTGTGACATGCTCTATAAACAAAAAAGGTTGTAACTAACATTCTTATTCCCCTGGCACTGTGTACAATAGATCACATCCATCTGCAAACTGAATATCGTTAGTGACACAAGCTTTGACCCAAAGACACTGGTTGGCAACTCATCATGGCATGTTAGTTTAATTACATCTCAGAAAATACACTCAGAATATGTCTTAATGATGGAGATGTTAATTTTGTGGCTTACTATATGGTAAGCACCTCTGCGGAATAAATTCTGAAGCATGAACAGTGTGTCTTTCCTGTTCATTGCAAAGCAACCACCATGTACTGTACTTCTCTCGCTCTACCACAGAGACTATGGCTGACATATCCCCTTACATCACTGTGCGCAAAATGCATAAATCAATACTTTGCATCAACTCCTTTTCAGGAAGTAAAATAAGGCTGGACTTTGAGGGAGAAACAACAATGTATAATGTAATGAGGGGGTGTGTTGTCGTGTCTATACAAGCCAATCAGCACTTTGTTTTGGAACCAGTCTCTTATAAAGGCCAATGATTTATGCTCCAGCATACTGCGATGGAGTTCCCTGTGGATTTAAAAGCGGTCAGAATCAAACACTGTCTGCCTGTCTGTTAACAGCCATCCTTCCTCTTGCCACCTGGCTCTAGCCGTGGACGTGTGGTCAGCTCTGATCCCTGCCCAGAGGTGTGCAGCATGAACAGCATCCCAGAGAGCCCATAGACAAACACAGGAGGAAAAGCTCCTCTGACCTTTGAGACAGAAATGTGGTCTTGAAGATTAGAGGTTTGGATCGAGTCAGTGAGTCGACTCACTTCAGAAAATGACCCAGTCATCCTCACATCTCACTCTCATGTCACCTCGGCTGCACGGCTTGAAGTACACCATCACCTATTTGCCACACGGCTTTGAGTGGAAGGCTCTGTCTGCCATAACTACCTATTGGAAGTGAATGCTATCTGCTGTCCTAGATAGATTTTCAACTGTCTTTTGATTATGCTGAGAAACAAGACCAAACACATGATTAAGCCTTTCAAATCAATGTCAAGAGGAATAACTTTTATTTTTGGAAGCCTGCATCTCTCTCATTCCAGTGACAATCTCTTTGATTTGCACTGGCAATGATCTTAAAAAATAATGTTTGATCAATAATATGAGAGAGAAACAGCACATCTTGGGTGAACTTCAGCACAATCAGACTGCTGAACTAGATGTAATGCCAGGTACAGTACATTTCAGAAGCAGTTGATGGGGTTCAATGGTTTGTAGTAAAATTATGACTGGTCTAAATAAACAGACTGGATGCGTGCAGAAATATCAACACAATAGTGCTACAATAAAAGTGTTTGGCTAATTAGCTAGAAAGTTCAACTCAGTTACCCTCATTTAACCCAGATTCACAAAATTACTCTTCAAGTGTGTGTAACTGCCATTTTAACTAAGTAATTACTCATGGAATATTCTCAGAAGACTATAAGCCTCCCTGCTGTAACCCTCACAATACAGTGAACTGCTTGCTGCCTCACTCCACTCTCTGCAAGCACAAGTTGAGTTCTTAGATGTCTTATAAGCCTCCACCTGTTCTAAACCAGTGGGGGAGAGGATGATTACTTTGATGTGTTCTGAGGCCTTTGTATTTCCTGTGGTCTTTTCAGCTGTGTTCACACATACATGACACATCAATAAAACATGAAGGAAACCTGTAGGCATGTGTAAGGAAAATATCTGGCAACCGTATATGCTTTATTTGTGTATGGTAGGACGGGCATACACAAATATGTGTATGCATGATTATGAATATGTATGATTATGTGCTGACAGTTGTATACTCTATGCAGTCCACGACTCCACACTAAATCATGATCCTTGTACATAGGTACTGCACATCCACTACCGAAGCAATTAATAGTGGGAAGCTAGGCTAGTACATTGGTATAATTGTAGAGAACAACATAATGGGTTGAACCACTAGAGTGTGGTGAGTTTTGAAAACAAGCTGAAGACAAGTGATTCAGACTGTAGCCATAGTAGTGAGTTCAGTCCTCTCTAGAATGCAGGGAAGGTAAAATACGTTTATTATTGTGCAGTGGGAAAACAAGTTTGTCAGTGGACTTCTGTTCAAAAACTGAGAAGAGCCTCTCCGACACTGACAGGGTTGTTTTTTATTGTGACTTTGGGACATACAGCTGTTTCAAATCAACACACACACACACACACACATACACACACACACACACACAGGGGGGTTGTGTGTTATTGTGACTTTGGGACATAGAGGTAAGTTGACTGTGCCTTTAAACAGCTTGGAAAATTCCAGAAAATGATGTCATGGCTTTAGAAGCTTCTGATAGGCTAATTGACATCATTTGAGTCAATTGGAGGTGTACCTGTAGATGTATTTCAAGGCCTACCTTCAAACTCAGTGCCTCTTTGCTTGACATCATGGAAAAATCAAAAGAAATCAGCCAAGACCTCAGAAAAAAAATTTGTAGACCTCCACAAGTCTGGTTCATCCTTGGGAGCAATTTCCAAAAGCCTGACGGTACCACGTTCATCTGTACAAACAATAGTACGCAAGTATAAACACCATTGGACCACGCAGCTGTCATATCGCTCAGGAAGGAGACGCGTTCTGTCTCCTAGAGATGAACGTACTTTGGTGCAAAAAGTGCAAATCAATCCCAGAACAACAGCAAAGGACCTTGTGAAGATGTTGGAGGAAACAGGTACCAAAGTATCTATATCCACAGTAAAACAAGTCCTATATCGACATAACCTGAAAGGCCGCTCAGCAAGGAAGAAGCCACTGCTCCAAAACCGCCATAAAAAAACCAGACTACGGTTTGCAACTGCACATGGGGACAAAGATCGTACTTTTTGGAGAAATGTCCTCTGATGAAACAAAAATAGAACTGTTTGGTCATAATGACCATCGTTATGTTTGGAGGAAAAGGGGTAGAACTTGCAAGCTGAAGAACACCATCCCAACCGTGAAGCACGGGGGTGGCAGCATCATGCTGTGGGGGCGCTTTGTTGCAGGAGGGACTGGTGCACTTCACAGAATAGATGGCATCATGAGGAAGGAAAATGATGTGGATATATTGAAGCAACATCTCAAGACATCAGTCAGGAAGTTAATGCTTGGTCGCAAATGGGTCATCCAAATGGACAATGACCCCACGCATACTTCCAAAGTTGTGGCAAAATGGCTTAAGGACAACAAAGTGAAGGTATTGGAGTGGCCATCACAAAGCCCTGACCTCAAGCCTATAGAAAATGTGTGTGCAGAACTGAAAAAGCGTGTGTGAGCAAGGAGGCCTACAAACCTGACTCAGTTACACCAGCTCTGTCAGGTGGAATGGGCCAAAATGTACCCAATTTATTGTGGGAAGCTTGTGGAAGGCTACCCGAAACGTTTGACCCAAGTTAAACAATTTAAAGGCGACGATACCAAATACTAATTGAGTGTATGTAAACTTCTGACCCACTGGGAATGTGATGAAAGAAATAAAAGCTGAAATAAATCATTCTCTCTACTATTATTCTGACATTTCACATTCTTAAAATAAAGTGGTGATCCTAACTGACCTAAGACAGGGAATTTTTACTAGGATTAAATGTCAGGAATTGTGAAAAACTGAGTTTAAATGTATTTGGCTAAGGTGTATGTAAACTTCCGACTTCAACTGTAGCCAGTGTGTGGTGGCTGCTTCTAAACTGATGATGATAGTCAGTTATAACCTCGTTCCCAGGCTAATTGTGCATAGGCTGAAGTGTTTGGTGGCAGCCTTGCTGCTTACCCCGAAACAGATTTGTCAATAGACATTTTAAGGTTGTTTTGTGACTGTTTTCCATATTCATTTAGGGCACATGTATGGTAGCAACAGTACTTGAAAATATGAGAAAACAGTGTTCTTGGAAATCCGCACCTGCTACTGTAGTTTCGGGTCGAGCATCAGTCCGCATCTAAGCAGGTGAGAGAAAACAGAGCCTGCAACCGCCGTGAGCGGCATACCAGCCTACCTGAGAGTGTTTACCGGTAACCGGTAGGCTACCCGGTGAGCCCTCAGCGGATGTCCACTGTCACCGGGTGTACGTGATGAGGGACGACGGGTTTAAAACACAGCTCTGGGGTGGGGAGATCGGCTGGTAGCCAGCACCAATCTGAGTGGGGTAGAAGGAGGGGGCGGGAAGGTTCGTTTGAAGAGGGCAGGCTTTCCACGATGACAACGCTTTCCCTCTCATAATTTCACCATAGTAAAAAAAAAAAACACTTCAAAATCCAGTGGACAAATAAGAATTTCCGGAGAAATCAGTTTGGCCAAAACAGCGCGTATTGACGCAAAGAAAATCAAAAGTCGGAAGAAAATAAGAGCAAGAAGAAACGTTGTTTTCTGGTGAGAATGTGTGTTTTGTGTGAGTCTGGTTGTCAGTCTATTGTTGTCCAATGTTTTGTGTATGTGTCAATGTTAAAATCATTGACAGGCATGGAAAACCATCGTCGATATGATATACTGCTATGTTTAATTCACAAGCAACAACCTGCTGTTTGTGTTGTGCACATAATTGGGTTAAGGTAACAGGTCTCCCCTTGCCTTAACGGCAGCGGAGAGAAGTGTATGCTGCCTCGGCTTTGAGGTGTTGCTGATGAGAGAATGCGGTGCTGTCATTAAATGAAAAGGTGTATTTGTTTTAAGTGGGAAAATGCACATTTACCTTCGGACTAGCCTATGTGTGATGTATATACTCACTTACGTCGGAATATGTTGAATTGACTTAGCCTACTCAGGACACTGTCTAATAACTGGCAATGCGACACCAACACCGAAAGCTGTAATGGTAGGCTACTTATCGTATTGAGAAATTAAACATACCTCTATTATTTTTTTATACTTTTAAATGTATCCAGACTTGCCAGATAGCCTTTTCCATTGTGATTTTGTCCAATTATTGGAAACAACAGATAATCACTGAACAGGTAGGATAGGCTACATATCGAATAACCTTGGAATATATCGAACATATATTATATTATCGAGGGTTACTCAGATTTCAGTGATTTATATTTAACCAAATTCTGGAAAATAAAACGCCATTATCAACTGGGATATTCACAAATAGGCTACAGTAATGGCATGCAAAAGATAGATCATGCTCTCCAAACTTCACGAACGAAAAAATATATAAATTAATATGTTATGTCAATGCGGGATGAAAATGAGTCAAGAGAAAACATATCTAATTTTAATGCAACTTAGATTTTCATCGAAGCACTCTCATCAATATTTGATTCAGAGGACCGACGTGCATCTGCTCACTGTGACTAAACACAAAGCTGTGCTGATTAGTTCGCTTAAAACAGGGTACAAGGCAATGATGCAGTTCATATACTGTGTGTGTGTGTGTGTGTTTGGGTAAAAAATACAATATTGAATGGGTCAGAAATAGGCCTATGTGATCATTGTACTTAAAACTAAACTGAAGCCTTAAAAAATATATATATAGTTGTCAGTGCAGATAAAAAATCACATGAAAGATTTCCAGTTACAACTTCCCAGTAATCAAAATTACATTGAAAATACGACTTTTAGACGTATTTTCCAGAAGCTGACAACACATTAATTTCAGTTGCTGAATGAAAGGTTAGATTGCATATTTTCCGGATGTCGAAAATAGGTCTTATATGGACGTTGAAAAGACGTCTTATAAAGACTTAAAAATACGTATTTTCCTGATCTTGAAAATATGCATTTTCCTGACATTGAAAATACGTATTTTCCGGACATTGGAGTCAGGTACATTTTAGGTCCTGAATGAAAGGTATAAAATGCGTATTTTCTGGAAGTTGAAAATATATAATTTACAGACATTGAAAATACATATTTATTTTCAGTCATTGATTCTATTCTATTAATGCTACCGTCTATCACATGCACTTTAAAACTGCCATTGATGATGTTCAAAGTAGTCAACATACAGAATAAACCAACAGACAACTTTCACTACAATAACGTTCTGAGTAACAGATTACAGATTTTCTCTTGCTATGACGTGAAATGTTGTTGTTTATCTGCCTTAGTTGAATGCACTGACTGTACGTCACTCTGGATAAGAGCGTCTGCTGAATGACCAAAATGTATATGTAAAACAAACAATTGCAAAGCATGCTGGGTATTATTCTAATGTTGTCCGTCCCAAAACAAGTACACATTTGATCAGTGCGGGACAGATCCAAATCTGAACGACTCATAGATGTCTAGAGTAGAATACAGTAGAGTACAGTTTGGTTTAATTCAGTAGAGTACAGTACAGTTTAGTTCAGTAGAGTACATTAGAGTAAAGTAGGGTACAATACAGTACACTATACTTTGCTTTTCTTTACTTTACTGTACTCTAGTGTGCTCTACTGTACTGTACTATACTCTACTTGTTTTACTATACTGTGTACTGTAATGAACTGTGCTCTACTGTACTGTGCTGTCCAAACTTGTGAAACATAAATGTCTATGATTGGTTCAGCTCTGAACCAATTATAGACGTCTATGTTTGGGCTAAATCAAGGCCGGTCCAGGCCAAATCTGAACATCTATGTTTGGGCCAAATGTAGGCCGGTTCTGACCGGACCAAAAATCTACGTCCGTGGACGTTGAAATCAAGGCCGTCTGGGTTACACCAAGAAAATACCAAATAAATACGTCCAAAAGACGCCGCCTGACGTCAAATGCTTAGTAGATTCACAGGTTTTTTCTAGGGGGAGGATAATGGGAGTTTGTCTTCTGTACTGAACATGACAGGTTAAGTGCTCTACAAAAGCGGCAGAGTAAAATGGGTCGGCAGGCAGCAAAGGGCCTACACCCAGAGTGCCCATTTCTGTCCAGCTGCAGAGCAGGACTCAGGCCTTACCTCGACCACAGGCCACCTAAGACAGAACACTGACCTCAGAGATTTGTCTGGTTCTACAGCAGAGCAGAGGAGAGGTTTCAACAGTTTGGAAAAGGCAGGGTAAAAAATACTTATTTATTAGCTTTTCCTCCTCACACCATTCGTATTGTCTGAAGGTTAGAGTGGACTGATGCTATTAAAGTCCTTTCCTTATGAGATCACAGGAAGAGATGCTATACCTCTGACTTTAGGGGATTAGTTTACAATTCCATCTCCCATCAACTCTACTTCTTTAAGCCCTTTTGCCTGCCCATGTTGTTGTCTCCTGCCTGGAAAGAAAAACCCCTGCAATGCTTCAAAGACAGACAGTACATGCTTTCATTGGACACAGACTAGCCTGTGTGTCTGCGCGACGTTCCCCTTCCGTCTCTCAGTCCTGCGCTCCGCATGATACAGGGCTCATAACAAGATAACTCCCTCCCTGGACTCTGAGTGTGACCACAGGAAAAACGACTTTCCTCAGCCAGCTTCTTCATCTGCTCAGACATATGGAGCAAAGAGCCTCTGTTACAGTGCACAGCTAGGCGGTCGAGGAGTGAGAAATTCAGATTTACAGGTCCAGCAGGGAATATAGAACTGAATGAGGAGGACAGATTTGAGAGAACAGAGAGTGAAGAAAGTAAGCTTTTTCTCTGAGACACAGCTACTATTCACTGCTCCCTCATGACTCAGCAACCTTGATCCCACTGAAGTGACATGTTTGGGAGGTCTCTGTGGAACTGTATTTCTCTGGATTCTGGATATGAGCTAAATAAACAGGGCACCGGGGATGAGTTAGTCGGGGTAATGAGTTAGAACCGAGTTGCTGCTCTTTGTTTCTCCCTTTCTCTTTCTCCAAGGTGGAGTCTATCTATGAAACTCCACCTGTAGGGTATTAGGGGGCGGAACACTGTTTGTGACCTCGAAGCCTCCTACAGTGCCCACAGCATTACATTATTTAGTCTGGCATTGAACTGCGTAACCCACATAATCTAGCAGTCATGTACAATGGATCAAAATACATCTTGACTCTTTAACACTGTTGTCATGGTACTGTAACCAACTCATAACCACCAAATGAACAAATGAACACAGCATATTCTCTTCTCCATAGGCTCCTTTTGGAGATGGGATGTCACTGTGTGCTTGAATCAAAACTCTGTGGCCCAGCCTAACTAGAGGGGGCAAGGGTACAAAGAGAATATGATGATGATGACACTTGACAGGAGGTAAACTGGGTGAGCCCTTTCAGCACGGTGACGTGTCATCCCTCAGGTTGTCACTCATGGCAGCGGCAGAGGGGACAGATAAATGCAGACTTGGGGACCTTTGGGGGGTTATGGGGGGTGGGCAGGAGGAGGAGGAAGATGAGAAGGAAGCCTCCAGGCCAGTAAGACTCAAACTAGTAGGGACATAGACCAACCAGTCATTCCTTGCTTTCTGTCTCTGTTTTGTGTGCCTCACCGCACACACATATTGTCTAATACAGTGCAGGACATAAAAGTCACAAATAAATGCAATTAAAGTCATTCACTTTCAATGCATACAGTGTACAACATTAAGTTATACTTGTTTGTTTGTTGTGCGTCTTGAATTAGCATATAATCGTAGGGCATGGTTCAGGTGTACTAATGAGATCCATGGCATTAGGTCTCTGCTGCTGCTGCTGTTGATGTTGCATTATGTGCAGTCTGTGTTTTCCCTGGAAGTGCTATAGCTGCATCTGCCACTTAAACACATTTTGGCACACTCCTAATGTGAAGTGTTGTGATGGCGTCAAGGTATTTTCTTTGTGTGTGTGTGTGTGTGTGTGTCTCCTACTAAAAGCTTGGTGTACACACGGTATCAGTTCAGCACTAACTAGCTAAACAGCAGGCTGAAAGGACGTTTCTATCTTTGTCTCCAGCATGATATAAATGGTCAGGGCTACTCACAGAATATTTAAGTGAAGCGTACCGTGTCTCTCAAAGCCAGAAGTGGAATGACAGTTTGCAGAAGTAGTTCAGTCAAATAGTGGTGTGCTTTTGGGATTAAGAAACAGTGATATCACGCATGAATGGTAGTACTGTCCAACACTGTACTGTCTGCCTGTAGGCTTAGGCTTCTCATCAGGAGAGAAGTCCATGCAGTACAACACAGTGAGATAGTGTCCTGATGGACAAGATATGCTACAGGTGTTTTCACACAGATAGCATTGAACAGCCTAATTTGTCTGTCAAGTCGATGTACAGCCTGTTCGATTTGGTGCATTTTATCAAGCACATATTGTTGACTTTTAGAAGAGAGAGAAAAGTTAAAAACAGTAGTTATGAAAATGGAGTCAAAGTAAAATATTACGGCATGATGTCACAGCTTTGGCTTAATTTATCTTCTCCTGGCTTCTCTCTCTCTCTCTCCCTCTCTCTTTCTCTCTCTCCCTCTCTCTCTCTGCTTCTTGTTGGCCCTAAAGTCAAAATGAGCTGGATCTGTCTTTCAGGGACGCAACATTCTAACCCACCATCCACTTTGGGCTTAAGGGCTCATCGTGCAATGATTAGTGGAGACCTGGGCCTTTTCTCCATTCAACTCTTCTCTACATCTCTCTCTGCACGCCTGTGGTCACAGTACATCTTGTTAACCAAGAGCCGACATGTTCAGCCTCATAACTCGGATCTTCCCCTCCAACTACGGGAAAGTGATTAAACCGAGTTCACTTCTTCTTCAACTCTTATTTTCTCTCTTACAGACAGAGTCAATTTGTCGGTATGTTTTATTAATCAACATCAGTTTCATCATTTAAATCTCATGCTATGAGGAGAGCATAGTGAGGGGCACTCTGAGTCTGATTTCAAATGGTCTGCCAGGATGGTGCCACAAGCTGCCTAACACTAATGATCAAACTTTGAAAAGACAGAAAGTGATCCAATTAGAGATATTAAATAGACATCAATATTATCAGTTGAGAGAAAATGGCAGGTGGGCCTTTTATTCAATATGCGCCTTATTCAACTGAGAGATGTTCTGATTAGAACTTCTGCAGTCTTATAAATCTGCCTTGGAGCAGCATTCATTCCAATCCCTAAGTTGTTACTCAGAGTGGGGGCATCAATGAGAGCAAAGGTCTGGAGAGAGTACCTGTCATGTTCCTTTATAGGGCATCTCAGTGACAGTAGTAATACATTGTGACGTGTTGGGGCAGGTGATTGATGATATTGATAGGCTGGCAGTCCCACCAGAGCCTAAGCAGTTTGTCTCATACTCTCCCCATTGGTGTCTCCTGCTCATCCATAAGACCTGGCCATGACAGTTCTGGAACAGAATGAGGACTGTTGCTGTATGCTCTCTAGTTCCCTAGATCCCCTCTCTCTCCTCCTCCTCCCCCCTCCTCCTCCTTGTCCTCTCTCTCTCTCTCGCTCTCTTTCTCTCTCTCCATCCCTCCCTCCAGGTCTGTCTCTCCTAGTTCCATTTCAACCTAGCTCACTTTCTATGTTTTCTATGGCTTTAAATGGCTACAGTATACCCTGACATGCTCTGATTTCTAAATCATCATGTAGGTTATTCAGGTGCTGTAACAATGAATGGTGCTGAAAGACACAAGTATGCTTTTACAGTACTATACAACCCCTCCAAAATACAGAGATCTTTGACTCAAAAAGTTGCTTTAAATGACAGAATTAAAAAGCAATTTTGGACTGACCAGTGTAGATATTTTCAAATACATGCAAATTAAAAGTTACTTATCACGAAATGTTAATCCATCTGTCTGCATATTTCAAGACATGGGGGTGTAGTGAGATACCCAATTGGCTGGACGATTCTCTTCTCATCAATCAATCTGCAATCATTAACACAATTGAAAAATCTTATGATTTATTATTGAAATAACATGGGTGACCGATAAAAACGAATTGGTACAATCTAAGGCCATGTGGCAAACAATAATGCAGGCACTAGGGATGGAGGTGTGAGCATGAGGGTCTGGGCAGAGGAGATGTAGTTGTTGTTTGTGTGCGTCTGTAAGT
Organism: Coregonus clupeaformis; assembly: GCF_020615455.1. Classification (NCBI taxonomy): domain Eukaryota; kingdom Metazoa; phylum Chordata; class Actinopteri; order Salmoniformes; family Salmonidae; genus Coregonus; species Coregonus clupeaformis. The sequence goes on from NC_059204.1 coordinate 40,929,884, forward strand.
TGTTGTTCGTATGTGTATGATTCTATTTGCTGTGAAAGAAAAAGAAAACATAAATAATTTTTTTAAATGAGCAAGTTATGCCCATTCTACAGTTTTTCTTGCCAGGTCTCTATGGGTCTGGTGTCAGCCTTGCAGACCAAGCAGCAGAACATCCAGTACAGTGATTGTCCCCCTCTAGTGAGGCTCTGCTCTGTTTACCACGTTACGCTACACCCCCAGTTTAGTAGAGGCTGTCCTCTGAGGACGCCTGATGGAGTGAGCATTTCATAAATGTGCTTGTTGACATTTGAGGCGAAGAGCATTAACCCCCCCCCACCCCCCACCCTCCACCCCACATCCGTGGTGTTGTCATCCCCTTTGCAGGCAGGCGCTGCCCAGAGCTGCTGCTAAAGCTGCTGATGCTGCAGGTTAATGTAAAGGCAAGCTGCAAGATGGAAATGGCATTCCACTATGTACATTTGGGTCTGTTTTATTAAAGCGTTGCCCTTGGAGACCTTTGCCTCCTCGTGTTTCCCTCGTTTTAATGGGATTGCAGTTCTTTGCCTCAGCGTGAGTGTTGTAAGGCTGTCTTCACCTCTAGCGTGATGTGAATTGAGTGGGTGTTTGGACGTTCGATTAAACATCAAAGGGCTAACAAACGACTCAGCTCCTGTATATTTCAAGACTACCATTCATTTGAGTTGGGTTGTCTCAGTTGAAGAACTGTATCCTTTTATTTCTCAGGCCAGGAACAAAATGTATGATGTGTTTCATGTTTCATGTAAATACATGCTCAGGCATATCACTGCAACAATATGGCTAATTAGTCACATCAGTTTATCACTCCTCATCGCCCTTTACGTGTACCAACATGCCATATTAGGCAACATGCTTTTACAGTATTCCTTATTCATGTGAGATAATAGAAAAATCTATAAATCAAAGCATCAATAAATACATTAAGTGTTGATGTAGCAGTGTCATATGTGGTATGCTTGGCTAGTAGTGTTCTGAGGGAATGCAGCTATATGCATTAGCTGGGGGAGCAACCTGGTCTCAGAGGATTTCGTATTATTCATTTAGTATGATATGTTACGTTTGGTATGGTTACATTAGACAGGTAGTTACTTAAGTATATTATTATTAAGTAGGGTGGTTGGTCAGGGTGGATGGGTAGGCGTACAACGCAAACATCTAGCAACCCAAAGGTTGCGAGTTTGAATCTTATCCCAGACAACTTTTAGCATTTTAGCTAATTGGCAACTTTTCAACTACTACCTACTTTTTTAGCTACTACTTAGCATGTTAGCTAACCCTTCCCCTAACCCTTACCTTAACCATTTAACCTAACTCCTAAACTTAACCCTAACCCTAACCCCTAGCCTAGCTAATGTTAGTGAGCTAGCTAACGTTAGCCACCTAGCTAGAATTCATAACATATCATACGTTTTGCAAATTCATAACATATTATAGGTTTTTCAAATTCGTAACATATTGTACGTTTTGTAAATTCATAACATAGACCACATTTAGCAAATTCATAACATAGTGTACGTTTTGCAAATTCGTAACATATAATCCGAATTGTCATTTGTAACATATCATACGAAATGGGTGATGGACATCCACAAATTAATACATACCATACGAAATGTAACATATCATACTATATGAATGGAGTGTCTCGGATATATGTACAGAATTATATGAAATGCTCTGAGACCAGGTTGGGGGGAGGAATGCTGCAGTTGGAATACAATGAGGGGAATGCTAGTCTAGTGCTGCTGGAGTATGATCCATTGGGTACTTAGGCACTGAAAATGCTACTTATAATGAGATGTTTTCCTTCTCCTTCCTGTCCTTGTCTTGAGCAAACAGAGCAATGTCTGATTGCTCCTCAGTACCCCAAGGCTTTTCTCCATCTCTCCGTCTAAGAACTCCTACAAAGGAAAATGTTGTTATAGGAATGTCATCTTGGGAAGATATTGCACCTTACTGCAGAGAATCATTAATTTACCATAAAGGATCGTTTTTTTCTATAATGTCTCTGCACTGCAGTGTGGATCTCTTCAATAGTGTTTCATCCACCATGTCTGTGTTAGTAGGACACAGACTGATATTGTATGTAAATCCACAGTATTAGTGTCTCCAGTGAGTTGAGATGTAAACCATAGCAGGTACTGTGGTGGAATTATCCCCATCTTCCCTGTCATCTCCTGTTCACAACAACAACTATCATTGGACTAATCATTCGCTACTTGTTTTTCTCATGCTGTTGGATGTGAGAATGCATAATTTGGGGTTGTTCAATTTCCTTCTTTCTTGTGAATCACATTATTCTATTGTGAGATGTTTGCTTTGCCCCATTTACCCCATCGTGTCTAAATAGTGTGAGTTAAAAACTGCTGTCTCAATATGTTCTCCGATTAAGTTAAGATAATCAGAACAGCAACATGTAAAAGTCAAGGTTTTTAACATGGACACATTGCCCAAGTAGTGGAAAAAGTGGGCTGAATACAAGGTGTAACATAGCATTAGGTAATACAACATTGCTGGTGGTGTGCTAAAGAAGCGATTGGTCTTTGGCAGGAACCTTTAATGCTCTGAGTCAGATTTTGCCTGGGAGGCAGCCTCCTATCCCACATTTAACATCTGCTTTCCATTGGAATGGGGAAAGTATGTATTTAATTTACTATTGTAATGATCTGTGCCATTGCTGTTGCATTATCCTGCAGGTCTCTAGAAAGACTAATTGTGCAGTCACACTCATTTGCATAATTATTCTAAAAGTATTTTATCTTCACAAATCTAGCTATTTAGATGAGTAACTGTGTGTGTGGAGGCTTGAGATGTGTATCTGGAGAGATGCACAGGGTGTGATTTCAATATGGTACACAATATTGGAGCTCTCACCATTATTCTGTTCCCCCTGTATGGGGTAATTCCAAATAGTTAAATGTCTTATCTCTCTCGCACCAGTACGTATCTATTTGAAGGCTACTTGTCTGCTATGTAATTCCAGTTTGTATTGTCATACAGCTATCAGATTATGACTAATGGGTTGTGCTATATTGTGTAATATATATATATATATATATATATATATATATATATATATATATATATATATATATATATATATACATGTATGGCATTTTACCCACTTGTGCTCTTTATGGAAATGCATAACTGGATTGTGTTCACATTCCATGTATTAGTTCTATGGGAATTATTGTATCTGCAGAGCTGTTCATATCTGTATTGTACAGTTTGCAGATTTTGATAAATGGGTGTCAAATATTGCAGAACAAGCAATATCTCAGAAGAAATTGCCCAATCATGCTTTATTTGAACAAATGTGGGTGGGCATTATAGATCTTGCCCTTTCCCAAGTTGACAGTTGCAGAGAAATTAACTGTCAATGGATTTCTGAAAATATATCTTGAGTCCATGTTATTTGTTATGATGTTTAGTCAAACACAAGATGTTTCTCTGACAGGACTCCTCCTCATCACACGTGTCAGTGTTTCCCTCTCCGCTCTCGCCAAAGGGAGAGTAAACATTGCTTTGAAGTGGATTATATAGCTCAAGGAGCAGACTTAGACCAGCCCACCCCATTCCCACTGCAGCATCCCATATGCTTATCACATTCATATGAAAGCCAAGGTCTTTTTGCTCAGCCTCAGTCACTAACCATGCCTTTTTCATGAGGTTGGCTGTTTTTACCCAGTCATTCTTGCTCATGGAGGTGATACAGTATAAACTTAATTGGCAGACACCTCTCTCTGCCCCCTGTCATGTTCTAGCCCATCATCCTGTAGTAGAGACTTTAGAGGAGCCAGGCTGTTGAGAGGCCTTGTTGACCTTGTCTATTCAGCCATTAACGTCAGTTTGATCTCTGCTGTCTGCTCCTGGAGTGCTGCAACTACAGCACTAATATCACAGCATCACAGCAATAAAAAAGCTTAATTAAGTTGTCTCACCTTGCAGTCAGAAGTGACTAAATGTTTTCCCCTTCTGATTTACCTGGCCTGTCAGTCACCTGTGTCTCCCACTAGAGGGCTCCGCTCCTGTATGTCCTGGACTGTTAGATTTAGGGGTTGCAAAGACAAAGCTGTCAAATCGTTAGTGCCCTCTCAGCCCCCCAGTCTGTGTGTAAACAGGAGTAGACAGCCCAGGCTGAGGACACCATACCCTAATATTTTAAGTTTTGTCAACTTCCTATACAGTTGAAACAACTACTTTTAAAATTACACATTTCTGAACTGACTAGTCTTTGAAATGATATAAAGGAGATTTCAGGAGGGAAAATTGTGCTCCCATCTATCTCTTGCTCATGTGTGAGCAGTTTCGCCAGTTTCAAAACTGTACACTCAGTAATGTCAACAACCAACAGACCACTTTAACTGCATTTTCAGTAATGGTTACAGAAACATTTTACTTGTTACTTTTTACACGTGGTTGTTTATCTACCTTTGTTGAATGCGCTAATTAAAGTCGCTCTGGATAAAAGCGTCTGCTAAAAGCGTCTGCTAAATGACTAAATGTAAAAATGGACTGTTGCAATGCATGCTGGGTAATGTTCTAATGAGCTCCGCCCCCCAAAAATGAATTGAAGTCATCTGAACTTTTTTTTTTTTTTTGTAAATACAGCTGTTATGTTGTTTCAGGTTATTTGACTTTTTGGTTTTTATTTTCTAAGTTGAGTAAACACGTTGATCTTTGTTGATTCTACTTGATTTCATTAGTTATGACAATTATATTAACTTGACATTTTTAGTCAACACAGCTGTTATGTTGATTCAGTTGATTTGACTTCATGGTTGTACATTTCTAAGTTGAGTAAACACTAGGGATGTCTATCTTTCCCTTTCAAGACGATTCAATACGTATCTAGATACATGGGCTCTGATAATATACAGGAATGATACGGTGAGTGAACTTGCGATTTGGTTTGATTAGAGAACGAATCGGTTCAATGCCATGCGATATGACATCGTTTTCAACATCGCATAGATAACAATAACCTAGCAAATTACATAGGTTGTCACTCAACTAAAGCTTATATCACGCAAGCCATTTTAGCATTGTAATGCTGAAGATGCCGCGCAGATGTGCAATATCAGGAACAGGCCGTCTACCTCGCGCTGGTCAACGAGCGAAGCTGGCCACAGTGCGCAGTTTGACTAGGTTACTGATATTGCCTGGGGTTGTTCGGCATGCAAAATGACTTGTAGATCAATGACTGTCAACACAGTCACATGCAGTTCGACACAGAAGGAGAACACGCATCAGTTGTCAGAAAGGATGAGAGGTATTTTTGGAAGGTAGAAATAATGTAATATGAGAAAATAACATTTTGTGAACCGGCGATTCGTAACATTTGAATGGATTTTCTGACAGATGCATGCTACATTTGGATCGGTTTGTGGTCCATGGACCGATGCACTTGTATCTTAAACATTTGAATCATGGACCGATGTGGATCAGTCAATTGTTACATCCCTAGTAAACACATAATTTTTGTTAACTCAACTTGATTTAATATGTTTTGACATTTTGAGTGAGTTGAAGTCAACTCAACCTTTTTTTTTTTTAGTAAACAACAAATGTTGCTAATTATGTTGACTTGACTAGATAAAACAAGTCATTTTGACTGAATCTCAATATATTTTTTTACAGTGTGGTATAGCTGCTGCCACTGTGGAGGTGTGGTTTCTCTGCCCATCCTCAAAGTGGTAGGCCTAACACAAACAGCTGGTGTGTTAGTGGGTACTGTAGTGTCAGCTTGATACTTTCTGAATGATGAGGGGAGGGAATATCTATATGCCAATATGCTTATAAAGGAAATTATGAAATGCCACAAATACAGTAAAGTAGCTTCGTACAACCATCCTGATCATGTGAGCTTACATCCAGGTAGCGAAACAGAAAGTAATCTCACAAGATCAGGATGGTCGGACGAGGCTAAAACTACAGGGCTAGAATTAAACATTGTAGAGAGGCAAATTCCAGTCCACAAGGCATTTACTAAAGAAGCACTATGGGTGGCATGAAATCTGTGGGGGCACCAGCTCAGAGAGAAGAGGATAGTTGAATAACTTCTTGCTTGCAGTCCAGTGACAGTGACAATGTTTGTTTATAGGACCTTATGTGTCTCTCTGTCCTCCTCACTAGCGACAGTTGGTTTTCAGGATGAGGCTTTTGCATCTTAGGTATAAGGTATCAACAGCAATATAAAAAGGAATATAGCTGCGAGCAGCAATGAACGGTGTTCACAGGATAGCAGATAGGACACAAGATCAATTGGATAACAAAGCAAGAACTACTGTATATCATGTAGGAACTATCTTCCTTTATGTGCAATCAGTGAAAACATTACAGCAGTTGATGAATTTATGAAATTGCTTCTTCCAATTATTGATAAACATGCACCTGTTAGGAAACGGACTCTTAGAACTGTTAAGGCTCCATGGATTGATGAGGAATTGAAAAACTGTATGGTTGAAAGAGATGGGGCAAAAGGAGTGGCTAATAAGTCTGGCTGCACATCTGACTGGTTAACTTACTGCAAATTGAGAAATTATGTGACTAAACTCAACAAAAAGAAGAAGAAACTGGATTATGAAGCCAAGATCAATGATATAAAGAATGATGGAAAAAAAACTTTGGAGTACTTTAAATGAAATTATGGGTAGAAAGACAAATTCAACTCCATATTTCATCGAATCCGATGGCTAATTCATCACAAAACCATTTGATGTTGCCGATTATTTTTATGATTACTTCATTGGCAAAGTGGGCAAACTTAGGCAGTAAATGCCAACAATGAACAGTGAGCCATCGTATTCATGCATAAAAAATTTAATAATGAAAGAAAAGCATTGCAAGTTTGAATTTTGTAAAGTTAGTGTGGGAGACGTGGAGAAATTATTGTTATCGATCAATAATGACAAACCTCCTGGCATTGGCAATTTAGATGGAAAGCTACTGAGGATGGTAGCTGCCCGCTTCCCAAGAATGGTAAACTGGCCTTTACTGGTTCTAACAGTAGACCTATAAGCTTGCTGCTAGCTCTTAGCAAACTGTTGGAAAAAATTGTGTTTGACCAAATACAATGCTATTTCTCTTTAAACAAATTAACAACAGACTTTCAACATGCTTATAGGGAAGGGCACTCAACATGTACTGCACTGACACAAATGACTGATGACTGGTTGAAAGACATTGATAATAAAAAGATTGTGGGAGCTGTACTGTTAGATTTCAGTGCAGCCTTTGATATTATTGACCATAACCTGTTGTTGAAAAAACCTATGTGTTATGGCTTTTCAACCTCTGCCATGTCATGGATTCAGAGCTATCTATCTAATAGATCTCAAAGAGTTTTCTTTAATGGAAGCTTCTCTAATGTAAAGTGTGGTGTACCACAGGGTAGCTCTCTAGGCCCTCTACTCTTTTCCATGTTTACCAATGACCTGCCACTGGCATTAAACAAAGCATGTGTGTCCATGTATGCTGATGATTCAACCATATACGCATTAGCAGCCACAGCTAATGAAGTCACCGAAACCCTTAACAAAGAGTTGCAGTCTGTTTTGGAATGGGTGGCCACTAATAAACTGGTCCTAAACATCTCTAAAACTAAGAGCTTCGTATTTGGTACAAATCATTCCCTAATTTCTAGACCTCAGCTGAATCTGGGAATGAATGGTGTAGCTGTTGAACAAGTTGAGGAGACTAAATTACTTGGCATTACCTTAGATTGTAAACTATCATGGTCAAAACATATAGATTCAATGGTTGTAAAGATGGGGAGAGGTCTGTCCGTCATAAAGAGATGCTCTGCTTTTTTGACACCACACTCCAAAAAGCAAGTTCTGCAGGCTCTAGTTTAGTCTAATCTTGATTATTGTCCAGTCATGTGGTCCAGTGCTGCAAGGAAATACCTAGTTAAGCTGCAGCTGGCCCAAAACAGAGCGGCATGTCTTGCTCTTCATTGTAATCAGCGGGCTGATATAAATACTATGCATGCCAGTCTCTCTTGGCTAAGAGTTGAGGAGAGACTGACTGCATCACTTCTTCTTTTTATAAGAAACATTAATGTGTTGAAAATCCCAAATTGTTTGCATAGTCAACTTACACACAGCTGTGACACACACTTACCCCACCAGACATGCCACCAGGGGTCTTTTCACAGTCCCCAAATCCAGAACAAATTCAAGAAACGTACAGTATTATATAGAGCCATTATTGCATGGAACTCCGTTCCATCTCATATTGCTCAAATAAACAGCAAACCTGGTTTTAAAAAACATATAAAGCAACACCTCACGGCACAACGCCTCTCCCCTATTTGACCTAGATAGTTTGTGTGTATGTATTGATATGTAGGCTATGTGTGCCTTAAAAATTTGTTTATGTAGTTCTGTCCTTGAGCTGTTCTTGTCTATTAATGTTCTGTGTTATGTATTATCTCAACGTCAACAGTGAAGAGGCGACTCCGGGATGCTGACCTTCTAGGCAGAGTTGCAAAGAAAAAGCCATATCTCAGACTAGCCAATAAAAATAAAAGATTAAGGTGGGCAGTCTGAGATATGGCTTTTTCTTTGCAACTCTGCCTAGAAGGTCAGCATCCCGGAGTCGCCTCTTCACTGTTGACGTTGAGACTGGTGTTTTGCGAGTATTATTTAATGAAGCTGCCAGTTGATGACCTGTGATGCGTCTTTTTCTCAAACTAGACACTCAAATGTATTTGTCCTCTTGCTCAGTTGTGCACCGGAGCCTCCCACTCCTCTTTCTATTGTGGTTAGTTCTGTGAAGGGAGTAGTACACAGCGTTGTACGAGATCTTCAGTTTCTTGGCAATTTCTCGCACGGAATAGCCTTAATTTCTCAGAACAAGAATAGACTGATGAGTTTCAGAAGAAAGTTATTTGTTTCCGGCCATTTTGAGCCTGTAATCGAACCCACAATTGCTGATGCTCCAGATACTCAAATAGTCTCAATAAGTTTTATTGCTTCTTTAATCAGGACAACAGTTTTCAGCTGTGCTAACATAATTGTGAAAGGGTTTTCTAATGATCAATTAGCCTTTTAAAATGATAAACTTGGATTAGCAAACACAATGTGCCATTGGAACACAGGACTGATGGTTGCTGATAATGGGCCTCTGTACGCCTATGTAGATATTCCATTAAAAATCAGACATTTCCAGCTACAATAGCCATTTACAACATTAACAATGTCTTCAGTGTATTTCTGATCAATTTTATGTTATTTTAATGGACAAAAAAATTGCTTTTCTTTAGAAAACAAGGACATTTCTAAGTGACCCCAAACTTTTTATTGGTAGTGTACATCTATAGTGCCACCGACTGGTCTGGTGCAGCCATCTAAGGTTACAGTGACTTTATATTCACACAGCTTCTAAGGACAAATACATAAGGTTTACATACCACATTTCATGGCCCCATGTCCATCGGTTCAGTTCTTATAGCCATGGTGTGATAATGTGCCATCTAGTGGTGTAGCGTGGCCGACTTTGAACACAATAACTAATAATTCTCAAATTCATTAGAGGCTAATTCATTAAAGCTGCAATATGTAACTTTTTAATAATAGAAATGTGAGTTATAGATCTGTCATTGTCATTTAAAGCAAGTCTAAGAAGCGGTATATCTGTTCTAGATGCGCTATTTCTATGCTTCCCATTCTTAAGTTTCGCGTCTTTTACTTTCGATTTTGTACACCAGCTTCAAACAGCTGAAAAAAACAATATTTGTTGTTATGGAAAATATATTTCACAACGGTTTCGATGGTACAATGATTCTCTACACTATACTTGCTTGTTTTCTAAACTGAAATTAGGCAAACTATTAGAATTTTAGAAACCAGGAAGTGCCGGAGAGATTCCTGCATAGTGCATCTTTAAGTCTATATAACAGTTCTGGAGTCAACCTGACTTTGGTTCATGAGAAGAAAGATTTTCAAAGTATTTCTTTGCATTATGTGTTTTTTTATATCAATACATAATTCAGTGTGGTTCATCTTAGGGACGTCCATGATTGCGATGACACGTTTTTAAGTTGAAAGTGGCCAGTGTGGAGTGGATTTACAGTGTTTTAAATTGAATGTAAAATCAGATTTTTGATTTGTCAATAAGTCAGCCATCTTTTGACCAATCCCTTAGCTTACAAACTAAGGTAACACATGTGCCATGGGCCTACATTCCAAATGTGGTGTCATTTGGTCCTATGGTTCATGACAAGAAGATTTTTAAAGTATTTTTTAGCATATTAGCATATGTGCATCTACTGGTATAGTGAATGAATGCATCAACGTTATTTTCTGAAACTCTTTAGTGACTATTGTGATGAGTCCAAAGACCAAATTTGGAGTGCATAGGAGTTTTAGAAGATGATTTATGATTATTTTAAGCATTAGCATGACATAGTCAAAAACTGAATTGTTAATAGTTTCCTTATTTTTAAAGATATCAATGCTAAATTTAGCATATAGAATTGGTGGAAAACATTAAAATTCAATATATATATATATATATATATATATATATATATATATATATATATATATATATATATACACATATACAGTGCCTTCAGAAAGTATTCAACCCCCTTGACTTTTCCCACATTTTGTTGTGTTACAAAGTGGGATTAAAATTGATTTAATTGTCATTTTTGGTCAACGATCTACACAAAATACTATGTAATGTGTAAGTGGAAGAAAAATTTATTTAGATAAGTATTCAACCCCCTGAGTCAATAAATGTTAGAATCACCTTTGGCAGCGATTACAGCTGTGAGTCTTTCTGGGTATGTCTCTACGAGCTTTGCACACCTGGGTTGTACAATATTTGGACATTAATCTTTTAAAATTCTTCAAACTCTGTCAAATTGGTTGTTGATCATTGCTAGACAGCCATTTTCAAGTCATGCCATAGATTTTCAAGCCGCTTTAAGTCAAAACTGTAACTAGGCCAATCAGGAACATTCAATGTCATCTTGGTAAGCAACAGTGTATATTTGGCCTTCTGTTTTAGGTTATTGTCCTGCTGAAAGGTGAATTTGTCTTCCAGTGTCTGTTGCAAAGCAGACTGAACCAGGTTTTCCTCTAGGATCGTGCCTGTGCTTAGCTCTATTCTCTTTCTTTTTATCCTAAAAAACTCCCTAGTCCTTGCCGATGACAAGCATACCCATAACAGGATGCAGCCACCACCATGCTTGAAAATATGAAGAGTGGTACTCAGTGATGTGTTCTGTTGGATTTGCCCCAAACATAACGCTTCATATTCAGGACATAAAGTTAATTTCTTTGCTACAGTTTTTGCAGTATTACTTTACTGCCTTATTGCAAACAGGATGCATGTTTAGGAATATTTTTATTCTATTCAGGCTTCCTTCTTTTCACTCTGTCATTTATGTTAGTATTGTGGAGCCACCGAAGGACAGTACCAAAATAGATTATCTATTGATTCTGTTTCTTGTGGCAGTCTGCATAGGGCTGACTGTTCAATACCCCATATATTGAGCATTCTTTTTGCGACAAGAATTGTATATAATAGTTTAAATTGAAAAGAACAGATTGATGCATCAATTGTTGTTTTGTATATCAGTTCATAAACCCGGTGACATGGTATTGGGACATCTAGAAATCTGTTCCCAACTATCTTGAATTTTATGCAGGCAGGTTGTCAAACCTCTCGGCCTTAAGTGAAACTGATACATTTTTTACGATTTAGACTAGTCATTTTAAGCCATGCATGGTTTTTCATTGGAGGCAGACAAACCAATTCATTCCTTTCTCTTTTGAGTAATTGCCTCTTCCATTTTTGTGGCAGAGCTGCGATGAGTTGGTTATACTTTGTATTGAGCATACATCTCCATACACCTTTGTTAATTACTTGTGCGACATAATTTTACCATCCTTATTTACAATGTAATTCATAAACATGATACCTTCCTCATACATGTTTTCCAAGAAAATGTGTCTTTCCTCCATCAGTACATTGGAGTTTAGCCATATTATTAGCTGTAATATTTGTTCTGCCTCTTCTGGAGGATGAAATTGGAATTGTAACCAACTCTGTATGGCTTCATTTAAAAATGAGGATACTTTAAACAGGGTTCCATTGTCAGTCCACCAGAAATGGTTGGTTTTCATCTGTATAATGGCAAACAGCCCCCGTTTGAACATTGGATGTGCCTCTTTTAGTAGCCTGCTGGAAAACCAGTTTGGATTTAGAAAGGATTTAAATGGACACGTAAAATCAATAACTCATCAATCTCTTAACCAATCCCTAAATCAAGAGATGTACTATGGGCCTACATACTGGTGCTTTGGTGTTATTTGGACTTATGGTTCATGAGAATACGTTTTTCAAAGGTTTACCAAAATGTCCAAGATGGAGGAAAATATATCCTGACGGACCTTATGGGTCCTTGAGGCAAATTTGTTCAGAATGTGAAAAGACACCTACAAACAAAGTTTCAAGTCTCTAGGTCAAACGGGGCGACGGATATGAGGGTTTAAGTGAGACTGCTTATAGCAGCGCCACCTATAGGCCAATCGGTGCCATTCTTTTTGACCAAGGTATTCATGGTCTCTAGTTTCTATGTGCCAAATTAGATCTATATTTGAGTTATTGGACCATGTCGACATATATATATATATATATATATATATATATATATATATATTTTACAATTCAGAGAATAACAATACATTTCAAAGCTTCGCGCTGTGAACCCCTAAATATGGTCTAGCTTTTTATGTCTGGAAAGGCTGCAGTAAATTGTTCACTTTAGTCGCTGAAGCACCCAGCCACCTTGTCTTAGACTAGAGATAAAAATATCAATTACATTTAAGACTCTTCTATATAAAATATGTGAGATGATGACCTCGATGCGAGCAGGACTTGCTTAAATAGGAAGCAGTAGATATCATGACATTAGCAGACGCAATTTTGCGTCAGACATTAAAGGGCAGGGAAATGTTATTTCTGGCTCTGGAAGGGCTGGCATCCTGCGGCTTTTATGGGTAACATAAAATCTCTGATGGCTAACGATCCAGAATTAGTCGTAATATAGGCCCATTAATAAAAAAAACGCTGAGAGAGAGAATGATTAAACAAAGTCATTTGGTGCTCAGCTGGAATGAAGATGGGGGATACCCTTCTAAAGTCTTTCAGCCCAGGAGGAGTGCAGTCATCAGAGACATAGGCCATGTAGTGAAGGAACAGACCTGCAAAGACGCATACGCATCCTGAGTGAGCACTTGAGAGAGCTCATATCATTAACATCTGTTTACCCTTCCTCAGATCGTTTGTGTTCCCCAGCTCTGTAACAGAGAACATTGCTATTTCCTTGAGGAAGATCTGTGTTTGATCCTCGATATGTAAGGAGGCAAAGGCATGGGGGGATTGGATGAGGGTCTCATCAATGTAAAAGGGGGAGAGGCTGTGAACCTAGACACAGCTGCTGTAAGCGGTTAGCTGTATGCGCTCCAGTGACCACCCACAGAGCAGAGTCTGCAGTGTGAGAACAGGGGTGTGATGCCGAGCTGTAACCAGACAACTACGGATCCAAAGCAGAGCCACAGTGAGAGGACGGGTCTGATGCCGAGACGCCTGCACTGCTTCCCTAATGTTCCCTGTCCTCTTAAGGCATCTCAGACGGGATGACACAGCCCTAAAAGGCACGTCTTTTAATAACGGGTCGTTTAGATAAACATTTATCTTACTTTGTCGTCCGTACGTGGCCGTGGAGCTCTGAAAGACAGCCGGCCCCACTGGTATTTGAGTATTGACACGTGACCATGGAGATAAAGTGAGCTGAGGTTTTTGACCTTTTTCTCTGATAGTTTGACAGGTGCCAGCAGGGAGATGTCTACACACACACACACACACACACACGGTTTAGAGAATTGAGTCTTTGGCAAGATTGCACATACCAAGGCAGATTTGTTCACACCCTCAGAAGATGATAGAGGTGTCAGATAGCACTCAGTGTTGAATTATATATACTTTGTAGAGGTTTGTGACAGTATGTTGCTTCCCTATTGGCTTTGTCATGAAGGAATATGTCACCAGCTAATCTTACGATCAGAGAGGTGTAGACACAGAACATTAAATATCAGATAAACACTTAACCACCTTCTCAGAAGTCAGTTCTTATTGTTACAGTGTAAAGAAGTCTAAAGGCTTTGCACCGGTGCCAAAATCTCGGGGATACATTTTTTCAAGCTAGAACAGATCAATAGGGTAGATGAAGGACTTTGCATTTACCATGCTGCTTCCACCTCCCCCATCTCAAATAGTCACTCACTCACTCACTCACACACACACACACACACACACACACACACACACACACACACACACACACACACTCAGTGATGATTGACGAGATGCATGTAATTTCGAGTTAGAATCTGCTACATATCCAATCAGTCCCTTTGCTCTGGATAACCTCTTACCTTCATTGTTTTTGGTTTGTTTTTCCAAAAAGGTCCACCCGTTTACATTTACCGTGTAAGCAATGCAGTATTTATGTTGTGACATTTATAAGGTGGCATTTCTTGGGATTTTTCATAGCTATTCCCCAGACTAGGCTGAAAGGGCAATTTTTAAATTATTTTTTAGCTTTTTTGTCTTGTTGCCAGGTGCCTCAGTCCTTACATTCTTTATATTTGTTCATGATGTATGCATGTGTGGGTGATTCCAGTATTAATCCTTACAAAGCCCCTACACTGTTGGTGTGTCTGAAGAAACGGGTGAATAACAGCCGCTTTACAAACTAATCATTGGAGGGGAAAACACAGGAATCTAATGCTGTAGCCTGCTGCCTGGGTGACACTCCAATCAGAGCTATGCTGCATGTGTGAAAGGATTTACTCAGTATTTATGCTCCATAGCGTTTGTGCTGCTGCATATTGGGCAGAAAAGCAAATAAATTCCCTTGTCTTCACTGCTTTTGGCTTGCGCAGCAAGGAAACACATTGGACTTGTTTCATCTGTAATTTGAATAATTTGCTGTTGTTGGCGAGTCCATGTTTTCCTCCACTGTCTCCAAGTGCTAAAATATTCATATTAGTTTTGTCTTCATTGCATCTAAAACATGAGTTGCTCAGAGCTGACAGTAAAGATTATGTTTGTCATCAATCTCAGCAGGTCTACAGTATTCACAAGCAAGGTGACTACAAAGGTTAAATCCCACTGAGGTAGGTTACTATACCTGTAACCGTTGAAGATCTTTGGCATTTAACATGGGTTGCGACATAAACATTACTTATACAGTACAGTATGGAAGGCCCAAAGCTTCCATTACTAACCACCTATAGTTTCATACTGTGCCTTCGGAAAGGATTCCGACCCCTTGACATTTTGTTACATTACAGCCTTGTTCTAAAATTCATTAAATTGTTTTTTTTCTTCTGATCAATCTACACACAATACCCCATAATGACAAAGCAAAAATAGTGTTTTTTTGCTAATTTATAAAACATATCACACTGAAATATCACATTTACATAAGTATTCAGACCCTTTACTCAGTACTTTGTTGAAGCACCTTTGGCAGCGATTACAGCCTCGAGTCTCTTGGGTATGACGCTACAAGCTTGGCACACATGTATTTGGGGAGTTTCTCCCATTCTTCTCTGCAGATCCTCTCAAGCTCTGTCAGGTTGGATGGGGAGCATCACTGCACAGATATTTTCAGGTCTCTCCAGAGATGTTCGATCGGGTTCAAGTCCGGGCTCTGGCTGGGCCACTCAAGGACATTCGGAGACTTAACAGAAATACATTATTTAAATAAGTATTTAGACCCTTTGCTATGAGACTCAAAATTATAATATAGTAATAATATGCCATTTAGCAGACGCTTTTATCCAAAGCGACTTACAGTCATGCGTGCATTCATTTTTGTGTATGGGTGGTCCCGGGGATCGAACCCACTACCCTGGCGTTACAAGCGCCGTGCTCTACCAGCTGAGCTACAGAGGAGCTCAGGTGCATCCTGTTTCCATTGATTATCCTTGAGATGTTTCTACAACTTGATTGGAGTCCATCTGTGGTAAATTCAATTGATTGGACATGATTTGGAAATGCACACACGTGTCTAAATAAGGTCCCACAGTTGACACTCCATGTCATAGCAAAAACCAAGCCATGAGGTTGAAGGAATTGTCCTTAGAGCTCCGAGACAGGATTGTGTCGAGGAACAGATCTGGGGAAGGGTACCAAAACATTTCTGCAGCATTGAAGGTTCCCAAGAACACAGTAGCCTCCATCATTCTGAAATGGAAAAGGTTTGGAACCATCAAGACTACTTTGGTCTGATGAAACCAAGATTGAACTCTTTGGACTGAATGCCAAGCGTCTGGAGGAAACCTGGCACCATCCCTACCATGAAGCATGGTGGTGGCAGCATCATGCTGTGGGGATGTTCTTCAGCAGCAGGGACTGGGAGACTAGTCAGGATTGAGGGAAAGATGAACGGAGCAAAGTACAGAGAGATCCTTGATGAAAACCTGCTCCAGAGCGCTCAGGACCTCAGACTGGGGCGAAGGTTCACCTTCCATCAGGACAACAACCCTAAGCACACAGCCAAGACAACAAAGGAGTGGCTTCGGGACAAGTCTCCAAATGTCCTTGAGTGGCCCAGCGAGCGTGCGAAGAAGAATGGGAGAAACTCCCCAAATACAGGTGTGCCAAGCTTGTAGCGAAATACCCAAGAAGACTCGAGGCTGTAATCACTGCCAAAGGTGCTTCAACAAAGTACTGAGTAAAGGGTCTGAATACTTATGTAAATGTGATATTTCAGTGTTTTATTTGTAATAAATTAGCAAAAATTTCAAAAACACTATTTTTGCTTTGTCATTATGGGGTATTGTGTGTAGATTGATCAGATTTATTTATTTTTAAATCAATTTTAGAATAAGGCTGTAAGGTAACAAAATGTGGAAAAAGTCAAGGGGTCTGAATACTTTCCGAAGGCACTGTACATCAACTCAAAGCATTTTGGCTTACATCATGTATGTTCTTCATGGCAGCACACACCCTTATTTTTCTTTAAAGCTGTTTACAGTCTTTTCAATATCTCTCTGTCATAATGGCCATAGAGGAAAACCATCTGTCTGTCTATCTGTCTGTCTGTCCGTGTGTCTGTGTGACAAAAGCGAGTCATCAGGTCAGATCAACAGGAAATCCATTCAGATCCAGGTCCCTCAGGACACCTGCCAGTGAATTATGTGTTTCAATAACTGTTTGCATTAGACGGTGTGTTCTGCTTTCCAGGCCTGGAGATACACATTGATCTGAGGTGCTAATGCATCACCATTCACATGTGAATGTTTTCTTCTTCCTCTCTTTTCTGCAGGGTTTTGGGCCGTAGTTTGATATGGCTGCCACTCTCCGGAAACTTGCAGTATTCATGTCGGGCATGTGGATCTGCCTCCTGCTCCTCAACCCCTTTCCACAAATCGGGTATGAAGACTCATAGTTCTCCCCTTTTCTCCCGTAGCTCTCTCCCATTTCCAGACACTCACTCCTCTCCACCTCCTCCTCCCTCTCGTCCTCTTCTGTACCCCATTTTGAAGCTCTGGGGATGTGTTGCAGCTAATACATTCATTAATATGGCTCTAGTACTGTAGCCAGACTTTATGATCCGCAGAATGCCATTTTGGAGGCCCAGTGTAAATCGCTATTAGATTTCTAGTGGCAAAGCGACACTCAATCAACCTGGAAGAAGGGAAGGTTGGCCTGCCGACAGAGCTGTGGGGAGACCTGAGGGACAGTGAGACAGGAATTAGCCCAGATTGTCTTGCCATGGTGCCAGTCAGCTCTCACTGCCTATTAGCAGCACACTGAACACATTTGTAAAAAGATGTACAGCCAGGAGGTTCTTGCCAAGACATGGCCATAGACAAGGCCTAAGATCACTATGGTATTCCTACTGAGTCCATTTCCTCAGTGCAGTGTGCTGCATGCTCTAGCCTTGTGTATCCATTTCAAACCATGGGCTAGGCTCCCTAGCCTACCACAAGCTTTTTAGAACTAGTGACGTAGCTACTACTCATCACTGTTACTTACCCTTACTGACTCACACAGCAATTAGCATCTACCCATCTCAACTCATTTGTTAGCCACCCCCCCATTATCGACCTATTCCCTTGGTTAGCTACAGAGAGATTTCTCTCCATCCATCAAAGAGAGTCATACAAAGCAATCAACAAGTTTACAGCTATCAAGCTTTGGAATTCAAACTTCTCTTAATAAACACGTTGTGTTGCTGTTTGACCAATTGTCCAAACTTGTCCCCTCCTTCCCATAATTAATATATATTGCATGATCGTGTGCGTGGTTTGTTATGCACATCATGTACAACATACTATATGAAAGCACATGACCGCACAATAAGCAATAATGCAGACAATGTGTTTGATGGTATACTATAGTTGTGTGTGCAGGGGTGTGGTCACAGGCACATACGCATGACGACTGCCTTCATGCTAACACTAAGTGCTACAGTCAGGCATTGATTGATATGTCCCTATTCAACCCTGTACTGGAGTCTGGGAGCGTACCCACATGGAATCAGATTGGGGAGTGGAGGAGGAGGAAGAGGGGGTTGGGGGGGAACTAGGTTGCAATCCAATTCGGCACCATACATGCACACACATACACACACACAAATACACACACAGACACAATATTCAAGAGGAGTCATTTAAAAAACCTCTTGCTTTTGGTGGAGTAGTGATTCATGTTGTACTGTGTCAGCAAAGAGTGAAAAAGAAAGATGGACTGGATCTTATTTCATGTGAAATAACAGACCCTGTTTCCAACTATACGTTTTCTCATTCATATACACCCTTCAAGAAAATTCGATCATTTCCGCCTCCATTATTTGGTTAATTTGCTCTTTGGAAAATATAGGATGCATCCTTATTTTTCAGACATGCTGGCAGTCCAGTCCTGTTTGCAATGCAGATTTTAGCTTTGTGCATGCAAAAAAACAAAACTAATATCATGTTGATGACAAATGCTATTACATTTACATGATGATTATGGTGATGAGGATGATGATGAAGAGGAAGATGCTAAAGTTGATAATGGTTGACTGCAGTTCTAAACACCAGTAGCTCCGTTACTACCTCTGCATAACAAGTAGTGCCTCTCCCTGTTGCTTATGTAAATAATTCAGATTATTAAAAAACAAACAAGCCCAAAGAGAATAAACAAGGCGTTTAAAGAGACAAATTGAGGCCTTGGAGTGGCTTGTTTCATGGCTCTGCTCACTTTGTTGTCCTAAAGACATTTCTGGTGACTCAAGTGAGGAACCTAAATAGTCCTTATTATTCCGATGACCCATTTCTCTCCCTCAGTATCATAACTGAATGTGAAATACTCTGGCCTCTGATAAGCCTCCCTCTCTGATCCCCTACTCTTTTGTTGCAGCGTCTTTCTCCAACTAAGTTTAATTTTGACTTCCCCTGGGACGTACCAATAAACCCATGTATTTATTATTACTTCCTAATGCGGTTATGTGGAAATGGATCCTGAAAATAAAAGGGAAAGGAGTGAAGGCAGTATGAGGCATGCAGAGCTTCAGAGCTGGCATTAAGGTTAGTCCTGCTTTGTTAAAAAGAATATGTCTTAGCTGAGATTAGATGTGCTTAACATTATTTAGGTGGCACTGCCTTCATTCCCAAATTGGATCATATGTTTCCAGATGTTAATAAGCATAAATCGAGAGTGTGCTGCATGCTGTGTAGTCATTCTGACTCCCCTCTTCTCTTCTGACATCTCAAGGAGGCACAGAAAAAGAATTCAGTACATTGGATTCTCTCACTTCCCCTCCCATCCCTTCCAATCTCTCTCTCTCTCTCTCACTTCTCATATCTACTGTAGGTAGCCTAACAGTTTAGATCATTGGGCCAGTAACCGAAAGGTTGCTGTTTCAAATCCCCAAGCTGACTAGGTAAACAAAAAAATATATAGAATCTTTTCATTATTTTTCTCAAACAATAACAACCATATATCAATGACATCACACCTGCTCAGACTCACATGTTCCCACCGCAACCATACACATCACGTATGTCTCACAACCACACTCTCCCTGGAACTTTCCAGTGCTCTATGCCATATGGCCTCAAATTGCACTGTTCTATTTTTATCCGTAGCCCACACCTTTTCAATATTTAAATAATAATACATTTGATTCATCCACTGTCGTAGTGATGGAGGATCATTTGATAGTTTTTTCAAAGTCATTGACTAGAAAAGTATGGTCCACCCCATTGGGTATCTCACCGCACCCTCATATGCCATGTCTTGAAATATGCAGATAGACGGATTAAAAGTAAACTTACATTGTAAAACTTCTGACAGCCAACTTTCTAACTCCGCCCATAACTTTTGGACTTCATAGCACTCCCAGAAGGCATTAATTATTGAGTCCTTCTTAGTTTTACACTTAAGACATGACTCTGCCGTTGTGCTGTAGAATTTGTGAATTTTGTCTTTTGTATAATAAATTCTATACATTAGTTTATACAGGATTAAACTTACATTTTCGTTAACTGTAATTTCATTAGTTATGTTCCAACACTCGTTCCATCTTGTGCCAATATCAGTTATTTTTAAGTCTTGATTCCAGTAGTTTATATTTCTTTCTAAGAGATTGTCAGTTGGATAGTCTCTCTGCAAGGTTTTGTATATCTTACCTATCATATGAGTATCTTTTTCTGAGTCAAATAGGATTCCCTAAACATGTCCAAAAGCTTTCAGGTCGAAATTTCGTAATACACAACTTTTAAGTTGCATATATTTGAAAATGTCTAAATGGGTCAGTCCAAACTTTCTATTTAATTGTGTCATGGAAATAATTGTATTTCCTGTTACCACATCATTTACGGTTTCTATTCCTTTTAGTTTTCCATGTGGGCCAATTTATCGATGAATTCTGGATTGTTCCATAGGGGTAAGTTTTTAGAGAGTGATATTGGTTCTTGTAGAATACGTTTCATTTTCTTCCATATTGTTATAGTGTTCTTAACTATGAAGTTGTTAATGTTCTTAGCTCCATCCTTCGAAAACAAACACGTGAAAAGATTATGGGGATGATCATGCGCATCTTCAATAGGAATCCTTTCTGGGGGACGGGGTAGATTAAGTCAAAGCATACTTTCGGTGCATAACAACGAGATGTGCGCAATCATTTGAAAGACGACATAGCGCACATAAGCAGCAGCCTTGCACTGCAATCTTCACTCAGAAAATTGTTTTTATTAAAACTTGTGCTATAGGTGAGGGTTTGCCTAACTTCCCCCTTTTAGGTAGGAAATGGAGTGGAGCAGGGGTGGGGGTTATTATGATGTGGTATCTGTCTCGAGAAATTTGGATCTGAACCGAAAATGTAAGTGTACAGCCATGACCAAGTTTGTAAATAATCCTTTTAGACTTCAGAGCACCAGAGTGCTTATACCTCCAGAGTATCTCTCCACATCAGCAAAGCTGTCTCTCCCCGAGCCCTGCCGCCTCCCTGATGCCCACTGATACCATCGCCGGGCTCCAAATCGGCTTTGCTACAGTACAGGCAGGAGACTTTGCTAATGGATAAAGTTGTCACAGACAAATCCCCTATATTAGGTTCTGTCACTCTGTGTATCGCTGCAATCCCTCACTGCACACACTCGGTGATAGGCAGGGCTTGATTAAACTATTATTTGCAACAATCCATATTTTACATATGAATGAGCAGCCTGTGTTAATTTCCATTGTCCTTGCCTCCAATCCACACCCTCCGCAGTGCAATCACAGGTTAATGAGTGTGAACAGCCAGACCCTCTTCTGTTGTCTGTTTTGTTTGGAATCGGTTTCAACGCCACCGGCCAAAGTGACACATAATCAATGGCTATGAGGGGGAGAGTGCTGTAAGTCCACTCCAGCTATCCCTGCATATGGATCGGCTCTGAAGTTCCCCGGCTCCTGTCCCCTTCTCACCCCATCTCACATGCATTATTCACGGGACAGAAGGGAAGGGCGTCACTTTGAGATGTGACCTGGTGGACAGAGAACATTCTCTCAATGTTGCGGTGGCATTGTCAAGGTTAATGTGTTACAGGGCTGGGCCAGGGTAATGTATTCACATGACTCTCTGTCTGGGGTTGGATGACCTGGCTGCCTGTCGTAGATTTTCTTTTTCAGCATTACGATGGGAATGGAGAAAATAGGACGTTTCATGGGGATATGCCTTTAGATCTTCTTGAGATAAACAGTGTTGTTTCGAAGTAACCTAATGTTTTGAATTATGTACAGGAGCGATGGTTTTAACAAACTGTTTAGTTTTAATCAAAGCAGATATCTTGCCCAGTGGCCACAGATAAATATTTGACCTTTCGCACAATCATCCTAAAATCTCATAAGAAATTAGCTGGTGTTTTTTTGTCTTACAAGATAGATAGGGTAATTCACCTATTACAAACAGCCTATGTGAATGCAGCTGTCTTACTAAATGCTGAAAGTAATAACCAAGTTATTCATGCATGCAAACAAAAATACTGAATAGCAGTTTGGCTTAGAATACCGACACAACTGTGAATGCGAACGAGTGAATGCGAAAAGAAGAAAACAGCGGTACCAAGCAGGCCTAGTAAACACAATATCAGATCAATAAGGCATGACACAATCTATATTTAGGCTAATTAGATTAACAGTAAATAAACACAGTGAACAAAAGGCTAATGGAGATCCAAATAACAAAAACATAGCCTACAGCCTACTACAGTGAGATACAGCCATGCACAGCGGTTTTGCCAAATAAATAGGCCTATAGGCCCGCTTCAAACATATAAAATAATGCTGCTCGCTCATGAGTACAGCAACACGTTGTGATATGGCACAGTACACTTCTGCGAATCAAATTCGACCCACGTAATCAATTAAGCAATGCCAGCCTACCATAAACATGTTTCCAATACGTACAGTTCCATTTACTACCACGAAAACCAATGGGCTACCAAGAAAACCATAATAGAATATAGCTTATCTATTTCTATGATGAAACATACCGATATGTATCTATACTCGGGGGCGTCATTTGGGTTTTTGCATTGGAATTATATTGAATTCTGCTTATATCACGCTATACCACAATAAACATAAAAGTTCAAATGCCGAGACCCTTGAGTGCTTTTGACCAAGAAGTGACAGGTTGGCACGAAATCTCTGCTGTTCTCTATCAGCACCATGAAAAACAAACCAAAATAAAAAAAACTACAAACATTACAGACGTATTACTCCTTGATGATATTAAAAACACAAACAAAACATAAATAAATAAGTCCTCTCAGCTTGAACACAATAAAGCATAGCAGTTGAAAACGTATGCTGGCTAAGGAAGTCGTTTTGCCATACCCTAGGTTTTTTGCTGAAATAACGCCACTGGCTAAACCTCTAAGATTTTTATAAAACCCAACCAGCTAGATTGTTTATTACCTTTTCAGAAGAGTTGCAGCCTTCTTGATGCTCTGTGGAACTTTCTGAGTAATCGATCATTCCATTCTCCCCGAAGTCTTCTTGTAAGAATCCCCCTCAAATGCCAGTTGGATTAGTTGAGCTTTCCTCGGGTGTAGCATGCCTCTTCTGTGCTGACTGAACACGTTTGTCAAAGTGGAAAATGAGTTCTTGCATGTAGCTGTGGATGCCCCAAAAGTCAGTGCAGTAAGCATGTTCGGCATAGCGGAGAAAGTCCCAGAGAATGGTTTCAGGATATCAAGTGGGGTCCATTTGTCCTCATTGGAGACGGAGCGGTGATTTCAGTCTGCAAAAATTGGCAAGCGACACTAAAGTCAGCTTCCACCAAATCTGATCCAGCAGTGGTTTGACCTTTTTCACATCTAGAAAGTCATGTCTCTCTGGGTCAAAGGGCACACAGGGCCTCCACCAGTTGGCTGTTGCGTTCGCTGAATCGTTCTGACAGTTCACCAATGACAGCATCCAACGTGCTGAAAAACAGTATTTTACATTCAGTTTCTTCTTCTCTGTCCTGCTGGCCTACTGTACTGTCCACCACGTATTGCTGGAGATTTGTACATACATAACATTGTTTGTTTGGAGCTGGTGGTGCGTCGGTGCCACTGGCACTGCACTGTGCCCAAATGGCTTCGAACACCTCAGTTTCTCGATGCACTCCAATGCACTGTGTAATTTGTTTGGAGGATCGAGAAGACTGAGGATTCTGTGCACCATGGTGGCTGTAAACTTAAAGCCGGCGTCCGTCACCGCCTTCAGCAGCCTTTAGCCTCAAGTCTTAATTCTGTGATGTACGAACATGTGCATTCGATGTCAGAGAGGAACATCACAATGCTGTCACAACTAACACTTTTTACAGCTAGCTAAGAAGCTAACTAAACTCTGTAGTGGTGGGGTGTGAGGCAGACTTGAGTGAAGCAGCTTCACTCAAGTCTGTAGACCCCGCCCTTATATAAAAAAATGTATAATTACAGACGGAGGTGTATTACGTTATTCACTTAGCCTACCACAGATGAGAAACGTTTTTTCTTGCTTTTCATGGAAACCCATACCTAACTGCCCAGTGGCTTTCCATAGCCCCCCTACACACACCGAGGCGCGCTATGTCCATTGTGCTGCCACAGAGCAGGGGAGATACAGATTTTTTTGGCACCAACCTGTCGCTCAATCCTTGTAATTTTTTGCTATTTTTATATAGGGACGTAAAACTAAAACTGATGGCCACAGGTTTCAACTGAGGGGGCTAAGCCCCCTTTTACCCCCTTGTGGAAGTGGGCCCGGCTACAATACTATAATATGTGATCTTGAAGACATTGATTCAGCTTTGATCTAACTGTATTAAACGAGCACCATTCACCGGATTAGCCTGTTCTCTGGGCAGCCGAACGAGTAGAGTAGAGACTGTATAAAGTAGAGAATCCCGCACATGCCAGAAGCGTCTGACATTTAGTGGTCGGGAAGAGGGGTCCAGAGGAGTGGGATCCGCAGCCACTCCGTTTAATTAATGAGTTTATCAATCTCAAATTATCTCATATCTCCCCAAGTTCTCCGTCCTGCTCACAGTTTATTGATCTCTTGGCTAATTACCTGAATTTCAGATAGGATAACTAACAACGGCATTGTGTTGATATATATTGAGTAATTGATCTGTCAGCTTCAAAGTTCCTAATTGGTTAACAGTCCCAGCAGGCATCTGTGAATCAGATTAGAGCCGGAGTGGATCCTCCAGAGGGTGTGTCTGCACAGCTGCACTGTGAACACAGAGAACTCAATCATGCTCCAGAGCAACTGGGGATGGATGTAGGTTTCCTTACTGACCAGTGACGTGAGTTGATTCAACACCTTGCGTGCTGCAGAGAATGGCTGTGCCAGAGTTTGGCTATGCCATGTTAAACTGCCATGAAGTTGAGCTTCATTAGTCATTGATCCCAGCTTAATCTGACAACTGTGATTTTCCAGATATTATACATTCTTTCAAACTTTATTTTCTCCTATAGAGGCAATATTTTGTTACATTATGTTTTCAGTCACATCTGGTGTGCCTTTGGAAAGTATTCAGACCCCTTGACTTTTTCCACATTTTGTTACGTTACAGCCTTATTCTAAAATTGATTAAATATTATTTTTTTCCTCAGCAATCTACACACAATACCCCATAATGACAAAGCGAAAACTGTTTTTTTGAAATTTTTGCAAATCTATTAAAACTCTAAAACAGAAATACCCTATTTACATAAGTATTCAGACCCTTTGCTATGAGACTCGAAATTGAGCTCAGGTGCATCCTGTTGATTGGACATGATTTGGAAATGGACACACTTGTCTATATATGGTCCCATAGTTGACAGTGCATGTCAGAGCAAAAACCAAGCCATAAGGTCGAAGGAATTGTCCGTAGAGCTCCGAGACAGGATTGTGTCGATGCACAGATCTGGGGAAGGGTACCAAAAAAATTATGCAGCATTGAAGGTCCCCAAGAACACAGTGGCCTCCATCATTCTTAAATGGAAGAAGTTTGGAACCACCCAGACTCTTCCTAGAGCTGGCCGCCCGGCCAAACTGAGCAATCGGGGGAGAAGGGCCTTGGTCAGGAAGGTGACCAAGAACCCGATGGTCACTGTGACAAAGCTCTAGAGTCCTCTGTGGAGATGGGAGAACCATCCAGAAGGACAACCATCTCTGCAGCACTCCACCAATCAGGCCTTTATGGTAGATTGGCCAGACGGAAGCCACTCCTCAGTAAAAAGGCACATGACAGCCTGCTTGGAGTTTGCCAAAAGGCACCTAAAGACTCTGAGACATGAGAAACAAGATTCTCTGGTCTGATGAAACCAAGATTGAACTCTTTGGCCTGAATGCCAAGCGTCACATCTGGAGGAAACCTGGCACCATCACTACGGTGAAGCATGGTGGTGGCAGCATCATGCTGTGGGGATGTTTTTCAGCGGCATGGACTGGGAGACTAGTCAGGATTGAGGCAAACATGTACAGATAGATTATTGATGAAGAGCACTCAGGACATCAGACTGGGCCGAAGGTTCACCTTCCAACAGGACAACGTCCCTAAGCACACAGCCAAGACAACGCAGGAGTGGCTTCGGACAAATCTCTGAATGTTCTTGAGTGGCCCAGCCAGAGCCCGGACTTGAACCCGATCGAACATCTCTGGAGAGACCTGAAAATAGCTGTGCAGCAACGCTCCCCATCCAACCTGACAGAGCTTGAGAGGATCTGCAGAGAGGAATGGGAGAAACTCCCCAAATACAGGTGTGCCAAGCTTGTAGCATCATACCCAAGAAGACTCGAGGCAGTAATCACTGGCAAAGGTGCTTCAACAAAGTACTGAGTAAAGGGTCTGAATACTTATGGAAATGTGATATTTAAGTTTTTGTATTTTTTAATATATTTGCAAAAATAAAAAATAAAAAAAAGTTTTTGTTTTGTTATTATGGGGTATTGTGCGTAGATTAATGAGGGGTAAAAAACAATTAAATAAATGTTAGAATAGGCTGTAACGTAACAAAATGTGGAAAAAGTAAAGGGGTCTGAATGCTTTCTGAATGCACTGTACTCTCCAATTTCACAGTGGTTTAATACAAGCCACTCCCCTTTCTTGATGCACTGTGAACTCTATGTTGGAATTCACAGTTATTGGTATGATCCAGCACACCTCCAGATCCACATAGCCTTGCTGAAATCCTTACATCTGAAAGCCAGTCAATGAGCATGCTCTGCTTGAGAATTATCCTACAGCACCCTGTCTGTTGGTAAGCCAACATGCCTCATTGGCTGGAACACAAGGGAATAGCCGAAAATAAGTGGTGTCTGTAAAGCAGGGAGCTTTAGTAAAGCATGATAAAAGTTATCTGGGAAGCGAGTCAGTTAGACAATGTTCACTTAACAACAGGGGCTGCTCCATAAAAGCTGAAAAGTTTCACTGAAATAATAATGAAGTTGGAAGAGGAGAAACTAATATGAAGAAAGCTCCTAGGAGTTGCATTCTGCCTTAGTAAAACGTTAGTAATAATTATCCCAACAGAAGAAAAAAACATGTTTTATGCATGCTTCTGTCTATTTAATTAATTAATACTCTGCACACTAGATGTTAATTTAGCCAAAGGCACTAAACCAAGGACACATTGCACTTTAATGTTTGAGGGACAAAAATAAACAGATCAGAGTAATTTGTGAGCACAATTTTGTGGGATGTTATTTCACTATGCTTGTCTGACTACAGTATGTCTGTAACATCTCTATGTTATCTGGTTTGACAGGCGCTGGTCCTTTCATCTTGTTTAGTCGCCTCGCAGAGCCTGACTAGGTTTGTCAATTGGAGGCTTATCCAAGCTCTTGGACCCTAACGCTATTTTACCCTGGCACTTCTGGGGAGTGGGGAGCTACTGGAATGGGGTTGTGGTCAGAGTATCTTGTCTGTAATCAAATGGGAGATGTAAATGAGCGAGGTTACATGTTTCTCAGAGGCCTCAGAGTCCAGATCCAGTGTGTTTGACTACTGGCCAGACTGTGGAGGGCTAGAGGAAAAGTAGCAGCTGCTGGGCAGAGATGGCTCTGGTTTGGCTCAACACTCAGGCAGATCCAACAGATAAACCGGGGATTACTAGATTGGGTTTGTGCTGAAGGGCTTCTGGATCAGTACGCTGGATCAGTACACTGGATCAGTACACTGTTTCTGAGTCATATATTGGCCAATGGTGTAGTTTAGGGTGCAACCTGCCAACACGCCAGGCACTAAACCACATTTACTAGATCTGCTCGGTGTTGAGTCTAGAGAACACCACCATTAAACGTGCAGAGGAAGATTGAAGAGCACCTTCTAGCAAGTTACAGTTACTTGCATTTGGCAGGCTGATCAGATTATATCTGACTCTGTTGTACACAACACTTGCCAAAGCACTCAAACTGAGGTTTATTCTAAAGAGTTATTGATTTATTCCCCAAGTCTATTTGGGATCAACCAATTTTAACATTCCCCAGCTCATTCACTTAAACATGCTGTTGGAAGAGCTAGATATAGTGCATTAAAAGTGCCTTCAACCCCCATAGTATGTATATGATATGTAATGTATACAGAAACTCCATGGAATAAATATAATTTACAGCTCATTTCAGTTTTAAAATACGTTTACTGCTGGTGTCAATGAAATGGAAGAAAGAGAAATTAAGGTAAGGGGTGCAAGAGAGAAGGGGAAATGAGAGAGTGGTAGTGGAGATGAGGACAGGCAGGGTTAGAAAGATGGATAGAGATGAAGGAAGTTGAGGATACTGTTGGAAAGAGTCTGATTGTGAAGCGGGGTGAAGAGAAAGAGAGGAAACATCTGCCACTGCATGTCCCAGGCCCCAATCCCAGTGTACAGCAGAGTGGAGAGAGCCCAGCACTGGCTGTCTGGCTGTATGGCTGTCTGGTCAGATGGGTACACATATGTTTTCCGTCTAATCAGTGAGACGTGATTGTATGTTCCTGTCACCTGTGACTCACTCACAACATCCCACAGACATGACTCATGGCAGTTTGGTCATGGCAAGATAAACACATTTGTTTGTCTTTATAAAGCTGCTTGTTTACCAGGATGTTTGAGAGTGATGTTTGCTCCGGTTTCCTGGATAGCCTTATAGAAATCAGCAGAATAGATTTGAAAAGCAGTTTTTCTGGAACAATAGTGGCTGCTGTTTCTATAGCTGGTTTTACCTTGTGGAAGAAAGGGGAAAGCAGACAAACGGTATGATTTAATGGCTGCTCCCTGGTAGATGTGATGTGACAGCAGAATGGAGTCAGCAGGGAATAGTATCATCTTATATTACCTCTCCACTCATTTTCTCTTTCTTTCCTCACCTTTTCATTCTCGCCCTCTCCCTCACCCCTTTTTTTATAGGACCGTAAACTCACTCACTGTAAACTCAGGGTACTTTTTAAGGTTCAGTGTTTGACCGTTGCATTTATCTGTCTGCAAGGCCAGGGATTCTGCACGAGCAGAGCGTCATGAGTACTCCTAGTAAAGGTCTGAGCTGAGTTTTCAGAGCAGTGAGTCCTCTTCAAAAGAGAACGCCCAACACGCATCACGCCCTCGTTAGCTTCAAGTAGATAAAAGAAGAACGGACAGAAATGTTGGTCATTATTGAGCTGAGACGTAGCATCTGCCCCTGAGTCAATCAAAGCTGCATTAGCAACCATTGTTCAACCTGTTCCCTTTCTCTCCTGGAGGCCTTATCTCCTCAGAGCACAGACAACTGGAAGACACTAAAAAGACAAGGCCAACAAAGGAAATCAGTCATATTGTGAAGCCACTGAATGATAGCAGGCATGTCTTTGTCAGAGACAACATGTCGTATGATATGCTGCATATTAGTATCAATAAGTTTGTGATGGGCTGGGGCTGAGGAGATGTGTGAGTGGGTTGGCTAGGGAGGAGGTTGCCCTTGGTGCTGATGGGTGGCAGTAGGAGGTTGGCTGATTCTGGAATAGAAATGTTGTTAATTAAGAGTATATTGATGAGGGCATGTACCCCCTACATGTCATTCATACCCCCTTGTTGGAGGTAGATGGCGGTTGTCTTTCATTTAATTTCCCCTTGCCATAGTAAGTAAATGAAGCAGGGCCCCTGTAGCTACAACACGCTGGGGAGAATCATCAGCTTTCAAAATGTCATTTGTAGGCAGCTCCAACCGGGCCCACTAATCCTCTCCATTGGATTCTGGCAGCCTCTGGTGCCCAGTAGCAAAACAATGAGGCTGTGTGGCGTGGGCCCAGCCACTCCAGCAGTGGACGGATATCGGGGTCCTTATCAGTCAATCAGTGCCAAGCCTCCCTCTAAGCCCCCAGAGAGCGGGATGGAGCGAGAAAGTGAAGGAGGAAGGAGAGTTGTGCATGTGGGGGATTGGGGGAAGCTTTCTGAGGTGCCCACTTTGGATTCAGGGTGTGTAAGCAGCCCCTCTTAAAGCTCAAGGAATTTAATTAGATGTCGGTGGAGTTATACCCAGTGCGGCTCTTTTTCCTTCCCTCTCTCTCTCTCCCTCGCTCCTCTCCTTCTCCTCTCTCTCTCTCTCTCTCTCTCTCTCTCTCTCTCTCTCTCTCTCTCTCTCTCTCTCTCTCTCTCTCTCTCTCTCTCTCTCTCTCTCTCTCTCTCTCTCTCTCTCTCTCTCTCTCCCGCTCTCTCCTCTATGTTGCTCTGCTGCGTTTATCAATCAGACCTGATTCATTTTCAGCAGAGGCCCCTTTGGCTTTGACTGGCGTCTGAGATGATTGGATGTGAAATACAAATAGTAGTTCATACGTCAAGGTGCCACACGCATGCGCACCCACACACACACACGTATAAAAGTGATGTTCTTATCTCAATTCTGTCTGTCCTTCCTTTTATGACATTGTCTTAACTGTGCTGTTAGTACTGGTATACTGACAATGAGATTTCAGATGGACAATGTACCCATCCCTTGAAACAACACAATTTCTAGTCTGTCTGCCAGTTGAAGGCTTGTGTTTGTTTATCCTTGTAGTGTACTATGTGAAGGGTAGACGTACCTGTATAATGTATTTGAATGCACAGTGACCTGCTGCACATGTAAGGTTGTATGTATGTTCATGTGAGAGTGTTTATGGGCGGTGCATGCCTGCATATAAATGATGTTGGCTGCTAGCTATTAGTGGCGCTCAGACATGCTTGTTGATAGGGGTAATCTGAAGACAGGTCAGAGGTCAGTCCCTCAGGGGCTCTGAGTCTGATTGAAAATGGCACTCATTAGCTCATCTATGGTGCCCTCTCCGTCTCACCAGCACATTGTTCACTGGGGAACGGTGGCCAGGCCCATGAAGAGATAATTGCTCTGGCATATTTAAGGTAATTAAGGAAGACGGAAGTTGACTGCATATTCAGGACCTCGTTTGTCACTTGTGGGATATTATGCAGAAGGAAGGAGGAAAAAACCCTGAGGCAGAGTTTGCAGCACCTCTGTGACTGTGAGTTGTCTGTCGGCAGCAGCTCTGTGACCGGCTTTACTAATCCTTTTGGACTTCAATCAGTCTTTCCATGTCTGAGAGTGTTGTGCTGACGCCCCAAATTGCGGTAGCCATGACTGTGAAGGTTGAATTCGAAAAAGGTTCAATTACCCCTACAGCTCTCTCAGTGGTTTGAAACAACAGTGGTTGCTCCAATGGTTTGACCTGATCTCGTTGTAAACAGGAAAATGATTATGAGCGCAAAGTGAAGCTGTGGACAGCCAGACACGTGTGTTATTCTGGTTCAGGTGGAGCTGTTTCTATGTAGTGTATTTCCCATGGCTGATCTGAGGAGCCTGAGGAACCACTGCTACAGGAAAGACTCAAAGATGTGTTCAATCTAACACTTTTCTCTCTCTCTCTCTCTCTCTCTCTCTCTCTCTCTCTCTCTCTCTTTTTCTCGTTCTCTCTCTCTCTTTTTCTCGTTCTCTCTCTCTCTCTCTCTCGCTCTCTCTCTCTCTCTCTCTCTCTCTCTCTCTCTCTCTCTCTCTCTCTCTCTCTCTCTCTCTCTCTCTCTCTCTCTCTCTCTTTCTCTCTCTCACTCTGCAGGGCAGTGGTTGGGCACAGAGAGCCGTTGCCTGACGACAGTAGTGACAACATTACCATTTTCACCCGGATCCTGGACAGACTGCTGGATGGCTACGACAACCGCCTGCGCCCTGGGCTGGGAGGTAGGCTGGTTTGTTGAGCGAAGACACTGCTCACCTCTCCCTACCTCTAACAGCCAGACATACTGCTTATAGTGCCTTCTGGGCTCTGCCACACACAATGTGTAGTATTCTCTCTAAGCTGCTGAGTCTGCCATCCACCACTTTCATAAAACTCTTTGAAAAATTCACTATATAGCCATACATTGCTTCAACGAGATCATCAGCTAGCTAGCATATTAGCTTTTTACAATGTCTAACTGTCTGCTTCTACTACCTTAAACTATTAAAGTAAGCTAGTTTTAACTTGAAGAATCAATCAGCTAATCATAAAGACCTTCATTAGCTGAATCAGTTCTGTTAGTGCTGGTCTTGGACAAAAGCTTGAACACATGATATGGCCTCCCAGGACCAGTGAATACAATTATCTAGCTAGTTAAAAACAAGCCGCTGGCCACTGCCTCAACTGAAACAGAGAGCACCTGCTCTCCTCTCTCCCTCCTCCCTCCTCCCTGCTCTCCTGTCTCCCTCCTCCCTGCTCTCCTGTCTCCCTCCTCCCTCCTCCCTCCTCCCTCCTCCCTCCTCCCTCCTCCCTCCTCCCTCCTCCCTCCTCCCTGCTCTCCTCTCTCCCTCCTCCCTCCTCCCTGCTCTCCTCTCTCCTCTCTCCCTCCTCCCTGCTCTCCTCTCTCCTCTCTCCCTCCTCCCTCCTCCCTGCTCTCCTCTCTCCCTCCTCCCTGCCTCTCCGCAGTGCCAGCCCATGCCCAGCGATCCTGGCAGCTAGCCGTGGCATACAGTGATGGATTTGGGGCTGTGACCCCATGATGAATTAGTTCCCTTGTCAGAGTGACCTCCATTGATCCTTCAGAGTCAGACAATGGTTTCATTACCAGCTCAGTTTCCCTGATCACAGTGAGAGTACATTTCTTCAGATGTTGAACAGATTGCTTTTTGGAACAGTGAAATGACTAATCCTCATCACAAGGAGATGCTTATCGCTAGCAGAATGCTACAAAGACCCTATTCAAAACAGCAGCTTCTTGACACTTGGCATGCAAGCCCAGTTTTCAGATCCCAGAGGTCCAGCAGAGCTCTGATTTCCTGCCCACTGGGGATGGCCCAGCCTTGGTGGAGGAAGTGCTAATGCTACTTCATCATCAGGGTGGCACTAAGACTGCAAGCTAATGATTTTACATTCATTGTGGATTTTTTTTTATTGAGCTTATTATAAGTCATTTTGGATTCTCAGTCAGAGGTCAGTGAGAGTGTGAATATGAAATCCATGTGATGTTTTAAGCTGACAGTGCTGAGCACCCCCACACTATTCCACCCCCACTAGGATGTATGATAAGTGTCACCACACCAGCTTTGCCACCTGTGCACTTTCCATGAGTCTCCGTCCTCTCAGAGAGAGAAATCTCAGGTGCCCTCCAAATGTATTGGACGTGTTCTGTATTCCAAAGACCTCGGCATGTGCATTTTGATTAATGGCTGATGTCATGTTGCCAGGGAAACTCTAAATTCCATAAAGGCAGGTTCTGGAAGCATTCCATCGGTTCCAGCCCGTCTCGGAGCAACGTCTGGCAGACAGCCATTCACAGCCTTACATCAAAGCCCCTCGTTTGCACAGAGACCTTCATTTACATCCTACAATCGATTAAATCAAAGTTAAGGCCGTGAGGCTCTAATTGGAAACCTTATAACTAAAAGGTGATTCCCCCCACTCCCGTCATTATATTTAGGATGACTCATGTGCAGCACACTGTCGTCTCTCAGTGTTTCATCTCTTGTCTTTCAAATGCACTTTTCTTTAACTCTATTCTGAAACTGCACATTTCACCCAATTACACAGGAAATGTTGTTTACCCCAGATTGGAAGCACTCCCAGTTAAAGGATAATACACAGGAGAAAACATTAGGATAATGTACAGTGAATAGCATCATCTGACACCAATACAAACAAGTCCCTCTAAATAGGCCTAAATATGATTTTAATGTGGTCCTGCCAACCCTCATTATTCCTGTGATTTCTCATCTCAGTTTCTAATCTCAGTTTGTGACTTTGATAATGATGCAAACACTCTCCCTGAAAACAACCTCCATCAAAGTCTAGCTACCTCCATAGGTTCAGCCTTGTTTATTTGGTGTTGAGACATAAAACATTCATGCTTCTGCCTCTACCATTGGATTTGGAGTTTGGAAAGTGAACTGACTTTTCTGAACTGACATTAACAACCAACCTGAAGCAGACAGAGCAGCATTATGGTCTGGTGGTCAGGGAAAGGACTGGTCAAATCAAATAAAGCTTTATTTATACAGCACATTTCAGACATGGAATGCAACGCAATGTACTTCACAGGAAAAAACAAATAAAAAACAATAAATATTTAACAAACACAAGATAAAAAAACAAAAGAATGACAAAAACTAAATGACTAAAAAGCACCCTAAGGAAAAGCAAAGCTAAAAAGATGCATTTAAGATCTCTTTTAAATATGTCCACTGTTTCGGCCCCCCTTAGGTTCTCTGGCAGGCTATTCCAGAGGCTGGGGGCATAATAACTAAAGGCTGCCTCTCCATGCCTCTTGGTCCTAGGCTTTGGGATAGTTAAAAGGCCAGTGCCAGAGGACCTGAGGGACCTACTGGATACATAACTTAAAAGCATGTTGACATGTATTGGGGTGCACAATCGTGGATTGATTTAAAAACCAATAGAATAATCTTAAAATGAATTCTAAAACTCACAGGCAGCCAGTGCAGAGACCTTAAAACCGGTGTAATGTGTGCACTCCATCTGGTCTTTGTCAGTACCTGTGCTGCAACATTCTGTATGTTTTACAGCTGACCAATGGCTTTCTTGGGTAGACCAGACAGGAGAGCATTACAGTAGTCAAGAATGCTTGTAATAAAAGCATGGATGAGTCTCTCTGTATCAGCCTGTTCCTCAGGTGGTAAAAAGCTATTTTGGTCACATTCCTAATGTGTGATTTGAAATTTAGTTCAGAATCTAAAATCACACCCAGGTTTTTTACCTGGTGTTTTATGTTTATTGTCCGTTAATTAAAATGTGCGGCCAGGTTCTCTCTCTGTGCTTTGGCTCCAATAATAAGTACCTCGGTCTTGTCTTGATTTAGCTGGAGGAAGTTGTGAGCCATCCAAGTATTTAAATCACTAATAGGGTCTAATAATTTATCTGTGGAGCTAAAATCCACTGATGACACAGAAATGTAAAGTTGTGTATTGTCTGCGTAGCAGTGAAAATCAATGCAGTGCTTTCTGATAACGCTGCCAAGGGGTAACATATATAAACTGAACAGTACCGGACCCAAAAACAAACCTTGTGGAACGCGACATGTGATATGTATTTTCTCTGAGTTAAGTTCACCAAGGGTGACAAAAAACTCTCAACCAGTTAAATAGGCCCTAAACCAATTTAGAACCGGAGAGGCCAACCCACCTCTCCAGTCTGTCCAGAAGGACATCATGGTCAACAGCGTTGAATGCAGGACTTAAATCCAAGAGTACAAGGACAGAGAGCTGTTTGGCATCTATGTTAGCTCTAAGATCATTTAACACTTTAACTAAGGCTGTCTCTGTGCTGTTGTGGGCACGAAAACCAGATTGGAATTTTTCTAAAATACAGTTGGTGCTAAAAAATCATTTAGCTGTTTGAAAACCAATTTCTCCAGAATTTTGCTTAAGAATGGTAAACATCTTAGATGGAGCCTCTGTCCTTTTAAGGTACTTAAAGTCTACCTCTTTGTGTTCTCCTCGTGCCCAAGCAGAGAGTGTGACGGAGGTGAGGACAAATATCTACGTGACCAGCTTTGGACCGGTGTCAGACACAGACATGGTGAGTGTTGTATTACTGTACCATCACCCAGACCCATAAAGGACCAGCATGACTTATCAAATAATTCATCCCAAATGTTGTAATATGGATCTCATTTTTTTGTTATTTATATTATATTTGAGACAAAACTGTTGTAATTATGTCATACTTACAGAAAGAGTGTTTAAGGTAATGTCACATTGATTGGACTGCCCTTATCTGCCAAATAAATACTGCAATCATCTTGTACTGGGCTGTACTGTATGTCAACACAGTAAATCCTATAGTGAGTGACTGGCTGAACATGACATCATCGGCTATATGCAAAAAGCCCATACAATGCAACAGGAAGTGACACGTTGAACCCTTTGACAACCGAGACTAATGCAAGTCAAAACAATGTTGACTCATCGACACAGTCTAGAGCCTATTGGTTACCTAACAAATGGAGAATGGCTTTTTATGCAAATACGTATTCAGACATCATTTTCACATTCAGTGACACGTCAGCTGCTTAGAATGGAATGGGTTCATTTTAGAGATCAGGAAATTGGTTATGGGGCGGGCCTGGAGGAATTGCATGTGTCTTAATCATACACACAATTAGGTTTGGCATGCAAGATGAATTCATCGAGCCATGCAGAGCCACTGCTCATTCTGCATAGGCAGGCTTCCATCTACTAATAGTGAGAAGAAAACAGAGTGCAATCGGCTGCATTATATGGAGTGTAAACCGTAATAGAATTACAAAGCAATAATTAGCTAGGTTAACATTAACATAATCATCCTTTGAGTATCAAAATTATTTAGCAAGTTTCTAGAAATGATTTATTAATTACCAAAAAGTAGGACCGTTTAACGCCTGGGAAAACAGATCTAATTAACAGCATATTACATAATTTCATTTTTTTTTTGAGGACAACCTATACCCAGGGCATCTCACAACTTGGTGTCTCACAGATCCAGTGGTCCAATTGCCCATCTGTGTGCCACCCCCAGCCAGTCTCAGGAATCCCCCCCACCCCACTCCCCTACCCCCTACTCCTACCCTCAGTGCCAGTCATCCTGCCTCCTCACTGGGCCCAATATGCCATGTCTGCTCTAATTTCTCCACTGTCACAACAGCGGACGAATCAGAGCTAAAGTCAGGAAGATATTTTGGGCAAAACTCAAATATCAGGCCAATAACAAGAACACGCAAATCCCAGTCAAAGTGTAGAAAGCTTACAGTAAGTGACTATGTTGTACGCAGATTACTT
Source organism: Coregonus clupeaformis (assembly GCF_020615455.1). NCBI lineage: Eukaryota > Metazoa > Chordata > Actinopteri > Salmoniformes > Salmonidae > Coregonus > Coregonus clupeaformis. The sequence goes on from NC_059204.1 coordinate 40,967,171, forward strand.
TAAAGGCTGTCGGGCCAATCCCTTAATTGTGGGTTATGTTGGTGACGGCTGGAGAGGAAGTGAATGTGCTGCTCTCTCTCTCTGTTCCTCTGCCTCTCTCATCTCCCTTATCTCTCCGTTTCTCTCCCTCTCACCTTTCCTGTATCTCTCTCCATCTTTCCCCCTCCTCTCCTGTATCTCTCTCTTCTCTCCTGTCGCTCACTCACTCCTCTCTCTCTCTTTCTCCCTCTCTCCTCTTGTCTCCCTCTCTCTCTCTTTCTCCTCCCTCTCTCCTCTTCTGTCTCTCTCTCCTCTCCTGTATCTCTGGAGGTTTGCGTAGCGCCGTCCCATTTGTTCCTGCGTCTGCGCTGTCATGGTGTATTCTCCTGTTCTCTGGTGGGCTGGGCTTGACAGGCCTGGTGTGATGAAATTGAGGGCAGTCTAATCTGCCCCAGGTACTGTGTAGAATCCTGCTTGACGAAGATGGCAGAACTAGTCCCAGGGGCTGTCTTGATCCCACCAAGCTCTGCTATCATTTAACAACTCTATTGTGCTGAAAAACACTGGAGACCCGTGGTATCAACACGCTAGCTAGTAGTACGCTGCATGGCCCAGAATGAAGCATTAAAACAGCAAGAGATATAAAGGCGTTATCATTTTCAGTCCCCTGGAGTTATTTTTCTTGATTATAAAGCATCCGTCTACAAGCTAACAGTTTAGTGTTTTACTGAAACGGGACTCTTCCTGATCCAGATGGAGTATAGGAGATGGACGTGGGGCTTCTCTGGAGCTGGATAAATTTGGCTCTGCTCTGCTTTGGCCCTCCATGCATTAAGCCTTGCCAAGAGGTGTCACATTTTGGTTTATTATCAAGTGGTAGAAACCTCTCTCCTTCCCTCTGTGGACTATTTGGCTAGACCAGTGAAGTACTCTCTCTCTATTGCAACTCATATTTTTTCTGCTGTAATTGGTCCCTATTTCAGGTACCAAATTATATTTTCTGTGACGAGGGAAGAAAAATAACACTTGGATATAAAAACTTGGGAAGGAACCCTGTACAGTAAATTGTCCTCCACATGAACAAATTAGGTGGAGCTATTTTTCCTGTTGGTGTTTGAGGGTGAATGCATCCATCATCGTGCCCTTGCTCAAGGGGACGCTCGCCATATTAGTTCTCTAGCAGGAAAATAAGAAAATAAAGGCAGGTTGTAATAGGAATGGTTAACTGATAATTAAAACTATTGTTTCTGAGTCTCCAGTTAAAAGAAGTGTCCTTCTGGGAAACTCATTGACGTTCACTATAATGTGCTCTCACAATAGTCCTCCATCTTCTCTCCCACCATACCGGTCTTCATTTCACTCTTTGTCACAATATGATAAACATATATTCAGGGCGGGAATAAGTGTTAAAAGCTTAACGGGCACAGTCTGGAGGAAGACAATTTGCATCCTTAATAGGCCACTTCCATGAGAGTCTGTATTGTGTTGCCATAGTTACAAGTCGTTAAGCCGCTCTCTTAAATCCATGCTGTGTAATTGCAATGCAACTTATGTCTCCCAAGTATCCCTCATAAAAAATGTTTATGCAGTCTCAGAATTGTTTACTGCGGTTGCTCACTCATGTATCTCAAATGATAATTTTTTCTGACTTTTTGTTTCTACAAACGATAATGTGAAATAATCTTGATATTGAGAGATAGCAGCACAGTATAACACATCACACATTCATTCCATATTTTAATATATGCCATTTAGCAGACGCTTTTATCCAAAGCGACTTACAGTCATGTGTGCATACATTTTTGCGTATGGGTGGTCCCGGGGATCAAACCCACTGCCCTGGCGTTACAAGCGCCATGCTCTACCAATTGAGCTACAGAGGACCACATTTTAATCCAAAGGTCATTCTGAAGATTAGACCAAACAGATCAAGCGAATTAGAATGCATCAGGGCGAACAACCTAAAAGTTTCTAAAGAAAGTAATGGCCTGTGGAGAGGCTGTAATCATCTGGTCTGTTCATAAAAATGACCACACCATGGTTATGACACAGCAATACCAATGTTCCATGCTGCCTTCCGCTGCTCTCTAAGGACAGCCTTTAGCATGTCAGAGGTGAAGTGGACTATTAGGAAACATTAAATGCTCCAGTGAGTGGCTTATTGGGAAAACATGCAACATCTACACTATCTAATGTGAAAGCATCAGAACATCTCTCAGATGTGTACATGCTTGTCATCATCACTGTGTTTATCTAACTGTATCTGATGTACGGTAGCAATTTGAGAACATAATGCGATTCATTATGTGCGTTGTGTGTCATTATGCAATTATCCACATGAGGAAAATTGCTTTTCATGCAGTGCTAAAACCAGCTACAGTAATAAGCATGATGTCTAACGAGGGACATTGACACATTTAAACTAAGTGTGACCTTGATCAGTTCCTCGTTGGCTGATCGATACACCCCAGGAAATGATTGTGTCTAATCAAATAGTGTTATCGATCCCAACACGCAAATGATATGGTTGTTGATGTCCATTAAAACGTAATGAGGAAATGTTTAGCTGTGCAAATCATCTATCTATCAACTGTTCTATACTAAATAGTACCCACACACAGTTTGTATAGAAATGCTGTTGCCTGAACTCTGATTCTTCTGGAACAAATCAGACAGACGTGATGGCCTGAAACAATCTGTTGCCAAAATGTGTTTCTGCCTCAGAGCCAAATGTGGAGGAACTGTTGGAACACCAAAGATAATGTGTGATTGACAGCACATCACACATGCACAGGTCAGAGTCCCAGCAGGGGAGAACGAGAGAGGAAGTGAGTGAGAAAGAGATTGGACTGGAACATTTGTGAGTGAGAGAGGGGAGAGAGAGAGGAAAAAATGACTAGCTGTTAATTAACGCATACATGGGCAAGAAGTCTCCAGCTCATCATTACGGAGCTCAGAGAGAGAGTTGGTCTCATGGAAACAGGTTCCCCTCCAGCAACTCTTATTTTGAAGAAAAGGAGGACAGACAATGTTTTTGGAGGAAAATCAAGACTGCAGAACTAGACTGAAAACCAAGTTATTGTTTTCAGTTTGGGAGGCACTGAGGTAAATTCAGGACTACTACTGCATAAAACTCACAAAGAGATTAACTCTTCTTTAGGTACAGTGGCTTGTGAAAGTATTCACCCCCCTTGGCATTTTTCCTATTTTGTTGCCTTACAACCTGGAATTAAAATCGATTTTGGGGGGGTTTGTATCATTTGATTTACACAACATTCCTACCACAATATTTTTTAGACAAGACAACAAAACAGAAAATTTGAGCGTGCATAACTATTCACCCCAAATATCCCACGCCACTGGGATATTTGCACATTCTTCAAGGCAAAACTGCTCCAGCTCCTTCAAGTTGGATGGGTTCCGCTGGTGTACAGCAATCTTTAAGTCATACCACAGATTCTCAATTGGATTGAGGTCTGGGCTTTGACTAGGCCATTCCAAGACATTTAAATGTTTCCCCTTAAACCACTCAAGTGTTGCTTTAGCAGTATGCTTAGGGTCATTGTCCTGCTTTGTGGTCCTCTGTAGCTCAGCTGGTAGAGCACGGTGCTTGTAACGCCAGGGTAGTGGGTTCAATCCCCGGGACCACCCATACACAAAAATGTATGCACGCATGACTGTAAGTTGCTTTGGATAAAAGCGTCTGCTAAATGGCATATTATTATTATTAAGGTGAACCTCTGTCCCAGTCTCAAATTTCTGGAAGACTGAAACAGATTTCCCTCTATTTAGCGTCATCCATCATTCCTTCAATTCTGACCAGTTTCCCAGTCCCTGCCGATGAAAAACATCCCCACACCACCATGCTTCACTGTGGGGATGGTGATCTCGGGGAGATGAGAGGTGTTGGGTTTGCGCCAGACATAGCGTTTTCCTTGATGGCCAAAAGCTCAATGTTAGTCTCATCTGACCAGAGTACCTTCTTTCATATGTTTGGGGAGTCTCCCACATGCCTTTTGGCTAACACCAAACGTGTTTTCTTTTTTTTTCTTTAAGCAATGGCTTTTTTCTGGCCACTCTTCCATAAAGCCCAGCTCTGTGGAGTGTACGGCTTAAAGTGGTCCTATGGACAGATACTCCAATCTCCGCTGTGGAGCATTGCAGCTCCTTCAGGGTTATCTTTGGTCTCTTTGTTGCCTCTCTGATTAATGCCCTCCTTGCCTGGTTCGTGAGTTTTGGTGGGCGGCCCTCTCTTGGCAGGTTTGTTGTGGTGACATATTCTTTCATTTTTTTAATAATGGATTTAATGGTGCTCTGTGGGATGTTCAAAGTTTCTGATATTTTTTTATAACCCAACCCTGATCTGTACTTCTCCACAACTTTGTCCCTGACCTGTTTGGAGAGCTCCTTCATGGTGCCATTTGCTTGGTGGTGCCCCTTGCTTAGTGGTGTTGCAGACTCTGGGGCCATTCAGAACAGGTGTATATATACTGAGGTCATGTGACAGATCATGTGACACTTAGATTGCACACAGGTGGACTTTATTTAACTAATTATGTTAAATAACTTCTGAAGGTAATTGGTTGCACCAGATTTTATTTAGGGGCTTTATAGCAAAGGGGGTGAATACATATGCACGCACCACTTTTCTGTTATTTATTTGTTCTAATTTTTTGAAACAAGTAATTTTTTTCAATTCACTTCACCAATTTGGACTATTTTGTGTATGTCCATTACATGAAATCCAAATAAAAATCAATTTAAATTACAGGTTTTAATGCAACAAAATAGGAAAAACGCCAAGGGTGTCACGATCGTCGACTGAAGACACGGACCAAGGCGCAGCGTGATAAGCGTACATTTTATTTCAGTACACAACACGAACAAAACAACAAAACGAACGATACGTGAAGTCCTGAGGTTACAACACAACAAACCTTTACGGATCAAGATCCCACAAAGACTAGTGCAAAACAGGCTGCCTACGTATGGTCCCCAATCAGAGACAACGAGCTACAGCTGCCTCTGATTGGGAACCACCCTGGCCAACATAGATCAAACGATCTAGAACAAAAACATAGAAAAACTAAACATAGCAAATCCACACCCTGGCTCAACATTTAAGAGTCCCCAGAGCCAGGGCGTGACAGTACCCCCCCAATGGCGCGCGGACTGCGACCGCGCCACACAAACACAAGAGGGTAGGGGCCGGGTGGGCATTCCGCCTCGGAGGCGGATCCGGCTCCGGGCATGACCACCACTCTCTCTCCACCCCCCCGTTGCGCCCCTGATCTGGTCTGGCCCCGCTGGCCGGAGCTGGACTGGACAACGGTGGAGCGGATTGCTCTGGCTCCGGAGTCGATCCGCTGACTGGAGTTGGACCGGACCCCGGTGGAGCGGATTGGTGCGAGGGACAGGAACAGGCCGGACCGGGCTGGCGACGCGCACCACTGGCTTGGTGCGAGGGACAGGCACAGGCCGGACCGGGCTGGCGACGCGCACCACTGGCTTGGTGCGAGGGACAGGAACAGGCCGGACCGGGCTGGCGACGCGCACCACTGGCTTGGTGCGAGGGACAGGCACAGGCCGGACCGGGCTGGCGACGCGCACCACTGGCTTGGTGCGAGGGACAGGAACGGGCCGGACCGGGCTGGCGACGCGCACCACTCGCTTGGTGCGAGGGACAGGAACGGGCCGGACCGGGCTGGCGACGCGCACCACTGGCTTGGTGTGGGGAGCCGGAACGGGCCGGGCCGGGCCGGACTGTGGAGGCGGACTGGAGGTCTGGAGCGGAGAGCTGACACAACCCGTCCTGGCTGAATGCCTATTTCCACACAATATGTGTGAGGCATCAGCACAGGACGTACAGGGCTGTGCACTCGTACTGGCGCTACAGCACGTGGCACTGGCGCAGGATATACGGGACAGAGGAGGGGTACTGGAGGCCACGAGCGTTGAGCCGGCACACCCCGTCCTGGCTGCATGCCCACCTTAGGACGACACGTGCGTGGTGCTAGCACAGGACGTACAGGACTGTGCCGAAACATTCGCGGCACAGTACGTGGCTCCGCCAACCACCCTTTTAGCTCCCCCCAAAAAAATTATTGGGGCTGTCTCTCGGGCTTCCTCCCCGGCCGGTACCCTCTGCGTTGCCGCTGCTCCTCTCTGTAGCGCGCCTCCACAGTCTCCTCTCCTGCCTGGGCATTCACCTTTGCCCATGGCCCTTTCCCCGCGAATATCTCCTCCCAAGACCACCATTTGCCCACCTGCGACATCGCCATCTTCTCCTCCTGGGCACGCTGCTTGGTCCTCTTATGGTGGGATCTTCTGTCACGATCGTCGACTGAAGACACGGACCAAGGCGCAGCGTGATAAGCGTACATTTTATTTCCGTACACAACACGAACAAAACAACAAAACGAACGAGACGTGAAGTCCTGAGGTTACAACACAACAAACCTTTACGGATCAAGATCCCACAAAGACTAGTGCAAAACAGGCTGCCTAAGTATGGTCCCCAATCAGAGACAACGAGCTACAGCTGCCTCTGATTGGGAACCACCCTGGCCAACATAGATCAAACGATCTAGAACAAAAACATAGAAAAACTAAACATAGCAAATCCACACCCTGGCTCAACATTTAAGAGTCCCCAGAGCCAGGGCGTGACAAAGGGGGATGAATACTTTTGCAAGGCACTGTAGAGGTAGCTACCCACATAAAAAAATGCTATATTACACACTGTACTATCGTGTAGTGCTTACTATAGAATTTTGAAGTATACTGGAGAATTCGATACTACACACTGTATCCCCCTTGATCGTGTAGTACTTACTGTAGAATTTTGTAGAATACTATATTCCACACTGATTGATTGATTGATTGATCTTATTTGACTATTTAAAAACACAATACAACCATAATTGTGGACACAATGCATTTAGAAATGTTTCGAGAATAACACAACAAAACGTTTCAAATGTATTTCCATTGTGGTCCTAGTTCAAACATGACACATTTACACCTAACCCACATGAAAAAATACTATAGTATACTATGGTCTAAATAAATGTATATACTATAGTATTCACTGTACTGTTTTTGCAGACTTTACTGTAGTATTCACTGTAGTGTTTTTGCGGACATGATTGTGGTATACTATAGTATTCACTGTAGTGTTTTTGCTAACTTTACTGTAGTATTCTCTGTAGTGTTTTTGCGGACATGACTGTACGCTACTATAGTATTCACTGTAGTGTTTTTGCGGACATGACTGTAGTATACTATAGTATTCACTAGTGTTTTGGCGGACATTAGTGTAGTATACTATAGTATTCACTGTAGTGTTTTTTGCAGACATGACTGTAGTATACTATAGTATTCACTGTAGTGTTTTTGAGGCCATGACTGTAGGATACTGTAGTATTCACTGGTGTTTTTAAGGACGTGACTGTAGTATTCACTGTAGTGTTTTTGCAAACTTTTCTGTAGTATACTATAGTATTCACTGTAGTTTTTTTGCAAACTTTACTGTAGTATTCTCTGTAGCGTTTTTGCGGACATGACTGTAGTATTCTATAGTATTCACTAGTGTTTTTGTGGACATGACTGTAGTATTCACTGTAGTGTTTTTGGGAACTTTACTGTAGTATTCACTGTAGTGTTTTTGCAGACATGACCGTAGTATACTATAGTGGAAGTAACAGATCTAAGAAGTCTTATTCATTTGTGTTGTTTATCTGTGTCAAACAAGCTAACCTAATCCTCTAAACTTTAATAAATGTTGCTTTATCTGCCTCTGTACTGACTCACTTTAATGGTTCTAGAACCTGTCTAACGTTTAGATGTTACAATTATAATAAAACATTCATGTTTTTGCTAAGGTGTTGTCTGGTCCGTTGCATTGCTCAGAACGGTTGACCCAACTCAATAGGTGGCATATCATAAACCTGTGTCTTATGTTCTGGTTGAGGTGTTCCCCTCATTAAACAGTAGCTGGCGTAGTCTGCTAGTTGTGCCATTTTAGCTAACCCTAGTCAGCAGGTGATACTACAATATACTACAGTCATGTCCGCAAAAACACTTGTAAATACTACAGTATATTAGTCATGTCCGCAAAAACACTACAGTGAGTACTATAGCATACTGCAGTTATGTCCACAAAAACACGATAGTGAATACTACAGTTTTCACTGTAGTGTTTTTGCGGACTTCAGTACGCAGAAATACTACAGTGAATACCATAACATATAAGTATAGTAATACTACAGTATTTAGACCATAGTATAATATAGTATTTTTTTATATGGGTGAGAGCTCCTGAGGGACTGAGGGTGGACAGGACAGTTGATTGGGAGGCTTCTACCTAGAAACAAAACACATACATAACCACAGTGAGCTGTGCAGGCACTAGGATCATAGGAGCGGCCTGTGCTTGCTGGGAGGGAGGCAGTCAGTCTGCCCTACATCCGCTGAACATAACCACACGCTGGACACCCTTAAATGGAGTGCCAGCTTCCATGGCTGTGGCCTGTGGGCTATGATACACTGTGCATCTTCAGTCCAGGAATCTGCCTGCCCACGGTCCAGAAAGAGAGGGAGGGGAGCAAGGCGAGAGTAGAATGGTCCTTTATATCTGTTATCTGCTGCTTGGAGACTGCCGAGGTTGTAGAGACAAAATTACACATAAAAGAGCAAGCTATATTTGACTGCAGTGGACTGTAAGCTAAAGTCACATTACAAGAAATACCAGCAGAGAAACATGTTGCTAAACTGTAGAAAATGTGCTGACTTACTGCTATTTCAAGAGTGTTTACCTCATATTTATTCTAATTTGCTGCCCAATTCAGACTCAGAATTCAATTCAATTAAACAGATAATTTGTTCTGTTGGTGACTTTCCTACCTGAGGTGTGTTTGTGTAAAACCAGGCCTGTGTGGAGGACAGGTAAACACAATGATAATAGCTAACCTCAAGAGCCACTGCTCACAAAGTCAGTTCATATTCAGTCTGAATATCAGTCAGTTGCTTTTCACTCAAACGAAATAATTTATCTTATCTATACTGAACAAAAATATAAACGCAACATGCAACAATTTCATTGATTTTACTGAATTACAGTTCATATGAGGAAATCAGTCAATTGAAATAAATGCATAAGTCCTTAATCTATGGATTTCACATGACTGGAAATACAGATATGCATCTGTTGGTCACAGATACCTTAAAAAAAATAATGGGCCTCACAATAGACTTCGGGATCTCATCACGGTATTTTTGTGCATTCAAATTGCCATTGATAAAATGCTATTGTGTTCGTTGTCCATAGCTTATGCCTGCCCATATCATAACCCCACCGCCACCATGGGGCAATCTGATCAAAACGTTGACATCAGCAAACTGCTCGCCCACACGACGCCATACACGTGATCTGCGGCTGTGAGGCCGATTGGACGTACTGCCAAATTCTCTAAAACGACGTTGGAGGCGACTTATTATAGAGAAATTAATATTACATTTTCTGGCAACAGTTCTGGTGGACATTCTTGCAGTCAGCATGCCAATTGCACGTTCCATAAAAACTTGAGACATCTGTGGCATTGTGTTGTGTGACAAAACTGCACATTTTAGAGTGGCCTTTTATTGTCCCCAGCACAAGGTGCACCTGTGTAATGATCATGCTTTTTAATCAGCTAATTGATATGCCACACCTGTCAGGTGGATGGATTATCTTGGCAAAGGAGAAATGCACACTAACAGGCATATAAACACATTTGTGCACACCATTTGAGAGAAAAAGTTTTTGTGTGTATGGAACATTTTTGTTATCTTTTATTTCAGCTCATGAAACATGGGACCAACACTTTACATATTGCGTTTCTATTTTTGTTCAGTGTAAATTGAATCATCAAAGCAAAGAAGTCCCTATCCAGACCATCAGGATTCGTGGATGTTTTTAATTGTAATGAATAAACAAAAGAATAGAGGAAATTAATGTCCTGACAGACTTCATTAGATGGTAGAATTATGATGCCTCCTTTTTAATTAATGTGCAATATGCCATAGTGGCCCTTATCACGATTACAAGAGAAGAGTACCTGGGGAAATGTATGATTCATTTGTCTTCAAGACCATTCCCATGTGAGGAATGTACTACTTTGGGGTAGAGACATATCATAGGAAGGAACTATTCATTCATGTCTCTCTCTATGGGCTTGTTCTTTGTAAATGGACTGTTGATGAAGACCTAAGGGTCAAATCATTGTCGCCAATAAACCACAGGGGAGCATAGATTGCAGTGTGTCTTTCTTTTATATTTTTTCCAGTCTGTTTTTTCATGGTCCCTCATACTGTATACTGGCTTTACTCCTTTAGGACTTTGTTGTATTGATATATTTCTAAACAGAATTGTCCATAACCTATCAAAATATGCCCTCACATCTTATGCCCGCACCACACTAGAGACAGACCAGGCAGTACGTATCCCTGGCAATGTGAATCCTTTCATTAATAAAATATTCCATGTCAGGTTTTGATGTGTAAACATTCTGACATTTAATTCAGCCCTTGAAATCTTTCAGAGTGATCATGCACTCCTAGAGTGCTGTTCCCTCCAGCTGTTTCAACATATGCACAAAGACCTCCATTAACTAAGGCAGGAACATGGCAGGAACCATCAGATACACTACTGTCAGGTTAAGAGTCAACCTTGCGTGTTAGATATACAGTGAGGGAAAAAAGTATATGATCCCCTGCTGATTTTGTACGTTTTCTCCTCTGAATCATTCAGATGTTCATTGGCAAACTTCAGACGGGCCTGTAGATGTGCTTTCTTGAGTAGGGGGACCTTGCGGGCGCTGCAGGATTTCAGTCCTTCACGGCGTAGTGTGTTACCAATTGTTTTCTTGGTGACTATGGTCCCAGCTGCCTTGAGATCATTGACAAGATCCTCCCGTGTCGTTCTGGGCTGATTCCTCACCGTTCTCATGATCATTGCAACTCCACGAGGTGAGATCTTGCATGGAGCCGCAGGCCGAGGGAGATTGACAGTTATTTTGTGTTTCGTCTATTTGCGAATAATCACACCAACTGTTGTCACCTTCTCACCAAGCTGCTTGGCGATGGTCTTGTAGCCCATTCCAGCCTTGTGTAGGTCTACAATCTTGTCCCTGACATCCTTGGAGAGCTCTTTGGTCTTGGCCATGGTGGAGAGTTTGGAATCTGATTGATTGATTGCTTCTGTGGACAGGTGTCTTTTATACAGGTAACAAACTGAGATTAGGAGCACTCCCTTTAAGAGTGTGCTCCTAATCTCAGCTCGTTAACTGTATAAAAGACACCTGGGAGCCAGAAATCTTTCTGATTGAGAGGGGGTCAAATACTTATTTCCCTCATTAAAATGCAAATCAATTTATAACATTTTTGACATGCGTTTTTCTGGATTTTGTTGTTGTTATTCTGTCTCTCACTGTTCAAATAAACCTACCATTAAAATTATAGACTGATCATTTCTTTGTCAGTGGGCAAACGTACAAAATCAGCAGGGGATCAAATACCTCTTTCCCTCACTGTAGCATATACATTCAGAGTCAGGGTTGTGTTTAAGCTAAGGCTAGAGTAAAGATTAAGGCAGGCGGCGCTGAAAGTCGAGTACATAATTTAAGGCAATTAAGAACATTGGCTGAAAGTCAGGCACAGCTGTACAGACATTTCAGTCGCTAATGGTTGTTTATGTTTTGGCTCAGCATTAGTGATCCATCGTCAGATGCAGCCTTGGAGACCCTAATTAGAGCATACTGTACCAGGCTGGTGCTGTTTGGGAGCCAGGCCCTCCTCCATATGCTCCTATAGGCAGTGGGAGTGGGGGACAGAGAGTGGCACCTGCCCTCTCCTGTTCGTTTGGTTCCTCCTACACACACATGAGAATTAGGTCAATCCCAAGCCCCCTCCTCTCGCTAGGGGAGAACATCGGAGGAGGAAGAGAGGAGGACGAGAGGAGAGACGCTCGGCTCTTCCCTGTCTTCTTCTTCTTTCCCTGGTGTCTGTGGATCTCTCTCCTCTCCCCTCTGTGGGATGTGTTTTTTTTATGTGTGTATTTTCTCTCTGTACTCTGTTGATGAGAAATCAATCACTCCCTCGCTGGAGGAGCACCAGCTGCTGTTTGAATCGGCTGTGCCACTTGGCCCTGTGTGTAGATTGGCTCCGCTCTTTTTTTCCTCATTCCTTTTTTATCTTCAAATGAGTTCCCCACCTTGACTCAGTATCCTATCCAGGCCTAAAAGGAAAACAAACAGATGATATCTTGGCCCAGCTAAGCCAAACACAACATGGGCTACATTTATTTATCACATGGGATCTCTGCCTGTGTTGTGTTGGGGCAGGGGAGAAGTGTGGAGAGTGTTGGGGTTTCGATGAAAAAACTTGGCACAAAAAATCGGTGGTCCGACATGACCAGAAGGAATCCTTGTTGTTTCGCAGTCAGTGGAGCAGGTGCAACACTTCTACAGTAGGTCATGAAAGGCCACAATACTCTGAAGTCACCATAAGGCTGCTTGCTCTCGCTCTATTTTTCTCTCTCTGTGTGTTCTCTCTATCTTCAAATTTCCCAGCCCCACCTATTACATCTGTGTACACTCCCTGCGTTTTCATTTATTTATTTTTCTAAGTGGGAAAAGTGCTTTGGTGTTTCCACTGGGTTTCTACTTCATAATTAACACCCTCCATGTGACATCATTAACACAGATGAATGACTTAAAAGGGATAAACTAAATTCTTAAAGGAGAGAGAAAAAAAGCTGATAGAAGAGAGGGAATAGCTAGCAGAGTGCTGCAGAGAAATTGCAATTAAAACTGGAAGAATTCTAAACACAGGGGGTAAGGGGAAGAAGAGAAGTGACTTGAACATTCACACTAGAATGCAAACCATTATTTTATAGTGTGTTCCCTCTGTTTGTGCTTTCAAGGTTTTTTCGATAGAATTACTAGTGTGACTTGGCCAAGGAAACAGGAGTTCAGAGAGTGAGATCCGCCTCCCGAGTGGCGCAGCGGTCTAAGGCACTGCATCGCAGTTATGCTGCGTCACTACAGCCTGGTGTTCGATCCCAGGCTGTGTCACAACCGGCCGTGACCGGGAGTCCCATAGGGCGGTGCACAGTTGGCCCAGCGTCGTCCGGGTTAGGGGAGGGTTTTGCCGGGAGGGGCTTTACTTGGCTCATCGCACTCTAGCAACTCCTTGTGGCGGCCGGGCGCCTGTAAGCTGACTTCGGATGTCAGTTGAACAGTGTTTCCTCCGACACATTGGTGCAGCTGGCTTCCCGGTTAAGCGAGCGGGTGTTAAGAAGCAGCGCGGCTTGGCGGGTCACGTTTCGGAGGACGCATGACTCGACCTTCACCTCTCCCGAGCCCATTGGGGAGTTGCAGCGATGAGACAAGATCGTAATTGGATCGCAATTGGATATCACGAAATTGGGGAGAAAAAGGGGTAAAAATAAATAAAAAGAGTGAGATCCGAGAACTGTAAAAGTATAGAGTACAGTACAGTATATAGCTGGACAATACGTGTGGTGCTTTGACTGTGTCTGTCTGTCTGTCTGTTTGTTCCTTTCTAGCAGGATTATTTGTGAGAGAAGTTGTAGTGGGGACTCGGTAGCTGCGTTTCATAACAGACACGCAGGCCATAATGATGAAGCTGATAGAAAGATCGATGTAAATGATTTTGATGAGAGCTGTGCCGTCACTTTTCATTGTGCACAGAGGAATTTAGATTCTTCAGCTCCAACACAATGTTAAAGGGAGACGACTGAAAGAACAGTATCTTTTGTTTTCTCTCGCAGACTTGGAGTTTATTCAAAGTAGGAATCGAATTATACTGAACCAAAATATAAATGCACCATGCAACAATTTAAAAGATTTTACTGAGTTACAGTTCATATAAGGAAATCAGTAAATTAAATACATTCATTAGGCCCTAATCTATGGATTTCACATGACTGGGCAGGGGTGCAGCCATGGGTGGCCCTGGGAGGGCATAGGCCCAACCACTTGGCAGCCAGGGTCCACCCCAGGGAGCCAGGCCCAGTCAATCAGAGTTTTTCCTCACAAAAGGGCTTTATTACAGACGGAAATGCTCTTCAGCACACCCCACCCCCCCCATCAGACAATCCCACAGGTGAAGAAGCCGGATGTGGAGGTCCTGGGCTGGTGTGGTTACACGTGGTCTGCGGTTGTGAGGCCGGTTAGACATACTGCCAAATTCTCTAAAACAACGTTGGAGGCAGCTTATGGTAGAGAAATTAACATTCAGTTCTCTGGCAATAGCTCTGGTGGACATTTTTGCAATCAGCATGCCACTTGCACACTCCCTCAAATCTTGAGACATCTGTGGCATTGTGTTGAGTGACAAAACTGCACATTTTAGAGTGGCCTTTTATTGCCCCAGCACAAGGTGCACCGGTGTAATGATCATTACTGTAAAATGGCAGCCATCTTCTCCGGCGCTGTTCTAAGCTCAACTCGACTCCAACACCATCATTAAGTTTGCCGACGACACAACAGTGGTAGGCCTGATCACCGACAACGATGAGACAGCCTATAGGGAGGAGGTCAGAGACCTGGCCGTGTGGTGCCAGGACAACAACCTCTCCCTCAACGTGACCAAGACAAAGGAGATGATTGTGGACTACAGGAAAAAAAGAGGACTGAGCACGCCCCCATTCTCATCGACGGGGCTGTAGTGGAACAGGTTGAGAGCTTCAAGTTCCTTGGTGTCCACATCACCAACGAACTATCATGGTCCAAACACACCAAGACAGTCGTGAAGAGGGCACGACAAAGCCTATTCCCCCTCAGGAGACTGAAAAGATTTGGCATGGCTCCTCAGATCCTCAAAAAATTCTACAGCTGCACCATCGAGAGCATCCTGACTGGTTGCATCACCGCCTGGTATGGCAACTACTTGGCCTCCGACCGCAAGGCACTACAGAGGGTAGTGCGTATGGCCCAGTACATCACTGGGGCCAAGCTTCCTGCCATCCAGGACCTCTATACCAGGCGGTGTCAGAGGAAGGCCCTCAAAATTGTCAAAGACTCCAGCCACCCTAGTCATAGACTGTTCTCTCTGCTACCGCACGGCAAGCGGTACCGGAGTGCCAAGTCTAGGTCCAAAAGACTTCTCAACAGCTTCTACCCCCAAGCCATAAGACTCCTGAACAGCTAATCATGGCTACCCGGACTATTTGCACTGCCCCCCACCCCATCCTTTTTACGCTGCTGCTACTCTGTTAATTATTTATGCATAGTCACTTTAACTCTACCCACATGTACATATTACCTCAACTAGTCGGTGCCCCCGCACATTGACTCTGCAACGGTACCCCCCTGTATATATAGCCTCCCTACTGTTATTTTATTTTACTTCTGCTCTTTTTTTCTCAACACTTTTTTTTGTTGTTGTTTTATTTTTACTTTTTTGTTTAAAATAAATGCACTGTTGGTTAAGGGCTGTAAGTAAGCATTTCACTGTAATGTCTGCACCTGTTGTATTCGGCGCATGTGACCAATAAAATTTGATTTGATTTGATTTAAGCAGCTTCTTGATATGCCACACCTGTCAGGTGGATGGATTATCTTGGCAAAGGAGAAATGCTCACTAACAGGGATATGAACACATTTGTGCACAAAATTTGAGATAAAAAAGCTTTTTGTGCGTCTGGAAAATGTCTGGGATTTTTTATTTCAGCTCATGAAACATGGGACCAACACTTTACATGTTGCGTTTATATTTTTGTTCAGTATATATTTGCCTTGCATTAAACACAGACCCTTTCTTGACGTGCTGATAAAAGTTAAGATCCCTGTGGCTGGGAAAAATAGAATCAACGCAGCGTTTGTTCATTGCTTTCGGTGACTTTCCACACCAAAAGCTTCTCATCTGCTTGTGTTGTTTTTTCTGTCAGTTTGGGATATCAGGGAGTTGTTTGCTCTTTTGTGAACATGCTCATTGCTACTGAAGGTTGATGGGTGGGAATCATGAATAAAGATGTGACTCTAATTTATCTTTTTATACAAGCATAAGCAAGGAAGGAAGTAGAAAGGGTTTGTGTTTTAACCCAATGAATCTATCCTGGCTCTTTTTCTACATCTAGAGAGGCGACAGATTCTTCTGTCATTTTTGTTTGTGCGTTTGTTTCTTGATATGTATAGCTGAGAGCATTTGGCTAGACAGAATTAGCCCATTGTAAAAAGTTTAATCCTCAATCTCTTATCTTCAATTAACATTTTCCAGACTATGAGTAATCACAGCCTCACATTCTTCTGTCTCTTACATCTACTTTTGGGCCATCCTGATCTCTCCCTCAAGCTTAGGTAGGAGTGGATTGTGAGCCTCCCTCTCTCCTCTGTTCTGCCCCCCTCTATTTCTGCTCCCCTTCTTCTCTCTCTCTCTCTCTCTCTCTCTCTCTCTCTCTCTCTCTCTCGCTCTCTCTCTCTCTCTCGCTCTCTCTCTCTCTCTCTTTGGACACACCTACTCATTCAAGGGTTTTTCTTTATTTTTACTATTTTCTACATTGTAGAATAATAGTGAAGACATCAAAACTATGAAATAACACATATGGAATCATGTAGTAACCGAAAAAGTGTTAAATAAATCAAAATATATTTTATATTCTTCAAAGTAGCCACCCTTTGCCTTGACAGCTTTGCACACTCTTGACATTCTCTCAACCAGCTTCACCTGGAATGCTTTTCTAACAGTTTTGAAGGAGTTCCCACATATGCTGAGCACTTGTTGGCTGCTTTTCCTTCACTCTGCGGACCAACTCATCCCAAACCATCTCAATTGGGTTGAGGTCGGGAGATTGTGGAGGCCAGGTCATCTGATGCAGCACTCCATCACTCTCCTTCTTGGTCAAATAGCCCTTAAACAGCCTGGAGGTGTGTTGGGTCATTGTCCTGTTGAAAAACAAATGATAGTCCCACTAAGGGCAAACCAGATGGGATGGCGTGTCGCTGCAGAATGCTGTGGTAGCCATGCTGGTTAAGTGTGCCTTGAATTCTAAATAAATCACTCACAGTGTCACCAGCAAAGCACCCCCACACCATCACACCTCCTCCTCCATGCTTCACGGTGGGAACCACACATGCAGAATTAATCTGTTCACCTACTCTGCGTCTCACAAAGACACAGCGGTTGGAACCAAAAATCTCAAATTTGGACTCATCAGACCAAAGGACAGATTTCCACCAGTCTAATGTCCATTGCTCGTGTTTCTTGGCCCAAGCAAGTCTCTTCTTATTATTGGTGTCCTTTAGTAGTGGTTTCTTTGCAGTGATTTGACCATGAAGGCCTGATTCACGCAGTCTCCTCTGAACAGTTGCTGTTGAGATTTGTCTGTTACTTGAACTCAGTGAAGCATTTATTTGGGCTACAATCTGAGGTGCAGTTAACTCTAATGAACTTATCCTCAGCAGCAACTCTGGGTCTTCCTTTCCTGTGGCGGTCCTCATGAGAGCCAGTTTCATCATAGTGCTTGATGGTTTTTTCGACAGCACTTGAAGAAGCTTTCAAAGTTCTTGACATTTTCTGGATTGACTGACCTTCATGTCTTAAAGTAATGATGGACTGTTGTTTCTCTTTGCTTATTTGAGCTGTTCTTGCCATAATATGGACTTGGACCAAATGGACCAAATAGGGCTATCTTCTGTATATTCTTGTCACAGCACAGCTGATTGGCTCAAACGCATTAAGAAGGAAATAAATTCCACAAATTAACTTTTAAGAAGGCACACCTGTTAGTTGAAATGCATTCCAGGTGAAGCTGGTTGAGAGAATGCCAAGAGTGTGCAAAGCTGTCATCAAGGCAACGGGTGGCTACTTTGAAGAATCTCAAATATAAAATATATTTTGATTTGTTTAACACTTTTTTTGGTTGCTACATGATTTCATATGTGTTATTTCATAGTTTTGATGTCTTCACTATTATTCTACAATGTAGAAAATAGTAAAAATAAAGAAAAACCCTGTAATGAGTAGGTGTGTCCAAACTTTTGACTGGTACTGTATACACTGAGTGTACGAAACATTAGGAACACCATCTCTTTCCATGACATAGACTGACCAGGTGAATCCAGGTTTAAGCTATGATCCCTTAGTGATATAACTTGTTAAATCCACTTCAATCAGTGTAGATGAAGGGGAGGAGACAGATTAACCTTTTACAGCAGTGGGATAAATCAGGGTCACACAGTGTTTCTTGGTAGTCTTAAACAAATCTACTTTGAAACAAAAGTATACACCTCACACACATGGTTATGGGCTTTAAAAAAATAAGACACCTGTACCATGTCAGATATAGAGTTGAAATGTATTCAATTTTGAGTTTGCATCCCAATACTACACTTTATAGACGACATAAATATAACAAAACTGTTTCATATATAAACACCAGATTTTCTGCTTTAATAAAAATACTTTATTAATTATGACAATATGAAAAATATCAATAACATTCCACCCATGGGACCACTATGTCATTTTGACTGCAGGAAAGGGCTACCCTGTGGCAAGGGGCCTGCCTAAATCAGCTATTTTGAGCTAGATTACACACTGTCACTGTAAAGACTGTCTCTAATATTGTACAACATGCTTCAATATAGGGCAGGAGGAAAACAATGGAATACATACTGAAGGATTTATATCATGCTTATTGAAAATAGTTCATTTTCAAAAGACATGAAGCAGATATGTGATATTTGTGCACACAGTGATTATTCAACATACAGCTGAAGTTAGGGGGTTGTTAGAATTTTGTATTCAGATGGCAGAATACATATTTGAGGTCTTATTTTTTTTGCACTAACCACTGAGGTTTTAAACTATGAGTGCAACAAGACGCGACAGGCCCATAAATCAACACAATTAATTATTTCGGGTTTTAGAATTGTCAGCGTCTTGGATAGAATTGGGATCATGTCCATTCAGTGGCCAATTTATTAGGTACACCACCCCATTCACGAAAATGGTTCGCTCCTACAGACAGTGAGTCACGAGGCCGTGGCTGGCTATATAAAGCAGGCAGACAGGCATTCAGTTACTGTTCGATTGAACGTTAGAATGGGCAAAACAAGTGACCTAAGCAACTTTGAGCGTGGTATGATTGTCGATACCAGGCGTGACGATTCCAATACCTCAGAAACAGCCGTCCTCCTGGGCTTTTCATGAACGACAGTGTCTAGGGTTTACAGAGAATGGTGCGACAAACAAAAAACCTCCAGTCAGCGGCAGTACTGTGGGCGAAAACAGCTCGTTGATGTGAGGTCGAAGGGGAATGGCAAGAATCGTGCAAGCTAACAGGCGGGCAACAAACAGGCAAATAACGGCGCAGTACAACAGTGGTATGCAGAACGGCAGCTCGGAACGCAGCAGATACTTTTGATACCTCAAGGGGTCTTAAAATTCAAAATCAAATAGCAGAATTATCCTTGGTGTGTCCTTCTTTAAAAAATTCCATATAGCTTAGTAGACCCCCCCCCACACACACACATTATTGAAGCCTGGGTGTATGTCTTGGTGTAGACTTTATTACTATTATTTTATGTTCCTGTTTGTTCATCATCCTGTTCATTATGACATGAATTTACAATGAAAAAATCACTACACCGTTCATTCTAAATATGCTGGTGACTATTTCTTAAAACAGCCAAATGAAGCTGAAATTATAGCTGATAAGTTTGTTATGACGTTTTAATACCTATGGAAAATCCTATCAGAATGGAAGAAGCGTCTGAGGAATAGAAGTGTGAGGCCACTCCCCTACTTCAGCAGCAGCCACTAACGGCAGGAGATTTCTCTCTGAACTTAGAGAGGTTTATCGGGGACACTGTCCCTTGTTACATGTTTGGCAATATGGTCAGAGAGATAACTCTTGGAAAAGGCATGTTTTATCCCGCCGGCGACAGCTGTGAAAACGCAATCATTGGAGTATGAACTCTGAAGGACGCCTCGAGGATCCCACATTGACAAGGCTGTTTTCCCCTTCAAATAAAATGCATGATGCATTATTGACGTGTGTGCGTGCTGTTGGGAGGGAACTCAACTCTCTGCTAGTCAAGGCCATAACTGACAATATACTGACAATATACTGTACCAGGACAGAGAACAGTCTTTCAGTTTGCAGCTCTTATGGGAGATGCTGAATATTAGATTAATATTTGATTGTGAATTCTTACCTTAGAAACAGACTTATTCTCTCCATCTTTCCCCAGGAGTACACCATCGATGTGTTCTTCCGTCAGAGTTGGAGGGATGAGAGGCTGAAGTTCGACGGGCCCATGCAGGTCTTGCCTCTTAACAACCTCCTAGCCAGTAAGATCTGGACTCCAGACACCTTCTTCCACAACGGGAAAAAATCTGTGGCCCACAACATGACCACGCCCAACAAACTGCTACGACTGGTGGACAACGGTACCCTGCTCTACACCATGAGGTGAACCACCTGAAATCTCCCAAATCACAAACAACCTTACCCTTTATTCACCTATAGTACCAAGATTGAATACTTTCAAAATGATGTTGGCCCATTCTATGCTCCACTACCACCCGCCATTACTGTCTGACCAAACACCACCACCACCACACTCTTCCCATTACTCAGTTACCACACAAAATATCTCCTGACAATGCACGTTTGGTAGTTGGCTGGCTAGCAGATAGGGCATGGTCTCCATCCTGTGTAATGTTACCTGACAGGGGGTTAGGGGAGTCTGAGGTGGGCGCGAGTAGGCCTAAGGCCAGCTAGTGAACTGACCTGCACACAAAGGTGCTTTGATAAATGAAGGTGATAATTGAGTAGTGGATGTCTGGGCCAGGAGCTATACAGAGCAATGTGTCTGACTGCCAGGGGACTGAGTGGTCTTTCCCTGCATCCAGTCTGACACAGCACATGCTTCATGGAGGTAGCCATGGTGTAACTAAGCTCCTCTAGCCACCCTCTTTTGTTCAGAGGATTGTAACTAGGATTTTCAAAGTACTGTATGTCCTGAGAATCAGTAAGTCCTGTGTAGCTCAGTTGGTAGAGCATGGCGCTTGCAATGCCAGGGTTGTGGGTTCGATTCCCACGGGGGGCCAGTATGAAAATATATGCACTTGCTAACTGTAAGTCGCTCTGGATAAGCGTGTCTGCTAAATGTCGAATGAAACCACTCAGCTCTATGTAGCTGTTTGAATATCCTCAACAAGCTTGAGTGAAATGTTGTTGCTTGTAGCAGCAATAACTATTTAATCATTTAGCTACAGTGAGAATCTGTCCATCACTCTCAATCTCCTCATCAAGTATTGCTTTTGAATTTCTTGATATATAAATCTGAATCTAAGTAGGGCTCTTCATTTAGTAATGATGTTTGTCCACAGGGACTCTGGCTGATAATTAGGGTAGCTCTGGGTAGAGTTAATTTACCTGTGAATTTCATGCTGCAGTTTTCACATTGAAAGAGTCATGGAACTCCATTATTTTCCCGGCTGGGTCCCTTATTATGAGTCCATTTGATGTGACTGTGATTCTCCTGAGGCTAAGAATAACATTTGAATTTGGATGGATTATTAAAAGGCTTGTCACTTCTTCATTTGCGAGCAAAGATAGCGTGTTGCAAGGGCCTTTTGGCTATTCTAGACACTGCATTAAGTCAAACAAAAATACTAGTTTATAAATAGTTTCTGGGGCTATTACACGTGGACAACAGTATACTGTATCATTTCATTTTATTATTCATTTCATTGTTAGTATTAATTTCATTATTCATTTAATTTAATTTCCAATGTTTTAGGAAACGCCAAGGGCAGGCAATTTAGGGACAGTTCCCCAACAAAAAAAAATTCTCCACATGACCCTCCCCTTGTACTGTAAAAAAACAAATTAATTACACCCTCCCCCCTCATAAAATAAACAGCAAAATAAGGATTATCACCACAAATAACAAATTCTGTAGCAACCCTGCGTTTATAAATGTGGATATCAACTTGACCACATCGACTTGACCACTTCGCTGACCACAATGGACGAGCTCACTCTCCCTGCCATTACACTACGATCATAGCCGGTGCAAACAATGATCAGCTAGGGGGAAATCAGATGTTCAACATTTTGATGCTATATTTATAATCATATAAAATATATGCAACAAATTTTCCACCTACAGGTTTCTGTACCAATTCACCACACACAACCAATAAGCCACGCATAACTGCATATCTATTATCGACTTTGAGCGCTTCATCATGGTTTGCGTTTTCAACACCACAATAAAATAGAATAGATAAATAGAGTATGTCAATCTCGACAAACAGAAAATACATTCCTCCCTACTAAGTATCTAAGGCTTGGCTTGACAATCTCTGAATGTCATTAAACTTTTTGGTGTTTTCTAACAGATGTCTCTTTCCATTCATCAAATTGCCGGTCCGCAGTTTGGATGCTGGTATTATATTAGAGTGGAGTGGATGAATGTGCGCAGGTAGCCTACAGGAGACTTTTGAAGAAGCCTAATCAAATGAAAACATTGTGGCTGGTTGTGTTTATGCCACACATACTATAAAAGGTAATACGTTTAAAAAGTTAAATGACACATATTTAGGCTGTATTGAAGCGTTACATTCGAGGTCGAAGAATAGCTGCTCGGATCGGATAGGAGGCAGAGTGCGCGTTAAGCTTTCCTGAATAACTGGGTCTGCTGGAAGCATAGGCCTATGTGGTCACATTATATAGGACGACTTGGGAGAATGATGATCGGCAACAGACAGTGCATCAGTATCAGATGTAAAAATACAGCCAGACTGTCCTGTACTGTGCCTTTCTACACCTTATAATCTGTCGAGAGTAGACACACAACTGAGTTAAATGGAATGAATGGATTGAAATATTCAAATAACAGGGCTTTTGTGCCATTACTCAAATGACATTTTCACTGCAGTTTCCAGCCTAGAGTAGAAATATACTCAATTCTACTCACTTGTAAACAATAATGCAATATTCATTGCATTGTGGTGTTGCTGGCTAGTCTAGCTGGATAATTGCATTGTCCTCAAGGCCATACAAATGTAATTAACTGTACAGCTGATTTTCTTTTAAGTGAGACGAGCCAGAAAAAAAGAAAAATCATAATAAAAAATGTAATACAAGTTGTACCCCTTGTAATAATACTAAACAATCTTTGTACAACACCTAGCGACCTCACCAAAAGATTTGAGCTTTTTGGTATTCCCACTTCTGACACCAGTGTAGCAAACGGCAGGACAAGGAAGTGAATACAGGTCACTGGCGTGAAAGACAAATGCCCTGTGCATCGTGCCAATAGGGTTAACCCACTTGGTAGGAAGTGTATAATGGCTCATATAGTGAGGATTGTAACAGTATCATGGTTTTGGTTTGACAGTCACAGGGACCAGGGTTTGAGTCCCAGTCAGGGAGTACACCCCCTAATCCATTATATTGGTCCCAGATGAGTTTTAGTCACAGTACATTTGTGTTAGGCTAGCTGTGTTTCTGTCAAGTGTCTGTAATGCATATGTGATGGCAGAGTATGCACCTGATTGATACAAATCATCATGATATTGTTCTGCCAGGTAGGCCTACTTTGCAGTCAACATTTAATTGGGAAGGTTTTTGGGAAAAACTTTTAAAATGACTGTTTCAGCATGCATTGCAGATTTTATAGAGCCGATATGCTATATACACTGAGTGTACAAAACATTAGGAACACCTTCCTGATATTGAGTTGCACCTCCTTTTGCCCTCAGAACAGCCTCAATTCGTCAGGGCACGGACTACAAGGTGTTGAAGGTGTTCCACAGCGATGCTGGCCCATGTTGACTCCAATGCTTCCCACAGTTGTGTCAAGTTGGCTGGATGTCCTTTGGGTGGTGGACCATTCTTTATACACACAGGAAACTGTTGAGCGTGAAAAACTCAGCAGCGTTGCAGTTCTTGTCACACTCAAATCGGTGTGCCTGGCACCTACTACCATACCCCGTTCAAGGGCACTTAAATATTTTGTCTTGCCCATTCACCCTCTGAATGGCACACATACACGATCCATGCCTCAATTGTCTCAAGGCTTAAAAATCCTTCTTTAGCCTGTCTCCTCCCCTTCATCTACACTGATTGAAGGGGATATAACAGGTGACAGCTATAAGGGATCATAGCTTTCACCTGGATCCACCTGGTCAGTCTATGTCATGGAAAGTGCAGGTATTCCTAATGTTTTGTACACTCAGTGTATCTTACCTTTAGAAGTGTTTACTTCAGGCTGACTACTTGCATCTATTGAGTTGTAATGTTCCATAAATCGAATGTCCAAATCAACTTAAAGTTTTGCAGCGACACAATTCGAAAGGAAGGCTACAGCAAAGATGTTCCCTTTTACTGTTTGCAATTCACAAATGATGATTTTGATTCCCATGATTCGATTCACTTCGATTTAACCGAACCCCAACTACTACATTGGCAAAGCACATCATTCAATTTCTCAAAAAGAATATGAATTAAATGAATCACTATTAAATGTTTAACTATTTTGAGAATTGTAAAGAGGGGAATCTGTTATACAGTAAATTAAATGTGTATGGCCTAAACAAGAGCAATAGAAGAGCTTTTTGAGCTGCGTGTCCCATGTCTTGACTTTCATGCACAATGACGCACCTGGCCTATCAGCTATTCCTCTATGTTCTTGTGGATTTATATTGAAAATTGATGCAGATTTGAATGATTTCATATGTGGTATGATTGCTAGTTAACCTATTGCAGATCTGGACAAACTATCCACCAATTGTCATTATAGATAGAGGGCAGGATTACTATTGAGTAAGTACCAAAACACCTTGATAGGGAAGGCGCATGCAAGCCGATGAGGAAATGTGGCTATATCGAATAAATTATATAGTAAAACCTGCAAAATGGGGAACGTAAACCATTTTTATATATAACCTTTATTTAACCAGGTAAGACCCATTAAGGTTAAAAAACTATTTTGCGAGGGCGACCTGGGAAGAATGCAAAACAGGGAAATAGCATCATACATTCTTACAATACTGCTACTTATATTCTTACAGCATTCAAGCACGATTTTCCCTGAAAATGTTCAGTGTGTTGTTGGAGGTGTCATCATCTTTACCAGCTCCACCGTACATGTCAGTGACTCTTGCAAATGCACGCTCTGATTCAGAGGGGTTGGGTTAAATGCGGAAGAAACATTTCAGTTGAATGCATTCAGTTGTACAACTGACTAGGTATCCCCCTTTCCCCATCTTAGCACACGCAGTCATGCTATTGAATCTACATCTGATCCGGTGCCACTACCAAACCAGAACCCTTATGCTTTACAACATAATGAAACACTTAGGTTGTATAATATGTTTACTTAGCGGGTTGAAAAGTGTAGTTCTGACACATGTAAT
Organism: Coregonus clupeaformis; assembly: GCF_020615455.1. NCBI lineage: Eukaryota > Metazoa > Chordata > Actinopteri > Salmoniformes > Salmonidae > Coregonus > Coregonus clupeaformis. The sequence goes on from NC_059204.1 coordinate 40,992,590, forward strand.
CTTTCAGAAAGCCTTCTAAAGCGTGTGATGTCATCTTTTGTCTCTGTATCGCAGTGTATTGTAGCAGTTTAGTGGTGGCGTTGTGTGTTGGCATTGTGTGGTGGCATTGTGAGAGCAGAGAGAGGGGGTTGAATAATAGATCCAGGACTGGATATTGCTGTTTCTCAGAAGCAGTTTTTTTCAGAGTGCCTTGCCCTTCACAGTGCTACCAGTTGTGTCTTAAAGACAGGCTGCAGTTGTCTCCAACAGCATTGTATGGAGAGTTCATTATGTTTTCATGAATTAAAGAGTACTGTGTGCAGAAACTGCCTGCGGTTAATGTGACTGATACAAAAGATCGATTACACTTCCATAGCATCCAGCCCTGTGAGCTCATCTGACTCAAATGCATCCTCTTAGCTATGACAGAAAACAAAGAGCTCCCTTGCTCTCTTTAAATAAGACCCTGGTGAAATGAGAAGTACTATAAAGTTATGCATTTCCATCTGGTTTGTTGCCAAACTTCAGTTCTTAGTTGTTGTTATTTTGTAAAAATAAATTTGAGTGGTTGGTTTATATACTCTCAGATCTTCTGTCATGCCATTGTTTGGTAATTTGTCATTTGTTAAACTAGTATGGCAGGTCAAGCGTAGCCTGAGTGCCAGTCTGTTTGTACTTTATTGCCAAGTCCTATGGGCAATGTCAAGTTCAGGCTAGGTCAGGTCCAAACAATACAGGTGGTCCTCTGCAGCTCAGCTGGTAGAGCACGGCGCTTGTAACGCCAAGGTAGTGGGTTCGAACCCCGGGACCACCCATACACAAAAATGTATGCACGCATGACTGTAAGTCGCTTTGGATAAAAGCGTCTGCTAAATGGCATATTATATTATTATAATAATTCCATGTGGCAGCAATTCATTGGACCAGTGCCGTTGTTGATTCTACAGGATTAGCATTGAAATCGTGACCAGCGGTTGGGACATCAAGTAACAACGTGGCTGTAGATAATTTGAAAAACTTTTCAATGAATAGAATGACAGTAAAACAGTTATGCTATGTGTATGCTGAGTAGTTAGCTGAAATTCACTACGATTGTGTTTATTTTCCACTTTGATGGCAAACTTTCTGTACAGCTAACATTCACTTCCAGTCATTTTCGCTCTGCCGCTGGTCCAATGATTTTGTTTATTTTCAACCGCTTCTGCATGGAATTGTTACGTTGTCTTAATTAACCTTTGTTATCTTCAAACTAGCGTCAGGTCAGAGCCATATATATAGAGTTCAGCCAATGTTCTGTTAGTGTCCTTTCACTTTTATGATGCCATTATGACACATTGTTGAAGCACTGCAAATTGTTGCCATTCTTATTACAGCTTGAAGATTGTCATTCTTTTTTTTTAGCAGTATAGTGAATGAAGTGAATGTCTGTGGGTTATATTTATTAGTCTTTCCTATTTCTATAGTAGCATTTCATCAAACACATTTCTTGTCCTGTCACAAACAACACTAGCGCCCAGCAGGGGCTTCTAAAACTAAACAGGCAGATTCTGCAGCAGTAAGCATTTCTGCAGTAGGGGCAGGCACTGTGCAGAGAGAGAGAGAGAGAGAGAGAGAGAGAGAGAGAGAGAGAGAGAGAGAGAGAGAGAGAGAGAGAGAGAGAGAGAGAGAGAGAGAGAGAGAGAGAGAGAGAGAGAGAGAGAGAGAGAGAGAGAGAGAGAGAGAGAGAGAGAGAGAGAGAGAGAGAGAGAGAGAGAGAGAGAGAGACGAGAGAGAGAGAGAGAGAGAGAGAGAGAGAGAGAGAGAGAGAGAGAGAGAGAGAGATCAGTATTCCAAGACACAATAAGAATAAGAGACACACTGATTCAGCCCCGATTGGCTCCACGAGGACAGGTATTGGCTGGAGGCAGTCAACACTGCTGCCTTTATGCACTGCTGCCTTTATGCACTGTCTGTCTATATGTTGTCTATTGAAGATGGGATGGTGCACTGCAGATTGCTCTCTAAAACTAAAGTAAATAGGAGAGCTCTGACCCTCCCACTAGCCAGCAGCAGAGAGGAGAGCTGTGTCTCCATTTACACCCACCCATTACCTCTTCTTCCTCCAGTACTGTCTCATCTGTCCCAGGCATCTCAGTGTTCCAATCTGTAATCATGTAATGAAGCAATGTCTGTGTGCATAACTACAATTAAGGCACATCCATCTATTTAGATGATCAGTCCATTGCCCTTGTCATTTTTGCTAAGGATAATGTCCATTTTAATGATGATGTTGATGATGATGGTTTTGATGGGGCTAAAATACGTGTCGGATCATTTTGATCATTTATCCCTACCTTGCATACTTTATTTTGTTGTTTGAACTTACAAAAAGTAGAGGAGACGATAATAATGCAGCAGCAACTCCATGAGCAGCCTGCCGCCGTTGTCACATTTCTGCAGATGTGCACATATAATGGATGTGCTTGAGGGAGCTCCATCCATCATGGGGGATAGGCTGGGCTGACAGCATGGGGAAGCACAGGTGGTGCTGTAGCTAGAGCTCCACACTTACAGCCCACATGCTGCAGGTATCACACACATATGTTCCATGTTGACTGGATGGATGAAGCTCCCTCTGGGTGACTGACACTTCATCTAGGGCCCTCTCACTGTTTCAAGGAGTACTTTTTCCTTAGGAGTTTCTTGAAAATGCAGATTGAGTTCAGTGGATTTCTTACTAAATGAAAAAGTACAGTCCCTCATTCATCTGCTTTCTTCAAGTATTAAATGGCCATGGTCAATATATTTTTGCACCATCATTCTCTGTGCTTTAAAATATTTCCTCAATATTTTTTAAAATATATTACACAGTATATTATAGAGCACTATCAACAGTTAATGGATACATTACATGAGATTCGTACAGCCCTTCTCTGTGTTACTTGGCAAGGTATATGTCACAAGCTGGGCTAGAACTCCGGTCTCAGATGTGGGGAGCTGGGGGTTCTACCCCTTAGCCACGGAGGAGGTATAGTTGGACCCAAATGAAACACCCAAGGCAATACTCCAGGTAAGTAGATTTAATGTAACAAAAAGGTTCTTTGCACTTCAAAAATAGTCCAACAAAAGTTATTCTCAGAAAGAGGTATATTAACAGAGGTAGAGTAACAAAACAGGAGGCAAAACAAAATAACTCCACGAGGGGAGAAAAACAAACTAAAGATAACTTAGAAAAGCTTACTTGGAAAGACACGGTGGGACAAAGCAGGAGACACATAGCCAGGACTCAAAAACCAAGTGAGGAACAGGGGAAAAAACACAGCTAAAATACTCTAGGTGAAACAAGGCACAGGTGACCTGGATCAAGCTAATAAGGACACACGAGGAAGAACTAAGGCAGAGGGGGAACACAGATGACCTCTAGAGGCCCGGAGACAAACAGGAGGCAGGAAGCTGACAGGACCCCTCCTCTAGGAACGACTCCTGACGTTCCCTCCAGAACACCCTGGCCTCAGGGTGCGAAACTCTCGGATCAAACCTGGGTCCAGGATGTCCTTGGCTGGAACCCAGGAGCGCTCCTCTGGCCCGTAGCCCTCCCAGTCCACCAGATACTGCAGAGAGTTCTGGACCCTCCGGGAGTCCAGTATCCGGCGGACTGTGTAGGCTGGCTGGCCGTCAATGATCCTGGGAGGTGGCGGGGGTCTGCGTGGGGGGGCAAAGGGAGAAGACAAGACAGGTTTAAGTAGTGAAACATGGAAAGTGGGGTTAATTCTAAGGGAGCGAGGGAGAACCAAACGATACGAAACAGGGTTAACCTTTCTTGCTATGCGGAAAGGGCCGATGTATTTCTGGGAGAGCTTCTTGGATTCGACCCGGAGGGGCAGGTTCTTAGTGGCCAACCAAACTCTCTGACCAGCTCGGAAACTAGGGGCCGTCCGGCGGCGGCGATTAGCCTGACTTTGGTATCTCTGGGAGGTCCGAAGGAGGGTACGCCTGGCCTTCTTCCAGGTCCGCCTACAGCGTTGGACAAAGCGCTGGGCCGAGGGAACACCAACTTGCGCCTCTTCCTCTGGAAATAATGGAGGGGTGTAACTCGAACTGGCATTCGAAGGGGGACAATCCGGTGGCTGAGGACTGGAGGGTGTTGTGGGCATATTCAGCCCAAATGATATAGGTGGCCCAAGACGTGGGATTACTGGCCGCCATACACCGCAGGATGGTCTCCAGATCCTGATTAATCCGTTCCGTTTGGCCATTAGACTCTGGATGGAACCCCGACGATAGGCTGGCTGTGGCCCCAATAAGCCTGCAGAAGGCCCCCAAAACCGGGACGAGAATTGGGGACCTCGGTCGGAGACCACGTCCAGGGGAATACCAAATATCCGGAAGACATGGTTCATGAGGAGCTCAGCAGTCTCCTTAGCCGAGGGCAGCTTGGGCAGGGGAATAAACCGGGCAGCCTTAGAGAACCGGTCTACCACCACTAGGATGACGGTGTTGCCCTGGGATGGAGGAAGTCCCGTAACAAAGTCCAGAGAAAGGTGTGACCATGGCCTTCGAGGAACAGGTAAGGGATGGAGCAGTCCCTGGGGTCGCTGGCGTGTCGACTTTCCCTGGTTGCACACAGGGCAGGCCTCAACATAGACCTGCACGTCCTTCTTGATGGACGGCCACCAAAACCGCCCGTCGGAGGAATTCCAGTGTGCGAGCACTGCCTGGATGGCATGTCAAGGGCGACTCATGACCCCACTGCAAGACGCGGGCCCGAACAGAGAGAGGAACGTACAGGCGACCGGCAGGACCACCGCCTGGATCGGGCTCATGGACAAGGGCCTCTCGTACCCCTCTTTCAAGTTCCCACTGAAGAGGTGCGACGATCCTAGACCTCGGAATAATCGATGCCAAGGGCTTCTCTTGTACCTCGGGAGAATAGGCTCGAGACAGGGCATCCGGCTTGACGTTCTTGGTGCCAGGTCGGTAAGACAGGAGGAACTGGAATCGATTAAAGAAAAGGGACCATCGTGCTTGCCGAGGGTTCATCCGCTTAGCCTGTTGGAGATATTCCAGGTTCTTGTGGTCTGTGAGAACCTGGAAAGGATGCTGAGCCCCCTCAAGCCAATGGCGCCACTCTTCCAAGGCCAGCTTAACCGCAAGCAACTCTCGATCCCCCACGTGGTAGTTGCGCTCGGCCTCAGACAGGCGGCGAGACATGAAGGCACAAGGGTGTAATCTCCCATCCTCACCCCCTCTGTGACAGGACGGCTCCCACCCCCACCTCTGAGGCGTCCACCTCCACCACGAAAGGTCTTTCTGGGTCAGGGATCACCAGAATCGGAGCAGAAGTGAAGCGGCGCTTGAGATCCTCGAAGGCCCCTGCTGCTTCCGGACCCCAGTGAATCTTGGTCCCTCCTCCCTTGGTAAGTGTCGTCAAAGGGGCTACCACAGAGCTGAAATTCTTAATGAACTTCCGATAGAAGTTAGAAAAGCCAATGAACCGTTGAACCTCCTTGACCGTGGCAGGTGTGGGCCAGCTGTGGACCGCTTTGACCTTCTTGGGATCCATCTCTAGGTGGCCGGGAGTGACAATAAACCCGAGAAACTGAGTCTGAGAAACATGAAACTCACACTTCTCAGGTTTAACGTAGAGGTGATTGTCAAGGAGCCTCTGGAGAACCCTGCTAACATGCCCCTCATGCTCCTTCAGTGACCTCGAGAAGATGAGGATATCGTCCAGGTACACGAAGACGAACAGATTAAGCATATCCCGGAGAACATCATTAATCAGGGCTTGGAATACTGCGGGGGCATTGGTGAGCCCGAACGGCATCACCCGATATTCATAGTGCCCCGTGGGCGTGTTGAACGCCGTCTTCCATTCGTCCCCTTGCCGGATCCGCACGAGATGGTAAGCATTGCGGAGATCCAGTTTAGTAAAAATGGAAGCCCCTTGAAGCAGCTCAAAAGCAGTGGCCATGAGAGGAAGGGGGGTATCGATTCCGAACCGTGATCTTGTTGAGTCCCCGGTAATCAACACAAGGCCTAAGACCCCCGTCTTTCTTTTCAACAAAAAGAAGCCCGCCCCAGCCGGGAAGTAGAGGCACAGATGAGGCCGGCTGCCAAGGACTCCTTAATGTAGGTGTCCATAGCTGCTTGCTCGGGGAGGATAAGGAAAAGATCCGACCTCTAGGAGGGCAGCAACCAGGGAGTAGATCAATGGCACAGTCATACGTGCGATGAGGCGGTAAGGAAGTAGCCAGGGCCTTGCTGAACACTGCCTTGAACCGATGGTAAACACTGGGGACTCGGGAGACGTCAACAGACACTTGAAACTGGGTACTAGGGGCTGAGGGACTCTGAAGCATGCAGGTGAGTTGGCAAGTGGAACCCCAGTTTAGAATGGTGCCAGTAGGCCAGTCGATCTGGGGATTATGTCTGCATAGCCAAGGGTGACCCAGGATAATAGGATACTCGGGAGAGTCAATGAGATAGAAGGTCTCCTCCTGCTGGTGTTGAGAGATAGTAAGTCGCAGGGACTGAGTCGCCTCAGTAACCTTTCCTGGTTCCAGAGGTCTGCCATCTAAGGCTGTAACTGCCTGGGGTTGAGGAAGTAATTGGGTAGGGATCTTGAGTTCCTTAGCCAAGGTTACATCCATGAAATCACCTGCGGCACCGGAATCGATCATAGCCTGGACCCGATGCTGGTGGCCCTCCCAGGACAGAGTGGCTGGAATAGCTAGGACAGCGTTAGTAGGAGGAGCTCTAATTTTCCCCATCACAACCCTCCTGTAGCTGGGCGGGGACAGGCGTTTCCCCAAAGCTCGGGGCAAGTGGAGCGGAAGTGGCCGGCAACCCCGCAGTAGAGGCACCGACGCTCCCTCATGCGACGTTCCCTTCGTTGGGAGAAAGCCTGGAACGGCCTAACTGCATGCTCTCCGGGAATCCTGGAGCAGTTCAGGAGCCGGGGAAGCTCTGAATGACGGAGTCCAAACAGGAGAAACAGAGCTGCTCAGAGGAACCTGGGACTGAGACACCTGGCGGCGAGCCGTTCTCCGCTCTCTTAGACGATTGTCCAGGCGGATGGCCAAGGCTATGAGGGACTCGAGATCTCCAGCTGGTTCTCGGGTGGCTAACTCATCTTGAAGGGGCTCAGATAACCCTCCTGAAAACAGACCCTCAGCGCTTCATCATTCCATCCGCTCCTTGCTGCTATGGTCCGGAATTCAATGGCAAAATCTGCCGTGCTTTGGGGACCCTGACGGAGAGACAGTAGGCGCTTGGAAGCCTCCCGCCCACTGACAGGATGATCGAACACCCGCTTGAACTCTTCTACAAATGCAGCGTAGGAGTCACAACAGGCCTCCTGGGACTGCCACACCGCAGAGGCCCAGGCGAGCGCCTTGTCTGAAAGAAGGGTAATGATGTAGGCAATCTTGGAACGGTCTGTGGGAAAACTTGAGGGTTGGAGCTCGAAGGTGAGGGAGCATTGGGTGAGGAAACCCTGGCAAGAGCTTGGATCCCCAGAAAAGGGCTTGGGAGGTGGTAGTCGGGGCTCCGCCACTGGAGAAGGCCTGTCGGTTTTGGGGGGTGACCTGGAGGAAGGGAGAGGACCAGGGAGGCGTTCAAAAAGCTGGTGGAGGGAACTCATCATTTCGGCCAGGAGTTGAGAATGACTAGCCATCAGCTCTTCTTGTCGGCTGAGAACGGCTTCATGGCGCTGGAAAGATGCCTCATGTCGAGTGATCACCGCCAACAGGTCCTGGGAACTGAGTGTTTCTGGGTCCATAATTGACTTGGTTTTTCTGTCACAAGCTGGGCTAGAACTCCGGTCTCAGATGTGGGGAGCTGGGGGTTCTACCCCTTAGCCACGGAGGAGGTATAGTTGGACCCAAATGAAACACCCAAGGCAATACTCCAGGTAAGTAGATTTAATGTAACAAAAAGGTTCTTTGCACTTCAAAAATAGTCCAACAAAAGTTCTTCTCAGAAAGAGGTATATTAACAGAGGTAGAGTAACAAAACAGGAGGCAAAACAAAATAACTCCACGAGGGGAGAAAAACAAACTAAAGATAACTTAGAAAAGCTTACTTGGAAAGACACGGTGGGACAAAGCAGGAGACACATAGCCAGGACTCAAAAACCAAGTGAGGAACAGGGGAAAAAACACAGCTAAAATACTCTAGGTGAAACAAGGCACAGGTGACCTGGATCAAGCTAATAAGGACACACGAGGAAGAACTAAGGCAGAGGGGAACACAGATGACCTCTAGAGGCCCGGAGACAAACAGGAGGCAGGAAGCTGACAGTATAAAAGGTATTCTCCCACTCCCTACATACTGTAACTACCTCCCTCCCTCCCGCTCTCTCTAGGTTCTTTTAAGTTTCCCTTGACCTCCCGGCGACATTCCCATCCAGCTCGGGCAGCCAGCCACAACAGTTTGTTAGCCTGGGATAAGCCCTGTGGTGGTCTGCCCAGGAGCCCTGTTCAGCCTGGCTCTTACTACCTCCCCTGTCTCTGTCCCCTCCACAGCCCCTCAGCCCTCCCCTGGCCCTGGCCCAGCACTCGAAATGGGGGCAGCAGTGGTTAGGATTTAATTGCACGTTCAGAGCTATAACAGGCACTCTGTTAGGGTGCCTGTTGGCAAAGCCAATAGTGATGTCTCCACCTTCACAGACCAGGCGGGGGGAGGGATAGAGGTGTTAAGACAACCGTAGGGGCAGATGAGGGGTAAGATAGTCTAAGGGCAGGCATGTATTTCTAGTCATTTAAGCTTGCTGATGTAATACATAGATGGAGATATACAGTTGAAATCTGAAGTTTAGATACACTTAGGTTGGAGTCATTAAAACTTGTTTTTCAACCACTCCACACATTTCTTGTTAACAAACTATAGTTTTGGCAAGTTTGTTAGGACGTCTACTTTGTGCATGACACAAGTAATTTTTCCAACAATTGTTTACAGACAGATTATTTCACTTATAATTCACTGTACCACAATCCCAGTGGGTCAGAAGTTTACATACACTAAGTTGACTGTGCCTTTAAACAGCTTGAAAAATTCCAGAAAATGATGTCATGGCTTTAGAAGCTTCTGGTAGGCTAATTAACATCATTTGAGTCCATTGGAGGTGTCTTTGTGGATGTCTTTCAAGGCCTACCTTCAAACTCAGTGCCTCTTTGCTTGACATCATGGGAAAATCAAAAGAAATCAGCCAAGACCTCAGAAAACAATTGTAGACCTCCACAAGTCTGGTTCTTCCTTGGGAGCTATTTCCAAACACCTGAAGGTTCCACGTTCATCTGTACAAACAATAACACGCAAGTATAAACACCATGGGACCACGCAGCCGTCATACCGCTCAGGAAGGAGGCGCGTTCTGTCTCCTAGAGATGAACGTACTTTGGATTGCAAATCAATCCCAGAACAACAGCTAAGGAACTTGTGAAGATGCTGGAGGAAACAGGTACAAAAGTATCTATATCCACAGTAAAACGAGTCCTATATCGACATAACCTGAAAGGCCGCTCAGCAAGGAAGAAGCCACTGCTCCAAAACCGCCATAAAAAACCCAAGACTACGGTTTGCAACTGCACATGGGGACAAAGATCTTACTTTTTGGAGAAATGTCCTCTGGTCTGATGAAACAAAAATAGAACTGTTTGGCCATAATGACCATGGTTATGTTTGGAGGAAAAGGGGGGAGCTTGCAAGCCGAAGAACACCATCCCAACCGTGAAGCACGGGGGTGGCAGCATCATGCTGTGGGGGTGCTTTGCTGCAGGAGGGACTGGTGCACTTCACAAAATAGATGGTATCATGAGGAAGGAAAATGATGTGGATATATTGAAGCAACATCTCAAGACATCAGTCAGGAAGTTAAAGCTTGGTCGCAAATGGGTCTTCCAAATGGACAATGACCCCAAGCATACAGTGGGGAAAAAAAGTATTTAGTCAGCCACCAATTGTGCAAGTTCTCCCACTTAAAAAGATGAGAGAGGCCTGTAATTTTCATCATAGGTACACGTCAACTATGACAGACAAATTGAGAAAAGAAAATCCAGAAAATCACATTGTAGAATTTTTAATGAATTTATTTGCAAATTATGGTGGAAAATAAGTATTTGGTCACCTACAAACAAGCAAGATTTCTGGCTCTCACAGACCTGTAACTTCTTCTTTAAGAGGCTCCTCTGTCCTCCACTCGTTACCTGTATTAATGGCACCTGTTTGAACTTGTTATCAGTATAAAAGACACCTGTCCACAACCTCAAACAGTCACACTCCAAACTCCACTATGGCCAAGACCAAAGAGCTGTCAAAGGACACCAGAAACAAAATTGTAGACCTGCACCAGGCTGGGAAGACTGAATCTGCAATAGGTAAGCAGCTTGGTTTGAAGAAATCAACTGTGGGAGCAATTATTCAGAAATGGAAGACATACAAGACCACTGATAATTTCCCTCGATCTGGGGCTCCACGCAAGATCTCACCCCGTGGGGTCAAAATGATCACAAGAACGGTGAGCAAAAATCCCAGAACCACACGGGGAGACCTAGTGAATGACCTGCAGAGAGCTGGGACCAAAGTAACAAAGCCTACCATCAGTAACACACTACGCCGCCAGGGACTCAAATCCTGCAGTGCCAGACGTGTCCCCCTGCTTAAGCCAGTACATGTCCAGGCCCGTCTGAAGTTTGCTAGAGTGCATTTGGATGATCCAGAAGAGGATTGGGAGAATGTCATATGGTCAGATGAAACCAAAATATAACTTTTTGGTAAAAACTCAACTCGTCGTGTTTGGAGGACAAAGAATGCTGAGTTGCATCCAAAGAACACCATACCTACTGTGAAGCATGGGGGTGGAAACATCATGCTTTGGGGCTGTTTTTCTGCAAAGGGACCAGGACGACTGATCCGTGTAAAGGAAAGAATGAATGGGGCCATGTATCGTGAGATTTTGAGTGAAAACCTCCTTCCATCAGCAAGGGCATTGAAGATGAAACGTGGCTGGGTCTTTCAGCATGACAATGATCCCAAACACACCGCCCGGGCAACGAAGGAGTGGCTTACATTTACATTTACATTTTAGTCATTTAGCAGACGCTCTTAACCAGAGCGACTTACAGGAGCAATTAGGGTTAAGTGCCTTGCTCAAGGGCACATTAACGTCATTTAGCAGACGCTCTTAGCCAGAGCGACTCACAAATTGGTGCGTTCACCCTATAGCCAGTGGGATAACCACTTTACAAATGCTTCGTAAGAAGCATTTCAAGGTCCTGGAGTGGCCCAGCCAGTCTCCAGATCTCAACCCCATAGAAAATCTTTGGAGGGAGTTGAAAGTCCGTGTTGCCCAGCGACAGCCCCAAAACATCACTACTCTAGAGGAGATCTGCATGGAGGAATGGGCCAAAATACCAGCAACAGTGTGTGAAAACCTTGTGAAGACTTACAGAAAACGTTTGACCTGTGTCATTGCCAACAAAGGGTATATAACAAAGTATTGAGAAACTTTTGTTATTGACCAAATACTTATTTTCCACCATAATTTGCAAATAAATTCATTAAAAATCCTACAATGTAATTTTCTGGATTTATTTTTCTCATTTTGTCTGTCATAGTTGACGTGTACCTATGATGAAAATTACAGGCCTCTCTCATCTTTTTAAGTGGGAGAACTTGCACAATTGGTGGCTGACTAAATACTTTTTTCCCCCACTGTACTTCCAAAGTTGTGGCAAAATGGCTTAAGGAAAACAAAGTCAAGGTATTGGAGTGGCCATCATAAAGCCCTGACCTCAATCCTATAGAAAATTTGTGGGCAGAACTGAAAAAGCGTGTGCGAGCAAGGAGGCATACAAACCTGACTCAGTTACACCAGCTCTGTCAGGAGGAATGGGCCAAAATTCACCCAACTTATTGTGGGAAGCTTGTGGAAGGCTACCCGAAACGTTTGACCCAAGTTAAACAATTTAAAGGCAATGCTATCAAATACTAATTGAGTGTATGTAAACTTCTGACCCACTGGGAATGTGATGAAAAAAATAAAAGCTGAAATTAATCATTCTCTCTACTATTATTCTGACATTTCACATTCTTAAAATAAAGTGGTGATCCTAACTAACCTAAAACAGGGAATTTTTACTAGGATTAAATGTCAGGAATTGTGAAAAACTGAGTTTAAATGTATTTGGCTAAGGTGTATGTAAACTTCCGACTTCAACTGTAGCTATTAATTGCTGCCTGTGAGTAATTGTTGCACATGGAGGTCCTAAGGTTACCTCTACAGCGCTGCCTTGGAATGTCAGATGTAATTGGAGGGCGGGTACTGTTTGTTGCCTCTCTCAGTGCGTGCCAGCTCCACACTCTGCAGTTATACCTGTTGATTTAGCCACCTGCAAATGACACCTCACCAGGGTCAGCAGTATGAAGCGGCAGCCAGGCGTTGAGAGGGGACGGGGGTTTGGAACAGGCGTTATCACTCCCTTTCTGAAAGGGTTCAGAAAGGATTCAGAAAGGATTCAGAAAGGATTCAGAAAGGATTCAGAAAGGGTGAGTCATTAAATGTAAAAGTTCAAGTACAAAGATTCAGAGCATGGTTTAAATAATGTACAGAAATGTGCATGATCAGAAAAGTATTGTAATGTGATTAACCAGAGACTGGGGCCTATAGCGTAGCTCCCAGCATATCTCCCATTATAGCCCTAGATATGTTTTGGTACTTACTTTAAGTACTGTAAACAATACATTCCACTGGTTGTCTCATTAGGAACAACGGTAGTTCTTGTGTCTGACCCTAGATTCATGCTTAAAACTAATGAAATCTTCCACATTTCTGCTCCTTTATTGTGCATAATTATAATGAGTATATCATATGAGATGAGAGAGGGATAAATACAAAAAAAAGAATTGCCTCTAACTAAACAAACAATGTTGGAATTGAAATATAAACACTGCTGATAATTGTGACGTTTTCTCCTCCGAAACTATTTGTGTGCATCCTTGTGAACGACTGACAACACGATCATGCAGTGCCAGATATCGATGAGTCAGCTGGCTTCCTAGTAGTGATTTTTGTATCTACTCTTGTCCTGGGGGAGACAATTGTTTAATAGACATTTAAAGTGCCTTTTTACTGAAGTCTTTATGGTAGGCCGCTGGCTGTTAGAATTCTCCTTTTAACCGTGCCTATAATAAGCAGACATATGCTGAGAAGAAAGAAAGTACTTTATTGATTTCAGCGTGGAGTTTAGGGCCATCCAAATAAAAACGTTGTTTTCTGTCTGACCTTCTCTCCTCTGTGTTTGCTGCATGTGATTCGATTAGGAGTCTTTGCACTGGGTAAATACTGCAGTTCCTCTTTTGTTTTCACAACGATTCAGGTTGAATTACTTTATCGTACTCTAACTGATGTCAAGCATCTCTGGGTCCATAAAACAGATTCTCAGTGGCTTTTTTAAGTCCTGCAAAGTGGCGAAAATAATATTAAACGCTGCTGCCATAGCATTTCCCTCCTAGGAGGGTTGTCTAATTGGAGCCCAGGGGTCAATTTTAATGATGTTTGTACACTGAAGCATAGTCTCCATTACCAATAGGAGCAATGGACACAGAAACACTAAAGGACCCACTAACTGTTTGTGAACCTGCACAAGGGCATGTTCATTGAGACGTGATGAGACAATATGGCAGCCAAAGAGCCAAGTAGAGCATGTAACCTTTTACTGCAGTGGGCTAAATCAAGGTCACACAGAGTGTTTCTTGGTAGTCTTAAACAAACCTAATTTGAAACAAAAGTATACACCTCACACACATAGTTATGGGCTTAAAAAAAGAAGGCACCTGTACCATGCCAGATATAGAGTTGAAATGTACTCCATTTTGAGTTTGCATCCTAATATTACACTCTATATACATCACAGAAGACTGAAATATAACAAAATCGTTTGATATAGAAATGTTTATTAATTATGAAACTATGCAAAATATTCCACATTCCACCCATGAGGCCACTAGAGGGCGATTTGGTAATTTGACTGCAGGAAAGGGCTACATAGAGAGCAACAGTGACAGGAGGTTTTGGCTTGGCTGTTGCAGTACAGGTTTGCTACTTGAATGTGTAACCTTGACACAGATGGAAATAGAGTTAAATTCAGTCAGGGAACTATCTCTGATGTGTTCCAGCCTGCCTTGTGATTGGCACACCTCTGGGCGTTTAGTGGGATGTTGGTAGGGGCTAATGAGGCCATGCAGGGAGGGGAGCACTGGGCATGGAGGACATGAGATGGGAAGGGTTGGTTCCCAGGTCGCCACTCATTTGGCCACTGCGGTGACTGACACATATTGTAACAGGACATTTCACGCTCTGTTAGCTGCTCGGCCACCTCATAATTAGGGTGGCATGTGCTCGAGCTCAACTCAGCCTGATTTTAGATTCTCAAGATACTAAAAAGATCATCAAGGAGCTTTTTGTTCTGATCTCCTCTTCTGTTCTTTTTTGTTGGAGGAGGTTTGTATTGGTCACGTACACATACACTGACTGTACTAAACATTAGGAACACCTTCCTAATATTGAGTTGCACCCCCTTTTGCCCTCAGAACAGCCTCAACTCGTCGGGGCACGGACTACAAGGTGTCGAAGGTGTTCCACAGGGATGCTGGCCCATGTTGACTCCAATGCTTCCCACAGTTGTGTCAAGTTGGCTGAATGTTCTTTGGGTGGTGGACCATTCTTGATACACAGGGGAAACTGTTGAGCGTGAAAAACCCAGCAGCGTTGCAGTTCTTGACACACTCAAACTGGTGCGCCTTGCACCTACTACCATACCCCGTTCAAAGGCACTTCAATCTTTTGTCTTGCCCATTCACCCTCTGAATGGCACACATACACAATCCATGTCTCAAATGTCTCAATTGTAAGACAGTATGTAAACATTATTAAAGTGACCAGTGTTCAATGACTATGTACAGTGGGGAAAAAAAGTATTTAGTCAGCCACCAATTGTGCAAGTTCTCCCACTTAAAAAGATGAGAGAGGCCTGTAATTGTCATAATAGGTACACGTCAACTATGACAGACAAAATGAGAAAAGAAAATCCAGAAAATCACATTGTAGGATTTTTAATGAATTTATTTGCAAATTATGGTGGAAAATAAGTAAGTCTCCTACAAACAAGCAAGATTTCTGGCTCTCACAGACCTGTAACTTCTTCTTTAAGAGGCTCCTCTGTCCTCCACTCGTTACCTGTATTAATGGTCATGCAATTTTGTCAGCCGGTGATTGTCATGAAAAGAACTGCCGCTCTCACGGTAATTGACCGTTGATTAACAAACACGTTTAGTATATCCTGGCTTCCACGCATAGCCTACAAGCCACTGATACGGACCTTTTGGAACATCTACATTTAAAAAAGCATAATAAATCAATTTAATATAGCCTACAACATCACAATAAATCCATTATTTATTTTAGACAGGTCTAAAGAAATATGATATGAAGAACATTTCATAAGAACTGAATTGTCCTTATGTTATGCCCTGATATGGCTATGCAAATGGAAGTGGGCACCACTAGTTCATTTAGCAGACAAGATTTGCTAAGAATTCCATGGCATTATTTTTATTTATTTTTATAGTATGAATAATACAATTGAACATAGCTTGATAAAATAGAAAGGATATTTTCCCCAGACTATTTCAGAGGGAGTGCACATATAGAAACAGGTCCTATATGAGTTATTTATGCAACTTTAGTTATAATACAAACTTTAGGCTATATGTTTTGATTTTTCATACATTCACAGGCTACGTAATGCAACTCTAATGATGATTTGAAAAAAGTTGCATGAAAAGCATGAGAATGGCCCACAAAAAAAAAAAAAAAACATGTAATCCGTAGCCTGCACTCAAATAGTGAATGGAGGTTAAATGCGGTAAGGTTTTCAATATGCAAGTATAGGCAGCACGTCAATAAGGCTAGGAGGAGGTAAGCTTTCCCTAAAGTAAATTGAATTAAATTGCCAAAACTATATAGCCTAATTAGCCTAGTCTATACAGAAATAAATATAATCATAAAAAATAGGCTACAAAAGCATGATTTGGCCACAGAGGATATAATTAGCTTTTAAAAAATTACAATCGCATTGCCTACAGTCGGAAGGTAAAGGTAACGCGCAATTTGGGCAGATTATTGTTGAGTTGTGACTGTCTGTGAAAAGTAGAAAGGCCAAGCCAGACATATCGCAATATTTCAAAATAAAATCGAAGGTCTGTAATTGTTATCATAGGTACACTTCAACTGTGAGAGACGGAATCTAAAACAAAAATCCAGAAAATCACATTGTATGATTTTTAAGTAATTAATTTGCATTTTATTGCATGACATAAGTATTTTATAAATCAGAAAAGGAGAACTTAATATTTGGTACAGAAACCTTTGTTTGCAATTATAGAGATCATACGTTTCCTGTAGGTCTTGACCAGGTTTGCACACACTGCAGCAGGGATTTTGGCCCACTCCTCCATACAGACCTTCTCAGATCCTTCAGGTTTCGGGGCTGTCGCTGGGCAATACGGACTGTCAGCTCCCTCCAAATATTTTCTATTGGGTTCAGGTCTGGAGACTGGCTAGGCCACTCCAGGACCTTGAGATGCTTCTTACGGAGCCACTCCTTAGTTGCCCTGGCTGTGTGTTTCGGGTCGTTGTCATGCTTGAAGACCCAGCCACGACCCATCTTCAATGCTCTTACTGAGGGAAGGAGGTTGTTGGCCAAGATCTCGCAATACATGGCCCCATCCATCCTCCCCTCAATATGGTGCAGTCGTCCTGTCCCCTTTGCAGAAAAGCATCCCCAAAGAATGATGTTTCCACCTCCATGCTTCACGGTTGGGATGGTGTTCTTGGGGTTGTACTCATCCTTCTTCTTCCTCCAAACACAGCGAGTGGAGTTTAGACCAAAAAGCTCTATTTTTGTCTCATAAGACCACATGACCTTCTCCCATTCCTCCTCTGGATCATCCAGATGGTCATTGGCAAACTTCAGACGGGCCTGGACATGCGCTGGCTTGAGCAGGGGGACCTTGCGTGCGCTGCAGGATTTTAATCCATGACGGCGTAGTGTGTTACTAATGGTTTTCTTTGAGACTGTGGTCATTGACCAGGTCCTGCCGTGTAGTTCTGGGCTGATCCCTCACCTTCCTCATGATCATTGATGCCCCACGAGGTGAGATCTTGCATGGAGCCCCAGACTGAGGGTGATTGATCGTCATCTTGAACTTCTTCCATTTTCTAATAAATGTGCCAACAGTTGTTGCCTTCTCACCAAGCTGCTTGCCTATTGTCCTGTAGCCCATCCCAGCCTTGTGCAGGTCTACAATGTTATCCCTTATGCCCTTACACAGCTCTCTGGTCTTGGCCATTGTGGAGAGGTTGGAGTCTGTTTGATTGAGTGTGTGGACAGGTGTCTTTTATACAGATAACGAGTTCAAACAGGTGCAGTTAATACATGTAATGAGTGGAGAACAGGAGGGCTTCTTAAAGAAAAACTAACAGGTCTGTGAGAGCCGGAATTCTTACTGGTTGGTAGGTGATCAAATACTTATGTCATGCAATAAAATGCAAATTAATTACTTAAAAATCATACAATGTGATTTTCTGGATTTTTGTTTTAGATTCCGTCTCTCACAGTTGAAGTGTACTACCTATGATAAAAATTACAGACCTCTACATGCTTTGTAAGTAGGAAAACCTGTAAAATCGGCAGTGTATCAAATACTTGTTCTCCCCACAGTATAGGCTATGTTTGGAGTTATTTGGCCACTTTAGTTTTGATACGAACTTTATCAAAACAAATAGGCCTATAGGGTAGGCTACATGATGTGTGCGACTATGATTTGAAAAAGTTGGGGAAAAAAGGCATGCGCTGTTTCTTGCCTTAGACTGCACGTGATAATATTGCCTTACACTGCACGTGATAATATTGTCACACATCAGACTATTCTCAATTTAATCTTGTCTTTACATATACTAAATAATATATGTATGAAAATAGTTTTGATTTAGAATGGTCCATTATCATGCATCTGTCGGGACAGGGGCAGGGGAAAATAATACATGTCACGTATGCACTTAGATAGTGAATGGAGGATACTTTTCCCGCAGCTCATTTTCATGCCAGCCGAGTAGGCTATACACCTGTTGTAAAGTGAAGCAATGTGCTTACTATTAGAAAAGTTGAGAAATAAATATAGTAGGCCTAGCCTATAGAAAGCTGATGGGATCCTCCTCTTTTTAATAGAGGCCATCAAAACTCACGCAATTGCATAGCCTATAGAAATGTTGCACAACATGAGCGCATAAGCTCTCATGAAGTGTTTAATTTGATTTTTGAATGCATTTGCATTGATGTCAGAGTGATTAGAGGGACTATAGAGCTCTGAGTACCAGGCCATTAGCGACTGGACGTTAGAAAGTTTGGTAGGCTACTAATGACCATCAGCGGCATCAGAGCGCAGTTTTGGAAAAGCCTAGTTAGCATGACTAAACGGTCACGTGGAATTTGACTGCGGTCGCCAGTGTGGCGGTAATACGGTCACCATAAAAGCCCTAGGTGTGCTCTCTCTGCTGCCTCCTGAAGTCCACAATCAGCTCCTTCATTTTGTTAATGTTGAAGGAGAAGTTATTTTTCCTGGCACCACTCCGACAGGGCCCTCACCTCCTCTCTGTAGGCTGTCTCATCGTTGTTGGTAATCAGGCCTACCACTGTTTTGTGTCGTCAGGAAACTTGATGATTGAGTTGGAGATGTGGAAGTCTACCTTAAGGTCTCCTGTAGCTCAGTTGGTAGAGCATGGCGCTTGCAAAGCCAGGGTTGTGGGTTCGATTCACACGGGGGGCCAGTATGGAAAATGTATGCACTCACTAACTGTAAGTCGCTCTGGATAAGAGCGTCTGCTAAATGACTAAAATGTAAAAAAATTTGCATGCACCCTTGTGGGGCCCCCGTGTTGAGGCGTTGTTGCCTACCTTTGCCACCTGGGATTGGCCCGTCAGGAAGTCCAGGACCCAGTTGCACAGGGCGGGGTTCAGATCCAGGGCCCAGAGCTTAGTGATGAGCTTGGAGGGCACTATGGTGTTGAAGGCTGAGCTGTAGTCGATGAACAGCATTCTTAAGGTATACCTCTTGTCCAGATGGGACAGGGCAGAGCGATGGCAATTGTGTCATCCGTGGATCTGTTGGGGTGGTATGCAAATTGTAGTGGGTCTAGGGTGTTGGGTAAGGTGGAGGTGATATGATCCTTAACTAGCCTCTCAAAGCACTTCATGATGACAGAAGTGAGTGCTACGGGCGATAGTTATTTTGTTCAGTTACCTTCGCTTTCTTGGGTACAGGAGAAATGGTGGACATCTTAAAGCAAGTGGGGACAACAGACTGGGATAGGAAGAGATTGATTATGTCCGTAAACACTCCAGCCAGGTGGTCTGCACATGCTCTGAGGACATGGCTTGGGATGCTGTCTGGGCCGGCAGCCTTGCGAGGGTTAAATGTCTTACTCACTTCGGCCACGGAGAACGAGAGATCACAGTCCTTGTGAGCTGTGGTGTCCCGCGTCGGCAGCTCTGTGTTTTCGTCGAAGTGTGCGAAAAAGGTGTTTAGCTAGCCTGAGAGCGAGGCGATGGTGTCCGTGACGTGGCTGGCTTTCCTTTTATAATCCGTGATTGTCTGGAGTCCCTGCCACATACGTCTCGTGTCTGAGCTGTTGAATTGCGACTCAACTTTGTCCCTATACTGTCGTTTTGTCTGTTTGATTGCCTTACAGAGGGCATAGCTGGTCTGTTTGTAAACATCCATGTTCCCAGTCACTTTGCTGAGGTTAAATGTGGCAGTTCGCGCTTTCAGTTTTGCGCGAATGCGCCCATCTATCCACAGTTTTTAGTTTGGATAAGTTCTAATCGTCACAGTGGGAACAACATCCTCTATGCACTTCCTGATGAACTCCGTCACAGAGTCAGCGTATACGTCAATATTATTCTCAGAGCCAACCCGGAACATTTCCAGTCTGAGTGATCAAAACAATCTTGAAGCATAGATTCTGATTGGTCAGACCAATGTTGAAAAGTCCTTACCACGTGTACTTCCTGTTTAAGTCTCTGCCTATAGGAGGGTAGGAGCAAAATGGAGGTGTGACCTGATTTGCTGAAGGGAGGGCGGGGAAGGGCCTTGTAGCTGTCCCGGAAGGGGGAGTAGAAATGGTCCAGAGTTCTCGATGCGCGAGTAGCACAGGAGATGTGTTGATAGAATTTCGGTAGTGTTTTCCTCAGATTTCCTTTATTAAAGTCCCCAGCTACAATAAATGCAGCCTCAGGATATGCGGTTTCCAGTTTGCACAAAGTCCTGTGTAGTTCCTCCGTCGGCTTGAGGAGGATATACACGGCCGTGACGATGACCCCCAAAATAATTATAGGGAGGTAATGCGGTCGGCATTTGATGGTGAGATATTCCAGATCGGGAGAACAAAAGGACTTGAGTTCCTGTACGTTACCACAATCACACCATGAGTAGTTTATTATGAAACATACACCTCCACCTTTCTTTTTCCCGGAGAGTTCCTATCTGCGCGAAGGACTGAGAACCCCACTGACTGAATGGATGGGGACAGTATATCCAGAGAGCCAAGATTCCGTAAAACAATGTATGTTACAGTCCCTGATGTCTCTCTGGAAGGAGATCCTCGCCCTGGCTTGTCTACTTTATTGTCAAGGGACTGAGTGTTAGCGAGTAATATACTCTGAAGCGGTGGATGGTATGTACGCCTCCTGAGTCTGACTAGGAGCCAAGACCTTATTCCTCTTCTCCGGTGACGGCGTCTTGGAGCAGCCCCCGGGATTAATGGAATTGCCTCGTGAGTTCAAACAAAGGATCCAATTCAGGAAAGTCGCATTTCTGGTCGAAATACTGGTGAGTGACCGCGAATCTAATATCTAAAAGTTATTTTCGCTGTAGGTAATAATGCAAGAAACGTTCTGAGCAAATAATGTAAGAAATAACAACATCAAAAAATAATTACTACAAAGTTGACTAGGAGCTAGAAACATGGCGACCATGTCTGTCGGCACCATCTTGTAAGTATTAACTGGAGAGTTATATCCTGTAAGAGGGAGGCTGGGATGTTTTCTCTGCTCTCAATGTCATCTTTTTAACCTCACTGTGTGATTTGTGTGAGGAAACGTACCTGCTGAGCCAATGATACTTGTAAAGCTTAGTCTTAATGCCATCCAGAAACTCTACTGTAGTTCAACAGATACTGTGAATCTGAAGTCATCTCTGGTTTGAATCTTTTTTCGAAACACTGATACAGGGAGCTGTTTTGGGTGGCCTTTTGCTCTGGCCTTTTGCTCCTGTTCAGAAGTAGTCTTTTGTGAAGGGGGCTGATGTGAACACTTGCAGTTCATTACATTTACATTTTAGTCATTTAGCAGACGCTCTTATCCAGAGCGACTTACAGGAGCAATTAGGGTTAAGTGCCTTGCTCAAGGGCACATCGACAGATATTTCACCTAGTCGGCTCGGGGATTAGAACCAGCGACCTTTCGGTTACTGGCACAACGCTCTTAACCACTAAGCTAGTTACGGAATAGATTCTGTTCATTCAGGGCTTCATGTCCCTGCTAGTCACGTCAGCATGACCTTGTTATACCACTGGCCAATGGTTTCCTCTTTTAGACATCTGGTTGTATAACTGTACAAAATGTGTTTTCTATGTTCTTCAGTGTCCAACATGTTCAAGGGCATGAACTGCAATAACATCTCCTGAGAATTTTTAAAGGATTAATAAAGTCTTATTGTATTCTTCCTCTGGTCTCCAATACAGAGGGGTAATCATGGCAGAGAGAGCAGAGCATTTACATTTTGAATGAAGCACAATAGTAAAGGACAATTCTGTTGCTCAAGTGGACTAAAAATACAGCCCTATCTCAGGTTTCTAGGCAACCAGGCCCTGACGCACACTAACACAATGCATAGGAGACGTTTGAGCTAGCCGGCCATTAGGCCTACCTACCCTACCCTACCCTGAGACTGGATTCTGTGTTAATTACCACCATAGTTACCACCATAATGCTTTACAGCTACCTCTCTATTTCAATATACATATTCCATAATATGATTTAGCCTAATGTAGCAGTACATTCATTGTGTGGTATGAGAGTAGTACTGTGCGATTCAGAGCGTTTCTGCAAGTCATTGTTGATAACGGTAAATGACAGAGATTTTCTCTTGAGCTAATTGCCGTGCGTTGTTATAACTGTGAGAGCTTGTGACCTAGACACAACCTAAGCACCAGGCATCAGAACCCAAAGAATAGCACTGTGGTAAAAAAAAACCTTGACTGGATAGTAATATTGTGAGCCTTGTCTGCGGCTTTAAAGCCAAGAGTAGAACAGTAGAAATGTAATGGCTTCAGCAGAAATTACACTCTAGTGATGTATACTCCCGGGCAGGATATTTAGGATATATTGACCTTGAGAAAAGGTCAATTCTCCATTCTACTGCATTTGACTTGTTGAATGTCACCTTGACAGATGACAGCCTTCCATAAAACTTTACAGCTCATTTATACTCCACCTCTCTCTTGTCAACCCCCCTCTTCCTCCTCCTCCTCTCCCAGGGGTGTCTTCCTTAGGGGGAGGTGGAGTAGGTGGGGTACGGTTCTCCCC
Source organism: Coregonus clupeaformis (assembly GCF_020615455.1). NCBI lineage: Eukaryota > Metazoa > Chordata > Actinopteri > Salmoniformes > Salmonidae > Coregonus > Coregonus clupeaformis. Next base: position 41,015,254 of record NC_059204.1, read on the forward strand.
CAATTTAGGAGGAGGTGTCATCATTAGAGTAGCGTATGTTCTCACCAGGGATTCCCAACCAGGAGAGGGAGACTCATTGATCATGATCCAGAGTCCCCAGATATGGTGATAAGTGTGATGAACGATCTGCCCTGGACCTGACAGTAGATTTCTCACTCATCGCACAGAGGAGGAAGAGGTGGAGGTGTATGTCTCTCAGCGCCAGACAAAGGTCCAGTGTCAGCATGTGACGTGACCATTTGTTGTCTGTGAGGTGTATATGTCAAGGTGAAAGCTTATTATTACAAAGAGAGTGGAAGTGATAGATTGACAGGCTGACAGGCAGAATCTGAAAGTCCTCCAGAAGCTGTGAATCAGCCAAACCACTAGCTAGAAATGCAATAGAGTTCCATCAATACAGACTCATCTACTCCACCGGACAGATTACAGTGTATAATGGGAGAAGTTTTCAGGAGCTGGTGAGGTATGGAGGAGAACTTTAAAATAAAGGGGGGTTGGGGTGGGTGGGTGGAATGGAACACACAGCTCCCTCCAAGGCCCCCCTGGAGCTCCAACAGAGACATGGTACTACAGGCTCTGGCGATGGCACTGCGATCGATGCAGCTGTTTTTCGGGAGGTGGAGGCGGCAACCGGAGAAGGAAGGGTTGGCCCCGTGAGGCCGTTTTTGCTGTGGTTCTCTGGGCCGACAGGCACACACATACATACATACACACACACACACACACACACACACACACACACACACACACACACGCACACACACACAGGAAGGCCATTAATTAATGTCAGCAGTAAAGTGTTCTCCTTCCTCCAAGTGCAGTTAATTTGCAAGGCCAAGAACATTATAACCATTATGGTTGAAGATTACCCAGGAGGTAAAATGCTTTATCTCATTGAACACTTAGGAGTGGTGGTACTGTGTAGACTTTGTGAAATATTGCCGACATCTTGATGGCTGGGGGTAAGGGCCATTGCTCAAAATCACAGCAGTATTCAACTAGACTCTAGTGTAAAGGTGTATTTAATCAACAAGATGTCTTACCATGCATGCTCTGAGTTTCTTTGGTCACAGGGTTAATTGAAAGATTGAACCGCTGCATTTTAGTGAAAGTGACGAGGACACAAAATAGAAATCAATGGGTTTTATGGTTTTAACAATGGTGGGGAATACATTGGAGCTGTGCTGAGTTGATCTATTGCATAATGGAGGTGGTGAAAAGATATGTTGTTGTTATTCTCAGGGTTACTATTTCCCAGAATGCATTGCTATATATTGTACTCCTGAGTGGCGCAGTGGTCTAAGGCACTGCATCGCAGTGCTAACTGTGCCACTAGAGATCCTGGTTCGAATCCAGGCTCTGTCGCAGCCGGCCGTGACCGGGAGACTCATGGGCGGCGCACAATTGGCCCAGCGTCGTCCAGGGTAGGGGAGGGAATGGCCGGCAGGGATGTAGCTCAGTTGATAGAGCATGGCGTTTGCAAAGCCAGGGTTGTGGGTTCGATTCCTACGGGGGGCCAGTATATATAAAAAAAATAGGTATTCACTAACTGTAAGTCGCTCTGGATAAGAGCGTCTGCTAAATGACTTAAATGTAAATGTATTCCAAAAACAAATTAGAGTACAAAACAAGAATATCTAAATTCCAGATATACTGAAGGTAACTGCCAAAATAATGGAAACACTTGAGTAAATCAGGGATACAAAGTATATTGAAAGCAGGTGCTTCCACACAGGTGTGGTTCCTGAGTTAATTAAGCAATTAACATCCCATCATGCTTAGGGTCATGTATAAAAATGCTGGGCAGGCCCTTATTTTGGCTACCATGGCTATGCCACCATAGGGTGACAATGCCCCCATCCACAGGGCACGAGTGTTCACTGAATGGTTTGATGAGCATTAAAACAATGTAAGCCATATCACCAGATCTCAACCCAATTGAACACATGGGAGATTCTGGAGCAGCGCCTGAGAAAGCGTTTTCCATCAACAAAACACCAAATGATGGAATTTCTCGTGGAAGAATGGTCGCATTCTTCCAATGGAGTTCCAGACACCAAGGTACATTGAAGTTGTTCTGGCTCGTGGTATGGAGAATCGTACAGTACTGGTTCTGTTGTTGTGTGATGTGATGTGTGTTGTGAGATGTGATCTCCCAGGCAGATGCCAGTCTCCTCCCATCACTGCTGCATGATTTGCAGAGCTCCCTCCCTCAGGAGTGGAGTAGGTGATGTGCCGAGGATCAGCAGGTCAATATCTAATCAACTGGATGAGGAGGCTGCAGGAGATCACATAGCTCAGGGGACTAGCTGACTGTCTGGCTGCTCCACAGGTCTGCAGAGCAGTTTGGCTGGCTCTGGCCTTAGTAGTGGAGGGAGGGAATAGGAGCATTGAGCTCTGCTGATGGGAAAACTGACAAATCACTGGCAACCAAGACATACTTTAGTAGTCCTCAACAGGCACATTGACGGCCAGACGCAATACAGACTGTTCCCCTCACTCACATCATCCCCCTCCCCTCCACTCTCCTTTCAACAAAACTCAAATGTCAGGTAAGTCTCAGAACTGCAGATTATATCTGGCAAACCATAATATTAATTAATTAAGTGGGTGCTTATATTTTTCCTGTTTCACACGTGTGAATTGGGATTGTGTTTTTTGCAAATCCCAACTCCCCCTGAGAGGCAACTATTGGGCAATTAGGGTTAAGTGCCTTGCTCAAGGGCACCTCAACAGATTTTTCCCCTTGTCGGCTCGGGGATTCAAACTCGCGACCTTCAGGTCACTGGCCCAACGCTCTAACCTCTAGGCCACCTGCCGCTCCTATTCCCCTGCCATTGGGGGCAGGGCTACCTTGGGTGGCCCGAAGGAGACGTGGTGTATGCTCATTGTATTCAGATACAGAGGACAATGACTAAGGCCCTGGCATTCATGTTTCTATTGAAGCTCTGCGTGACAGGATGAGAGACTAAGAATGGTGTGCAGTAAAAGTTATTGAAGTGGACGAGCCACTGCTTTGCCCTTTAGAATGATACTGAACAGGATCTGGCAAATTTAAAAGGATGCCTCAACACATAAAGCGTTAACGTACAGAATGTGTTGCTGCCATGTGACAGGTGTCATGGAGTGTTTAAGGCCTGCCACTAACATGTCTTTGTTGTTTTTCTCCCTCTCTGACCAGGCTGACCATCCACGCTGAGTGTCCCATGCACTTGGAGGATTTTCCCATGGATACACACGCCTGTCCTCTGAAGTTTGGAAGCTGTAAGTCTCTCTAGATATACATCTGTATCAGGTCCACATAGCTGACATCACAGAAATGGAGGTCATAGATCAAATCAGACGTCTACATGTAAAACAATGGTCCGTTGTTCTTCGCCAACTTGCCATTCCGTTTCAATCAAAGCTGTGAGTCAATTCAATTTGGCCGCAGCCTTGAATGGACTGTGTGAATTGCATGTAACGTTAGAGTACAATAGAGGCCTTTCCCTTAGTTCTATCTCCGTCACTGTCCTCCTCAACCAGAGACTCATATGTTTCACAGCGTTTAAAACAGGGTGAGGTTCTTTTATAAGTTCATGTTCCTAGAAATAATAACTCTGCCAATATTAAAAGTCAGAGTGATGCGGCGGCGGTCAGGACATTGTGAATAAAACAGCAGGCTTTCAGGGCTGTTTTTTCCTTCAGCAAGCAGGACTCTTATTGGCACACTGTCACAATGCTCCCTTCAGCACGGCTCCTCCTCTAATATGTATTTATGTAAATGAAAATCCGCTGCAAAGCCCAAGAACAATCGTCTCCTTAGCGCAACGACACATGGTTGGCATGTAATTAGCGGCCTTTGTTGAGGCCTGCCGTGTTACAGCACTTGCTCGCCCCAATCACCGCTATTTTACATTTTATTTTATTTGTCTATTTGGATCCCAGTTAGCTTTTGCAGAAGCAGCAGCTACTCTTCCTAGTGTCCACGAGAAACACAAAACATGACAATAACAAAACACTGATACACTGATAGACAAGGACAGTCACAGAAATGTAAAATACAACGATATACAAACAATACAACAACAAAAATGATACCAACGAGGGCTGACTTAGTTGACTGGTCGATTGTTTGGTCGATAGGCTGTTGGTTGACCGAGATTTCTTTAGTCAAGCAGTCACAATTTGTGTATTTTTTTCATGGTGCACAAGACACCTGTCTGATTCGCGCCTGTCTCATTGGACTAATCCATTGTGGAGGTCACGGGCATGGCACAGTCCATCACTCTAAGATGTGATACTGAAATTGAATATGGTTATATTATGTAAAAATAATTGTGCAACACTAAGAATTTCACCGTAGAATTGGCGCCTTTCCCTATGTTGCTGTGTGCATAATAGCAAAATTAACCAGCATATTGGGATTGAGAACAATGCGGCGGAGGCAGCAGCAGCAGAGACGAGGAAACAGCCCTTGCCTTAGTCTAATTGTCTAAGAAAATGGAGGAGAGCACAAACCCCAACTTAATTAGGTCTATAATCAATAGCCTAACTGTTAAATGTGCCTGACTTTATAAATCATCCATATATATATATATATCTGTTGTCTGTTTGAGTGTTTGTTTAATAGCCTACTGATTCCGTGAGCACGAAGCCTCATGCGACGGCAAAATGTTGGATAAAGCAATTTCACAGATTCAGCTGTTTTTAATCTTTGCTATGTGTAATAAAGGCTTTACACTTTTTTTTCCGTTAGAACAGACTGGTATTGCTTATAATATATTTAGTGTTGTTTACATTGTTCCAAACAGACGGAAAAATTATATTGTAATCTAACAGCACCTGTTTGTCACACATATTGTAATATACATGCAGCTCTCGCTCCTATACCCTCCTTTTTCTTGATCTCCTTATTATTGTTATTATTACAATTATTATTATGATCATCATTATAATAATAAGTAATGTCGTTATCATTAGTAGGCTTAGTATAGCAGCCTTGTATAACCGCCATCGAGCTGTAGGCCTAAGAGCGCGTCCTGTTTAGTCTTAATACCGTAACTTACTTAGGCCTAGATTTCAATATATAGGCTACTGTATCAATCAATCATTCATTCGTTCATGCCATCACATGCTTTGAAATGCAATCAAGCATTTTAGTTTTAAAATTAATTAACAAAGGGAGCTTTGAATAATTAGCCTGAACAATAAATAAACCGCAATTCACAAATGCATGCAACTGTTTTTAGTCTGCTGTAATAGTCTTATATATACAGTCGTGGTCAAAAGTTTTGAGAATGACACAAATGCTAATTTTCACAAAGTCTGCTGCCTCAGTTTTGATGATGGCAATTTGCATATACTCCAGAATGTCATGAAGAGTGATCAGATGAATTGCAATTAATTGCAAAGTCCCTCTTTGCCATGAAAATTAACTTAATCCCAAAAAAACATTTCCACTGCATTTCAGCCCTGCCACAAAAGGACCAGCTGCCATCATGTCAGTGATTCTCTCGTTAACACAGGTGAGAGTGTTGACGAGGACAAGGCTGGAGATCACTCTGTCATGCTTATTGAGTTAGAATAACAGACTGGAAGCTTTAAAAGGAGGGTGGTGCTTGAAATCATTGTTCTTCCTCTGTTAACCATGGTTACCTGCAAGGAAACACGTGCCGTCATCATTGCTTTGCACAAAAAGGACTTCACAGGCAAGGATATTGCTGCTAGTAAGATTGCACCTAAATCAACCATTTATTGGATAATCAAGAACTTCAAGGAGAGAGGTTCAATTGTTGTGAAGAAGGCATCAGGGCGCCCAAGAAAGTCCAGCAAGCGCCAGGACGTCTCCTAAAGTTGATTCAGCTGCGGGATCGGGGCACCACCAGTGCAGAGCCTGCTCAGGAATGGCAGCAGGCAGACGTGAGTGCATCTGCACGAACAGTGAGGCGAAGACTTTTGGAGGATGGCCTGGTGTCAAGAAGGGCAGCAAAGAAGCCACTTCTCTCTAGGAAAAACATCAGGGACAGACTGATATTCTGCAAAAGGAACAAGGATCGGACTGCTGAGGACTGGGGTAAAGTCATTTTCTCTGATGAATCCCCTTTACGATTGTTTGGGGCATCCGGAAAACACCTTGTCTGGAGGTGAGCGCTACCATCAGTCCTGTGTCATGTCAACAGTAAAGCATCCTGAGACCATTCATGTGTGGGGTTGCTTCTCAGCCAAGGGAGTGGGCTCACTCACAATTTTGCCTAAGAACACAGCAATAAATAAAGAATGGTACCAACACATCCTCCGAGAGCAACTTCTCCCAACCATCCAAGAACAGTTTGATGACGACCAATGCCTTTTCCAGCATGATGGAGCACCTTGCCATAAGGCAAAAGTGATAACTAAGTGTCTCGGGGAACAAAACATAGACATTTTGGGTCCATGGCCAGGAATCTCCCCAGACCTTAATCCCATTGAGAACTTGTGGTCGATCCTCAAGAGGCAGGTAGACAAACAAAACCCCACAAATTCTGACAAACTCCAAGCATTGATTATGCAAGAATGGGCTGCCATCAGTCAGGATGTGGCCCAGAAGTTAATTGACAGCATGCCAGGGCGGATTGCAGAGGTCTTGAAAAAGAAGGGTCAACACTGCAAATATTGACTCTTTGCATAAACTTAATATAATTGTCAATAAAAGCCTTTGACACTTATGGAATGCTTGTAATTATACTTCAGTATACCATAGTAACATCTGACAAAAATATATCATAACACTGAAGCAGCAAACTTTTGAGAATTACTTGTGTCATTCTCAAAACCTTTGACCACGACTGTACACTACCGTTCAAAAGTTTGGGGTCACTTAGAAATGTCCTTGTTTTCCAAAAGTTTGAATAGGAAATGTAGCAAAATGAATAGGGAATGTAGTCATTGACAAGGTTAGAAATAATGGTTTTTAATTGAAATAATAATTGTGTCCTTCAAACTTTGCTTTCGTCAAACTATCCTTCATTTGCAGCAATTACAGCCTTGCAGACCTTTGGCATTCTAGTTGTCATTTTGTTGAGGTAATCTGAAGAGATTTCACTCCATGCTTCCTGAAGCACCTCCCACAAGTTGAATTGGCTTGATGGGCACTTCTTATGTACCATACAGTCAAGCTGCTCCCACAACAGCTCAATAGGGTTGAGATCCGGTGACTGTGCTGGCCACTACATTATAGACAGAATACCAGCCGACTGCTTCTTCTCTAAATAGTTATTGCATAGTTTGGAGCTGTGCTTTGGGTCATTGTCCTGTTGTAGGAGGAAATTGGCTCCAATCAAGCGCCGTCCACAGGGTATGGCATGGCGTTGCAAAATTGAGTGATAACCTTCCTTCTTTAAGATCCCCTTTAACCTGTATAAATCTCCCAATTTACCACCACCAAAGCACCCCCAGACATCACATTGCCTCCACCATGCTTGACAGATGGCATCAAGCACTCCTCCAGCATCTTTGTGATCCGAACACCTCAAACTTTGATTCGTCTGTCCATAACACTTTTTTCCAATCTTCCTCTGTCCAGTGTCTGTGTTCATTTGCCCATCTTAATCTTTTCTTTTTATTGGCCAGTGTGAGATATGGCTTTTTCTTTTCAACTCTGCCTAGAAGGTCAGCATCCCGGAGTCACCTCTTCACTGTTGGCGTTGAGACTGGTGTTTTGCGGGTACTATTTAATGAAGCTGCCATTTGAGGACCTGTGAGGCATCTGTTTCTCAAACTAGACACTCTAATGTATTTGTCCTCTTGCTCAGTTGTGCACCGGGGCCTCCCACTCCTCTTTCTATTCTGGTTAGAGCCAGTTTGCGCTGTTCTGTGAAGGGAGTAGGACACAGCGTACAAGATCTTCAGTTTCTTGGCAATTTCTCGCATGGAATAGCCTTCATTTCTCAGAACAAGAATAGACTGATGAGTTTCAGAAGAAAGTTATTTGTTTCTGGCCATTTTGAGCCTGTAATCGAACCCACAATTGCTGATGCTCCGGATACTCAACTAGTCTCAAGAAGGCCAGTTTTATTGCTTCTTTAATCAGCACAACAGTTTTCAGCTGTGCTAACATAATTGAAAAAGGGTTTTCTAATGATCAATTAGCCTTTTGAAATGATAAACTTGGATTAGCAAACACAACGTGCCATTGGAACACAGGACTGATGGTTGCTGATAATGGGCCTCTGTTCGCCTATGTAGATATTCTATAAAAAATCAGCCGTTTCCAGCTACAATAGCCATTTACAACATTAACAATGTCTACACTGTATTTCTGATCAATTTGATGTTATTTTAATGGACAAAAAAATAGTTTTTCTTTCGAAAACAAGGACATTTCTAAGTGACCCCAAACTTTTGAACGGTAGTGTAGCTGAATAAAATAGAAAGGATATTTTCTCCAAACGATTTGAGGGAGTGCACACATGCGGCTATTCTGTGTTCAGCGGTTAACAAAGAAACAGGTCCTCCTATATGCTTAATTTAGAGTTTATTTTTTTTTTTGAATCAGTTTTTAAAAGGTAACTAAGCTGTTTGCTTGAGTAATTGGAGATGTAAGGAGTTCCATGCCATCATGGCTCTGTATAATACTGTGCATTGCCTTGAATTAGTTTTGGACTTGGGGACTGTGAAGAGATCCCTGGTGACATGTCTTGTGGGGTATGTATGGGTGTCTGAGCTGAATGTTATTTGCTTATGTAGACAATCTGGAATTTTCAGCACAGTAATATATCTCATAACAACTAGAAGAGAAGCAGTTAATCTCTCGTCAACCCTCAACCAGGAAAGACTGGCATACATGTTGTTGATGCTAGTTCTGTATGTGCAGTTAAGGGCAAGGATGCTGCTCTGTTTTGAGCCAGGTCTTTCTTTGCTGCACTTGACCATATTACCAGACAGTAATCAAGATGGTACAGTACCAGAGCCTGACATATAATTTATTTCCATTGGAAATGTCACAGCGATCACAAACATAATGTACAGTGAGGGGAAAAATGTATTTGATCCCCTGCTGATTTTGTACGTTTGCCCACTGACAAAGAAATGATCAGTCTATAATTTTAATGGTAGGTTTATTTGAACAGTGAGAGACAGAATAACAACAAAAAAATCCAGAAAAACGCATGTCAAAAATGTTATAAATTGATTTGCATTTTAATGAGGGAAATAAGGTATGTTATCTGTATAAAAGACACCTGTCCACAGAAGCAATCAATCAGATTCCAAACTCTCCACCATGGCCAAGACCAAAGAGCTCTCCAAGGATGTCAGGGACAAGACTGTAGACTTACACAAGGCTGGAATGGGCTACAAGACCATCGCCAAGCAGCTTGGTGAGAAGGTGACAACAGTTGGTGCGATTATTCGCAAATGGAAGAAACACAAAATAACTGTCAATCTCCCTCGGCCTGGGGCTCCATGCAAGATCTCACCTCGTGGATTTGCAATGATCATGAGAACAGTGAGGAATCGGCCCAGAACTACACGGGAGGATCTTGTCAATGATCTCAAGGCAGCTGGGACCATAGTCACCAAGAAAACAATTGGTAACACACTACGCCGTGAAGGACTGAAATCCTGCAGCGCCCGCAAGGTCCCCCTGCTCAAGAAAGCACATATACAGGCCCGTCTGAAGTTTGCCAATGAACATCTGAATGATTCAGAGGAGAACTGGGTGAAAGTGTTGTGGTCAGATGAGACCAAAATCTAACTCTTTGGCATCAACTCAACTCGCCGTGTTTGGAGGAGGAGGAATGCTGCCTATGACCCCAAGAACACCATCCCCACCGTCAAACATGGAGGTGGAAACATTATGCTTTGGGGGTGTTTTTCTGCTAAGGGGACAGGACAACTTCACCGCATCAAAGGGACGATGGATGGGGCCATGTACCCTCAAATCCTGGGTGAGAACATCCTTCCCTCAGCCAGGGCATTGAAAATGGGTCGTGGATGGGTATTCCAGCATGACAATGACCCAAAACACACGGCCAAGGCAACAAAGGAGTAGCTCAAGAAGAAGCACATTAAGGTCCTGGAGTGGCCTAGCCAGTCTCCAGACCTTAATCCCATAGAAAATCTGTGGAGGGAGCTGAAGGTTCGAGTTGCCAAACGTCAGCCTCAACCTTAATAAAGATCTGCAAAGAGGAGTGGAACAAAATCCCTCCTGAGATGTGTGCAAACCTGGTGGCCAACTACAAGAAACGTCTGACCTCTGTGATTGCCAACAAGGGTTTTGCCACCAAGTACTAAGTCATGTTTTGCAGAGGGGTCAAATACTTATTTCCCTCATTAAAATGCAAATCAATTTATAACATTTTTGAAATGCGTTTTTCTGGATTTTTTTGTTGTTATTCTGTCTCTCACTGTTCAAATAAACCTACCATGTGTGACACCAGATACTGACTGGTTTTCTGATCCACCCCCCTGCCTTACTTTTAAGGTATATGTGTCCAACAGATGCATATTTGTATTCCCAGTCATGTGAAATCCATAGACTAGGGCCTAATGAATTTATTTAAATTGACTTATTTCCTTATATGAACTGTAACTCAGTAAAATCTTTGAAATTGTTGCATGTTGCGTTTATATTTTTGTTCAGTATACAGTGAGGAATCCCCTGCTGGTTTTTTACGATTGCCCACTGACAAAGACATGATCAGTCTATAATTTTAATGGTAGGTTTATTTGAACAGTGAGAGACAGAATAACAACAACAAAAAATCCAGAAAAACGCATGTCAAAAATGTTATAAATTGATTTGCATTTTAATGAGGGAAATAAGTATTTGACCCCTCTGCAAAACATGACTTAGTACTTGGTGGCAAAACCCTTGTTGGCAATCACAGAGGTCAGACGTTTCTTGTAGTTGGCCACCAGGTTTGCACACATCTCAGGAGGGATTTTGTTCCACTCCTCTTTGCAGATCTTCATTAAGGTTGAGGCTGGCGTTTGGCAACTCGAACCTTCAGCTCCCTCCACAGATTTTCTATGGGATTAAGGTCTGGAGACTGGCTAGGCCACTCCAGGACCTTAATGTGCTTCTTCTTGAGCTACTCCTTTGTTGCCTTGGCCGTGTGTTTTGGGTCATTGTCTTGCTGGAATACCCACCAGGATGTTCTCACCCAGGATTTGAGGGTACATGGCCCCATCCATCGTCCCTTTGACGCGGTGAAGTTGTCCTGTCCCCTTAGCAGAAAAACACCCCCAAAGCATAATGTTTCCACCTCCATGTTTGACGGTGGGGATGGTGTTCTTGGGGTCATAGGTAGCATTCCTCCTCCTCCAAACACGGCGAGTTGAGTTGATGCCAAAGAGTTTGATTTTGGTCTCATCTGACCACAACACTTTCACCCAGTTCTCCTCTGAATCATTCAGATGTTCATTGGCAAACTTCAGACGGGCATGTATATGTGCTTTCTTGAGCAGGGGGACCTTGCGGGCACTGCAGGATTTCAGTCCTTCACGGCGTAGTGTGTTACCAATTGTTTTCTTGGTGACTATGGTCCCAGCTGCCTTGAGATCATTGACAAGATCCTCCCGTGTAGTTCTGGGCTGATTCCTCACTGTTCTCATGATCATTGCAAATCCACGAGGTGAGATCTTGCATGGAGCCCCAGGCCGAGGGAGATTGACAGTTATTTTGTGTTTCTTCCATTTGCGAATAATCGCACCAACTGTTGTCACCTTCTCACCAAGCTGCTTGGCGATGGTCTTGTAGCCCATTCCAGCCTTGTGTAAGTCTACAGTCTTGTCCCTGACATCCTTGGAGAGCTCTTTGGTCTTGGCCATGGTGGAGAGTTTGGAATCTGATTGATTGATTGCTTCTGTGGACAGGTGTCTTTTATACAGGTAACATACCTTATTTCCCTCATTAAAATGCAAATCAATTTATAAAATTTTTGACATGCGTTTTTCTAGATTTTTTTGTTGTTATTCTGTCTCTCACTGTTCAAATAAACCTACCATTAAAATTATAGACTGATCATGTCTTTGTCAGTGGGCAAACGTACAAAATCAGCAGGGGATCAAACACCTTTTTTCCCTCACTGTATACTGAACAAAAATATAAACGCAACATGCAACAATTTCAAAGATTTTACTGAGTTACAGTTCATATAAGGAAATAAGTCAATTTAAATAAATTCATTAGGCCCTAGTCTATGGATTTCACATGACTGGGAATACAGATATGCATCTGTTGGACACCGATACCTTAAAAGTAAGGCAGTGGGGTGGATCAGAAAACCAGTCAGTATCTGGTGTGACACCATTTGCCTCATGCAGCGCGACACATCTCCTTCGCATGGAGTTGATCAGGCTGTTGATTGTGTCCTGTTGAATGTTGTCCCACTCCTTTTCAATGGCTGTGCAAAGTTGCTGGATATTGGCGGGAACTGGAACACGCTGTCATACACGTCGATCCAGAGCATCCCAAACATGCTAAATGGGTGACATGTCTGATGAGTATGCAGGCCATGGAAGATCTGTGACATTTTCAGCTTCCAGGAATTGTGTACAGATCCTTGCGACATGGGACCGTGCATTATCATGCTGAATCATGAGGTGATGGCGGCGGATGAATGGCACGACAATGGGCCTCAGGATCTCATCATAGTATCTCTGTGCATTTAAACTGCCATCGATAAAATGCAATTGTGTTCGTTGTCCGTAGCTTATGCCTGCCCATACCATAACCCCACCGCCACTGTGGGGCACTCTGTTCACAACGTTGACATCAGCAAACCGCTCGCCCACACGACGCCATACACGTGGTCTGTGGTTGGACATACTGCCAAATTCTCCAAAACGACGTTGGAGGCAGCTTATGGTAGAGAAATGAACATTCAATTCTCTGGCAACAGCTCTGGTGGACATTCCTGCAGTCAGCATGCCAATTGCACGCTCCCTCAACTTGAGACATCTGTCGCATTGGGTTGTGTGACAAAACTGCACATTTTAGAGTGGCCATTTATTATCCCAGCACAAGGTGCACCTGTGTAATGATCATATGGTTTAGTCAGCTAATTGATATGCCACACCTGTCAGGTGGATGGATTATCTTGGCAAAGGAGAAATGCTCACTAACAGGGATTTAAACACATTTGTGCACAACATTTTAGAGAAATAAGCTTTTTGTGTGTATGGAACATTTCTGGGATCTTTTATTTCAGCTCATGAAACATGGGACCAACACTTTACATGTTGTGTTTATATTTCTGTTCAGTTTACATGCCTTTTATTCTCCCTCCCTACGAGCTCTGTACCTCTCATGTTTTCACATTCTGAACATCAGCTAAAGAGACCCCAGGTTTGTTGTGTCAGTCCAGATAAAAAACGAATTTGGCTGAAGATATATGATGCTACATTGTGCATAAAGCGGATCTCAGAGCCAGACAGGTTGCTATGCAGATGTAACTACAACATTTACATGCAGTTTTGCTCGTTTCAATTTCTATAGTTTCCTATCATGGTGTCAATAATATGTACCGCCCTAGTCATGTTGTTTCCTTTAGGATTTTATTGAGCAGCAATATTTAGGTCTGCTGCATTATCCTTACAACTGATTATGGAGACTTGTATTCTTGACATTATGCAGCCATGAATGTCAGGGTTGAGTGTAGTGGGAACGTGGAATCACACGCAGGACACAGAGATTCAAAAATCAGATGTCTTTAGTGAAGTCCGTAGTACACGCCAAACACGGCAACAGGCCACAGGCGAACAAACGCACACTAGACTGTCCAAAGTAAGGACGCATAACGTGCAGGACTCTCTTAAACAACACGAAATAAAGAGAGCACAAAACAGAGGACCAAACAACAACAGGTGACAATAGAACAATTACACACAACACCTGACCAAACACAAGAGAACTAAATAGGGTGCCTAATGAACACTAACAATCAACAGGTGTAACAAACAGACAAAACCAATCAAACATGAAACATCGAACGGTGGCAGCTAGTACTCCGGAGACGACGACCGCCGAAGCCTGCCCGAACAAGGAGAAGGAGCCGCCTCGGCCGAAACCGTGACAATGAAATTCTGCATGTACTGTGCATCCAGAGAGAATTGACATCCTCTCTCTCTCTCCTACTTTCTGAATTGACTTGAATATGAGTGTAGTGAAATATTTCAAAGCCTTGAATAGCAGGCTGGGCTCTTTATTGTGCAGTGAAAGTGTTTGACATAGTTGTCCTTCGCTGCTGAGCGGAGCTGGGAATCTGACCACACTGAGTAGCTCCTTTACAAACAGATGGAGCCATAGAACACACACATGAGGACAGAATAATACCTTTCATTACTAATTACAATTGTAATTGATGAAGGCACATTAAAGTAGATGAATTAACTATTTTAGTTAATGGTCTCCCATGAGAATAAAACTATAACTTCTCTGTGGCTATCAATATTTAATTAGCAAACCTCAGGCTGATGTGTGAATGACATTCTTGGGCTCAGCTGGGGGTCTCTTCTTCTACTGTAATGTTTGTGTGTGTGTGTGTGTTTCTTTAATGCTTTTTAAGCTCCTTGTCCTAAGTTTGACCTTGTGGATTTTAAGGCCTATTTATGACATTATTCTTTGTACCTTGAGTTCAAGATGCCACATTTATAAACTAATCAAAACACCGCCTGCTTTTATTAAACTCTCATTCAATTATACTTCATTGATATGCATTTATTCAGATCAATGCCCCTCCTTCTTATAACCTTTGTTTGTTGCCATCATCCGAATCAGCCAATGGTAGCACTGCTGAATTATGGAAAAGAGTGCCTGGTGTTATTCACTCAATGGAAACTGCCATTTAGTACTCTCATTCTTTGTCTCTGCCTCTACCTGTGTGTGTGTCCATCTGCACCCCCTTCCCCTCCCTACTCTCTCTCTCTCTCTCTCTCTCTCTCTCTCTCTCTCTCTCTCTCTCTCTCTCTCTCTCTCTCTCTCTCTCTCTCTCTCTCTCTCTCTCTGTCTCTCAGATGCGTATACCAACAATGAGGTTGTCTATATCTGGACCAAAGAAGATGAGGAATCTGTAGTCGTAGCAAAGGATGGTTCAAGGCTAAACCAGTATGACCTACTGGGCCACGATATTGGGAAAGAATCCATGAGTTCCAGCACAGGTACCCATACAACCTATCTGCCACTTTCATAGTAAAATGCAGTTCCAGCACAGGTTCTATTATGCCATATGATCAAGGCATTAACACTGAGACAACATCAGAACAAAGGTTATAACTAATGCAACATCTGCTTTGAATTTCTCAAGAAGTCTTTCTTTTCAGCTCCTGAAAGACAATTTGGATGAATTCATTTCTCTCCCTTTTCCATTGTCTTTTGTACACCGTTGGCATATACTTACAGATTCCATTTGTGTCTTTTTGTTAAGTCATTTATCTGAGCTGCTCTGCAAGTGGCTGCCTCATCGATTGGTCTCTGCTAGTGTTATTGGGGTCAGTGCGGTCTCACCACTGAAAGGAAGACTTGCTGAGTTTGGGGGAAGGAGGTGCCCACTGATCACTGAATGCAGTGGCTTTCTTATAGGCTGGTGGAGAGAGACTGACATTTACATTTTAGTCATTTAGCAGACTCTTATCCAGAGCGACTTACAGTTAGTGAGTGCATACATTTTTTCATACTGGCCCCCTGTGGGAATCGAACCCACAACCCTGGCATTGCAAGCGCCATGCTCTACCAACTGAGCTACACAGGGCAAACTCTCCTGTTATCCAACACTCCGTCTGTGAACAAAATGGAATATGTGAAAATTCAGGGTAGATGAAGAAGACTGATCTTTTACATGGTATTTAACCAGGCACCCTGGTTTCAGACTGAAACACACATTGATCTGCACAGTTTTAGCAAGTATTTTAAATGGTAGCCAAGAGCGAAAATGTTCAACTTGTTCAGCAGTAAGATAACTATTCCGCAGTAGTAGAAAGATAAGGAGCCTTGGAGCAGGAGGGAGAACTACTTTTCCTCTGATTGAGCTCTGGTCTGGAGTCCATTTGAATTGGCACTAAATTATAGGAAATTCTGTCAGCCAGCACTGTTGATCAGCCATTCATTTGATCTTAAATTCTGATTGCCATAGCTGCTGCAAAATCCCTTTATCTACAACACCCACAATTTGTACAGTTTTGTCTTTCTCCTCTTAGGGGAGTGTCAACCTGTTTTTACCAGGCACAGACAGCTATTCAAATCAGGGAAGTCATTTAAGTGGCCTGCTCTCCAAAAGGCAGGTCCCTGTGAGAGACAGATAGTGTCAAACCTCTATTTAGTCACTGTGATGCATTAGGGCCCTTTGTTTTACTACTGTCAATGTCTGTCTGGTTTCATGGCTGCAGTGATAGAGGCAGGCAGGGTGAGGTAAATAGGGACTTAGGAGGGTTGTACCCTGTACACAGCTCCTATAGAGTAAGTTGTGGTAGAACAGTCCTTTGTGTACATTCACTGTGACACCACAGAGACGCCTCATACTGACTCACATTACTGACACATCACTGACTCACATTACTGACTCACATCACTGCCCTCAACAACTGAATGTGAGATCAATCTGAGAGACCACAATGAATCTTATACCACAGGGTTTTCTCAGTATTTGCTGTACATACTGGACATACAGGCTTGAGGATAGGGAATATTGGTTGTTTTAGCACTTTTTAATTTTCCTGTTTATGTCGAACATAGTGTCCTTTCCTCACATCTACTCAGCATGTAGGAGTGTGTCTGTCATCCAGGAGTGTGTATGTCATCCAGGAGTGTGTCTGTCATCCAGGAAAGGTTCTCAGCACATTGGTGGCTGTGGATCAAGGCAATGTTTTTAAAACACAGTAGTCGTGAGATGACCCGGGGCCCCGTGTAGCTCAGTTGGTAGAGCATGGCGTTTGCAACGCCAGGGTTGTGGGTCCGTTCCCTACGGGGGGCCAGTATGAAAATGTATGCACTCACTAACTGTAAGTCGCTCTGGATAAGAGCGTCTGCTAAATGACTAAAATGTAAATGACATATTCTAATAGCCTGTCATACTGTATCACATATTTCTCTTCCTAAGGAGCTGAACCCACACAGGTACAGTAGGTGTGCTACTCTCAGCCCTTTCATACACACACTAGCTCTTTTTGACGGCGTATTACTGCTGCCAAGGTCAACAGGTCTAATCCGGACCAACAGTGGCGGGAAAACCAATCTTTGCCTTTAACAACCTAGTCTCGCATAGCCATACCTCAAAAATCACGTCGTTCAGTTGGAGGTCTGGAGAATTTTGTATTAGCCAAAATGGTTTGAATGGTATGCTGGCTCCCAGCGTCAAGATTTTGATTGGATGTTGCATTTCAAGAACCCTCCCCCCACATGGCCGTTGGTGCTGCGTGTTATGTTCATAAATGTTTTCAGACCGGGTAAGATACATTTTGCAGAGAGTTGTTACCTATGCTAGTTTGTAACGTTCCAGAAAATGGCAGAATACCTGGAGGAAAACTGAATTCTGTTTTTCCAGAAGTGTGCTCTATACACAAAATCGGCATACATTGACATATTTTGATGAGGTTCCCACCCCTATTTTGCTATTTTTTTACCATAGACTTCCCCAGGCTTCACGTTTAGGGAAGCCTGGTTTTTGACGAGGCTATTAACAACCTGACACTGTGGTACACAAGCAATCAGTTAACGTCTACTCTCACAAACAGACACTCGGCTTCCCACAGGATCCCAGTGCTGTGCTAGCATGCAAGCCACTGTATTAAAATGTTCCCAGTGCTGTGCTAGCATGAAAGCCACTGTATTAAAATGTTCCCAGTGCTGTGCTAGCATGCATGCCACTGTATTTACTTTCATAAATATGGTTCTGAATATTTCAGCAGGGTGCTTGTGTTTATCTGGACTGAACATGAGCTGTATTAATAATTCATGTCCTCTGCATTTCTCTCTCTCTCTGTCTCTCCCTCTCTCTCTCTGTCTCTCCCTCTCTTCCCCCCCCTTCAGGAGAATATGTAGTGATGACAACGTATTTCCATTTGAAAAGGAAAATTGGCTATTTTGTGATTCAAACCTACCTCCCGTGCATCATGACTGTCATCCTGTCTCAGGTCTCCTTCTGGCTAAACAGAGAGTCAGTTCCCGCCCGCACTGTATTCGGTGAGTGTCTTCCCCTATCTCCTTAACCGTATTCGTTGAGTGACTTCCCCTATCTCCTTAACCCCGAAATGCACTTAACGAGTAACTGAACCATTCCGACAGTTTGGAGTGCTGTTGTTTAAATTATGAAGCTACATCAAAACAAGTGTTCAGCAGTGGCAGCTTACGCATTTGTGGAGCTGCTTTTGTTCACATCATCAGATACATTCAGTAAGTGCCAGGGGAGGGTATAAAAAGTTCCTCTTTGAGAAGTTGTGGTTCACACAGGGAAGTGTAAAAAGCAGCTTGGTGCCCATGTTGGCTCTGTTGGGTCTTGGACAGTGATTCATTTGGGTTTAAAACTGTTCTTGGATCACAGGATTGACCTGTAATTACCTTGGCCACTGCAAAACCACCTAATTAATTACAGATTAGCGCCAGCAAACTTGGAAAGGAATTAAGTTGAAGAAAGTGAGGCCGTTCACCTCCGGGGACGGAGTGATAAAAGGAAGTGTTGCAGTTGCATCTCTCGCGTCGGGATATTGAACGTGCCTTGCAGAAAGTTTAAGCCGGCCAAGTTTTAAGACATTATTGCTTATTGAGCTCTTGCTAACTTTGGCAAGGTGTCTGGCTTTGTCAACACTTTTTGTGGGGCAGACATATCAGGTGCAAAGCACAGCTGATCCTGCAAAATCGCTATGGAGACTTAGGAAGGGTGCGATCCTGCTTCCTCTGTGATTGAGCAGAATGAAACATGAGCTCTGCCAATTTGAGTTGGTAGACTAGAAAGGAATGGCAGCCCATTCAGGCTTAGGGGAAATGATAGTAACAGAAAAGTTGTGTTCAGCCCTCCAAAGCAATGTCGAGGTAAATAATGAAAACGGTCAAACCTCCAGTTGGAGAAAACATTTCCTAATCTATGCCTAAAACGTTCAAATGGCAGCTGAAACTCAAGAAACACCAAGAAAATGAAGTATTGTATGGTCTCCTGACATATACAGTATTATTGTAGGCTGGTAGTATAACACTTTGCCTTCAAATTGTGCAGAAGAATTGGCAAAGACATATGCAACTTTAACGCACAGACACACACAA
Source organism: Coregonus clupeaformis (assembly GCF_020615455.1). Lineage (NCBI taxonomy): Eukaryota > Metazoa > Chordata > Actinopteri > Salmoniformes > Salmonidae > Coregonus > Coregonus clupeaformis. The sequence goes on from NC_059204.1 coordinate 41,034,467, forward strand.
ACATCAGTCACTAACACACCTAGAAATGTATCTGTGTGTAAATCATACAGCTTAGATATTTGACAGGTTTCACCATAGCTGATCTGGTGCATGACACCTGGCCACTAGCTCTTCATACTGTAACTAACAGTTCTGGAAGCATGACTAATTGGAGAAATGGAGTCATTGAAAAACATGAATCTCATCTCACTACCTAGTGCCTCTCATGTAAAGAGGTCAGCCAGCATATGTTTATTCGAATCAGTTTACCCCACATTCCAAGATAAGAGCGTGCGGCACATTATTCCCCCTCCTCTCTCCTCGTTCATGGAGACCCACCGCTTCACCTCTCAGCCTGCCATGAGGGCTGTGTCATGGCAACCCAAAGTGCCTCCCCCAGAAGCAAGAGCAGGCCTCTGTTTGGCAGCTAATTAGTGTTTCAGAGCAGAGTAGGGCAGGGCATGCAGCAGGGCATGCAGTGGAGCACAGTGGAGAAATACACTGGCTAGCCACTATGATTTGGTTTGATTTGCGTTGCAAGAAAAGAAGAGGACTTCACATTCTTACAGCCATGTGGAAATTATATGGTATATTTCTCTGGCACAGTCCCCTCGGCCACATATGGATTCTCCATTCTCAAAGTCCCATCTTCCTCTCATGAAGGAGGGGCCATCACCTCAGCTCTATGACTGACTGACTTGTTAAACAAAGGCCTTTCATTGCCAAGAAAAGTCACAGTAAGAAGCTGTTGTTCTTGAAAGGGTTGACAGACTATCTTCTCATGTGTTTTCTAATGGAGGTTCAGTTGAAACAAGGCCAAGGCCATTGGGAACCATTCAGCAAACACTGCAGTATGTGTCTGCTGCGACGTTAAGTTTACGCGCTAAAGAAGTGTTTGTTGTCTACTCAGAATGAGTCTCACTTGTAATGGAGGTGCACAAAGGCACAAAATTGTTTAAGGACAGGTGTGGAGTTAATGAAAGTGAGAATGGCCTCAGGGCAGAGGACTGATGGAGCGTCCAGGTAAACAGGTGTCCTGCTGGTAGCTGGGAGGAGGTTTCAGATTGAGACTACCCTCCCTGACTGGACAGTCACTTCAACTGCTATTCACAACCAGCCCCTGATAACCTCCTGCTCTCTGAGCCATCCACAGAGCTTTAAAACTGTCTAAATGTTTTAGGAAAAACTGCTCACTTGTCTCATATAAAGAGCAGCCAATTCTCCAACCTACGTTTATGAGTATGAGTGGCTCCCGGGCACTGTTCGAAATATGATACTTAATCAATCATTTGTTCCCTGGCGGATTGCCTGGTTGGAGAATCTGGCTGAAGTGACCCGATATTTTTGGTGGATAATCCCATTTGTAATTTTCTCATTCACTCAAGTGTAATGTGTGATTCATGGTTTGAGCGGACGTATTACACAGTGGACACAATACAATACAATCTCCAGTGACATTCTGGTTAATTCGCCCATTGATATTTTTTAATTGGCTGATATGTTTTAATATGGGGAGATTGCATTTGCCAATTGTCAATATTTTCTACCACTTTAGCACTGATAAAATACTAATATTAAATTATGCTATATTTTACTCTTTGACGATTGCACATTAAAGTATATGCAATACAGGGCAGTCTCAATACTACCGATTATAACTGTTTCTAAATGTAGTCGCCTAACAAACATAATAATGGGGCTAGTTATATCTTATGCATAGATCAACAGTAAAACCACAAGCTTCATAAATTCACATTTCTTATTTAGGAGGTGGTGAAATGAGTTGACCTCTTCAGCTGCACAATGTCCATTTTTTGAGTCTATATTTTCTTCTAACAGATGCGGCAAGTGGGAATAGCTGATGTGGAATGATTGCTTATATCGGCTTTGATGGACACCCATTCTCTGCTCTCCTCTCATTTCATTCTTTAAATTCCCTGAGACGTAGAATACAAAGGCCAGTGGTCACAATGACCTATAAAAGATTCACATTTCACACAGCAATTGATTTATCCTCTAAAATCATTTCCTGTATTGTAATTCAAATCTACATTCGGCCTGACACATAATAAGAGTATTGCACAGCCACATTTGGAATGCTTATGTGTTATGTCTTCTAGCTACTGGTCTAGATGGCCACATCTAATCAGTATCTTGGTCTCAGTGTTTCTGTTTCAACATTTTAATTGCCTGTGTAATGACATTCATGGTGGCAGGGGATTTTTCCTCAAAGCTTTTAAGTGTCAAACAATGCCAGGAAAGTTAAATGAAATCTCATTGTGGATATGATGGCTGTGTTAGACTGTCAGACATGATGGTTGTGGTCAATACAGCCTCCAACACAATGGATGTGGTCAATGGAGGAGGTCTGTCCAATTACTTAACTTCTACAGCCCCAGGTAGGCCTCTACCCTACCCACCATCATGGACATTGTGTGGTAGTTGGCATCCCATTCCAGCTGCAGGTCACAGTGAGCGACCCTCACATTTCCATGAGGTGATCAGCCAGCAGGGTTTCCATATCAAGTGCAACACCACTCTGCCAGGCTACTGTGTCTGTTCCCCTTCTCTCTCCCATCCACCCATGACTCCTCTTCCCCCTATGAAGTGGTTGTTCCAAGTTCTGCAGACAGATGGCAGGGGACTGCCTAGCCGCCTGCACTGTATCAATACAGGGATTATTGTGTATCATCAGACAAGCTCAGCGGAGCTCTCCTGTGGGGCGCCCCCAATCCGCGGCTCTGTGAGACTTGTGTAGTAGAGGGCATGAACAGATGTTAGGCAACTCTGGAGCCAGGGTTGGAGAGGTTAGATTGGAGCTGTATCTGAAGCACTAACTCTGCTATCTGAATTGGGAATAATTTATCCTACTTGTATCCTAAGTGGGATAACACATTTATCAACTATATATATGTGCATTCGGAAAGTATTCAGACCCCTTGACTTTTTCCACATTTTGTTTATTCTAAAATTGATTAAATTAATGTTTTTCATCATCAATCTACACACAATACCCCATAATGACAAAGCGAAAACAGGTTTTTAGAAATGTTTGCAATTGTAAATAAATGGAAATACCTTATTTACATAAGTATTCAGATCATTTACTATGAGACTCGAAATTGAGCTCAGGTGCATCCTGTTTCCATTGATCATCCTTGAGATGTTTCTACAACTTGATTGGAGTCCACCTGTGGTAAATTCATTTGATTGGACATGATTTGGAAAGGCACACACCTGTCTATATAAGGTCCCACAGTTGACAGTGCATGTCAGACCAAAAACCAAGCCATGATGTCGAAGGAATTGTACGTAGAGCTCAGAGACAGGATTGTGTTGAGGCACAGACTTGAGGAAGGGTACCCAAAACATTTCTGCAGCATTGAAGGTCCCCAAGAACACAGTGGCCTCCATCATTCTTACATGGAAGAAGTTTGGAACCACCAAGACTCTTCCGGGAGCTGGCCGCCCCAGCCAAACTGAGCAATCGGGGGAGAAGGGCCTTGGTCAGGGAGTTGACCAAGGACCCAATGGTCACTCTGACAGAGCTCCAGCGTTCCTCTGTGGAGATGGGAGAACCTTCCAGAAGGAAAACCATCTCTGCAGCACTCCACCAATCAGGCCTTTATGGTAGTGTGGCCAAACGGAAGCCAGTCCTCAGGAAAAGGCACATGACACCCTGCTTGGAGTTTGCCAAAAGGCACCTACAAGATTCTCTGGTCTGATGAAACCAAAATTGAACTCATTGGCCTGAATGCCAAGCATTATGTCTGGAGGAAACCTGGCACCATCCCTACGGTGAAGCATGGTGGTGGCAGCATCATGCTGTGGGGATGTTTTTCAGCGGCAGGGACTGGGAGAATAGTCAGGATCGAGGGAAAGATGAACAGCGCAAAGTACAGAGAGATCCTTGATGAAAACCTGCTCCAGAGCGCTCAGGACCTCAGACTGGGGCGAAAGTTCACCTTCCAACAGGACAACAACCCTAAGCACACAGCCAAGACAACGCAGGAGTGGCTTCGGGACAAGTCTCTGAATGTCCTTGAGTGAATGGGAGAAACTCCCCAAATACAGATGTGCCAAGTTTGTAGTGTCAAACCCAAGAAGACTCAAGGCTGTAATCGCTGCCAAAGTTGCTTCAACAAAGTACTGAGTAAAGGTGTCACGATCGTCTGAAGAAGCGGACCAATACGCAGCGCGTGGAGTGAACATAATGACTTTATTTAATAAAGCAACCACGAAAAAACAACAAATGACGATAGTGAAGTCCTCTGTAACACTGACAGAAACATGGAACAAAAACCCACAAACAAACAGTGAAACACAACAGTTTAAATATGGCTCCCAATCAGAGATAACGAGCCGACAGCTGACACTCGTTACCTCCGATTGGGAGTCACACGACACCAATCAACGACCTAGAAATAGACACCCAGAACTCCCAACCTAGAAATAAACGTGACAGACATGCAAATGTTACACCCCTGAAAAAGGGGAGAAATAATCACGAACGTGACGCAGTTATGTTTCCTCACTGACAAATTTAGTGTAATGATTTTACAAAAATACCACATTTTACAGAACAACAGATCTACAGGAACCAGAGATTTGTAGGGTACAAAGCTTATTCAAGTCACAACAGCATAAACTGTAATTCACTAAAACATATACAAATGTTTCAATATAACTGTCAAACACAAAGTAGCTTTAGCTCAGTAACCCATAACTACATTTATCAACCATGTCAACAAAGTATTCGAAACACATTATACAAATAACCCCAAATATTATTATTAACAACGCACATGTTCATTCACAATTAGCATAAAATGGCAGCTACTCTCAGTACGAAGCTATCGCTGCAACCAAGCAGATTACAGTCACACACGCACCTAATAACTCTCTTCAACTTAACTCTAACTTCCTCAAGATGTTACTAACACATACCTTAAACTCTCTTCACAGGTTAGCAAGTTGTTACATTCAAATTAACTCGTTTCATATCAATAACGTACCTGAAAAAGGGAAGAAATAATCACGAACGTGACGCAGTTATGTTTCCTCACTGACAAATTTAGTGTAATGAGAAAAAGACCGCGATTCCCCCAGGAAGTTGGGTGGAGACCAGAGCAATCGATCTCAGGCTCATAGATTAAGAGCATTTAGTAGATCACAGATGAACACTTTTACCCTTAAATTAGGCACCACAAAATAAAGTAGTCAATATAACATTTACACATTCCTCTTACAATATTAACCCTTTGACTCTTGACGGATTTTAAACACATTTATGCATTTTATCAATCTCTATGAACTAGTACTGGATGCATTCTCTTTTTAACCTTAGATATTTTAAGATCCTTACATACCATGAACTTACTAATACTTTTAGTGTATAACAGGCTATGAATATGTCCTTTAACCTGTCACACTCTCCCCGACAAAATAAATGTTGTCCCAACATTACCAACATTATCTTCTTAAACAGTCTATAAGCACTGGACGTAGAAAATCCTCTTCTGTAAGCTAGTCCTTGAGCAGAGGTCAAAGTTCACAGTTCAAATAGAACCAAGAAATTATATTCACAGTCCATATCTGTTGACCAGCTGTATAAACAGTCCATAAGCAGTCTTTTCTCATACTATTGTCAACAGTCCATCAGTTTTAATGATCTATATGCATAGTCTGCTAATTGTCTTGTGAAAGTCTGTGAAATCAGTCAGTAGTCCATGGTCAAACATGTCAACTCTGTCTGTGGCCTCAAGTTTGCTGAAGTCCATACATGTAGGGTGGCTGAAGGTAATATCCCTGTAGTGATGGCAGCCATGGAACCAGTCCTGGTGCAGGGTAGACAGGGAACAACTGTGGCTGTGGCTGGATACTGTAGCAGGAAGGGATACCAAGCTGATCATAGGTGATACGTCTTGGAGGGTGTCTCTCTCTTTGTGGCAGCTGGTAAGCTGGTTCCTCCGGTTCAGCAGCAGCAGTTAATGAAGGAAAGGCACTTAGTGGACGATCATCCAGCACATTTTCAGCAGGCAAGTTCATCTCCTCAGCAGGCAGTTCTTTAACTGTTGTTTTCTCCTCCAGCTGATTTTCAACAAGCGGCTGTGCTGGTAGCATATCAGGAACTGGCACCGCAACTGTTTGTTTCACTGGTGGGGGCCTGTTTTCCGACTCTCTCGCTGGTTCAGCATACCTCTCAGGCACTGTAGGAAATGTGGGGACCTGTAGCGGCTCATGATGAAGGTCATATTCATCCCCGCTGTCTTCATCAGAATCTAGAGGCTGTGATCCAGGCTGATGTCTCTTTTTCTTACTTTTGTCATCTTTAGTCATTTCTGGTTGTCTCTCAAAAGGTAAGTAGTCACAGGACATGAGCAGGTTTCTGTGCAGGACCCTGGAGCGTCCCCTACCCTTTTCTGGTCTCAACTCATAAATCGGCAGGTCTGAACCCATTTGTCTCACTACTGTGTGAATTTGATCTTCCCAATAGTTACGGAGTTTGCCTGGTCCTCCTCTTGGTGTCAGGTTTTTAATCAGAACTCGCTCGCCAGGCTGTAGCACTGAACTCCTAACTTTAGTGTCATAGTACTTCTTACTTCTTTCAGCAGCTTTCTGAGCATTTTCTTTTGCAATGGCGTATGCTTCTTCCATTCCTCGTTTCCAGTTCTCCACGTAGTCTCGCTGGTTACTGGAACCTGCCTCTGTGCACAATCCAAAGAACATATCAACTGGAAGCCTGGGTGATCTCCCAAACAGAAGATAAAATGGTGAATAGCCAGTCACTTCGCAACGGGTGCAGTTATAGGCATAAACCAGTTTGTTTAGAGACTCCTTCCAGTTTGACTTTTGTGTCTCAGTTAGTGTCTTTAGCATTTGCAACAATGTTCTGTTCATTCGTTCCACTTGACCGTTCCCCATCGGGTGGTAGGGTGTTGTTCTGGACCCCGCCATGCCACTGAGTTTCTTTAACTGATGGAACAACTGATTTTCGAATTCTCCCCCTTGGTCATGGTGGATGCGGGAGGGGAACCCAAACTTCAGGGCAAAGTCATTGAAGATGAGATTTGCAGCAGTTTTTCCTGACTTTGATGTGGTGGCGTAGGCTTGAGTGTAACGTGTAAAATGATCAACAATCACGAGGATGTACTCATATCCCCCTTTGCATCTGTCGAGATGGAGGAAATCTATACATACCAGTTCAAATGGCTGTGTTGTCACAATGTTTGTCAGAGGAGCTCTTGTTTCATGGCCTGGCTTTTTCTGCTTGACACAGCTACAAGTTTTAGTCACATAGTGCTCAATGTCAGATTGCATATAAGGCCAGAAGAAGCGGTCACGTACTAGTGATACAGTGCGGTCAGTACCTTGGTGTCCCATGTTATTGTGCAACTCTTCCATCACTTTACCTTTGTACTGCTCTGGTAGAACTAACTGCTTGCGGGCTGTAGTGATTCTGTAAAGAATACCATCACTGTCGATTGTCAATTTGTCCCATTCTCTGAATAGGCATTTTGTCTTTGGACTGAATTCCTTTTGCTCTTTAACTGGCGGTTTGGAACCAGACAGCTTGAAATCGAGCACAGGACGGATGACCGGATCAGACTCTTGTGCCTCTCTTATCCCCTCTTTTGGGATCGAGCTGATTGTTGCTGTAGTTGTCTCACCTTCAGCTGATACTGACATAGATGCAGCTGAAATTGACCAAGGCACAAAAGGCTCTTTCTGTACCTCTACTGCTTGTATAGTGGCGGCAATGGTGTCTGGTGGAAGCTCCTCAGAACACTCTCTCATCAGTGACTCTACATCCAGTGGCATCCTCGACAAAGCATCTGCATCACCGTTCTCTCTGCCTGGCCTGTACTTTATTGTAAAGTGGAAATCAGCTAATTCTGCAACCCACCTGGAAGTGGTTGCGTTCAGTTTTGCAGTAGACAGAATGTAGCTCAGCGGGTTGTTATCACTGTATACAGTGAAGGTCGGAGCATAGTACAAATAATCATGGAACTTATCAGTGATTGCCCATTTTAGAGCTAGAAATTCTAGCTTGCCAGAGTGGTAGTGATAGTTCTTCTCAGCTGCTGTTAAGGTTCGAGAGCCATAAGCAATGACCCTAAGCTTCCCATCTTGCTCTTGATAAAGAACTGCTCCCAAGCCTTGGTGTGACGCATCAGTGTGTACAACAAATGGCTGAGTGAAGTCAGGGAAACCTAAGACTGGTGGGTGAAGCAGACACTCAATCAGCTGTTCAAGTGCCTGTTGATGCTGGTCAGTCCACAGGATTGGCTTGTTTGAGGGCACCACATGACTTACTTTCTTTGTTTTTGCTTTCCGTGGGTGGTCAGGTAATTTCTCTGAATCTGCTTTCAGGAGGTCATACAGACAGCTGGCCCTCCTAGAAAAGTCTTTGATGTACTGTCTGTAGTAAGTGAGTAAACCAAGCATTTTTCTGAGCTGGCCCACAGTCTGTGGTCTGATCTCTTTCAATGCTCTTACTGCTTCAAAATCGGCTGGGTCAACTTTGCTGCCGTCTGCAGACACTATTCTGCCCAAATAACGGACCTGGGGTTTAAAGAGATCACACTTACTTGGCTTGAGTTTGATGCCATACTCTCTGAGACGCTGCAAAACCTTTTGCACATCATTCACATGGCTGTCGAAAGTTTTACTGAAAACTAGCGTGTCGTCCAGATAAGGAATGCAGATGTTGTCCCGGAGCCCTTCCAAACATTCCTCCATACAACGCTGAAAAGCTGCAGGAGCGTTCATGAGGCCGAATGGCATACGTATCCACTCATAGAGTCCCCATGGGGTCACAAATGCTGTCAGTGATCTGCTTTCTTCAGAGATGAACCCTTGGTGATATGCTTTTCCCTGATCTAAAAGGGAGAACCAGGAATTACCACCTAAACTGTCCATGATGTCCTGGACCCGAGGGATGGGCTGGCGGTCGGGATGTGTCTTTCTGTTCAGGTCTCTGTAATCTATACACAACCGGAGGGTCCCGTCCCTTCTTCCTAACGCACACGACAGGTGAAGAATATGAAGAGTTTGACTTCCTAACCCAACCCTGGGCTATGAGGTCATGAAGGTAACCCTTCATCTCCTGATACAGTGGCCTGGGCACTGACATGTATGTGCGCTTGACTGGTTCAGAGTCCTTTAGAGAAATAGTCATTTTCAATCGTTCAATGCAGCCAATGTCATTGTCTGATCTGGAGAAGGAGTGACACTCTTCTCTAAGCATTTTCCTAACAACCTCTCTCTGTTCTTCGGTTAGGTGACTTAAACCTACTGGTGGATCCCACTGTTCAGTAGCAGTACATGGAGTTTGAACACTAGTGTGATTCACTGTGGCTGGGGTGACAGCTTTTTTCAAAGACTTGGGCAGGTAACACAGTCATAATGGTTTGTACTGTACCGATTATGGTGCGTCCCTAGCAGGGCAATGTCGTGGTCAGTGGGGTTAGAGACATCAAGCATGACAACTGGAAAAACACCTTTCTTAACTCTGACTAGTGTGTCAAAGAACTCAAGTTCATCTGGCCACTGCGGGTTCAGGTCTGGCTGGAAAAGCATTGTCATGTCATCTTTGAAAGGCTGGGAAGCTACCCGGCACTCAATCTGAATGCTACTGTGTTTTGGTACAGCAACCTTCTCTTTCTTGGTCTTCACTGCGTATTCATCTGTCTGTTCTGCGCTAACAGCCTGTATAAAAGCCCTCACCTTATTTCTTTTGAGGCTTGGGAAAGCTTTTTCACTGTACTGTACCGTTTAGTCTTTTCGGTCATTGTCAGGATGTGCTCAATAACATTGAAACCTATGATGGGATGAGATAGGTGACAGCCTTTCATTACCAGCACTGGGATGATCAGTTCCTTCGTTTGGTCAGTTTCAGAGGCTAGCCGAAAAGTTGTTTCAATCCATCCCAGGTACGGCATTTCAGTCCCATTTGCTGCCGTCAATCTTAGATCATCAGGTGAGTCCAGAATTTCTGAAACATCCCTCAGCCTTGCGTTTGGGAGAGATTCCGCTTTCCATCGTTCATCAATGACCGATACCTGAGAGCCTGTGTCCCATAGAGCTTGGAGGTGGTGGCGATTCAGGTGACACTCAACAAGGCACTGTCTACCGACTAGCGAGGTGACCTTATGGGGGTGGCAACCTTGAGCTAGGGATGGTAAAGAGTGGGCATTTTCTTCTGTACAGGAAAGCTTTTCACAGGTAGAGTCCATTTTCAGGTGAGTGCATTTTTCCTTATGTTTAGTCCAATGTTGGTTTTGACATCCTTTGGAACAGTACAGTGTCTCTTTACATGATGAACATTGTTTCAGGTTCTCAAATGAATCTTCTCTGGCACAATTTGCACATTTCTGGGACTTTTTGGTAGCTACGGTTAACACTTGTCCCTCAGCGGTAACCCTTCCCCGTTTAAAGGGGCCTCTTTGGATGGTCTGACTCCCCGAATTTTACATCCAGCTTGAAAATGTTCCCCACTCCCACATCGGAAGCAGTGTGTGCAGCGTGCATCTGTTCTGGCCTGCTGGCAGACAAAACACCTCCTTGGAGCTTGAGCAGAGCGGTTGGTATACAGGTTAGGTGCATATTGATACTGCGCAGGGTCAGGTGCTTGGGGCTGACTGTAGTTGCTGTAATACTGCTGCTGGGAAACAGGTGGCTGGGGTCCCTATCTGGCCTCCTAACTGGAAGTGGGGCATGGGCATAAGGCGATGACTGAAACATAGGCTGCTGTAATGTCTCCTTAATCTGAGCAATCTCTGCACTGAGACCTTTTAGGGAAGCTACACCTGTCTTAAGTTCAGCTAACTCTGTTAACAGTTCTGCGGGTATCTTAGCTTTGGCTTCCTTCACAGGACACTTTGCAGATGGCGTATCTTCTAACTGAACTACACTTACAGTTGTAGCAGGCTGTGGGGCATTAAAACGCTTTTTGTTTCGTCTTTCTATCTCATTAGCACAAGCAATGTTAAGCTTCTCTAGCAAAACCTCATCTGATGTTTCGCTATCAAGCAGGAGAGGCTGCATGTCTATCCTGATACTGTCACTCTGGAGACCTGTAAGGACTGTGTGTAAACACATGCGCTGGACTAGAGCAGGGTCATACTTAAGCCCTGATTCTGACTCCTGGGACGCAAATAGTACTTTCTGCCTCAAATCTAAGACGCGCATCAGGAAGCTTTGAGGGGTCTCCTTGCTATGCTGTGCTTCTGAAGCTAGCTGTTTGTAAAGCTCTGTTGCACTCTTCTCTTGGAAGTGGGAACGCAGGATGCATCTAAGTGTGGGAAGAGTTAGCTGGGGTTTACCTTCCAAGTAGCTGCGTAGCTGTGAGCCTGGAGAAATAGCCCTGATTACTGCGTCTACTATTTCTACCTCAGGATAGCCTCTGTTAAGTCCATTCTCAATCTGATGGGCAAGGCTGGAAAAAGTCAGTTTATCTTTCTGGCCCGGTTCACCTATCTGACCAGAAATTTTTAACTCTTTGCGCCAGTATGAGCCGGGCTGTGCACTGGGTGAGAGCTGCATGCTCCTCTGAAGATGGGCAGGGGTTGGGGCTGGCGCAGAGAATCACTGGCTTGGTCTGCAGTACTCTGCTCAGTTCCCACCCCTTGTTGTGGGGTTACAGTTCTCAGTCCCTCTATTCTGTGATGTGTTCTGGCTGTTTCAATATCATGGTCAGTTTGCCCTGTCTTGCTATCTATGCCACTGATCATCTCTGTCATTTTGTCTTTAAGTAACAATAATTCCGACATGCCGCCATCTTCTAACTCTGCAACTTCCTCTCTTTCAAGGAACATCATAATGTGAGTCATCAGTGATATGCGGGATTTGTCTTGAACATCTCTTCTCTGTTCGCCTGATATGTCAAGGAAATCACATACGTCTAGTAACTTGTCTTTAGTCAGGGTGTGCAATTCTCCTACTACCTCTTCCTGTAGTTCTTCCAAGGCGGTTGTCATGTTGACAGGACAGGAGGAACCTTTACTGTGCAGGAGTTGACTCTGAATTAGATGGTCCTTACTGTCTCTGATGGTCTCTCAACGGCCTCAGTTGACACGTACTTAACCCCCAACTTCCAGCTCCCTCGAACAGCAACACTTTCCTCACTGCAGCCTGCCTGGGTTGTTATGTAGGGATTTAGCTGGCTCGGAATTCAGCGACCAGGATGTGGAAGCCGGACATCTGAGCAGCAATCTCAGCGGAGCCTCCAAAATGTTACACCCCTGAAAAAGGGGAGAAATAATCACGAACGTGACGCAGTTATGTTTCCTCACTGACAAATTTAGTGTAATGATTTTACAAAAATACCACATTTTACAGAACAACAGATCTACAGGAACCAGAGATTTGTAGGGTACAAAGCTTATTCAAGTCACAACAGCATAAACTGTAATTCACTAAAACATATACAAATGTTTCAATATAACTGTCAAACACAAAGTAGCTTTAGCTCAGTAACCCATAACTACATTTATCAACCATGTCAACAAAGTATTCGAAACACATTATACAAATAACCCCAAATATTATTATTAACAACGCACATGTTCATTCACAATTAGCATAAAATGGCAGCTACTCTCAGTACGAAGCTATCGCTGCAACCAAGCAGATTACAGTCACACACGCACCTAATAACTCTCTTCAACTTAACTCTAACTTCCTCAAGATGTTACTAACACATACCTTAAACTCTCTTCACAGGTTAGCAAGTTATTACATTCAAATTAACTCGTTTCATATCAATAACGTACCTGAAAAAGGGAAGAAATAATCACGAACGTGACGCAGTTATGTTTCCTCACTGACAAATTTAGTGTAATGAGAAAAAGACCGCGATTCCCCCAGGAAGTTGGGTGGAGACCAGAGCAATCGATCTCAGGCTCATAGATTAAGAGCATTTAGTAGATCACAGATGAACACTTTTACCCTTAAATTAGGCACCACAAAATAAAGTAGTCAATATAACATTTACACATTCCTCTTACAATATTAACCCTTTGACTCTTGACGGATTTTAAACACATTTATGCATTTTATCAATCTCTATGAACTAGTACTGGATGCATTCTCTTTTTAACCTTAGATATTTGAAGATCCTTACATACCATGAACTTACTAATACTTTTTAGTGTATAACAGGCTATGAATATGTCCTTTAACCTGTCACACAAACATAAACAATCACCCAAAACCCAACAAAACAACATACACCCTGGCTCAAATACACAAGTCCTGGAGCCAGAGTGTGACAAAAGGGTCTGAATACTTATGTAAATGTCATATTTCAGTTGTTTGTTTTTCTATAAATTCGCAAACATTTCTAAAAACCTGTTTTTGATTTGTCATTACGGGGTAGTGTGTGTAGATTGATGATAAAAAATAAAGAATTTAATCGATTTTTGAAATAAGTCTGTAACGTAACAAAATGTGGAAAAAGTCAAGGGGTCTGAATATTTCCGAATGCACTATACAGTGGCATGCGAAAGTATTCACCCCCCTTGGCATTTTTCCTATTTTGTTGCCTTACAACCTGGAATTAAAATGGATTTTTTGGGGGTTGGTATCATTTGATTTACACAACATGCCTAACACTTTGAAGATGCAAAATATTTTTTATTGTGAAACAAACAAGAAATAAGACAAAAAAACTAAACTTGAGTGTGCATAACCATTCACCCCCAATTACAGCTGCAAGTCTCTTGGGGTATGTCTCTATAAGCTTGGCCCATCTAGCCACTGGGATTTTTGCCCATTCTTCAAGGCAAAACTGCTCCAGCTCCTTCAAGTTGGATGGGTTCCGCTGGTGTACAGCAATCTTTAAGTCATACCACAGATTCTCAATTGGATTGAGATCTGGGCTTTGACTAGGCCATTCCAAAACATTTAAATGTTTCCCCTTAAACCACTCAAGTGTTGCTTGAGCAGTATGCTTAGGGTCATTGTCCTGCTGGAAGGTGAACCTCTGTCCAAGTCTCAAATCTCTGGAAGACTGAAACAGGTTTCCCTCAAGAATTTCCCTGTATTTAGCGCCATCCATCATTCCTTCAATTCTGACCAGTTTCCCAGTCCCTGCCGATGAAAAACATACCCACAGCATGATGCTGCCAACACCAGGCTTCACTGTGGGGATGGTGTTCTCGGGATGATGAGAGGTGTTGGGTTTGCGGTAGACATAATATTTTCCTTGATGGCCAAAAAGCTAAATTTTAGTGTCATCTGTCCAGAGTACCTTCTTCCATATGTTTGGGGAGTCTCCCACATGTCTTTTGGTGAACACCAAACATGTTTGCTTATTTTTTTATTTAAGCAATGGCTTTTTTCTGGCTACTCTTCTGTAAAGCCCAGCTCTGTGGAGTGTACGGCTTAAAGTGGTCCTATGGACAGATACTCCAAGCTTTGCAGCTCCTTCAGGGTTATCTTTGGTCTCTTTGTTGCCTCTCTGATTAATGCCCTCCTTGCCTGATCTGTGAGTTTTGGTGGGCGGCCCTCTCTTGGCAGGTTTGTTGTGGTGCCATATTCTTTCCATTTTTTAATAATGGATTTAATGGTGCTCCATGGGATGTTCAAAGTTTCTGGTATTTTTTTATAACCCAACCCTGATCTGTACTTCTCCACAACTTTGTCCCTGACCTGTTTGGAGAGCTCCTTGGTCTTCATGGTGCCGCTTGCTTGGTGGTGCCCCTTGCTTAGTGGTGTTGCAGACTCTGGGGCCTTTCAGAACAGGTGTATATATACTGAGATCATGTGACAGATCATGTGACACTTAGATTGCACACAGGTGGACTTTAATTAACTAATTATGTGACTTCTGAAGGTCATTGGTTGCACCAGATCTTATTTAAGGGCTTCATAGCAAAGGGGGTGAATACATATGCAAGCACCACTTTTCCGTTATTTATTTTATAGAAAAAATGTTCACTTCACCAATTTGGACTATTTTGTGTATGTCCATTACATGAAATCCCAAGGGGGATGAATACTTTTGCAAGGCACTGTATAACAACATTTGAATTAAGCTCACATATAGAAATTTGGTCACATACAGTGCCTTCAGAAAGTATTTACATCCCTTTACTTTTTTCACATTTTGTTGTGTTACAGCCTGAATTTAAAATTGATTAAATTGAGATTTTGTGTCACTGGCCTACACACAATACCCCATAATTTCAAAGTGGAATTATGTTTGTAGAAAGTTTTACAAATTAATAAAAATGAAAAGCTGAAATGTCTTGAGTCAGTAAGTATTCCACCCCTTTGTTATGGCAAGCCTAAATAAGTCCAGGAGTAACAATTTGCTTAACAAATTGTGTCATAAGTTGCATGGACTCACTCTGTGTGCAATAATAGTGTTTAACATGATCATTTTAGAATGACTACCTAATCTACAGTATGTACCCCACACATACATTTATCTGTAAGGTCCGTCAGTCGAGCAGTACATTTCAACCACAGATTCAACCACAAAGACCAGGGTTGTCCAATGTCTCACAAAGAAGGGCACCTATTGGTAGATTGGTAAAACAAATAAAAAGATCTGCCGTTGAATTTCCCTTTCCCTGAGCATGGCGAAGTTATTAATTAATAAACAATATTCAAAAACATGCATCCTGTTTGCAATTTGGCACTAAAGTAAAACTGGCAAAATGTGGCAAAGAAATTAACTTTATGTCCTGAATACTAAGCATTTGTTTGGGGCAAATCCAACACAACACATCACTGAGTACCACTCTTCATATTTTCAAGCATGGGGGTGCTTACCAAGACGACATTGAATGTTCATGAGTTGCCTAGTTACAGTTTTGACGTAAATCGGCTTGAAAATCTATGGCAAAACTTGAAAATGGCTGTCTAGCAATGATCAACAACCAACTTGGCAGAGCTTGAAGAATTTAAAAAAGAATAATGTGCAAATATTGTGCAATCCAGGTGTGGAAAGCTCTTAGAGACTTACCCAGAAAGACTCACAGCTGTAATTGCTGCCAAATATGATTCTAACATGTATTGACTCAGGGCTGTGAATACTTACACTATATATACAAAAGTATGTGGACACCCCTTCAAATTAGTGGATTCGGCTATTTCAGCCACATCCGTTGCTGACAGGTGTATAAAATAGAGCACACAGCCATGCAATCTCCATAGACAAACATTGGCAGTATAATGACTTTACTGAAGAGCTCAGTGACTTTCAACGTGGCACTGTCATAGGATGCCATCTTTCCAACATGTCAGTTCGTAAAATTTCTGCCCTGCTAGAGCTGCCCCGGTCAACTGTAAGCGTTGTTATTGTGAAGTGGAAATGTCTAGGAGCAACAACGGCTCAGCCGCGAAGTGGTAGGCCACGCAAGCTCACAGATTGGGTCAGCCGAGTGCTGAAGTGCGTAGCGCGTAAAAATTGTCTGTCCTCGGTTACAACACTCACTACCGAGTTCCAAACTGCCTCTGGAAGCAACATCAGCACAATAACTGTTCATCGGGAGCTTCATGAAATGGGTTTCCATGGCCGAGCAGCCGCACACAAGCCTATGATTACCAAGCGCAATGCCATGCGTCGGCTGTAGTGGTGTAAAGCTAGCCGCCATTGGACTCTGGGGCAGAGGAAACGCGTTTTCTGGAGTGATGAATAACGCTTCACCATCTGGCAGTCCGACGGACAAATCTGGGTTTGGCACATGCCAGGATAATGCTACCTGCCCGAATGCATATTGCCAACTGTAAAGTTTGGTGGAGGAGGAATAATGGTCTGGGGCTGTTTTTCAAGGTTCGGGCTAGGCCCCTTAGTTCCAGTGAAGAAAAATCTTAACGCTATAGCATACAATGACATTCTAGACAATTCTGTGATGCCAACTTTGTGGCAACAGTTTAGGGTAGGCCCTTTCCTGTTTCAGTATGACAATGCTCCTGTGCACAAAACGAGGTCCATCCTGAAATGGTTTGTTGAGATCGATGTGGAAGAACTTGACTGGCCTGCACAGAGCTCTGACCTCAACCCCATCGAAAACCTTTGGGATGAATTGGAATGCCGACTGCGAGCCAGGCCTAATCGCCCAACATCAGTGCCCTGCCTCACTAATGCTCTTGTGGATGAATGGAAGCAAGTCCCTGCAGCAATGTTCCAACATCTAGTGGAAAGCCTTCCCAGAAGAGTGGAGGCTGTTATAGCAGCAAAGGGGGAACCAACTCCATATTAATGCCCATGATTTTGGAATGAGATGTTCAACGAGTAGGTGTCCACATACTGTTGGTCATGGTGTCTCCCGAGTGGCGCAGTGGTCTAAGGCACTGCATCACAGTGCTAGCTGTGCCACTAGAGATCCTGGTTCGAATCCAGGCTCTGCTGTAGCCGGTGCACAATTGGCCCAGGGTAGGGGAGGGAATGGCCGGCAGGGAGGTAGCTCAGTTGGTAAAGCATGGCGTTTGCAACGCCAGGGTTTTGGGTTTGATTCCCACGGGTGGCCAGTATGAAAATAAAAAAGAATAATGTATGCACTAACTGTAAGTCGTTCTGGATAAGAGCTTCTGCTAAATGACGTAAAATGTAGCATATGTCAATTAGATATTTCTGTATTTAATTTTCAATAAATTTGCAAAAATGTATAAAAACGTGTTCACTTTGTCATTATGGGGTTTTGTGTGTAGATGGGCGAGATAATTTTTTTTATTAAATCAATTTAGAATTAAGGGTTAATACAGCAGAATGTGGAATATGTCAAGGGGTATGAATACTTTCTGAAGGCACTGTATGTCAGGACATCCTGTAACAGCATGTACTGAATGTTCAAGGATGCTGCTTTTTCTTTGCATGATTCACAGTTATGTTTACTGTTGTTCAGCCCAGTTGGGTCTGTGTGTACTGTATGTGTGTGTGTGTGTATAAAGTATGTTTGTCAGTTAATACACTCTCTCTTTCCCTTTGCATCTCTTATTTTTGTCCCCAGGGGTCACCACAGTTCTAACCATGACAACCCTGAGTATCAGTGCCAGGAACTCCCTGCCTAAGGTGGCCTATGCTACAGCTATGGACTGGTTCATGGCAGTATGCTATGCCTTTGTCTTCTCCGCCCTGATAGAGTTTGCCACAGTTAACTACTTCACCAAGCGCAGCTGGGCATGGGACGGCAAGAAGGAGGCCCAGGAGATGAGGGTGAGTACTGTAGCTATGGTATACCTACAGTACATGGAGGTAGTTTCAGTACTTCAAAGGTTAAAACAATATAATGTAGATCCTCACACATCCCCTAAAAGCCTTGCTCCCTCTTTGTGTGCTTTGCTGGTGTTGTGGAGAAGTAGCTAATCACAACTGTCTCCATCCTCATTCATCTGCTAGATAGTGTGTCTGTCTCCTCCTCGGCTCGCTCCTCGGCTTGCTATCTCTCTCTCCCTCTCTAGAGTCGAGTGGCTTTTTGTTTATTCTAGATTATTTGCTTTCTATCTATCTTCCCCTGATAACCTCCTGAAAATGAGCGTCTTCAGAGCTAATTGCTCAGAGATGCGGCGAGGGAAGCTGATCAGAGCTCTCATATTGTATTGTAGTGGGAATAAGGAGTGATTGTACCTGCGAAACACTGATAGAAAGTCCCATCCCAGCCTCCTGGGGAAGGCAGCCTTGGGTAATCTGTAAAGAGACACTTTATTTATTCATTAACAACCCCACAGAGGAGGATCTCTGTTCCTGGCACAACAGAGTGAGCAGCAGGGGGTGGGGGAGGACAACTCCCAGAGCAGGTATCCTGAGCACAGACCAAAAATAGGGTATATCACACACATACAGTGCATTCGGAAAGTATTCAGACCCCTTTACCTTTTCCACATTTTGTTACGTTACAGCCTTATTCTAAAATTGATTAAATTGTTTGTTTTTTCTCATCAATCTACACACAATACCCCATAATGACAAAGTGAAAACAGGTTTTTATAAATGTTTGCAAATGTATACAAATAAAATAAAACAGAAATACTTATTTAAATAAGTATTCAGATATTTTGATATAAGACTCAAAATTGAGCTTAGGTGCATCCTGTTTCCATTGATCATCCTTGAGATGTTTCTACAACTTGATTGGAGTCCACCTGTGGTAAATTCAATTGATTGGACATGATTTGGAAAGGCACACACCTGTCTATATAAGGTCCCACAGTTGACAGTGCATGTCAGAGCAAAAACCAAGCCATGAGGTCGAAGGAATTGTCCGTAGAGCTCCGAGACAGGATTGTGTCGATGCACAGATCTGGGGAAGGGTACCAAAAAATGTCTGCAGCATTGAAGGTCCCCAAAAACACAGTGGCCTCCATCATTCTTAGATAAAGTTTGGAACCACCAAGACTCTTCCAGGAGCTGGCCACCCGGCCAAACTGAGCAATCGGGGGAGAAGGGACTTGGTCAGGGAGGTGACCAAGGACCCAATGGTCACTCTGACAGAGCTCCAGAGTTCCTCTGTGGAGATGGGAGAACCTTCCAGAAGGACAACAATCTTTGCAGCACTCCACCAATCAGGCCTTTATGGTAGAGTGGCCAGACAGAAGCCACTCCTCAGTAAAAGGCACATGACAGCCTGCTTGGAGTTTGCCAAAAGGCACCTAAAGGACTCTCAAACCATGAGAAACAAGATTCTCTTGTCTGATGAAACCAAGATTGAACTCATTGGCATGAATGCCAATGGTCACGTCTGGAGGGATCCTGGCACCATCAATACGGTGAAGCATGGTGGTGGTAGCATCGTGCTGTGGGGATGTTTTTCAGCGTCAGAGACTGGGAGACTAGTCAGGATAGAGGGAAAGATGAACGGCGCAAAGTACAGAGAGATCCTTGATGAAAACCTGCTCCAGAGCACACAGGACCTCAGACT
Source organism: Coregonus clupeaformis (assembly GCF_020615455.1). Taxonomy (NCBI): domain Eukaryota; kingdom Metazoa; phylum Chordata; class Actinopteri; order Salmoniformes; family Salmonidae; genus Coregonus; species Coregonus clupeaformis. Next base: position 41,054,317 of record NC_059204.1, read on the forward strand.
GGGGTGAAGGTTCACCTTCCAACAGGACAACAACCCTAAGCACACAGCCAAGACAACGCACAAGTGGCTTTGGGACAAGTCTCTGAATGTCCTTGAGTGGCCCAGCCAGAGCCCGGACTTGAACCCGATCAAACATCTCTGGAGAGACCGGAAAATAGCTGTGCAGCGACGCTCCCCATCCGACCTGACAGAGCTTGAGAGGATCTGCAGAGAAGAATGAAAGAAACTCCCCAAATACAGGTGTGCCAAGCTTGTAGCGTCATACCCAAGTAGACTCGAGGCTGTAATCACTGCCTAAGGTGCTTCAACAAAGTACTGAGTAAAGGGTCTGACTACTTATATAAATCTGATATTTCAGTTTTTAATTTGTAATACATTTGCAAAATATTCTAAAAACTTGTTTTTGCTTTGTCATTATGGGGTATTGTGTGTAGATTGATGAGGGGGAAAAAAACAATTTAATCAATTTTAGAATAAGTTGTAAGGTAACAAAATATGGAAAAAGTCAACACGTCTGAATACTTTCTCAATGCACTGTACAAATTATAAACAGTGTATATCATACATAGACACACTGTATCTCATAGACACGTACAGCACATAAACCCCAGTGTACATCACAGAGACAGTGAGAGAAACTGAGAGAGACAGTGAGAGACAGTGATAATTAAGGCATGGGGTTATATGAGGAACTCATTAAACATTGTGATTTTGACACTTAATGCTAAAAAAGTTTGGAGAAGTTTGGGTGCAATCAGGAGATGTGTTTCATGTGAACAGCTGTGAGGATATTAAAGGGATATTTCAGGATTTTGGCAATAAAACCCTTTATCTACTTCCCCAGAGTCAGGTGAACTTGTGGATACCATTTGTATGTCTCTGCGTGCAGTTTGAAAGAAGTTGATAACTAGCGTTAGCCTAATTGCTAACTGGAGTTAGCGCAATGACTGGAACTCTGCTAACTGCTAGCATGCTAGTAGATACCAAAGACTTCCAGTCATTTCGCTAACGCTAGTTAGTATCGGCTCCCGAAACGACCTCTAACTTCCTTCATACTGGATGCAGAGACATGAAAATGGTATCCATGTGGTCATCTGACTCTTGCCAAAATCCCGAAATATCCTTTTAAAAGTAAGTGGAGAACTCTTGGAAAGTTTTGAAAGTGGAATATCTGAGACTCGATTTAGAAGTCTAAAGTCTTCTCTTTAGTGTGCTTCTGTCAACCCAAGTCAATATTTGTAGAAATATCTCAGGCTTTCACTCGCTGCAACAGATGTTTACAGTGTCACAAATCCATTTCATAATATGCTGAGTATGAAGGACTCACAACCATCAGTCAAACATTTCTTAAGTTCTTTGTAAGTTGACTGGATGATTGACACCATGGCGTATTGCTGACATGAATCCTTTCTGTAGTCACTGAGGGACAGATGGTTCTGTGAATTACAATGCAGTAAGTGGAGGAGGCTTTTTCTTTGTTGCTTTGTCTTAATGGCAGCAGCAGCAGGATGTCTGTTCTGTGTTCTCTGGGTTGCACTGAACAGGCAGTTTGTGGTGATGGGATGCGTTAGGGTAGGGGTCACTCGGGGAGCGATAGCACACCTATCACAGTCCCTCACTGATAGAAGCTTCAGGAGAGCTGCGGGATGAAACGCTGTATGCTTTATCCTTGTTTAAAAGTTTCACAGGGGAATATGTGTGTATGAAGTGAGAGCGTAATCAAAAGGCTGTTCCTCAGAGAGAGGGGAAGGACTCCTGGCTGAGTGTCCTGTTGGGAGTAGCATCCCTGTTCATCAGAGGCTGTGGCTGCAGCCTTCTCCTGATGGGGCCAGATGGTGACCTCATAGCCTGGGGCTCTGAGAGGCTCTGAGAGGCTGTGAGAGGCTGTGTTTCAGCTGATGCTGGGAGTGAGGAGCCAGAGGAGGGTCGATGTTAGGTAATTTACCTCAGTGACTGTGGAGCTCCTCTGACTCTCAATGTTGCCCTTTTTTGTCAGACGTGTCCTGTTAGACATAACAGCCGTGTGGGCCTGGTCGGCAGCAGCAGCAACACCATTCATGCAACCTAATGAGGTTTCTCTCTCCTCTCTTCTCCTCGCCACTAGAGACCCAGGGCGCGATAGTCAGGGGTACAGGCACAGACATGTTAGTCAACTTTCTGTGATTATTGACTGATAAGAACTGATTGAATTAGAAACATATATTGGGTTGGATTTACATGACATGATAACATTTTAGGGCATTAGTGCAGGGGAGAAGCAGAACTGACCTTGATTAGGGATTTGAAAGTATGTTTAATTCATGCTGGCTGACAGACAGTCTGTAACACACTGCAGTAATGAGGCTGGGCTGCAGTCAGGTCTATGTGGGGACCAGCCACCTCTACAGCTGTCATCGTTCCCAGCAAGCCAGGCCACCTGCACAGACAGACACACGCACATACACACATACACACACACACATAAACACACACATACACATACACACACACACACACACACACTGGGACACACTCATAGCCCCAAGATGTGGTGTCACATCCAAGCAAAAAGGCTGCACGTACGGACACATACAGTACACACATACACACAGGGACATACTGCTACTCTTAGCCATAAGCCATAAGGCACCTTCTCTCTGAACACAGACCCAGAGAGACACTGTAAGACCCAAGATACTCTGTCACCCCTGCATACACTCACAGCAAGACACTTTAAGCCTTGTACTCAAACACCCTCACACACTCACATACACATACAAATGCACAGGCAATGTCTCCCAACATTCCCCACTCAGGACCAAGGGGCACTCATATACACACACACACACTAAGGAGTCTTCATGCCCCAAGCTTGCCGAAAGCATTTATATAATCACACAAAGTTTGTCTGCCCTCAAGCAATTTTGGTGTACTCTTGTGTACAGTATAGTGGTACACTATGTTTTGAAGAACATTACTTCTAAACAAAGCCCCATACTACGGTTGCCTCTGCCTGTATCTCAGACCACATAACTCAGAATTATATTATGGAGTCCCTCGCCACTAGCTGATTGGCAGGTGTGTTCTAGCAGGGCCTTATATGTCAGGGTGGTAGGCTGAGAGCAGACCTGATGCCGGGGATAAATGAGCTTAGGTAGCTGTGGTAAAGGTCATGAGACGCTTGTTAATAGTTATCCCTTACTCATGCTGATCTAAGCTGTGATATAAGGGGCCCGGGGTGTTGTTGGATCAGGAAGAATCAATACCCTGTGAAAGCCTCAGGGCGTCCAGGGGGCAGCAGCCGTCACCGCTAAAAGACTCCCTCTCCACTGATATTGGCATGATAGAGCCAGAGCCCAGGCCCAGCCCAGCAAATAGAACCCTGGCCCAGCCCGGCAAATAGAGCCCAGGCCCAGCCCAGCAAATAGAACCCTGGCCCAGCCCGGCAAATAGAACCCTGGCCCAGCCCAGCAAATATAACCCTGGCCCAGCCCGGCAAATAGAACCCTGGCCCAGCCCAGCAAATAGAACCCTGGCCCAGCCCGGCAAATAGAGCCCAGGCCCAGCCCAGCAAATAGAACCCTGGCCCAGCCCAGCAAATAGAACCCTGGCCCAGCCCGGCAAATAGAGCCCTGGCCCAGCCCGGCAAATAGAACCCTGGCCCAGCCCGGCAAATAGAGCCCTGGCCCAGCCCGGCAAATAGAGCCCTGGCCCAGCCCAGCAAATAGAGCCCTGGCCCAGCCCGGCAAATAGAGCCCTGGCCTAGCCCGGCAAATAGAGCCCTGGCCCAGTCCGGCAAATAGAGCCCTGGCCCAGTCCGGCAAATAGAGCCCTGGCCCAGCCCGGCAAATAGAGCCCTGGCCCAGCAAATAGAGCCCTGGCCTGGCAAATAGAGCTTGGGCCCAGCCTAGCAAATAGAGCCCTGACCCAGTCCAGCAAATAGAGCCCTGGCCCAGCCCAGCAAGTAGAGCCCTAACCCAGTCCAGCAAATAGAGCCCTGACCCAGTCCAGCAAATAGAGCCCTGGCCCAGCCTAGCAAATAGAGCCCTGGCCCAGCCCAGCAAGTAGAGCCCTGACCCAGTCCAGCAAATAGAGCCCTGGCCCGGCAAATTGAGCACTGGCCCAGCCCGGCAAATAGAGCCCTGGCCCAACCCGGCAAATAGAGCCCTGGCCCAACTCGGCAAATAGAGCCCTGGCCCAACTCGGCAAATAGAGCCCTGGCCCAACCCGGCAAATAGAGCCCTGGCCCAACCCAGCAAATAGAGCCCTGGCCCCATCCAGCAAATAGAGCCCTGGCCCAGCCCAGGTAGAATCACAGACAGACAGACAGACGGCATACTCTCTCTCTGTTGAATGTCATTACTGCTACTTTGTTCTGGTTTGAAGCCCCTCTGGATGGAAGGTTTTCTCTGGTAGTTTGTTGTTGTTTTGGAACGGATGGAGCGCTGTTGTTCAGGTGCCTCTGGTGTCCTCTGTGCATTCTGTAGCCTCCATTCACCTTGTACATCTGAGGTGAAATGCAAACCATTACCCCCTGTGTTAGCCCCCCTGACCGGCCTGCTTATCCAATTGGATCGGCCAGTTCTCCTTGATGCTGTGGTTTAAGACAAAAATCCATCATAGCACCCTGGTTGTTATATTCCATTTACCCTTCTTATACATTAATCAACACCTTGTTGATGCAAACCTGGCCATACTAATGTAATACAGCATATGAATTTCTCAGCTGTAGGTGTATTTCTGACATATGAAAAAGTATCTAAGGATTCCCTGAGGCAGGATTTTGAGACCTAAAACTGCTCCCAACCCATCTTTTTTATATCCCCTTGCCTTCATTCCTAATCTATGGCCTATATACAGTACAGCCCCAGTCCTCAGAGGGTAGTTTGTCAGGCCTGTTTACAGGTGCATTGATTTAACTCTGCTACTCATCCTGCTCTGCTCTTATCCTACCACTAACTCTCCAGTGCCACCAGCCTAGACAAACCCTGTCCACTACTCTGCTCTGCCCCATTTCTTTCAGTGGTTCAGAAAATAACAAGCCTCTCGGAAATTAGACCATGATATTGCCCATAAACCTCTGACCTGTGTCCTATGTTACAAATGTATTGCATGCCATGCCCTGGGGTGTGCCTATTCTCACTGTGCACTGTGATGTATGCATATTTTGTCAGGGAGGCTCATGTGATTTGCCACTTATTGGAGCGTAGATGCGTAATGTTCTATGACCTTGGCCTTTTGTCTCGGCTGGGAGGGCTACAGCCCCAATCCCTACACTAGGGCCTTGAGTTCTTTCAGCTTGGCTCCTAACCCAATGGTGCAAAACAGGGATGTCATAATGTTCCCTTCATGCATATTGAGCATCATTGCACCCCCAGTCAAAACAGTCCCAGGTAATGTTGTCATTTGATGATCCAGCCCTGATTTTCTCAGTTTCTCTTCTCTTTACAGAGAAGAGAATCTGCCTCTCTTTCCAAAAAGGCCAATAACACATTCAACATTGTTGGAACTACCTACACCATCAATGTGGTAAAGGACCCAGGTTTAACCACAGTCTCCAGGAGTGCCACCACAGCTACACACCACCACCACCACCACAGCCACAAGGTCCCTAAAATGGACGACTCATATGTGGAAGCCATAAAGTCCTACAACCGCGTCAGCAAAGTGGACAAGATATCACGCATCATCTTCCCTGTGCTGTTCTTCATCTTCAACCTGGTCTACTGGGCCACGTACATCAACAGCAAGCCGCGCGCCATCCCCTCCCCCAGGTCCACCTCCCAGAATTAAACTCACCAGGACAACCTATTAGGCTGAGATTGCAAGAGGCCAAGAGATCCACCACATGTTATTGTATCATTGTTTTTTACTTAATTTTGATATTTGCAAGTCTCAATAGATCGAAGATAAACATTCTCTTAGATTTGTATGTACATAGTCGAACTATAAATGATCATTTGTTGTTTCCTGATTATATGTTTCTTTGATAGAATAGCCGGATGGTGTTTTGGACATGTTTTCTCTTCACTCTGACATGATAAGGGGGAGCATGTGTTTGAATCCTTCATGTTAGCTCATTACAGAGGATCAGGTCCTGGTGCATCACCGTGTGTAAACACACACACAGACACACACACTCACACCATTCACTCTGAATTGCGTCAGAATGCAGCAAGGAGAACCATTGGCTGATTGTCGCTATAGTGGGCTCTTATAGCCAGGGGCAGCCTGTAGAGTTCCATTGGAACATCATTAATAATCCTCAGTGTCTGCCCTTCTGCTAGCGCTGAATCTCAACAGACCCAACGCAATATCATCTGAAATTGCTTTTGTGTCCTATGGGCCTGCCTGTGCATTTTCCAGTCCAGTGACTCTTATTGTTTTAACAGGCTGAGTATGCTCAAAGAGAAATAAGCAATGTGCCTTTTTGAATACCCACATCTTTAAGATAAAGCTTTTGGCGCATGCAAACACACACACACACACATATACACAAGCACACCGGTGTCCATATGTTTTGGGCCTGTGTGCGGCGGCTCCCCCTTCTCTCCCTCCACCTACAGCCCATGGTCACTGGTGGACATAGTCAGCGAGGGTGAAATCTCTAAAGCATCTCATGCTGAAGGCCCTGTGTAAGGTAGAGGAGAAGCTGCAGTAAATAGTGGGTCAGTACCACTGGATGAAATGTAATAATAATGTGAATGATGCAGCATTATCAAATATTCTCTATGTACATTCTCATCTATTGGCTTACAGTGGTCAGCCTCAGTGAGCCACACAGCTGTCATAGTATTCTGACATCATTACCTCAGATTGAAGTCTAATATAGATAACAGTTCATTTGTATAGTAACACAATCATTGGTTAATTTATTCAACCATGTTCTATCTATAGTAAAAAATTCTTGACTTTTCAGTTAATGGACGTTTTCTGATGAAGGCTTTGACCCTTGTGCCTGTTCGTGTTGTTTCTTTTCTCCATGGGATTATGATACAAATTTGAGGCCCCATTTAGAAAAGACAACTTCTTTTTTTAAGATGCTCGTTTCCATGTTGTCATTCCCATTCTATAGATTTGTTTTTTTGTGTGTGTACAGGGATGGGCAAAAATATAAAAATACTATTGCATAATACATTTACAAAATACCATAAAGATCAATGTATCAAAATAAACTACAAAATAATTTTATTTTTAAATGTATTTCATTAAAATACATGTATTTTGTATTTTAAAATACAGAAATACATTTGCAAGTAGCTGGCCCGAACAGCAACAACATTCTCAGTAACGGTTACAGAAACGTTTTACTTGCTATAACTGTAATATGTTGTTGTTTATCTACCTTAGTTGAATGCACTGACTGTAAGTCACTCCGGATAAGAGTGTCTGCTAAATGACCAAAATGTAAATGTATATATGAAAATGAACATACCAAAAGGAACTGCAAAGCACACTGGGTATTATTATTAGCCTTGTGTCGGGCGGAGCTCATTCGAATAATACTCAGCATGCTTTGCAATTGTCCATTTTTACATATACAATTATATTTAGTTCATTTAGCAGATACACTTATCACACCATAGTGCCATCATACTTCTGAGACCAATGCAGGGGGACAGGGGGCTACAAAATTGTGAACCACTATAAAAAATGATATAGGAAAGTATTTTGTATTTTGAAAATACATATTACAGCTCTCGAAAGTAACTTGTTACAAAATACATTGGAGTGTAGTTCAGCCCCCAGTGTAATACAAATTGCAAAATACTCAGAAGTAATTGAAATACATATTTCAAATACATGTAACATAAATACTGCCCATCTCTGTGTGTGTAACTCATGATTTACATTATACAGGTGACTGTGGATAGGAAAATGTTGTTAGACTGTGTTACACGTCCACATACATAAAGCAGGGATGAAGGAGAGGCAGGTGTTAAGCTAAAATAAGTTGTGCTAAAATCATACAGCCTGTACATGGCGATGGTAATAGTTGCTGTGAAAGTAATGACGTTGCACAGGACTTTTCCTATGTGTTTCTAGTGTATTCTGTGATTGTTAAGCAGATGACTTTCCCAGAACCCAACATATGTTCTCAATCATCTCTCAAAACAAGACTACGTTCAAAGGAGAAACGCCTTTCAAATGGATAGAATGGATACCATTTTATTGTGACTTCCTGAAGGTGTGTTAAAAACACAAACCATGTACAATGTATCACACATATGCATGACAATCTGTACATGTGGAAGTCTGCAACCTCCAGTAATGCTGTTTGTCATATTGAATTGTAAGGCTTAGTGTCAGTGTTTCAGTTGCTAACTAAGATACTGTGTAGTATTCCATCTCTGTTGGAGCTGGGGGGTTGGCCTTCTAGCAGGGCCAGGGGTTGATAGCTACAGGAAGGACACTTATCATCATAAATCATATATGGAATATATTTATATATGAATACATACATAGTAAATATATTTATGCTAATTAACACATGCAATATAAGACATTATATACATGTTTAATATGATATAGCCTATACAGTATCATTGGTAGAAAGCAGTAGATAAACAAATAGACACATTAATACAATATTTAAACTAAGGGCAAATACTTTAATTATAACACAAAATAGTAAGTTGTGAATTTTGTAGATATTGTGAATCCAACTGTAATAGAGCGTTTGTGGAATATAATTAAGTCAGGTTAGTCATTTTTCATATTGATCAGTACTGCAGTCTTACTGTACATTCAGCTCTAAAACACATTCAATGCTATGGGACATTGACATTGGTGTAGCCCAAAGGGCGGCAGATGGCGATATTGAGTCGTTTTATCTTAACGTCCAAAGGGAATGTATGCAGCCGGCTATACACTCGTATCCCTCGTGGACCGGTTCGTACATAAAACATTCTCCATTCAGGCTGCAAAGGCGTCGATTCCCTCATTAACTTGATTTAATGGCAAGAAAGCGGAAAATAAAGGGGAGAAATGTGCGTACTTTCTTTATGAAACACCATTTTCCACCAACATGCTAGGGTGGCTAATGCTACTTCCTGCATTCAGACCAAGGGCAAACAACAGATTGCTGCAACTTGATTGGCTGAGCGCTTTGGGCTAACATTGGTGATGCTTGGCATCTGACATCTTGGCTTCTCAGCAAGATGAATACCTTGCGTGCCCTTTTCATACCTAACTGTGAACGAGCAGATGCTTTGTCTGCAAGTGATGCTGCTCGACACACTGTACTCTGTTCTCCTTTCTAACTGCACTGAGGGAGTGGAGACTTTCTCCACAAAGAGAGCTCCCAGATTACTATGGACTCTCTTTATTGGCCATGCTAGTCGTTGCAATCCCATGTTGAAGTGTCTCTCCCCTCACTCTCAATGACAGGACCCTGGGTGTTGGAGAGCACTTTCTGTCTACTGTCTACTCGCCGCTTAGCAAATACCAAATAACCCTGTGGGATTTCAAGGACATTGTATGTGGACCCAAAAAAAAGTTTAGGGGAAAACTGTCCAAGAAAAATCTGCTCAAGTCATTTGGTGTGTTTTGACATGTGGCTCATTGAAACATCAATCTTGCGCCTCTTGGTAGTTACCTCTATCACGTGGGCTGTGCTCTAGCGCATGCTAGTCATTTTGTTTGTGGTGTTGACACTGTGATTCAATGCAAAAAGGTAGCTGGATGGAATGAGGAAATCCTATAGGGGACAGGGCACTGCCTGCACAATCTGTGTTGCAATGCTTGATAGCACCAAGGAACAGTCACATGAGTGTAATTTATGTGAGGTACTGCATACAAATGCAAGGACAGCAGCTTATAGACATGATTCAGTAGTGTCCACACTTTTTTATTTAGTGGAGAATGTAGGGGGTCATTGTGAATCACCTCACAGCTGAAATATAGTCATGACCCACTGGGCACAAACTGGGTGAATCAACCTTGTTTCAACGTAATTTGTCAACGTAATTTGTCAACGTATTGTGACATGGAAAATACATTGGATTTGAAAAAAGTACTGTTTTCATCTAATGTCAACCAGCGTTGTAAATATTGAAATTAGGGTAAAACTTCAACTTAAATACATTGACTTAACCTGACTAACAGATTGTTACATCAATGTAATTTCAACATAATCATCAGAACTATGTATAGATTGAAACTGCATTGAAAATTCCACGTAGAACCGTAAAAAATATTTTTCATCCTATGTTAATTATATTGAGTGGTTGAAATTATGTTGAATACATATAAGTCATTTAGCAGACGCTCTTATCCAGAGCAACTTACAGTTAGTGAGTGCATACATTTTTCATACTGGCCCCCCGTGGGAATCGAACCCACAACCCTGGCATTGCAAGTGCCATGCTCTACCAACTGAGCTACAGGAGGGCTTGATTTGACATATTTTATTTGGTATGTTTGAATAAACATAATTGTTTCAAAGTCACGCTATTAACCAAAATATAGAGCTACCTGTAAATTGAAATAAAATGTGAAGGCACAGTCCAACAACTCCTGAACAGTGACTCCTACAGTTATATGAGAGGAAATGCACTTCAGTGAGGACAAGTCTACCATCCAGTTGCCCATCTCTATGTACTCTGCTTAGTTTTGGAAGCAAGCTGTGTTCTGTTCAGCTGAGCTATCATGTCAACACATTTAGACCATGATCAACTTCTATACTCATTTGCGTAGACTACCTAAATAACATTGACTAGTTGAAAGTAACTCCTTTAATTTTTTTTACACTAGCAGTATGTGAAAGTAAATTCGGAGTGAGGTGCCCAAAGGACACCATCATTTCAACGTGAACCTAGGTATACAATCATTCATCCATGGTAGTTACCGTTAGCCCTATATATAGAATGACAAATTCATGGTATTAATAATAAACTTTTACCTTTGGATATTGTCTTTTATATGAAGGATTGTTGGTTGATTTCAAGTTATTCATATGTTGGAGTCACATCTCCATCTCAACCAAAAATCTAAGTTGAAGAATAGGAAGTGCATTTAAAGTTTGATTTATTGAAAGTGCATTTAAAGTTTGATTTAATTTCAGTGCTAATCTTTAACTTAGATTTATGGTTGAGATGGAGAAGTGAATCCAACATATCAATCGTTAATTTGTAGACAAACTGGATATTGAATTGTGAACACAACCAAATATTTTGAAGGAGATGGACAGTATCTTCTGCTTGGATAGTATATATTATGAATAACACATATAAAATACCATATCCAAAGGTAAAAGTTTATTATTAATATCATAAATGGCATCCTATTTAAAGGGCTAATGGTTACTACTTCTAAACTTCCAAAGATCCAATCAACCATGGACGAATAATAATATACCTAGCTTCACGTTGACAACTAGGTAGCATCAATGTTTGGATGCCAGGTGCACAATCTCCATACAGGGCAGACAAGGAAAAAGGCACAACCGGGCGCGTGCAAGCTCCGTACAGGGCAGATCAACAGGTGCAACCAATGGACAGGGTGGGGGGTGGCGAACTTGACACCGACTTGCGGGCAGTGGATTCCGAACAACGACATAGAAATTATACCAAAAAATCTAAATGCAAACAAAAAATGTATACAAATAATAATAATTTTGGGGGAAATTATACCACCACCAAAAGGGCACTTTGGAGACTGGAAGGGAAATGAGGCATGTGCTCTGCAAAGGCAGAGCCCTGTCTGTACACGTGCCTGTATACCAGTAGGAGTCACTGTTCAGGCAGAAACCGTTAGACTGTGGCTTCACATTTTATTTCAATATACCTCTTAATTTAGGTTGATGGCATGACATTGAAACAATGATGTTGATTCAAACATGCCATTTTACTATCAACATTGAAACAAGGTCAAATAAAATCTGACTAATCAAATATGAAATTCAACATAATTTCAACCATCCAATGAAAAAGATTTCAACGCAATTTCAATGTAAATGCTACATGGTGCTGATGATTATGTTGAAATTAGATTTCTGTAACAACCTGTTAGTCAAGTTAAGTCAATGTATTTAAGTTTAAGTTTGACCCTAATTTCAATGTTTACTACGCTGGTTGAAATTAGATGAAAACAGTACTGGTTGATGACTTTTTTCAAATCCAATGTATTTTCCACGTTGATTACACATCACAATACGTTGACAAATTACATTGAAACAACGTTGATTCAACCAGTGTGTGACCAGTGGGGAGGCAATAGGACCAGAATGTAGATGTCTGCCTAAATATGTACCGTTTAACGATTTTTTGCCTCTGCCATACAGTATGTCTCCATTATTTTCAGATGATTTGCTGTGCCAAATGACCTTTTCGAAAAAAGAGTAGAGAAATAATGTGCCCAAGGATATTGCATGGTTTCATGTTTTGCTCTCAGAGAGATTGAGTTTGGCATTGAACATTTCTGAAGGGCTTTGATTATGACACGATTTGATAAAGCAGGCGAGTTGTGTGGGAGATGACATTTGCCTAGCCAGACCCTGACCTGTTTAACATGCATTGAAGCGGTGATTATGAACATTCTCCATATGATGCTCCTACAGCTGACCCATATGCCTCAGTAAATTATTTAATGTCATATATTGCATCACTTGAGATGCTCAGCTAGAGCACTTGCTGTATCAGAAAGTTGATTAGGATATTCAAGTGACTCTACCAGGCATCCTGCAGAAGGAGCCGTATACTACAGTTTGGAACTGTGCACGTACAGTAGTTTGTCAGACAAGACAAACAGAACGTCAATGTTATTCTCTGGTGGTTCACTTCCTGTTTAGTATTGAATGGTATAAAGAGGTGGATTATATTTAGAGCCAAATAACCTCTCTTTTTTTCTCTGCGTGCATTAGAGAAAATTAGGATGTGTGAAAACTGTCCCCATGAATATTTGAGGTTATACCCTAGAATAGTTTTGACTTTAAATTGGTTAGGTTGCTTGTGCCTGCTATGTAAAAAAGTACGATAAATTATACATTTAGTATAAGTGTTTTATTCATAACCACTGTTCTCTGAGTGTACTACGTTTGGATTGGTGTGCTGCACTGTGGATGCTGCATTAGCTCCAAAGTTAATAAAGCCAAACACATTTGACATCTTTCATCACAGTAACCTAGTTTCAGGAATCAGTGCGCTTGCATATATAACCTGTGTGGAAACCTGCTCCTTCTTTGGAAGCTTCTTTGGCACTGTGCTCTGTCCTGCTGTATTAAAGGATACAATGATCAACTACAGAATTATAAAAATGATCAGCACCCAGCATATCTGATTTTATTTTATTGTTCATGTGAAGGCAGAGTGTCTGCGAGAAGGTTAATTTCACCCCTCGCTGTTTTAAAGACTATGGTGTAATGATGACGTCAATCTGTCAGAGGTGGAGTTTTTTTTTTATAGAAACCTGACTTTGAAAGTGTTTATTTTTCTGTCTGTTGTGAATGTTTGTTTGTGGGGCTAATGACAATACAGAAATGTTGTTTTAAACCTCCCTTTGTCCAGATCTTGCTGTTCTTTACGTTAAATAAAGATACAGTACTTTCATTTGCTGCTTGCTCTTCAATTGTCTTTGTGAAAGTGATTGAATAAACGATTGAATGCAGTAACCCCATTCTCCTTTTCAGCTGTTGACATTAGTATTCATTGGTGACTATGTACTTCATATAGGCATAATGCATTGGTTTTGAAGTGTCTATGCAATCCTCAAGATGGGCCCTTAACTGAGGGATTCTCCATGTTTTCTGTTGGGAAGAAGTGATTGAGTGTCTAGACTGATGAAATATGTATTATTGCGATGTCCTATTCTTTTTGAGCCCTGAGGATCTGTGTGCTTGGGTGTATGGACCGCATCAATCTTTAAAAGGTGTGGACCTTCTGAAGCCTCTCTGCCCATCACTCACCTCAAATAAATCCTACTAAACATAAAAGCAGTAGCAATGTCTGACTGTTTTTTAAGGCACGTTCAATACAAATTGAAATATTAACTTTGTGCTTCCTGCTCAATCAGATGATGCCCAGTCTGAATTTTCATAATTAAAAAAGAAACACAAATGTTCATAAATGACTTTTAGTTGGGTGAAAAACATATACCTGTACAGTATTTATATTTCCTAACATAAAGACTGTGTGATGTACACTATTATTGTGACATACTATATTCCTTTTTATAAACTGGGTGGTTCGAGCCCTGAACGCTGATTGGCTGACGGCCGTGGTATATCAGACTGTATACCACGGTATGACAAACCATTTCTTTTTACTGCTCTAATTACGTTGGTAACCAGTTTATAATATCAATAAGGCACCTCTGGAGTTTGTGGTATTGGTCATATACCACACCCCCTCTGGGCTTATTGCTTAAATATTATCTTCTTCAAAAGCATGTGAGAATGTGTTTCAGTATTTTGTTATGAAAGAACATTAGAAGCTATACCCCATATATCTAGGGATGGGGAAAGCTCCAGGTTCCTGAGTGTCTGTGTCTTCATGCATGTCTCTATGGGAGCATCTGTGTGTCTGTGCGCACACTTTGTGGGTACGGCTGTTCGTCTGCAGGCTTTGTCCTCTGGGATGGTCGGTTACATCATCACGTCACCAGTGGTCAACACACCAGGAATCTCACAGCTTCTCCTCTCCTCTGCTCTGGTGAGGCCAGGCCTATGGACGTACTATAGAAGGAGCCGTTTGTGACGGATCTTACCTGGGGAGGATTTTGTCTGCTGACTTACTGTTCCAATAACGCTAAAGGTCAATGGGAGGTCGAGAGGTACAGGACTTCAAGCTTTATTGACATCAGCCATGTTTTAAACTCCATCCACACATCCTACTCTCTCTTTTCTCCCCTCTGCCTTCTGAGATGTATAGACTAATACAGCCCTGTGGGCAGGATCCCATATATACGAGTGGTTTATTAGCCTGTGGCACACCATGAAGAACAACGGAAAGAAGGGACTGGGTCGGTGTTTGGTTTTTATCTTATTGCCAGCAAACTCTGTCTATCTTACTGTGAGGGTGTATGGGAGAATAATGGCCATTGTTATGTTAACCAGGGGATTAACGAGAGGCCTGTTGACGTGAAGGCTGAGGTGAAATCCATAGGTACCTTAATCCTCCACTGGATCAGAGGGGAGGGCCCTGCACTAAGCGCCTCCAAGTAGGGCCCTGAAACAGGGGAGACAGGTAATGGAGGGGGTGGAGATGAATGTGATGCCACTGCTGTACCTGTACAATCCTCACTGCTGTGGAGCTCCGAGCACAACATGTCTATGTATCCGCTCACAGGCTCACTCCGACCCCCACATTACTATCATCCCCATCCCCAGGAAGGAAGGAAGCATGTCAGATGAATTGATAGGTGAAAAGAAAAAGGAAGATTAAAGGTTATGGAGCTTAATCGTCTTTATTATAATGGGATCTGCCTCCTCCTCAGTGAAATCAGGCAAGGCTAGAGAGGATTACCAAATGCAGAGTGTATGCAATGTGTTTACATACACACAAACATATACAGGTACGTGTGCTCTCAGAAAACATTGCTTCATAAAACGGTATTCTCTGACTCAGAGACTGTTGCCACCGATGTTTCTTCGAAATTATTTTTCCATAACATTGAACATTTTTCTAATTTAGTGATATCCGGACATATTTTCATCACTGGACCCATTAAATAATCTTGATTAGTCTGCTTTCACGCATTCTTCCCCTATGGAAGACCACAATACTTTTATGATACAGCTCAGTACGGTGACGTTCTTACATTTGTTGGACAGTTAAATCCTTATGGAACCCTATAGTGTTGGTTCTATTTGTCGGATCCAGCGAGGAATGGGAACAGGCCGTGTTCATAACATGAAGCCACGTGCCAATGGTTATATGGCCAGTATTTCTTCATGTTCCCCATGGCTATTTTTCTCATGTGGCGGTCCCACATTCTTCATTACATGGCCATCTCAACAGGGTCACTGATCATGATGGATCTGACATGCTGCTGTCATGGATGGTATATGTGACCGACCGGCTCGATTCGGTCTTATGTAGCAAAATATGAAATGGTGTTTTTTTACATTGGATAAAAGTAGAGACTCAGAGCTAGAAAATGGTATATCATACACTACAGTTGAGGAACAATGGGAAAGTAATTCTGCTTTGAAAGTTGATAAACTTTGAAAATGGCCGTTGAATGTTTTGGTAAACCTACTGGAGAGCTCTTCTTTGTCTAACGTTATATAATAATTGGACTTTGGTGCAAGTCATGTTCTTCATATTACCGTCTCTGGTAAACACATATATTTGTCACATGCACAGGATACAGAAGGTGTAGTGAAATGGTTACTTGCATAGTGGAGTCTTTTGTTTAGACATGTAGCTAGCTAACTAGCTATCTAAACAATGAACCATAATCCAAACTCAAAACATTACTATCCTGCATGAATCTACAGGTAGCTAAAGCTAACCAACCAGGTTCAACATTAGCTAGCTAACATTAGGCTATAACTAGCAATAGAAATGGCTCTGAGATACGATTAATATTACTACACAGTTCATACATTTTACATATTAGTCATTTAGCAGACACTCTTATCCAGAGCGACTTACAGTTAGTGAGTGCATACATTTTCATACTGGCCCCCCGTGGGAATTGAACCCACAACCCTGGTATTGCAAGCGCCATGCTCTACCAACTGAGCTACACGGGACTAGCGAGCCAGCCAGCTAACGTTAGCTAGCTAACAGCACAATTTAACTTGAAATGAAAACAACGTTCTGACAAAATTAGAAACGTATAATATCTGAAAATGTAACCAGCTAGACTATCTTACCCATATACATGGATGGACGCTTCTCCCTCTCTGTCACGGATGCCATGGTTGCCCTTAGTTTGAAGATGTAATCTGGAGACAGGTGTTTCATACAACAGCCTTCTGCGTGTTCTCTTTTCGACTCCCTCTGCATATTTGCAATCAAATTCCAACATTTTCTCCATCTCCTTAGCTATCATACTCTAATTCCACCGGGCATTCCACTGATTTCAAAACTCGGTCCTCCAGAAAGTGGAGACCAACACTTTTGCAGTTCTACTACTTGATATCTTTCAAAAAAGCAGTGTTAGGAAGGATTACCAACACATACTGACCAGCTCATGTTATAGACAGAAGCGTGCTACATGGCAGACCAATCCGAACTCATATCTCGGCATGTCCAGCCCATCCATTATCTCAGCCAATCATGGCTAGCGGGAAGGTCCCTGTCTTTTTCCTTGGCTAAACTAACTGGGCTCGTAATTTAACGATTGTATTAGTATTTACAGATGGCATACAAGTTTGTTATTAAGGCACATGATAGTTCACATGTTCCAGAATGCATTTCTGCCAAAAAAAAAGCATTTCGATTTTTTTTAAAAGTTAAAATGCCTCTCCTGTGAAGTAGTGACGCGTGACATACGCCTCGTTTCCTGAAACGAGTCACATATGCCCCCTTTAATGTAGATTACACACACACACACATACACACACTGTAGGAGGAGAATAAACCCTCCCCCAAAACACATCACCCTCCTTTTCCCTCAGGCATCACACCACACCCCAGCTCTGTTACACTGTATGGACTAGAGAGGTTCATCATCTAAGTACAGCAGGCCTGGTTGTCTGAAGGACGGGAGGCAGGAGAGAGATGCAGAGAGCTCCTGGAGGTACTCTGGTACCCGGTGCGGAGAGAGAGGTGGCATGGGTAATTTTGGGTGCGTCCTCCCATTTGACATTCCACCCAGTGCCCCAGAGATTGACAGGGCCAGTTGAGCAGCTGCCAGTCTCTGTGACACTGTGCCAGCCAGCCATGGTCACCTGGGTTTGACCTCCAAGGAACACTCTTCCCAGTCAGAACAAAAAACACATTGGGACGAGCTGAATGATTAAAACGTAATGTGAACATCCCTGCCACTGCCTGGAGAAGTACTTGTTTAGTAATATTACATTTTGTTCTTCTCTTCTTGGACTTCTCTCCATCCCTCGGGGACTATGCAGAAGGTCAACAAATCACTGCTGCCAAATGTTCCACATCTCCCCAGAGCCCTGTCATGGTGTCAAACTTCAAACTGCTGTTCATCTACCCCCACACAGGGAGAGGATGTAACCCAATTAAGACTTGACCCTTGCCAGGATATCTAATCAAGACTCTTTGTCAGAGCAGAGAGACATTCCTTGATTAACATTCTGTGCCCCTGTTCCGCCCTCTGAAAACACTCCTCCCACTATGCTGCGGAGGAGATGCTCCCGCTTGTCATCAGCTTTCCGTTTGACTGCATGTGCTGTCACCTCGCCAGCTCCCGTTTTAAAGTGACATGAACCAAAACCTTGCTGAATGCCTACAGTACACAGCCTCCTGCCCTCTGCAGTGGGCACCTGAGTTAACACCTGAGTACAGTACTGCACACTCCCCAAGCCTAGGCTGTCATTAGACTACATACATTCACTTAGAATGAAAATCTCACAGTCTCCTGACACTTTAACCTCCACAGAGAAACAAAGCCATAATAATGTAGGCTGGCCGATCCAGGTTCCTAGCAGGTTCAGTACTTCTCTGCCCCCGAGGCAAACTGCTCTACTGTTTATAGGCAGAGATGGCCCAATTACCCTGTCAGTTCATGACAGTGCAGACTCCAGCCGACCTCTTTAAAGCAGAGAAGATGCATGAGACAGAGAGAACCTGAAACCTCCAGGGTTCGCCTCAGGTGCTGGAGATGAGCAAAGAGGCCATCAATAAGCACAGAACAATGCTCGACTACTGTACTCTGGAAATGTGTCTACTACGTCATGAGAACATGACCTGGAACACAAAATATAATACTTATTTCACTTACGAGTGTTATATGTTTTTCCAGCATCATCAGGTTAGATTTCCTTATTTCTACATGAGAGATACAATGTAATAATAATCATTTTGCTGGTGACATTGGTCGAGAAGATGGATGCCCACAAACGCTTAACAGATGCCATTGGAGACACAGCATTCAATACAGGTCGATAAGACAGAGGTAAGGAAAAATACCAACCTGGCATAACCTTACACATTACACCCGCCCATACTTCTCCATCAAGCAGGTTCCTGTAACCCTCAAGGCTCCGTTTCCACATGGTTTAGTTTAATTGTGCCATTTCTAATGATAAGAACATCGCTCACTCACCTCTCTTGGCAAGGCTATATTACGCTGGGAAGGTGAAAGTGATTCTGCCCAAATTAGTTCCGGCCGGCTGGGTAGCCTCCTGGATTTAAGGCACAAATTACTTGAAGTGATGTTTCGACTTCGGTGAAAGATGAAGGCCCAGAAACATCACGTCAGGGGAGGATTGTATTGGCTTCAACTTAATGTGAGACGTGTGTTAAAGTTCAGTGTCTGTTAACATCAGGTGTTTGTCAGGATGAGAAAGTGCGAGTCATTACATCTATAGAAATATAACATAAAAGTGACAACTGTTGTTTTAAATGTTGTGACAGGAGACAATATAACAAAAATGGCAACCCAAATGATTTGGACGCTTGATACTGGTTGGGCTTACCTAACACTTACTAGCTCAACAGCATGCCCATAACCATACATTTGTGTGGACTTGTAGACTATCCCTATTCACTAACCATTCATCATGTCACATTAGAGCAGCCCGCCGCTGTCTGTAATCAGTGAATCTGTTTACTTTGTCTGGCTGCTCTCTTACAGAGATCCAAGTGGTCTTGCACATCAAATTTCCCCCTTGGGTAGACAAATAAACATTGTCTTTACACAGATGTTAAGAGTAAGGCGAGTGTGGAGAAGAACTGTTCTAGTCATAACAAATAAATAGATTTAGAGTCATGCAGAAATTTAAACATGGGTTGTTTATTTTGCAATAACATGAATATGGGGTACTGAGAAAATACAAAAGCTGTTTTTTTGTGTATGTGCTGTATAATTCACACACCATGTACCCTGCAATCCAAAGTGTAATGACAAGAGGAACCCGAACAGACACACATTGTTTGGTTTGGGGGTTGAGAGACAGACAGGGGCATGGGGGTTGGAGGGGGGTACTTGCGTTATGGGCGACGAGCGGCAGATTGACGTTCATGTGTGACATGTGAGGAGGCCACTGTCTCCATGCAGTATCTTAGCAACAACAGCATCACACCTTAACACTGCACACAAGCCAGCAGGCTGTTGGAGAGCTATGAGAGCTCCTCTAAGGGACACTCAGGCATATGTTGAGATCCACATCATTGCCAGAGATTGGTACATATTTTATCTCTCTCTATTCTCTCTCTCTCTCTCCCTCCTTTCCTCTCTCTCCATTTCTAACGATGCATCTGCACTTTTTTAACATCTGTCTGTGCATGGATTTGTCAATTGAATTGTGATACTATATCGTTGTAGAGGTATTTACATTTTAGTCATTTAGCACGGGGTTTCCCAAACTTGGTCCTGGGGCCCCCACTGGGTGCACATTTTGGTTTTTGCCCTAGCATTACACAGCTGATTCAAATAACTAACTCTTCATCAGCTTTGATTATTTGAATCAGCTGTGTAGCCCTATGGAAGAAAGAAAAAATTGCACACCTTGGGGTCCCCAGGACCGAGTTTGGGAAACCCTGATTTAGCAGATGCTCTTATGCAGAGCAATTTACAGTTAATGCATTAATCTTAAGATAGCTAAGTGGGACAACCACATATCTCTGTTATAGGAAGTATATTTTACCTCAATAAAGTAGCTATCAGCAAAGTCAGTGTTTTTTTTTTTTTTTTTGTCAAGTGTGTGTTAGTTCACGAAAGGCAAAGTTGTTGTTGTTTTTTTGGTGGATGATGAGGGGTGTGTGGGGGGGTGCTGTGGGATTATTTAAGATACTCTTTGAATAGGTAGGGTTTCAGACATTTTCGGAAGATGGGTAGGGACTCTGCTGTCCAAGCTTCAGGGGGACTTCTCTCATATCTGTAAAACACTGTTCCCTCTCTCCTCGTTGCCTCTCTGGGAGAAATCTATACAGGGAAGTTCAAATTGCATTTCAACATACCACTATAGCCAGAAGTCCACTTGTGTCTGTAATGGAATCACTGCAAACTGAGTCCCCCTCAATGACACACAAACCTCTGCTAAAATGGAGTTACAAACAACTGCCAGCTGCTAGTATTGCCAGTAAAGATTATATCATCCTGTTGCTGGTGACTGAGACTAGTGCTCAGAGAGGAGTTTCTATCTCTGTACTGTGAGCCCTGAGGGAAGGATAGTCTCCCAGTGTTAGTGTAAATGGTGCAGTCACTACTTGGCCACTGGTCCATTTTCATACCATACCTCCATGCTCTCATCTAAGTGTGGTAAATTCCAGCTCTGCAGATTTTGCTGCGAAGAGACAGAATCATTAGATCAATTGTTTTGGGTCTGCCCATATCTAACTTATTTTTGGTCACAGGTTCAGGAATGGCTGAAGAATTGCAACATTTACCTGGAGTTAACTCTGCAAATAGCATTGCTGGGTGATTTGAAAAGTCATAGTCAATAATAATAATAAAACTCTTAGCAAAAATATTTATCTTTAATTTACAATCTGTAGAAACTATGAGAATAGAAAGGTTCAGAACTGTTGTGAAACATCACAGCACAGTTGAAAAATATATGGCAAATAGAAATCAAAACTGGATGGTCTTCAGAGATAGATGGGAGGGGTTGAATGGAGCTGAAGGGTGGGACTAAAAACAAACAAACAAAAGTCAGCCAATAAATTATATAATAATACTCGTAGGAAAGGTTTTCATCTTTAGCTCACAATCTGGGATGGCATATCGCTGCAGAATGCTGTGGTAGCCATGCTGGTTAAGTGTGCCTTGAATTCTAAATAAATCACAGACAGTGTCACCAGCAAAGCACCCCCACACCATAACACCTCCTCCTCCATGCTTTACGGTGGGAAATACACATGCGGAGATCATCCATTCACCCACACCGCGTCTCACAAAGACACCAAAAATCTCAAATTTGGACTCCAGACCAAAGGACAAATTTCCACCCGTCTAATGTCCATTGCTCGTGTTTCTTGGCCCAAGCAAGTCTCTTCTTCTTATTGGTGTCCTTTAGTAGTGGTTTCTTTGCAGCAACTCGACCATGAAGGCCTGATTCACACAGTCTCCTCTGAACAGTTGATGTTGAGATGTGTCTGTTACTGTTAGCATTTATTTGGGCTGCAATATCTGAGGCTGGTAACTCCAATGAACTTATCCTCTGCAGCAGAGGTAACTCTGGGTCTTCCATTCCTGTGGCAGTTCTCATGAGAGCCAGTTTCATCATAGCGCTTGATGGTTTTTGCGACTGCACTTAAAGAAACTTTAAAAGTACTTGAAATTTTCCGGATTGACTGACCTTCATGGCTTAAAGTAATGATGGACTGTCATTTCTCTTTGCTTATTTGAGCTGTTCTTGCCATAATATGGACTCGGTCTTTTACCAAATAGGGCTATCTTCTGTATACCTTGTCACAACACAACTGATTGGCTCAAACGCATTAAGAAGGAAATAAATTCCACAAATTAACTTTTAAGAAGGCACACCTGTTAATTGAAATGCATTCCAGGTGACTACCTCATGAAGCTGGTTGAGAGAATGCCAAGAGTGTGCAAAGCTGTCATCAAAGCAAAGGGTGGCTATTTGAAGAATCTCAAATATAAAATATATTTTGATTTGTTTAACACTTTTTTGGTTACTACATGATTCCATATGTGTTATTTCATAGTTTTGATGTCTTCACTCTTATTCTACAATGTAGAAATTTTTTTAAATAAAGAAAAACCCTTGAATGAGTAGGTGTTCTAAAACTTTTGACCGGTAGTGCACATTGATAGAAGCCACAATCTGTCTGCAATATTAAAGCTGATCTACACCCCCCCCAAATTGTATGCACTCACTAACTGTAAGTCGCTCTGGATAAGAGTGTCTGCTAAATTACTCAAATGTAAATGTGACGTTGGAGGTTACAGAATTCACCTGTAACTGTATATTTGCCATAGCTGTATCAGTATGAAATCTGTATGGGCAGAGTGTGACTAACACTCTCACCGGAGTCCATTTCACCACCTGCTTCTGTATACTTCTTCCAACCAGCTGCAACTCCTTCCTCATTACACTGCAGGACGGACCCCCTCCCACCCGCTCACCTTCTACTTCCTATTCATTAGTTCCAGTGGGCGGAGAGGGAGGAGTCTGAATGGTGGAGGTGAAATGGTACACTCACCCTCCCAGGAAGAGAACGTCATGTTGTGTCACCAGCTGCCAGCTAATAGTCCCTGTCACCAGTGATTGATTCTACTGCACTGGAAAAGATGGCAGTCTCATTTCTATTGAAGTGAGTGCCAAAGAAGATTCTAGGAAATTGGAAAGAGAAGGTCAAGATTTAACACCCCAACCCAAACTCATGAACCCCACCCCCGAACCCCCACCCCCCTCCAATTTCCCTTAGAAGAAAATGATTTAGACGCTATTCCCCAATCTTATTCTTATTCACTTAACATGTTGTATTCTTCGTGGCAGATACAGGGGCTGTGCGAGTGACAGATGTCTCTGTCCAGACTGGCTGGATTGATGTTGACAACTGAAAAACAGCTCAGCAGTCAATCTGCTTCTCAGCACCCCAGCATGAGCTGCTCAGCAATGAGGCGGCTGGATATGCAGCGGGAATATAGGATACAGCCTTTGATAAGGTTGCGTAAAGGAAAATAATTTGTTGTTGTTCTGTCTTTCCAGCCTCCAAGACAATGTAGGAGCAACAGACAAGACACAGTAACGAGCCCCAGAACCACAGGGGTGGTTGGCAATATGAGGTAATTTGTATAGTTATGTTAATTACCACATAAATAGTCTGATACAGATATACACTTAATTATAGAGCAAAGCAGCATAAAAAGTTCATGAAATTAAATTGTGTTTTAGAGTTCCAGAATTACTTGCATTAAATTTGCTCTCCCTCTTAAATAAGACTAATGTATTCTGTGAGAGGGTTCATGACTAGTAAGCAGCACATGCCAGATACAGACTCCTTTCATGAATAATGTCAGTACTATCAATAACTGCAATAACTGCAGTGTATTACTTCATATACCTCATATACACATTGATTGTATTATAGATAAAGAAGTGTACATGCAGGATCAATTGTAGACAATGGTAAGTTCCCATGAGAGTGTTCAGTCTTTTGAAGGAATGTATATCTCTATAAATGTGTGATGTATGAGGCCCGGTGGTATCAAAGGTGAAGTGCCATTGTATTCCTCTCCTTTCTCTCTCTGTGATCTCGCTGCTGAGTCAGCTGCTTCTCTCTCTGTGTATCAGAGGAAATCAGAAGAGGCCGCAGATATTTCTAAAGTCTGTTTGGCACAGATAAGACATGACTACTACTCATTGGTTGACTTGCCATTTCATGTACCAAACCTAGGAGTGTTTCAGCCTCTGTCATTGCAATAGGACAAAAGCATTTATACTCCCACCTTCAATCTTCATAAATAAAAAAATACATTTTCCATTTGGTTGTATGTCTTGGAAACTACTTTCAATAACTTTCAATTAGTATTTTTTCATCACTTTCAATTATTGTGCAATGTTCATTGCTGACTTGTCAGGGTTATGGGACAAAAATCACTGTCTTCATCAACAGAGACCTGCATCACCAGGGGCCTCATTTATAAACCGTGCATACTTACATAATACTGTATACCCCAAAATGTGCGTGTGACAGTTTTCAAGCAAAAGTTGGCTAAATTTAACTTTACGTGAGAATGTGCTCATCTGCCCACAAACTTTAGACCATGCATATGCACATCTGCTAGTGGTTGAAATATTGTATCGCAAGCTGGCAAGTAAGTATTTTGTGTAAATGGGGGATATGATGAAAAGCTTATTCATCAAAAACAAAAAAACAAGAAAACATATTAAAGGAAAACTCCTGCCAAAAACTAGCTTTTGATATTTGATTAATTAGTCCATTGTTGATATAGTCCCAAAATGTTTTGCATGTCAGCAATCAAGTTTTGCAAAATGAATCTTACCAGCTGTATTTCTCTATTTTTAACAAGAATGCAGCCATTTTCCGTTAGTCAGAAGAGCGAAAATGTATGTGTTTTATGTTTGGAATGTAAAACATTAGACATAGTAATCTTTTTCCTATTTATTTTATTTTCATAACCATTGCAGAATAAATTACTCACCTTTTCTGGCCATGATGGGTTCATATCCCTGAACTAGCCATACAACAAATTACCATGCGCATCTCTCATTTAATTGGACTTGTTAGCCTAGTAAATAGATAAGCTGAATGTTTCAAGTTTTTCAATCCCATACGCAGCGCGGTTTATAATATGCCATTGCTCTTTCTTTTAGAAACTGCCATGGCCTGATTCCAATCATTCCAAATGATACAGCAAATAAAGGGCGTTATTGTCACGATAAAAAGATAATGGAGGGCGTTATAATGCTTGTTATAATGCTTGTTATAATGCTTGTTCATACACACACAGTTTCACGATGGGTCTGGGAAACATGCGTATGTATGGTGCATGTCAAGTTTATAAATCTCTATATTTTTATACGTACGTATTCTTTTCAGAAATGATGCACGCAGATATTTAGTGTGAAATCTACGCAACGGTTATAAATGAGGCCCCTGAGGCACATTCCATACCTGTTTACAGGACTCACTGGTGTCTTTTTAAATTCCTCTCTCAGGGTGAACATGGCTGATAGTAGACAGAGCTGTACATAAAAACAGACAGAGGTGGCGAAAATTAATGCTGTTCTCTGTTGCGCGCCATTTATGTGCAGATGCCTTCTTTCCAACATATGACTGGGCTGTTTCTGTATTGGACTTCTGTTCCTTTTACAAACAACTGTAATATACAGTGCAGACTCCAGGAGTATACTCCTGTCTCGGAGGCAAGGAGTGGTAGACTAAATCATTTTTATATTTCTTGTCACACATCTTTCTCTATTTTCTGGCATAAAAAGTGTGTGTGTGTGTGTGTGTGTGTGTGTGTGCAATGTATTTGGGTGAAAAGAGAGAGGTAAAGGATGTAATGGAAGACTAATTCAAATGTGCTGCTGTTTCTGCCCCTACCCATCCACTTCGGAGGACACATATCTTAATAATGAAATGCATCAGAAACGCGTCTAAAACCAGCCGCCTCTCAGCCCAAACAGATGTTGTGGGGGGGCTGGATGTCCCTTTATTTAAGTTGGCAACTCCACAGAGTTCCTGAGGGGGAAAGGATGGGAGGTGGGAGAGGAGCAGGGAAAAGAGAGGAGGGGGGTAGATAGCAGTGTAGTGCTTCAGGGAATCCTATCTTCAAGGGTAGAGAGGCTGAACAGCTAGTCAGAGTTTATCTAACCTGGCTGAATGACAGTCCAGTGACCAGGCAATGCCGCCACGTTACCCAGCAGCCATGAGCAGTCATGGGTAACCAGATGGTAGCCGCATCCTCAGAGCATGTGCAGACCAGCTGGTTGGTATTCAATCGCTCCCTATCCCAGTCTGTTGTACCCACTTGCTTCAAGATGTCTGCCGTTGTTCCTGTACACAAGAAAGTGAAGGTAGCTGAACTAAATGACTATAGCCCAGTAGCACTCACTTCTGTCATCATGAAGTGCTTTGAGAGGCTAGTTAAGGATCATATCACCTTACCCGACACCCTAGACCCACTACAATTTGCATACCATAAAATCCATTTTTATATTCAAATGTAGGAACTGAGTTCTAAAGTTTGAACCCCTGCTGTCTCTGGCTCCATCTAGATGTGTGAAAGTTAGTGTATAAGCTAATGATCCATCATGTATGACATTCCTGGGAGCGTGTAAACTTACATTTTGTATTACCATATCATTTTTTGTATGTTCTCTATAGTTATGTACTTGAAAATAAATCAATTGCCCAATTCGGCACATTTGGGCAGACTTGATACAAAAATAGTCCAGTACTGCAACGCTTCACTGGATCAATCTGAAACTTTGCACACACACTGCTGCCATCTAGTGGCCGAAATGTAAACTGCGCCTAAACTGCAATATTATATTGTGGCCTTTCTCTTGCATTTCAAAGATGATGGAACAAAAGAATATAAAACTTCTAAGTGTTTCCTTTCAAATGGTATCAAGAATATGCATATCCTTGCATCAGGTCCTGAGCTACAGGCAGTTAGATTTGGGTATGTCATTTTAGGCGAAAATTGAAAAAAAGGGTCCAATCCTTAAGAGTAAGAATGCTGTTCATCGACTATAGCTCAGCCTTCAACATCATAGTGCCCTCCAAGCTCATCACTAAGCTCGGGGACCTGGGTCTGAACCCCGCCCTGTGCAACTGGGTCCTGGACTTCCTGATGGGCTGCCTCCAGGTGTTGAAGGTAGGCAACAACATCGCTACTCTGATCCTCAACACGCGGGCCCCCCCGTACTCCCTGTTCACATCATTGACAACCTGAAATGGTCCACCCACACAGACAATGTGGTGAAGAAGGTGCAACACCGCCTCTTCAACCTCAGGACACTGAAGAAATTCGGCTTGGCCCCTACGACCCCACAAACTTCTACAGATGCACCATTGAGAGCATCCTGTAGGGCTGTATGACCGCCTGGTACGGCAACTGCACTTTCTGCAACTGCAGGGCTCTCCAGAGGGTGGTGCGGTCAGCCGTACACATCACCGGGGGAACACTGCCTGCCCTCACAGAAAGGCCAAGAAGATCATCAAGGATCTCAGCCACCCGAGCCACGGACTGGGCAGAGACAGTACAGGTGTATCAAAGCTGGGACCAAGAGACTGAAAAACAGCTTCTATCTCCAGGCCATCAGACTGTTCAATAGTCACCACTAGCCGGCCTCCACCCAGTACCCTGCCCTAATCTTTAGTCACTGTTACTAGCCGGCTACCACCCAGTTCTCAACCCTGCACCATAGACACTGCTGCCCTATGTACATAGTCATTGAACACTGGTCACTTTAATAATGTTTACATACTGTTTTACCCACTTCATATGAATATACTGTATTCCAATCAAGGATCATCCTATATAACTACTGCTGTACACATCTTTTCTATCCATATACTGCCCATAATGTCTATACATGTCAGTAGCTGAGTGTAGATGCGGTGTGGAAATCAAGCGCAGGAAACACGGGCGTACGTGAACAGACTTTAGTAAACAAAAGCAGCACCAAACAGGCGAACAGCCAACCCAACCGGGAGGCAAAATACAAATTACGCACAATAACCACAGTGCGTAAAATGACGATAGCGCACACAGTGCGGACTCTCGAAAAACAACAAAACACGAGAGTAGTACAGAGAGCAACAGCTTGACAATAAACAATACCACACAACACCTGGCCCCACACACGAAAACTAAATAGGCAACCAAATCAAACACTAACAAGGGACAGGTGTACAAACAGACAAAACCAAACAAACATAAAACATCGAACGGTGGCAGCTAGTACTCCGGCGACGACGACCGCCGAAGCCTGCCCGAACAAGGAGGAGGAGCAGCCTCGGCCAAAACCGTGACAGTACCCCCCCCTTGACGCGCGGCTCCAGCCGTGCGCCGATCCCGGCCTCGGGGACGACCAGGACGACGCGGAGCAGGGCGCGTAGGATGACCCCGATGGAACTCGGTCAGCAGGGATAGGTCTAATATGTCCCTCCTCGGCACCCAGCACCGCTCCTCCGGGGCCGTACCCTCCCACTCCACGAGATATTGGAGACCCCCCATCCGGCGTCTCGAATCAAGGATGGACCTCACAGTGTACGCCGGAGCCCCCTCGATGTCCAACGGGGCGGAGGAGTCTCCTCTATCTCATAGTCCTGGAGTGGACCAGCTACCACCGGCCTGAGGAGAGACACATGGAACGCAGGGGTTAATATTCCTGTAATCAATAGGCAGTTCTAACCTGTAACACACCTCGTTCAACCTCCTCAGGACTTTGAATGGCCCCACAAACCGCCGACCCAGCTTCCGGCAGGGCAGGCGGAGGGGCAGGTTTCTGGTCGAGAGCCAGACTCGATCTCCAGGTGCGTATACAGGCCCCTCACTGCGGTGGAGATCGGGCGCTCGTCTTATGCCGACGGATGGCCCGCTGCAGATGAACGTGGGCAGCGTTCCCTGTCTCCTCCGAGCGCCGCACCCACTCATCCACCGCAGGGGCCTCGATCTGGCTCTCGTGCCAAGGTGCCAGAACCGGCTGGTACCCTAACACACACTGGAAAGGGGTTAGTTGGGTGGAGGAGTGGCGGAGAGAGTTCTGCGCCATCTCGGCCCACGGAACGTATCTCGCCCACTCCTCCGGCCGGCCCTGGCAATAAGACCTCAGAAACCTACCCACATCCTGGTTGACACGTTCAACCTGCCCATTACTCTCCGGGTGGTAACCCGAGGTAAGGCTCACCGAAACCCCCAACCGTTCCATAAAGACTCTCCACACTCTGGAGGTGAACTGGGGGCCTCGATCAGACACTATATCCTTGGGTACCCCGTAATGCCGGAAGACATGGGTAAACAGAGCCTCAGCGGTCTGTAGGGCAGTAGGGAGACCCGGCATGGGAAGGAGACGACAGGCCTTCGAGAACCGATCCACAACGACCAGGATGGTAGTATTCCCCTGTGAGGGGGGAAGGTCTGTAACAAAGTCCACCGAGAGGTGGGACCAGGGTCGTTGTGGAATGGGCAGGGGTTGTAGCTTACCCCTGGGCAAATGTCTGGGCGCCTTACACTGTGCACACACCGAACAGGAGGAGACATAAACCCTCATATCCCTGGCTAACGTTGGCCACCAGTACTTAGTGCTAAGGCAGTGAACTGTCCGGCCGATACCTGGATGTCCAGAGGAGGGGGACGTATGAGCCCAATAAATGAGGCGATCGCGTACCTCGATCGGAACGTACGTCCGACCCACTGGACACTGTGGAGGACTTGGGTCGGTGCGTAACGCCCGCTCGATCTCTGCATCGACCTCCCATACCACCGGTGCCACCAGACAAGACTTTGGTAGTATGGGAGTGGGCTCAACGGACCTCTCCTCCGTGTCATACCGCCGAGACAGGGCATCTGCCTTCCCGTTCTGGGACCCAGGGATGTAAGTGATTTTAAACACAAACCGGGCTAGAAACATAGTCCAGCGGGCCTGGCGAGGATTCAGTCTCCTAGCTGCCCGGATGTACTCCAGGTTACGGTGGTCCGTCAAAATGAGGAAAGGGTGTTGAGCCCCCCTCAAGCCAATGCCTCCACACCTTTAGGGCCTGTACCACGGCTAACAGCTCCCTGTCCCCTACGTCATAATTCCGCTCCGCGGACTGAGCTTCTTAGAATAAAAAGCACAGGGGCGGAGCTTAGGTGGTGTGCCAGACCGTTGTGAGAGGACGGCCCCAATACCGGCCTCGGATGCGTCTACCTCTACCTGGAATGGTAAAGCGGGATCCGGATGCGCCAACACCGGCGCCGAGGTAAACAGGTCCTTCAGTCTCCCAAAAGCCCTGTCCGCCTCAGCTGACCACCGCAAGCGCACCGGACCCCCCTTCAACAGAGACGTTATGGGAGCTGCCACCTGTCCAAAACCCCCGGATAAACCTCCGGTAATAATTCGCAAAACCCAAGAACTGTTGCACCTCTTTCACAGTGGTTGGGGTTTGCCAATTACGCACAGCTGACACCCGGTCAACCTCCATCTTCACCCCTGACGCAGACAACTGATAACCCAAAAAGGAGACCGACTTCTGAAAGAACAGACATTTCTCTGCCTTGACATATAGGTCATGCTCCAACAGCCTCCTCAACACTCGGCGCACCAGGGCTACATGCTCTGCTCGGGTAGAACTGTACACCAGAATATCGTCGATGTACACGACTACTCCCTGTCCCTGCATGTCCCGGAAAATCTCATCGACGAAGGATTGGAAGACTGAGGGAGCATTCATTAACCCATATGGCATGACGAGATACTCGTAATGACCGGAGGTCGTGCTAAACGCTGTCTTCCATTCATCGCCCCCTCTAATGCGCACCAAGTTATATGCGCTCCTGAGATCCAATTTTGTGAAGAACTGAGCACCGTGTAATGATTCCGTCATAGTCGCAATCAGAGGAAGTGGATAGCTGTACTTCACCGTAATCTGATTGAGACCGCGGTAATCAATACACGGGCGCAGACCTCCATCTTTTTTCTTCACAAAAAAGAAGCTCGAGGAAGCGGGTGAAGTGGAGGCCCGTATGTATCCCTGTCTCAGAGACTCGGCAATGTAAGTTTCCATTGCCTTCCTCTCCTCTTGAGACAAGGGATACACATGACTCCGCGGGAGGGCTGCTCCTAACTGGAGATCTATCGCACAATCCCCCCGTCTATTAGGCGGCAGCTGCGCCGCCCTAGTCTTACTAAACACCAGTTTCAAATCCTCATACTCGGGGGGAATATGCAGTGCAGGCATTAGATTCGGACTTTCCACCGAGGTCGCCCCTATGGAAACACCCAGACACAGCCCCTCACACTGAGCAGACCACCCTTTAAGAGCTTTCTCTCGCCACGAAATAGTAGGGTCATGGGTAATCAACCAGGGAAGCCCCAGCACCACCGGATACGCAGGAGAGTCAATCAGATAGAGCTGAATCGTCTCCTCATGACCCCCCCGCGTTACCATCTTAAGGGGCGCTGTGACCTCCCTAATCAACCCAGATCCTAACGGACGGCTATCTAGGGCATGTACAGGGAAAGGCTTATCAACGGAAAGGAGAGGAATCCCTAATTCTACACAGAACTGGCGATCTACAAAGTTCCCAGCTGCGCCTGAATCGACTAGCGCCTTATGCTGGGAACGAGGTGCTACCTGTGGAAAACAAACAGGCAAGGTTATGTGAACGACAGAAAGCTCTGGGTAAGTAGGGCGCCTACTCACCTGGGAGGACTCCCCAATGCGTGGCCTGCCTTCACCTCCACCGGGGGACCTTCCCCAACACCTAGCCGCGGTGTGCCCTCCACGGCCACAGTTGGTGCAGGGGACGGCCCCCCTCGGGTTCCTACTCCTCCTTTCTCTAGCGCCAGCACCTCCGAGCTCCATAGGGCTCGGCTCGGAGGTACTGGAGAGTGAAATGGGCGACCCCCATCCGGGACGTCCACGGGTGGCGAGCAGGGTGTCCAACCGAATGGCCATGTCGAATAGTTGGTCAAACGTCAACATGGTATCCCTGCACGCCAACTCTCTTTGGACGTCCTCTCGGAGGCTACAACGGAAGTGGTCTATGAGGGCCCGCTCATTCCACCCTGCATCTGCCGCTAGAGTCCGGAATTCCAGGGCAAAATCCTGTGCGCTCCTCATCCCCTGTCGGAGGTAGAACAGACGCTCCCCCGCCGCCTTCCCTTCTGGTGGATGGTCGAACACGGCCCGGAAGCGGCGGGAGAACTCTGCATAGGTGACGGTAGCGGCGTCCATTCTCCTCCATTCGGCGTTGGCCCACTCCAACGCCTTGCCGGTGAGACAGGAGATGAGGGCGGAGACGCTCTCGTGTCCCGAGGGCGCCGGGTGTACGGTGGCGAGGTAGAGCTCCACCTGTAGCAGGAACCCTTGACACCCGGCAGCGGAGCCGTCGTACGCCCTCGGGAGCGAGAGCCGAATCCCACTGGGTTCCGGAATGTGGACAGGAGGACTGACCGATGGGGATGGTCCGGTAGGTGGGGGCGTGGGTACCCCGCTGCTTTCCCAGCGGTGGAGAGTGTTCATCACCCGATCCAAGGCGTGACCGATCTGGTTAATCCGGTCCTCCTGCCCACGAAGACGGTCCTCCATGACCTCTGTCGGCGTGGGTGCTCCTGCTGACTCCATGATGAGGTGTGGTATTCTGTCAGTAGCTGAGTGTAGATGCGGTGTGGAAATCAAGCGCAGGAAACACGGGCGTACGTGAACAGACTTTAGTAAACAAAAGCAGCACCAAACAGGCGAACAGCCAACCCAACCGGGAGGCAAAATACAAATTACGCACAATAACCACAGTGCGTAAAATGACGATAGCGCACACAGTGCGGACTCTCGAAAAACAACAAAACACGAGAGTAGTACAGAGAGCAACAGCTTGACAATAAACAATACCACACAACACCTGGCCCCACACACGAAAACTAAATAGGCAACCAAATCAAACACTAACAAGGGACAGGTGTACAAACAGACAAAACCAAACAAACATGAAACATCGAACGGTGGCAGCTAGTACTCCGGGGACGACGACCGCCGAAGCCTGCCCGAACAAGGAGGAGGAGCAGCCTCGGCCGAAACCGTGACAATACATCCCATCATATACATATATATTTATATTCTGGACTCAGACATTGCTCGTTCTAATACTTCTATATTTCCTATTTCCTAATTTTCTGTTTTGCGTGTATTGTTTTGTATTGTTAGGTATTACTGCATTGTTGGAGCTGGGAACATTTCGCTAAGCCCGCAATA
Source organism: Coregonus clupeaformis (assembly GCF_020615455.1). Taxonomy (NCBI): domain Eukaryota; kingdom Metazoa; phylum Chordata; class Actinopteri; order Salmoniformes; family Salmonidae; genus Coregonus; species Coregonus clupeaformis. Next base: position 41,087,772 of record NC_059204.1, read on the forward strand.
ACATCTGCTAAATATGTGTACGTGACCAATAACATTTAATTGTATTTAATTTAATGACAGAAACACCAGAGAATCCATTTATTTGGGGGAATGGGAGAAATGTCCATAGACTGAAGAAGAGTGATTGAGGTGTAATCATAATATTTTAGGTCAATCCTTTTTGCAGTGAAATAGGCCTAATCCTCAGCAATAATACTATGAAATTATGGTCAGTGAAAGGTTTCTACTGTCATGGTCGATGTTGGTTGATAATGCTCCCTGAAATGGAATTATGACAGGGACAAGTTGTTGGCTGTGTCTTTCTGTTTTAGGAATGCTTGTTTACTGTAGTTTGATTGTGAATGAAAACCAAAAGAGATGCTTACTCAGGTTGAGAGCTTCAAGTTCCTTGGTGTCCACATCACCAACGAACTATCATGGTCCAAACACACCAAGACAGTCGTGAAGAGGGCACGACAAAGCCTATTCCCCCTCAGGAGACTGAAAAGATTTGGCATGGGTCCTCAGATCCTCAAAAGATTCTACAGCTGCACCATCGAGAGCATCCTGACTGGTTGCATCACCGCCTGGTATGGCAACTGCTTGGCCTCCGACCGCAAGGCACTACAGAGGGTAGTGCGTACGGCCCAGTATACCTCTATACCAGGCGGTGTCAGAGGAAGGCCCTCAAAATTGTCAAAGACTCCAGCCACCCTAGTCATAGACTGTTCTCTCTGCTACCGCACGGCAAGCGGTACCGGAGTGCCAAGTCTAGGTCCAAAAGACTTCTCAACAGCTTCTACCCCCAAGCCATAAGACTCCTGAACAGCTAATCATGGCTACCCGGACTATTTGCACTGCCCCCCCCACCCCATCCTTTTACGCTGCTGCTACTCTGTTAATTATTTATGCATAGTCACTTTAACTCTACCCACATGTACATATTACTTCAACTACCTCAACTAGCCGGTGGCCCCGCACATTGACTCTGCACCGGTACCCCCCTGTATATATAGCCTCCCTACTGTTATTTTATTTTACTTCTGCTCTTTTTTTCTCAACACTTTTTTTGTTGTTGTTTAATTTTTAATTTTTTGTTAAAAATAAATGCACTGTTGGTTAAGGGCTGTAAGTAAGCATTTCACTGTAATGTCTGCACCTGTTGTATTCGGCGCATGTGGCCAATAAAATTTGATTTGATTTGATTTAACTATTTTATCCTATCATTGTGTCGTTATCTATTCATCAGTCATTTGCACTGCCACAAATTTAATTGACATGGAACTGCTGGGTCTGAGCAGATGCACTTCCCTCGTCACTGGGCTGAGGAAAGAGGAACTATTTAATGTAAAGTTATAAGATCTAGGGGAAAATGCCCAATTAAATTTTTTGGGTCCCATTAAAAGATTCATCATGAAATCCATCTGGTCTCCCCCTCTGTGAATTGGAGACTTTTCATTGATTCAACACAACTCTCAAGTTTCAATTGACTCTCCTCTTTTTACTAGTTGTATGTATAATATACAGTGTAAGGCTAGTAAACAAAGATCCAATGATTTGGAATAAAGACAATTGGAGATCGCCTTGAGATGCAATTGTTGTTGTTGATCAGGGGTCCTTTTCATGATATTAATTTATTCGTTTTTCCTGTTACTGTGTAGTTACAGCATTGCTCTTTCTCCATGTAAATGATGTGTTGAAAACAAAACACTGTGCCAAGCACTGTGTCCAGGGAGTCACTGATTATTGAATCAAAAGTGGATAGTGAGTGTGAGAAAATGCATTTTTACAGAGGGGTGGAGTGCAGTTCTGTTTTATCCCATAACTGTCAGCTTTTGTAGTTTCAAGGCTTGTCGCCATCCTATATGTTTCAATGAATTTGATTGATTACTGTGTGAAGCCTCTAATAATGTCCATGTTGTTGTTGTTGGTCACTAGTGTTGGACACAAGCATGACTCATGGACACCTCATTTTGTGTCCAGCCATGCAGCTCTATTCTACATTGCAAATTATCTTAGAGAGGGCGTCAAACATGTCAATATAATCAGGCATGAATTGTTCAAATAATGATTAATTGATTGGATTTACAGTATATAGCACTTTTCTACCAACTGAGGAACTCAAAGCGCTTTACATAGTAGGGGGAAACTCACCTCATCCACCATCAATGTATAGCACCCACCTGGGTGATACACGGTGACCATTTTGTGCCAGAACGCTCACCACACATCAGCTGGAGAGGTGAGGAATGATATATGCCAATTAGAGGGATGATTAGGTGGCCATGACGGAATGGGGCCAGGTTGAGAATTTAGCCATGATTTTTAATGACCACTGAGAGTCAGGGCACCCATTTATCATCCTATCCGAAAGACAGCACCCTACACAAGGCAATGTCTCCTTCACTGCCCTGGGATCTCCTTAAACCAGTGGGAAGAGTGCCCCCTACATTCCCTCCAACACCATCTGGTCTCCCATCCAGGGACCAACCAGGACCAACCCTGCTTAGTTTCAGAGGTGAGCCAGCAGGGTGGTATGCTGCTTGCGTGATACTTCATTAAGGCCCCAGTCACTGTTGTGATAAATGGAACATACTTACAATGCATTTTATCGACGAGGATCCTTTGGAAAAGCATTCCCATGTTTTCCCAGTTTGAGCCCACACAGTACCTTTATTGAGCGGGGAGACTGCTACTGGTTAAACAAATGAATGTATTGATATTCTTCTCTGCACTCAGCACTGTACTTGAATTATGTACAGAGCATGTGCGAAACAGGTTCTCTCTCCCCAGCATCTTTTACGTTGCCTCCCTCAGATCATTACCTTGTGACTCACCCTTTAAATGACCATGATAGGAGTTTAATCAGCCTGATTAATAGGGTAAATATACTACAAACCAATCTACATTTAAGATGGGGATGGTGTTGTAATTCCCATCACTATAACAAGTACTGATGTCAATGTGCGATCATAACTTCCTACTTTTCAAGTACTATATTGTCTTACAGTCAATGTTAAGACTAATATGCAACATTTTGTTTCCCATGTTTCTAAATGTTGGGGTTTATTCTGTGTAGGGAAAATAGTGCATACAAACATGCATTTTTGTGTTGAGTGACAGCCATGGAAGTCCAAGGACATATTTAGCATTTTCTGTGTTTTGCACCAGCTTTTGAAACACAAATTGAGGAGAGAGAGAAAAAGTTAACCTTGGGAAATGTTGTTTTGTCAGTATATTCTCTCTGCCCAAGAGGAGGGCTTAGCTCCCCCTACTGCAGTCTGGAAACTCTGGGCCTTGACTGTGGAATTGGGCGGCTGAGGTGGCAGTAAATTTTCGCTGAGTGGCAGCTCTCTTTGAGAGGCCAAGGAGAGGTGTGGGAGTCAGTGTATTGTTCGCCTGCCTGGCTACCAAGCGCCAATAAACAATCACCAAGGCTGAATAGTCCCAGCACTGTTTATTAAACTAGCCTTATATACTTTGTTGGGATTGTTCTGGGAGTTAGAGGTATAGAGAAGTCTCAATGAGCTGACTCACAGGGGAGGTTCTGTAGAACTATAGCTTAAACAGAGATCTCATCTACAGAGTACTTTCAGAAGTGTTCTCCCTAACTCTTTTTTTTCTCTCTATCTTGATTTATTTTTTATGTACTTTCTCAAAGTACATATCTCAGGTGATAAGTGGCGGTAGGAGATGCACCAAGCAGAATGATGGGAAAGTCTATCACGCCTAAAGGATATTGGTTGCCTTATCTGAATCCTGAGCAGTTTTCCCAGACTGCACTGCTGCACTAGCCCGCGACCAGCTAGGTAATACTGACCCATTGACAGAGGCTGGTCCTTTTAAGAAATGCATTAGGGTAACGGATGGGCAGGAAAGCAAACGGATCAGTGTGAATGCCTCAGAGATTCTGCAGGGTGACCGGTGAACTGATCCGAGAACATTTTAAAGGCCCCCTCCGGAGCTGATACCATGAAAAAGTGACATGTAAAGTTAGATATCCACAGCTAGGTTGAACCGTACTACATGTTTACTCCCATTCTCAGCTATGCATGTTAAGTAGGAATCTCTTCTGGTTAATAGTGTTTATTAAAAATATCAGGATGTTTGTATGTAAATGTAATCAGAGTACTGTAAGTTAATTGTTAGTATATTAGAAGATTATGCCACAAGCCCTCTGTGTGGGAACCAAACAATGACTGCAGCCAAAGTCTACCATCTTTGATTTGTTTTCCAATTTCAGCCTTTCCAATCTTGTCAATTTGTTTTATATTACGCCAATCAATGTGCCAGACCATAGAGCCAGACAGACCTGTTATTTGGCAGTGTAGAGGTCCCATAAATGATGGCTATGACCCAGAAACATGTTATACATTGCAGACGACTCTCTTTGAGGGAAGAAACATTCATAACCTGAATTCTACACTCAAGTATTATGTTGGCTAATATTCTCGGATGGGTACAGTGGGGAAAGAAAGTATTTAGTCAGCCACCAATTGTGCAAGTTCTCCCACTTAAAAAGATGAGAGAGGCCTGTAATTTTCATCATAGGTACACGTCAACTATGACAGACAAATTGAGGAAAAAAAATCCAGAAAATCACATTGTAGGATTTTTAATGAATTTATTTGCAAATTATGGTGGAAAATAAGTATTTGGTCACCTACAAACAAGCAAGATTTCTGGCTCTCACAGACCTGTAACTTCTTCTTTAAGAGGCTCCTCTGTCCTCCACTCGTTACCTGTATTAATGGCACCTGTTTGAACTTGTTATCAGTATAAAAGACACCTGTCCACAACCTCAAATAGTCACACTCCAAACTCCACTATGGCCAAGACCAAAGAGCTGTCAATGAACACGAGAAACAAAATTGTAGACCTGCACCAGGCTGGGAAGACTGAATCTGCAATAGGTAAGCAGCTTGGTTTGAAGAAATCAACTGTGGGAGCAATTATTAGGAAATGGAAGACATACAAGACCACTGATAATCTCCCTCGATCTGGGGCTCCACGCAAGATCTCACCCCGTGGGGTCAAAATGATCACAAGAACGGTGAGCAAAAATCCCAGAACCACACCTAGTGAATGACCTGCAGAGAGCTGGGACCAAAGTAACAAAGCCTACCATCAGTAACACACTACGCCGCCAGGGACTCAAATCCTGCAGTGCCAGATGTGTCCCCCTGCTTAAGCCAGTACAGGCCCGTCTGAAGTTTGCTAGAGTGCATTTGGATGATCCAGAAGAGGACTGGGAGAATGTCATATGGTCAGTTGAAACCAAAATAGAACTTTTTGGTAAAAACTCAACTCGTCGTGTTTGGAGGACAAAGAATGCTGAGTTGCATCCAAAGAACACCATACCTACTGTGAAGCATGGGGGTGGAAACATCATGCTTTGGGGCTGTTTTTCTGCAAAGGGACCAGGACGACTGATCCGTGTAAAGGAAAGAATGAATGGGGCCATGTATAGTGAGATTTTGAGTGAAAACCTCCTTCCATCAGCAAGGGCATTGAAGATTAAACTTGGCTGGGTCTTTCAGCATGACAATGATCCCAAACACACCGCCTGGGCAACGAAGGAGTGGCTTCATAAGAAGCATTTCAAGGTCCTGGAGTGGCCTAGCCAGTCTCAAGATCTCAACCCCATGGAAAATCTTTGGAGGGAGTTGAAAGTCTGTGTTGCCCAGCGACAGCCCCAAAACATCACTGCTCTAGAGGAGATCTGCATGGAGGAATGGGCCAAAATACCAGCAACAGTGTGTGGAAACCTTGTGAAGACTTACAGAAAACGTTTGACCTGTGTCATTGCCAACAAAGGGTATATAACAAAGTATTGAGAAACTTTTGTTATTGACCAAATACTTATTTTCCACCATAATTTGCAAATAAATTCATTAAAAATCCTACAATGTGATTTTCTGGATTTTTTTTTCTCATTTTGTCTGTCATAGTTGACGTGTACCTATGATGAAAATTACAGGCCTCTCTCATCTTTTTAAGTGGGGGAACTTGCACAATTGGTGGCTGACTAAATACTTTTTTTCCCCACTGTATGTTGCACCTTCCTATCTACAAGATAAGCAGCAATGACATTTAAACATGCAGCATCAGTTAACGGGGACTTCTGAAAAATCATACGCTGCAGTTAGTCCCCTTAAATCCATCTCACTTAGAACCTCATTATCATGTTCTTGTGAATATTGTTTAACATTTGGAGAATGTCTCTGGTTAATGGAAATTATCATATGCCATATTTAAAATAAAAAATATGCATTTCCTTGGAAAGCCAGTGATCCTGCATAATGTGTACTTTTTAATGCAATGACTTAAATGTGTGGAGAGTCAGCATGTTTTGGATGAATTTTCACAGCCAGGATGTGATTATTCTTGGAGACTCTTCAATGATGGATTCCTAATTAAAGGCCAGAATTTAGATTACATGGCACTCACAACCACACCAGAATTACTCCGCTCTATCTGAAAGATCACATCAATGTATTAACTATTCATCTATTAGCATATTAACAAGATATTTGAAAGGGGCTATGGTCAAATTTATACAGCTATTTGCCGGAAAGGAAATAAAAATGTTGAAGCAGAACATTGGCTCTGTTTTAGAGCAGATCTGCTAAAGGGCTGTGTAAAAAGCTGCTGTCTACAGGGACTCATTACCAGCCCATAAGGTAGAACAGACCAGACTCCTAATCTAACCGTCCACTTCTGCCCTACCGAACTGAAGGTTTGGACTTCGTCAGTTGCCTTATCAAGCCACACTGTTAGAATGTGTGACACCTGAACAGGTTCAGAGATCCACACCGCCTATCAGAGCCACCTTGAACAGAGCTGATATGTAGCTGTCATGAAGTTAATTCACTCATTGAGTCATGAAGATCCGTCATCTGGATGATTCAGTAAGTACTATATGGTTCAACCAAACTAGATTATTTGAAGAAATATGCACGTTTATGTCCCCCTCAATCCCCCCTTCTGCATGCAATAGTAAAAACCCGGTGTCATTTTGATTATGTGAGCATTTAGAATCAGGCACAACAAAGGGACAGTCACTCCTTGACAGTGTTTGGTCTTCCTTCTTCACTCTTTTCTCTTGGAAATGAGTACAGAATTTCAAATGTTATAAGAGGATGCTTAAAAGATGGTCCATCACTGCAGTGAAAAAAAAAAAAATACATGCAATATGAAAAAGTCCTGCTTCCATGAGTCATCATTAGTGGAGGAGAGCAGTTGCCATGGTTACATTTCATTGACAGGATGCTTGTCCAAACATGGGCCAGAAAAACAGAACAGACAGATGCAATGGTCACTATGACACCAATGGTAACATGTTACATCAGAAATGATAACTGCTATATGTGAAAGAGTTCTTATGGATTCTTTGGTCATGTTAGGCTAGAGCAGGGAATACCAGCTGGCCCTCCCTATGTGTTTATACTTTTTGATTAATCTATTAATTGTTTGGCAATAGGGGTGTGACATTTTGTCACTGAAGCTCCCATTAAAACTATTGAATTCTGAAATGACTTACTGCTTGCAACAGCAAGATTACATCTCATCCATATCAATAGTCAACAAATAGTTGATAAACATATTGACTAAACACAAATTATATATATTTTTTTGTGCTGACCTGGCAAAAGATGACTGATATTGCGAGCCCCTGGGCTAGAGGAGTGAGGTGGAGCATCTGTGCAGCAAGGCAGAGGCAATGAGACATTTAGCTGAATGGTGACCTCAGGGGGAATGGAATGAGGCAGCACAGCAGGCAGATGATGTCATCATTAACAATAGATTTTTGTAAGTGTGGTCATTTTTTAGATGTCTTTGGAGCTGCCATGATTTTCATTCAGTGTGCAAGACATTGTTGAATCCATTTAGCCTCTCTCTCACTCTCTCTCCCCCCCCCCCACCTAATGACCAGACAGGAATTCCATCTCTACCCCTTGTGGCTGCTGCCCTGCTGCTACCCTCAAATGGGAGGTTCTTCGCAGAGAGGTTCCCAAGGTTACTATGGCTCACATTTCGGTTTTATTTCTACTTAAATGATACAATCAGTAATTGCAGGAAATCACCTGCAAGACAAAGTACATCAGCTCCACTGCTGGGAGATCGTATTTTCCGTGTATTGTTTTTGGTTATTTTGGGTGAATGTTATTTACTTGCACTCAGCCGTAGAGAGACTGGACATCAGCCGAGGTCAAAGTTTAGAGGACTTAGAGGCTTTTTCTACAATTTTGTTTCTGGTGTCCTTTGACAGCTCTTTGGTCTTGGCCATAGTGGAGTTTGGAGTGTGACTGTTTGAGGTTGTGGACAGGTGTCTTTTATACTGATAACAAGCTCAAACAGGTGCCATTAATACAGGTAACGAGTGGAGGACAGAGGAGCCTCTTAAAGAAGAAGTTACAGGTCTGTGAGAGCCAGAAATCTTGCTTGTTTGTAGGTGACCAAATACTTATTTTCCACCATAATTTGCAAATAAATTCATAAAAAATCCTACAATGTGATTTTCTGGATTTTCTTTTCTCAATTTGTCTGTCATAGTTGACGTGTACCTATGATGAAAATTACAGGCCTCTCTCATCTTTTTAAGTGGGAGAACTTGCACAATTGGTGGCTGACTAAATACTTTTTTTCCCCCACTGTATGTGCTGTGTGTGCAATAGCCTGGGGACGATGTTACACCAAGATACACTTGGTGTAACACATGTGAGATGTATCTTGAAGTGAAATAATTAATGTGGGTATTACTGTGTCAGAGTACATGAAGCTAGAACACAGCATAAATTGGGAGGTTTTGATTCCGCCTGAAAGTAACTTCAGGTTTTATAGGGAATGCTTTATTGGACTTATGCAGCTGCAGCCCCTAAACACTATGGGACCATAGCCCAATATCTGACGAGTACTTATGTGAAGTTTGATGCCAATAAAGTAAAGTAAACCAAAGTTGTAGGGGTTTTAGTTGAAGTATGTTTAGGCGGATTACCAAATGGAGACATTTGGGTAGATTTGGGACCATCAGTGCCATTTGACTTTTATCAGGTACCAGACAGCAAAAGTCATTTTATTTCACCAACATATCACTATATGTGTACATTCCATCAAAATACAACTGTTTTGATGTTGTTTCCAATGTTCTCCCAGACCTCTATACGTGTGGACTAAAGTGATCATTCGGTGACAAGAAATAATACTCATAGCATTCTATTGTAAGTAAACTTGCGTGTGTGCCTCTATTTAGCCAATAAAAGTGTTATCATACAATAAACACAGACTCGATTATGATCCTTGCAGGACTAGCTAGCTAGCTAGCTACATACATTCTAAAGCTCAGCGTAAGTTAGCGCTAGCTTAGCTAACTTACATTGAGCTTCAGTTACTCAAATAGATATTTTGGAATGTATGTTTTGTACTCATACAATAAATTAGTAATAGTAGTATTAGAAGTAATAAATAACAATGTGATTACATACTCTTCTGATGCTTGAGTAGGGCCCTGGACACGATAACCTTCGTTCTCGTCATTGGGGTCTGGTTCATCCGGTCTAAGCAGGTCCTCATCGTCCGATTCAAAGTCAATGGGGATACATGGAGTCCAACTTTCATCTGACACAATTGCAAAAAGTGAGTAAAAAACACCCTACATTTACATCCCACCCTGAATGTAAGCTAGTGCGGGATCAGCCAGCGGCGGCTTCCCGCATGCGCGATTCATTTGCAGTCTAGACGCAGAGGGGTGAACATCTCCTGCTCTGACTGCAGCTGGGAGAGACTGCTGCGCGAGGACTGGGCCGGCTGTGAGTGCTTTGGGACAGGGGGTAACAAAGCACCCGCTGCTCATTGAGAAGAGTAAGAATGATACGTGCTTTCACGTCAGAGCCTCCAAAAGTCTCCAATAACACCAAAAAAAGTTGCTAGATTTGTCGCTAGTCGCTTTTTTGAAAATGTGTCGCTAGAGGGGTCTGAAAACTCGCTAAATATAGCGACAAAGTCACTAAATTGCAACACTGTGCACATGGATATTTCAACAATCGGTTGGTCGATTATGAAATGTGACCCCTCTATCGAAAGTTCTGGATCAGTAGAATTAGATTAGCACAATTGCAAGCCACTGGGATTGCATTATATATCCAGAAGATGGCGACAAAACTGTGCCTGTTGTGATTCAAACAAACTACTGACTTCATCTTCAAACACATTCTTGGCCATGTAAAACAATGTAAACTCACTGAAATCGACTCGGAATGAGAGAGAGACATTAGAGTATCTTTTCAAGTTGTTTTATTAGATCAGACACTACTTTTGGTAACAAAAACAACAAAGGTAAGATGCAGTTTATTGTTGTGATAAAAAAATGGACGTTTGTTATTGACATTCTTTGATTAATAGTTTAGTGAGTGTTGGTCATAGAGGAACACGGCTATCACCGTTGGAATCTGTGAGGTAGCAGCTTTCGAATGGTGTATTGTTTGTGTAGGTAGGTTGAGAAAAATAAGTTATCTGTCGAATATACGGGCATGAACGGTTTCAAAATACAGTACTGGTTTTGCTATATGCTTATATATTTGCTTGGAGTCTGAATATTATTTCATTTGGGCAACAACAGTTTAGCTAGATTCACAGTTGAGACACTTCTCATTCCAGTAGTGTATAACATTCAGGTATTCACACGTTTAAAAACCGTACTACATCATTGTTTGTGATTGCGGGAGGAGTACCCCGGATATGGGGAACCTCGGGCTGAAGAGGTTAAAGCGGGACCGACTAGGTCAGATGGTCATTGAACACAGGAGGTTGGTGGCACCTTAATTGAGGAGGACGGGCTCGTGGTAATGGCTGGAGAAGAATCAGTGGAACGGTATCAAATACATCAAACACATGGTTTCCATGTATTTGATGCCAATCCATTCGCTCCGTTCATAATTATGAGCCATCCTCCCCTCAGCAGCCTCCTGTGTCATTGTATCTATCAATAGTTCTACTCTTGCATATCAAATCCAGTATGTAATTTCCAGATTTTGTATGTGGCCGTCCATTGGCCAGACTATAGAGCCAATACTTCTGCAGCAGTGATGAAATAGCTTTCATTCTGTTGCTCTGACCCATTGAAAGAAACTGAATTACAGGTTAACCCTCACTCCTCCAGGCATATTCAAAATCAAATCAAATCAAATTTTATTGGCCACATGCACCGAATACAACAGTACAGTGAAATGCTTACTTACAGCCCTTAACCAACAGTGCATTTATTTTTAATAAAAAAGTAGAATAAAACAACAACAAAAGTGTTGAGAAAAAAAGAGCAGAAGTAAAATAAAATAACAGTAGGGAGGCTATATATATACAGGGGGGTACCGGTGCAGAGTCAATGTGCGGGGAACACCGGCTAGTTGAGGTAGTTGAAGTATGTACATGTGGGTAGAGTTAAAGTGACTATGCATAAATAATTAACAGAGTAGCAGCAGCGTAAAAAGATGGGGTGGGGGGGCAGTGCAAATAGTCTGGGTAGCCATGATTAGCTGTTCAGGAGTCTTATGGCTTGGGGGTAGAAGCTGTTGAGAAGTCTTTTGGACCTAGACTTGGCACTCCGGTACCGCTTGCCGTGCGGTAGCAGAGAGAACAGTCTATGACTAGGGTGGCTGGAGTCTTTGACAATTTTGAGGGCCTTCCTCTGACACCGCCTGGTATAGAGGTCCTGGATGGCAGGAAGCTTGGCCCCAGTGATGTACTGGGCCGTACGCACTACCCTCTGTAGTGCCTTGCGGTCGGAGGCCAAGCAGTTGCTGTACCAGGCGGTGATGCAACCAGTCAGAATGCTCTCGATGGTGCAGCTGTAGAATTTTTTAAGGATCTGAGGACCCATGCCAAGTCTTTTCAGTCTCCTGAGGGGGAATAGGCTTTGTCGTGCCCTCTTCACGACTGTCTTGGTGTGTTTGGACCATGATAGTTCGTTGGTGATGTGGACACCAAGGAACTTGAAGCTCTCAACCTGTTCCACTACAGCCCCGTCGATGAGAATGGGGGCGTGCTCAGTCCTGTTTTTTTCCTGTAGTCCACAATCATCTCCTTTGTCTTGGTCACGTTGAGGGAGAGGTTGTTATCCTGGCACCACACGGCCAGGCTCTGACTTCCTCCCTATAGGCTGTCTCATCGTTGTCGGTGATCAGGCCTACCACTGTTGTGTCGTCGGCAAACTTAATGATGGTGTTGGAGTCGTGCCTGGCCATGCAGTCATGGGTGAACAGGGAGTACAGGAGGGGACTGAGCACGCACCCATGAGGGGCCCCTGTGTTGAGGATCAGTGTGGCAGATGTGTTGTTACCTACCCTTACCACCTGGGGGCGGCCATTCAGGAAGTCCATGATCCAGTTGCAGAGGGAGGTGTTTAGTCCCAGGATCCTTAGCTTAGTGATGAGCTTTGAGGGCACTATGGTGTTGAATGCTGAGCTGTAGTCAATGAATAGCATTCTCACGTAGGTGTTCCTCTTGTCCAGGTGGGAAAGGGCAGTGTGGAGTGCAATAGAGATTGCATCATCTGTGGATCTGTTGGGGCGGTATGCAAATTGGAAAGGGTCTAGGGTTTTTGGGATAATGGCGTTGATGTGAGCCATGACCAGCCTTTCAAAGCACTTCATGGCTACAGACGTCAGTGCTACGGGTCGGTAGTCATTTAGGCAGGTTATCTTAGAGTCCTTGGGCACAGGGACTATGGTGGTCTGCTTGAAACATGTTGGTATTACAGACTCAGTCAGGGACATGTTGAAAATGTCAGTGAAGACACTTGCCAGTTGGTCAGCACATGCTCGGAGTACGCGTCCTGGTAATCCGTCTGGCCCTGCGGCCTTGTGAATGTTGACCTGCTTAAAAGTCTTACTCACATCGGCTACGGAGAGCGTGATCACATAGTCATCCGGAACAGCTGGTGCTCTCATGCATGCTTCAGTGTTGCTTGCCTCTAAGCGAGCATAGAAGTGGTTTAGCTCATCTGGAAGTCTTGTGTCACTGGGCAGCTCGCGGCTGTGCTTCCCTTTGTAGTCTGTAATAGTTTTCAAGCCCTGCCACATCCGACGAGCGTCAGAGCCGGTGTAGTACGATTCAATCTTAGTCCTTTATTGACTCTTTGCCTGTTTGATGGTTCATCGGAGGGCATAGCGGGATTTCTTATAAGCGTCCAGGTTAGAGTCCCGCTCCTTGAAAGCGGCAGCTCTACCCTTTAGCTCAGTGCGGATGTTTCCTGTAATCCATGGCTTCTGGTTGGGGTATGTACGTACGGTCACTGTGGGGACGACATCATCGATGCACTTATTGATGAAGCCAGTGACTAATGTGGTGTACTCCTCAATGCTATCTGAAGAATCCCGGAACATGTTCCAGTCTGTGCTAGCAAAACAGTCCTGTAGCTTAGCATCTGCGTCATCTGACCACTTTTTTATTAACCGAGTCACTGGTGCTTCCTGCTTTAGTTTTTGCTTATAAGCAGGAATCAGGAGGATAGAGTTATGGTCAGATTTGCCAAATGGAGGGCGAGGAAGAGCTTTGTATGCGTCTCTGTGTGTGGAGTAAAGGTGGTCTAGAGTTTTTTTTCCTCTGGTTGCACATTTAACATGCTGGTAGAAATTAGGTAGAACGGATTTAAGTTTCCCTGCATTAAAGTCCCCGGCCACTAGGAGCGCTGCCTCTGGATGAGCGTTTTCCTGTTGACTTATGGCCTTATACAGCTCATTCAGTGCAATCTTAATGCCAGCATTGGTTTGTGGTGGTAAATAGACAGCTATGAAAAATATAGATGAAAACTCTCTTGGTAAATAGTGTGGTCTACAGCTTATCATAAGATACTCTACCTCAGGTGAGCAAAACCTAGAGACTTCCTTAGTATTTGATTTTGTGCACCAGCTGTTGTTTACAAATATACACAGACCGCCACCCCTTGTCTTACCGGAGTCAGCCGTTCTATCCTGCCGATGTAGCGTATAGCCCGCTAGCTGTATGTTGTCCATGTCGTCGTTCAGCCACGGCTCGGTGAAACATAAGATATTACAGTTTTTAATGTCCCGTTGGTAGGATAACCGTAATCTTAGGTCATCCAATTTATTCTAAAATGATTGAAGATTGGCTAATAGGATTGATGGGAGTGGCAGTTTACTCGCTCGCCGTCGGATCCTTACAAGGCACCCCGACCTACGTCCACGATATCTCTGTCTCTTCCTCATGCGAATGACAGGGATTTGGGCTTGTCGGGTGTCTGTAGGATATCCTTCGCGGCCGCCTCGTTGAATAAAAAATCTTCGTCCAATACGAGGTGAGTAATCGCTGTCCTGATATCCAGAAGCTCTTTTTGGTTATAAGAGACGATGGCAGAAACATTATGTACAAAATAAATTACAAATAACGCGGAAAAACACACATAATAGTACAATTGGTTAGAGGGCTGTAAAACGGCAGCCATCTTCTCCGGCGCCATTATATTATATATATTATATATATATTATATTATATTATATTGAGATCGAAGTGTACATCATACGTTGGGGTTGGTAGTCGATGAACAGAATACAGCCCTCCGACACTTCAGGAAAATATGTAAAAGACAATGTTTACTCAACCAGCAGCCGGTTCCAAACAAGAATAATATATTCTGCTGGTGAGAGCGCTGTTGGTACACTGCCTAACACTTACGTCCTCTATCATGGGAAGCACATGGGCAACACAAGACCCTCTGCCACATGGACAATGGAAATGATGGGACCATGTTGAAAGAAAATAGGAAAATGTCCACTTGATGTTTCTTTTCATTGGTTGTTGATAATTTATCCTCTTTATGAGACTAGGGAGACAATGTGTCAGTCTCTTCTCCCACTGATTAAATCCTCTAATTTGATTGGGCGACAGAGACTGTTGAGCCATCTGGACCAGTCTTCACTGTGCCAAAACTGGGAAGCCCCTAAAAATAGAACTGCCAGTCAGAATTCCCAATGACAAGATTGGGAAAAGAACAAGGATGGGGGAATGTATTTTGCTAACAAGCTTCCAATCAAATTTGGCATCTGTGCTAAAAGGGAGTTGGGGCTGACGTTAACTGCCCTGATGCACATCGCCTGCATGCTGATGCTCTTTGCAATAGACTCATCAGAATACTCCTCCTTATCCTAGATTCAGAACATGTACAATGGGTTTTCAGTGCATTGTATTTTAAATATTCAAAGCGTGTTATCTACATACACTGCTCAAAAAAATAAAGGGAACACTTAAACAACACAATGTAACTCCAAGTCAATCACACTTCTGTGAAATCAAACTGTCCACTTAGGAAGCAACACTGATTGACAATACATTTCACATGCTGTTGTGCAAATGGAATAGACAACAGATGGAAATTATAGGCAATTAGCAAGACACCCCCAATAAAGAAGTGGTTCTGCAGGTGGTGACCACAGACCACTTCTCAGTTCCTATGCTTCCTGGCTGATGTTTTGGTCACTTTTGAATGCTGGCGGTGCTTTCACTCTAGTGGTAGCATGAGACGGAGTCTACAACCCACACAAGTGGCTCAAGTAGTGCAGCTCATCCAGGATGGCACATCAATGCGAGCTGTGGCAAGAAGGTTTGCTGTGTCTGTCAGCGTAGTGTCCAGAGCATGGAGGCGCTACCAGGAGACAGGCCAGTACATCAGGAGACGTGGAGGAGGCCGTAGGAGGGCAACAACCCAGCAGCAGGACCGCTACCTCTGCCTTTGTGCAAGGAGGAGCAGGAGGAGCACTGCCAGAGCCCTGCAAAATGACCTCCAGCAGGCCACAAATGTGCATGTGTCTGCTCAAGCGGTCAGAAACAGACTCCATGAGGGTGGTATGAGGGCCCGACGTCCACAGGTGGAGGTTGTGCTTACAGCCCAACACCGTGCAGGACGTTTGGCATTTGCCAGAGAACACCAAGATTGGCAAATTCGCCACTGGTGCCCTGTGCTCTTCACAGATGAAAGCAGGTTCACACTGAGCACATGTGACAGACGTGACAGAGTCTGGAGACGCCGTGGAGAACGTTCTGCTGCCTGCAACATCCTCCAGCATGACCGGTTTGGCGGTGGGTCAGTCATGGTGTGGGGTGGCATTTCTTTGGGGGGCCGTACAGCCCTCCATGTGCTCGCCAGAGGTAGCCTGACTGCCATTAGGTACCGAGATGAGATCCTCAGACCCCTTGTGAGACCATATGCTGGTGCGGTTGGCCCTGGGTTCCTCCTAATGTAAGACAATGCTAGACCTCATGTGGCTGGAGTGTGTCAGCAGTTCCTGCAAGAGGAAGGCATTGATGCTATGGACTGGGCCGCCCGTTCCCCAGACCTGAATCCAATTGAGCACATCTGGGACATCATGTCTCGCTCCATCCACCAACGCCACGTTTCACCACAGACTGTCCAGGAGTTGGTGGATGCTTTAGTCCAGGTCTGGGAGGAGATCCCTCAGGAGACCATCCGCCACCTCATCGGGAGCATGCCCAGGCGTTGTAGGGAGGTCATACAGGCACGTGGAGGCCACACACACTACTGAGCCTCATTTTGACTTGTTTTAAGGACATTACATCAAAGTTGGATCAGCCTGTAGTGTGGTTTTCCACTTTAATTTTGAGGGTGACTCCAAATCCAGACCTCCATGGGTTGATAAATTTGATTTCCATTGATAATTTTTGTGTGATTTTGTTGTCAGCACATTCAACTATGTAAAGAAAAAAGTATTTAATAAGATTATTTCATTCATTCAGATCTAGGATGTGTTGTTTAAGTGTTCCCTTTATTTTTTTGAGCAGTGTATTTTAGATTTTGACCTATACAATAGGCAAGTGAGGAAGTTCTTCAGTTGAGTCCTCAGGCTGTGAGTCTGGCATGAGGAATAATAGATTAATCAATTGGCAAAGGTAAATGCACTGTTTTCCAGATTGGACACTCAGTATCATCACAGTATTTTTAAACAGTAAACACCATGAAGCGATCTGAAGTCATTCTGGTGCTTTGGCTGGGCCAGGCAGACAGCTAATGGAAACCCTGCTCTGAGTTGTCCTCCAGCCCCAACGCTTCCCGCCGCAGCCCTTCTGATAAAGCACCAGTCAACGTCTAACTGGTTTCATTAATATATTAGTAGCAGTAAGGTTTGCTGTAACCTCAGAGCAATGATGTTATCCAGCCCCCACCCTCGCGCTTATTGTTTGCCATGGCAACATTTCACTCAAGACAGATATTATCTGTTTCCCAGCATGCTTTTGGATATGACTATGTGCTCGCTACTCAACATGTGTTCTGCGTTAAGGGTCGTTCCATGTCATTTCAGCAAGCCATGACACCCACTATCTCAGATTGTTCTGAAATCGTTTCTGTCGTTAGAAACAGATAAGATTAGTATTCCTGCAACATTATTTTGTTGAAGTATAATTTGATCTCTGAGAAATTAAGCGAATTGTTTGCCCCCAAATTGGCCATTTTAATTTATATGATTCATATAATATTCAATAAATATAGTACCTAACATCCAATTTGGACCAAACTTTTTTCTAACAGTGAGTAAGACACGAGGAATCCAAATAAATAGTAAAAAGCCCCCCACGGACACCCCACACCCCACACCAATCCCAGCCTAACAACGAGTATACAGTAACAGTTCTCTATGTCTGACAAGTTGTATGGAGCTGCGGCTCTGAGTATTGTTTCTTCATCCTATGTAATGTATTCTCAGTGAATTTGGTGATGTTTTTTTTCACCCTGCTCAGAGAAATTAGTAATTGAAGTTGTTAGGTTTATATCCCATCCTACATCCTGATATTTTTCTTTAAAAAATCACCTAATAGCAGGAGCAGCACCATCTAGTGGTCAGAACCTGGTAATATCAGGATGTAGGATGGGACATGAACCTAACAACTTCCAAATCGGATGTTAGGTATTATATTATATGAATCATATACATTTCAATGGCCAATTTGGGTGCAATCAGTTAGCTTAATTTCTCAGAGAACAAACTATATTTCAACAAAATAATGTTGCAGGAATTCTAACCTTATCGGTTTTCAACAACAGAAACAATTTCAGAACACTCTGAGATGGTGAGTATTGAAATACTCTTTGTGCTTTTTGATCCTCTTTGTGCTTTTTGATCCTCTTTGTGCTTTTTGAGTTAGATAACCCTTAATGAAAACCCCTGGTGAATAGAATTTATGGCACCTAATGTCAGTAGAATTAATATTGCTAGCTGCAGGTAAAATATTCCATCTAGTCCTCTATGTAGTCTATTTTCCTGTGCTCTATTTTCTCTCCAGACTGCTTCCCACTATTTCCTTTTTATATTTCCTCCGGCTCAAGATCATAGGGAAACATGAACCTCTTTAACAATATCCTTATGCTGTGAGGTATGGTCCACAAATTATCTGAATTACACATTGCTTTGTTCATACAGAGGATTGTAGTTTCATGCTGCATTAAGGTGGTTCCATGAACTGTGACTCACTCTTAAGTATTACTTGAATCACGTTACAGAAACTGTGTGGCCTACATAAATACAGTGGCTTGCGAAAGTATTCATCCCCCTTGGCATTTCTCCTATTTTGTTGCCTTACAACCTGGAATTAAAATATATTTTTGGGGGGATTTGTATCATTTGATTTACACAACATGCCTACCACTTTGAAGATACAAAATAATTTTTGTTGTGAAACAAACAAGAAATAAGACAAAAACTCAAAAAACTTGAGTGTGCATAAAGTCAATACTTTGTAGAGCCACCTTTTGCAGCAATTACAGCTGCAAGTCTCTTGGGGTATGTCTCTATAAGCTTGGCACATCTAGCCACTGAGATTTTTGCCCATTCTTCAAGGCAAAACTGCTCCAGCTCCTTCAAGTTGGATGGGTTCCACTGGTAAACAGCAATCTTTATGTCATACCACAGATTCTCAATTGGATTGAGGTCTGGGCTTTGACTAGGCCATTCCAATACATTTAAATGTTTCCCCTTAAACCACTCGAGTGTTGCTTTAGCAGTATGCTTAGGGTCATTGTCCTGCTGGAAGGTGAACCTTCGTCCCAGTCTCAAATCTCTGGAAGACTGAAACAGGTTTCCCTCAAGAATTTCCCTGTATTTAGCGCCATCCATCATTCCTTCAATTCTGACCAGTTTCCCAGTCCTTGCCGATGAAAAAAATATCCCCACAGCATGATGCTACCACCACCATACTTCACAGTGGTTTGGATGGTGTTTTCGGGGTGATGAGAGGTGTTGGGTTTGCGCCAGACATAGCGTTTTCCTTGATGGCCAAAAAGCTAAATTTTAGTCTCATCTGACCAGAGTACCTTCTTCAATATGTTTGGGGAGTGTCAAGAATGCTGTAGGTGGGTGTAGTGGTGGAATCAAGCGCAGGACACCGAAGTATAGTCCAAAAGACTTTAGTACAAATTCCAACAAGGAAAATACGAACAAAACTTGCCCGAAGGCGAAACTACGCACGAAGGCGACACAAACAAAAGGCGCACTAAACAGGTGCGTAAACGCTCCAACAAAGTGGAGTGAAGCTCAACCGAGCGAAAAAAACAAGCACAACACACGACAGAGAATAATCACACACAAACACAGACACACCCAACGAGACTTAAATAGAACACTAATGAGGACTAACTAGACACAGGTGTACAACATCAAGACCAAACCAAACGAACATGAAACATAGATCGGTGGCAGCTAGTACTCCGGGGACGACGACCGCCGATGCCTGCCCGAACCAGGAGGAGGAGCAGCCTCGGCCGAAACCGTGACAGGGAGTCACCCATATGCCTTTTGGAGAACACCAAATGTGTTTGCTTATTTCTTCGTTAAGCAATGAATATTTTCTGGCCAGTCTTCCATAAAGCCCAGCTCTGTGGAGGATACGGCTTAAAGTGGTCCTATGGACAGATACTCCAATCTCCGCTGTGGAGCTTTGCAGCTCCTTCAGGGTTATCTTTGGTCTCTTTGTTGCCTCTCTGATTAATGCCCTCCTTGCCTGGTCCGTGAGTTTTGGTGGGTGGCCCTCTCTTGGCAGGTTTGTTGTGGTGCCATATTCTTTCCATTTTTTAATAATGGATTTAATGGTGCTCCGTGGGATGTTCAAAGTTTCGGACATGTTTTTATAACCCAACCCTGATCTGTACTTCTCCACAACTTTGTCCCTGACCTATTTGGAGAGCTCCTTGGTCTTCATGGTGCCGCTTGCTTGGTGGTGCCCCTTGCTTAGTGGTGTTGCAGACTCTAGGGCCTTTCAGAACAGGTGTATATATACTGAGATCATGTGACAGATCATGTGACACTTAGATAGGACTTTATTTAACTAATTATGTGACTTCTGAAGGTAATTGGTTGCACCTGATCTCATTTAGGGACTTCATAGCAAAGGGGGTGAATAAATATGCATGCACCACCTTTCCGTTAGTTGTTTTTTTCATTTGACTTCACCAATTTTGACTATTTTGCGTATGTCCATTACATGAAATCCAAATAAAAATCAATTTAAATTATAGGTTGTAATGCAACAAAATAGGAAAAACGCAAAGGGGGATGAATACTTTTGCAAGGCACTGTATAATGTAATGATTACTGTGATAAGTAGATTGCAAAAGTAGACAGTATGTCCAGAAAACCAAAACTGGTTCTGTGAATGTTCCCAGAACATTTAATTAAGTTGTTGGAAAGATAAGAACATTCCCCCTAAATGGTAAGAACATTCCCCCTAAAAGTTATAATAACACAGTCTGTCCAGTTGTGTTGATGATTATACAATGTTGTTATTTGTGATGAGTACTGAGGATACGAAGAGGCAGTATGCAGACGCAGGAATTAACAAGGTCAAGGTTTACTCAAACAACGACAAAGAGAATTAACAAAGAGAGAGTACATGACACGAAGCAAAAACAATCACACACAACATATTACAGAACAGTCCAGGGCTAAATAGAGGTGGTGATGAGATGATGAGATGCAGGTGATTAGGGTGCGTTGGGTTTCCATTCCAGTGTTGCCGAGGTGGTGCGCTCAGACCGGTGGCTCTGTAGACCGGCGAATCAGAGTGCCGGAGGGGAGCAATGGGAGGAGACGTGACAGTATTAGGGTGGAAAAAAACATTCCTCTGATGTTGCAAGGATGTTAACGGAACATATTTTTTATGTTATTTTACAGTTCCCAAAACATTTCATTATGTTGTGAGAACAGTGTAGGGACATTACAACATATATTTTCCCAAAACACAAAATATGTCCAGTTGTGATTACATTCTTACAATGTTTGTATCAGGGGGCACAAAACATTCCCTCAATGTTCTTAGAGTGTTATTCCTATGTTCCTAGAATGATAAAATGAAGTTTTGAACAGTCCATCAATGTTTTTTCATGTTTTAATGCTATCTTACAGTTGAGGAATTTGTTTGTACAACAATTCATGACAGTTTATTAGACATTGATTGTTGATAGTCGCAAGCGGGGATTCAACCTGTGAGATTTGGAGTGTTATCCCTGGAATTAATCAACTGCACCACTTACACAAATATAAAGCTGTTCACAACTTTACTTCCAGGTTGTGGTCTTAGTCTTTGCAGAGATAGAATAACTAAATCTATAACAAATAAGTATCCTCTATTATTTCTTACTCTACCAATCCTCTTTATATACTGTAAAGTTGGGATGTTTTTACTTTGATTTTCCCTACGAATTTGATTTCAAAGTAAAAGTATTGCCTGACAGATTGTGGTGAAGAGTACATAAATGTGCATATCTACTAATACATGTATAGTAGCTATATTATAGCCATAGTTTGAATAATAACTGAAGGATTTCAGTGCAAAGGGTAATCCACTGAAAACATAAGGATCCAGGTGGCGCAGCAGACTAAGTAGCCCACAGGGTTGGGCAGATCGCAAGTTCAAATCTACTTGATGACCTTTCTTTAAAAAAAGCTTTAACTACAGTCGCTAGTGAAAGTCTACACACCCCTTCCACAGTCTTCACATTTTGCTGCCTTAAATTTAAATCTAAAAAGAAAATACATTTGATTTTTTTCCTAACGATCTATAAAACCTACTCCACATTTTGAAAGTGAAAGAAGAATTATTGAATAAATAAAAAAATAAAAATAAAAATAAGATGTCTTGATTGCGTAAGTCTTCACACCCTAGAGTTAATACTTGGTGGAAGCACCTTTTGGCAGCCATTACAGCTGTGAATCATTTAGAATAAGATTCTACCAACTTTTCACAACTCTTAGGGAAACATTTATCCATTGTTTTTGTCAAAATTGCTCAAGCTCATTGATTGACAGCAATATTCCAACCTTGTCTCTCATTTTCAAGCAAATTTAAGTCAGGACTGAGACTGGACATACCCATAACATGATGCTGCCAGTGCCACCACAACACTTGAAAATACAGAGGGTTTCACTCTGTGTTGTGTTGTATTGGATTTGACCCAAGCCTGTAGTTTATCATTTGGCCAAAAAGTTCATTTATTTGCCGGTTTGTCTTGCAGTCTTACTTAGTGGCCTTGGTGCAAACAGAATGGATGATTTTGAGTTAATTTTTTAACACAGGCTTCCTTCTTTTCACTTTGTCATACAGGTCAGTAAAGTGGAGTGAATGCAGTGTTGTTGATCCTCAGTATTTTCAAGTTTTGTGGTGGCAGCATCATGTTATGGTATGCTTGTCACCGGCAGGGACTGGGGAGTTTCTCAGGATCAAAATAAATATGAAAGGAGCGAAGGCCAGATAAAACGTTAGAGGAAACAGCTACAATATTAATGTCAATTTACACTCTAAGTTTATACCACATGTAGAGAAAATGACAATAAATACAAAGAAATTATCATATTGATCACACAGGATTTTGTAATAATAAAATTGGTATGTAAAGACAAGAGAAACAAAAAGAGGTGGGCCGTAACTCTCCATCCCATTTCCCCCAGCCCAAAATGTCTCTGTCAATTTTGGAGCATGTTCTAATAACAAGAACATTGTGTTATTACATTCCCCTATGAGAACCTTAGGGGAATGTTTTGTGGGAGTTGTTACAAAACAACATTTTAGTGACTGTTAGGAGAAGACTGGTCCCATAGACTAGATAAAACATAGTAAACGTAAACCCAGGACACTCAAATTAGTATCATATGTTAAGTTTGGTATGGTTACATAAGACATAAGGTTACTTAAGGGAGAAATTAAAGGAGGGTGGTTGGTTTTGGGTGGATGGGTGTGTGTATAACATGAACTTCTAGCAACCCAAAGATTGCGTGTTCGAATCTCATCACGGACAATTTAAGCATTTTAGTTAATGAACAACTTTACAACTACTTACTACTTTATAGCTACTTTGCAACTACTTAGCATGTTAACTAACCCTAACCATAACCTTAACCCTTTAACCTAACTCCTAACCCTAACCCTAACTACTAGCCTAGCTAATGTTAGCCACCTAGCTAATGTTAACATTAATGTCAGCCACAACAAATTGAAATTCGTTACCATACAAATTGTCATTTGTAACATATCATACGAAATGGATGATGGACATCCACAAATTAATACATATCATACAAAACGTAACATATCATACTAAATGGATGAAGACAGATTTACATTTACTATGTTACGTCTACCCCAAGTTGCATTCCTAGGAGATTTTTCAGCTGTACCAGGAATACAATATACAGTGGGGAGAACAAGTATTTGATACACTGCTGATTTTGCAGGTTTTCCTACTTACAAAGCATGTAGAGGTCTGTAATTTTTATCATAGGTACACTTCAACTGTGAGAGACGGAATCTAAAACAAAAATCCACAAAATCACATTGTATGAATTTTAAGTAATAATTTGCATTTTATTGCATGACATAAGTATTTGATACATCAGAAAAGCAGAACCTAATATTTGGTACAGAAACCTTTGTTTGCAATTACAGAGATCATATGTTTCCTGTAGGTCTTGACCAGGTTTGCACACACTGCAGCAGGGATTTTGGCCACTCCTCCATACAGACCTTCTCCAGATCCTTCAGGTTTCGGGGCTGTCGCTGGGCAATACGGACTTTCAGCTCCCTCCAAAGATTTTCTATTGGGTTCAGGTCTGGAAACTGGCTAGGCCACTCCAGGACCTTGAGATGCTTCTTACGGAGCCACTCCTTAGTTGCCCTGGCTGTGTGTTTCGGGTCATTGTCATGCTGGAAGACCCAGCCACGACCCATCTTCAATGCTCTTACTGAGGGAAGGAGGTTGTTGGCCAAGATCTCTCGATACATGGCCCCATCCATCCTCCCCTCGTCCTGTCCCCTTTGCAGAAAAGCATCCCCAAAGAATGATGTTTCCACCTCCATGCTTCACGGTTGGGATGGTGTTCTTGGGGTTGTACTCATCCTTCTTCTTCCTCCAAACATGGCGAGTGGAGTTTAGACCAAAAAGCTATATTTTTGTCTCATCAGACCACATGACCTTCTCCCATTCCTCCTCTGGATCATCCAGATGGTCATTGGCAAACTTCAGACGGGCCTGGACATGCGCTGGCTTGAGCAGGGGGACCTTGCGTGCGCTGCAGGATTTTAATCCATGACGGCGTAGTGTGTTACTGTGTTAATGGTTTTCTTTGAGACTGTGGTCCCAGCTCTCTTTAGGTCATTGACCAGATCCTGCCGTGTAGTTCTGGGCTGATCCCTCACCTTCCTCATGATCATTGATGCCCCACGAGGTGAGATCTTGCATGGAGCCCCAGACCGAGGATGATTGACCGTCATCTTGAACTTCTTCCATTTTCTAATAATTGCGCCAACAGTTGTTGCCTTCTCACCAAGCTGCTTGCCTATTGTCCTGTAGCCCATCCCAGCCTTGTGCAGGTCTACAATTTTATCCCTGATGTCCTTACACAGCTCTCTGGTCTTGGCCATTGTGGAGAGGTTGGAGTCTGTTTGATTGAGTGTGTGGACAGGTGTCTTTTATACAGGTAACGAGTTCAAACAGGTGCAGTTAATACAGGTAATGAGTGGAGAACAGGAGGGCTTCTTAAAGAAAAACTAACAGGTCTGTGAGAGCCGGAATTCTTACTGGTTGGTAGGTGATCAAATACTTATGTCATGCAATAAAATGCAAATTAATTACTTAAAAATCATACAATGTGATTTTCTGGATTTTTATTTTAGATTCCGTCTCTCACAGTTGAAGTGTACCTATGATAAAAATTACAGACCTCTACATGCTTTGTAAGTAGGAAAACCTGCTAAATCGGCAGTGTATCAAATACTTGTTCTCCCCACTGTAAGTGTCTTAATATAAAGACTCATTTTAGATGCTTTTATTTCATAAAATATTTGGTGATCAAAAACATTATTGGAATGTTTGTGGGACGTTATCATCCTAATGTTAGCTCAAAACCGACCTAAAACCTAATAGGAATGTTAGCTAATGTCCTGAGAATGTTCCCGGTTTGCTGGGTACATATTAGATCTGATAATATGGAACAGCGCAGTATTTGCACTACAATAAGGCATTTGTTTTTTTCCTCATTTTAAAACATTTGGGATAGTTTAGTGGGTTTCAGCGTAATGGACAGTTCCACATATGTCGCTTTCCATGGGAGTGATTTCAGCACCATCGACAGTACCACCAATGCAGCTTTTCATGACAAAAGTCTGTTTTCTTTATTCATCAAACTCTTTATCACTTGTAACAACATAATTTACTGAACATAGAGTCATCTGTCATTTTGTGTTTATTTGTTATTTTTTCACGTGAGTGTTTCATTATACAGTCATTTGGTCTAATGTAATTTTGAGTATTCATCTGAAACCATATGTTACACAATCATCGGTTAAGCCTGTTTAGTCGCAGCAAATGGATTAGCTTGTCAATCCACACCACACCAAAGGTGCTAATACAAATGAGTTATGATAATTAGTCGGTCAGTGATCTATGTCATGTAATGCAGACACTAAGGCACAATAGTATAGATAACTGAAAATCCATATGAACTTGTGTAACAGAAAATCTGTCAGATGTATCTGTAAATCCTCATATTGACAGTCTTCCCAGCAGCAAGCCAATGTTCCACCAAAAGCAAATTAGTCATTCCTCAGAGGAGCTTAATTTGTCATTTGTCAGGAAGATTCAGCCTGCTTGTCAATACAGCCTTGCAGCTTCAAAGCTCGCAATTATGATGAAAAAAATATGTAATGAAAGTGTAATTGATGGACTCTCCGATGTATTTTTCATGTCCAGATAATATTACAGACCCATTGAAGGGGTATTTCATATCCAAAGTGAAATAATGGCTAATTAGATCTGGAATGTAGTAGCTCTCACTCTGACAACTTACCTTCCTAAACTGAATAATTCATTTGAAAGCATCTAAAATGAGTCTTTATATTAAGACACTTATATTGTATCCCTGGTACAGCTGAAAAAAATATTGTCTATGCCAGTGAAATTACATCAAATTGCGGGTCAAACACACAAGTAAACATTTGTGTTTGACTTTCATAATGATTTAAATGAAATCATAGCCATTCCACATTTTTATAGAGCTTGAACATGCTTTGAGGCTGATTTGAGTTATTCATGGGAAATATCCCTTCCGCCTTCCCCTGTTTTGTCTCAATTTGAATACAGAACAAAAACAAGGCTAATTTTGATATCAGAGGCATCAGAAGAAGCCCTGCACAACCTTTTCCGGTCACCGTTTATTTGGATAGACCGGATTTTACATCAGTAGATGCTCTGACGATGGTCATACTATCAACAAATTGATAAGCAACTGCTTGCTAAGGTTATGGTTAGGGTTAGGTTTAGAATAAGGGGAAGGGTTAAGGTTCGGGTAAGGATTAGGTTTAGGATTAGGTTAAGTGTTAAGGTTAGGATAAGGGTTAAGGTTAGGGTTAGAGCTAGGGCTACGGTTAGTAAATAGTTAGTTGAAATGTTACTGATAGTCTGTAGAGCAACTACAGATGGACTATCCAAATAAAGTGTTTTCCTGGCTGTGATCACTGTAAATTGCAATTTTTTGCATCTTAGTAATCACTTTTACCTTGGGCTACTACCTCGACAACATACAGTGTCACAATCTGTCACCACACACAGCTGGATGTGCTATGAAGCAAGTCTGCAAGCAAGTAGATGTGTTGGCACCCCTCCCTCCTTGTTCCTGGGTTCTTACCTGCTGTGCTACAGCAACACATCACAGGGCCAGAGGAAGCTCTGCTGATTGGATAACTAGCACAGTTAATCTTTCCCCCTCAAGCATTTAAAGCCAAACCTATTCTTTCACACTGAGCATGGAAGATTAAGCCCAGTCCATGGACCTCCAGCTGGCCAGAAGGGCAAGAAGCTGAGCTCAATCAGATGAGATAATGTTAAATAACTTTTTTAAGTTTAGGAGTTAAAAGTGCTTCTCTCTCTCTCTTCATTTACACTGTCAATGTGCTTGGGTTTCTCAACAAAGTGGCTCTCTCTGTGCAGTTTTTATTGGTCCATCAGCACCCACTGCATTTATTTGGAAAGCCGACTGAAACAGAAATTGAAAAATGGCGCTAAGTTTGTTTGTTTGCTTTCTTGCTATACAACATTTCCCCCAATTATTTAGCAGCCCGAGACTTAGGCCATAATCAGTGTTGATTCATTATCTGATTGGATTGAGGCTATAACTGCTACCGTGAACTCTCCGTCTCTCCTCCCCGTCAGGGTGCCTCTGTGTTCACACCCTGTCTCAATCACGTCTGAATTTCCCCCTAAAAGCTCCTCTTTTATTTTTCATTAAACTCTCCTCCCTGTTGGGTCAGAGAGCTACTGTATCATGATGTTGTTATAAAGGGAGAGAGAAAGGGCCTATGAAGTATAACCATCCCACTGAATATGGGATGTTGGATGTGGTAATGAAATGTAAACAAGAAGCCTCCTTGAAGCATATGTTCTTTATATTGGGATTGTAATGTTTTAATAGTTTGCATTTCAGACAGCCAAGGCCACTTTAATAAGACATAATACATACTGTACAGATTGGTAAGACCTCTTTTGACTACATACAGTGTCTATGAAATCCATTGTAAATTCTGCCATGAGCTGCTATGATATGTAAGCAAGTTTGTAAGCAAGCTGTTGCAGCTGGCGTCCATGATAGTACCTCTACCTTGGATTAGCTGCGGAGTGGAAGTCTTACCACGAGCCCGTCCTCCCCAATTAAGGTGCCACCAACCTCCTGTGGTAGAGAGAGAGACAGAGAGAGAGGGACCGAGAGGGGTGTAGAGCGAGAGACAGAGATAGGGATAAAGAGATGAACAGAGGAGCAGAGAAAGAGAGCAAGAGGGTGGGATTTATGGATGAATGGTAGAAAAACATTCCAATGGTTAACTGCAGTCAAAACAGAGGTATGTTTGACTGCTTTGCTGATCACAAATGTCTTATTCAACCATAATCTTGTTGTCAGATCTGACTAAAGCTTTGGTAATACAGATTATAGCAAGGCTCAGTGAAATTGCCATAAAATGTATTTCTAATAATGACAGTCTCCTGGGTTTGTGTTGTATTGTCTGTGTACTTGGAGTCTGTCCAGTACCCCCTCCTTCCCACATCCTCCTCATCCCCCATCTCCCCCAAGACCCCCTACCCCCCTCGGGAGCTGCACGGATGATCGAGCTCATTCTCCTCGCTGGCTGTTCCGCATGCATGACTGATGTTCGGTTGGATATCCTTGACTGATTCCTCTTCTGCGGTGAGGAAGTGTGTCAGAGCACAACCATCCCCCCAGCACACCATAGATTTAAGCACCATCATAACCACCATAATCCCCAAGACTCTCAAAATACTGGGGGGGCTTGTCCACTTGGCTGCATCCCCTCCCTGGGGCCTAGCAGTAGACACCTGCCCTGCTAAAACTAAGGTGTCTCTGTCCTCCTCTGCCCTCTTCATAGGAAGTTCCAATGCCAAGGAGGAATGTGATGTACGTACCAGTATGTATATTTTGGCTTTAGTTTTGTATATAGCAGTATGTATGTACCGGTATGTATATGATGGATGTATCTGTTTACTGTATGGATACTATATACAGTGAATGTATCAGTGTTCATTTTGGCACTCTTTTTTCAGATTTTTTCTAGTCTTAGTCACATTTTTGTCATTTTAATAATGATTTAGTCTAGTTATTGTCAAGATGACGAAAACAGTGGTCCATTTAGTCAACTAAATGCCCTTTAATTTACAAACACAATACAAACAGTCTGACACACACAAACACAGAGCGAGAGCGAGAGAGAGAGAGAGAGAGAGAGAGAGAGAGAGAGAGAGAGAGAGAGAGAGAGAGAGAGAGAGAGAGAGAGAGAGAGAGAGAGAGAGAGAGAGAGAGAGAGAGAGAGAGAGAGAGAGAGACCATATGTTTGCACATACTATAGGCTACTGGTTCAGTTGCAAAACGTTCTCGAACATTGCAGACAGAAATTCCATGAATAGAGCAGACATTATTCCTTATTCAACATGTCAGAGAGGCATGTTTGTTCTACATAGCACATTTATATCTGAACGTTCCAAAACATTGCGCCCCAGGTTTTTAGCTATAGCTAGCTAATGAGGTAACATGACTGAACAAGGTGTAGCCTAAACAAATAGTTAATGGTCCGGTCCGCAAGTAGCCTAGTTTTAGAATGGCCCGTGACATGCTTTATGAATGTAAAAGATGGCCCACCAATGCAAGATAGAAAGAAAAAAAAAGCACTGGTATTATGGGTCATAGTATGAAAAATGTATGCACTCACTAACTGTAAGTCGCTCTGGATAAGAGCGTCTGCTAAATGACTTAAATGTAAATGTATATCTTTTTAACTCTAATGACTACAATCAAGACATTTTGTCTGAGGAAAAGAGAGAGACTTGGCTACAGAACCTGGCTATGAAATGCAGTGGGGGAAAAGGGAGGGTTGAGTGACACTACAAATTAAAAGACAACCTACTTTTCTGTACTCAAGGGAGAGAAAAACATAGCTAGACTGTTGTTTTACTATTAGCCTCTGCCGAGTCCCCAACAACCGGATGTTCCAGTTTTCAGAGGAAATGGAAAGAGAGACTGTGATGTGACTTCCACTTTTGGACATTAACAAAGCGACACTCCATCTTAACTCCTCCTCCACATTTACTGGATTGGTTGAACAGTACAGAAGATAACCTCCCCCGACAGTAGTTTTTCTTCTCATCAAGACCAGTACGTAGGGGATCTAGTTTCAGCCGTTTCTTTTACGCCTGCTACGTTAGGTTATTTTAATATTAAACTCAATGTTACTATTGTTTTTACTTGCGTAAAACAGCTTGTGTTTGATGAATATTTTAGTCACTAAATTAACACTGACAAAAAACAGACAGTTGACTGGTAACCCTGTGAGAATTACAACCCTTGTCACCTGAAATCACACAGGATCTGCTCATGCCATTTGATTTCTCTGAGCACTCCTCTGACACAGAGCATCAAAACACAGTCTCAGTGGCCAATGAACCACAGAAAACAAAAGATCAATGGATGGACCCGAAGAGGAAGAGGGGAATGTCTGGATGCTGAGGTGCTGCCAGATTTCCGTGTTCTTTATTTCTATTTACATGAAAAAGCAACACAAAGAAAAGAGGAGCAGGTTGGTTGTATGTTTGGACCGAGAGCAACAGCAGCATCTTCTGGTGAGATATGATAGTAGTGAGCACTGAACACAGACTACTGACGGATGATACCATTCTGATATGCACAGACCAAAAGAACTTGAGAGAAAAATTCCCACTTGAAAATATTGTCCATGTGTTTTACACCATTCAATACAAAAAAAACAAGCAAGTGTTGTTTCTTGAAAAGTAAGTGTTGTTTCTTTAAAATACCACCTGGAAATAATAACCATTGTATGAACTATTGCCAACAAAAAGAGCAAGAATTTTTCATCAAAACTGAAAATATGAGCTGTCGTCAGTTGGGTCACACAACTAGCTATAGCAAATGCCCACTCACCGTGCACTGGAACTTCTAATGTAATCAGAATGACAGGATGTGATCCACTGACCTTAAAGATATGTTGTTTATCAATCAATATGCAATTACTCTCACATCCTGACATTCTCAGTTTGCAACCTTAATCACCGCACCGTTTGTCAATAATATTATATGTATACCTGCTGTCATACATGCAGTACCATCAGCTACACACCACTGCATACCACAGATCATGCTTAAATAATGCATTAAAGGTGCTGTATGATGGGGTTTTAACTTAGTTCCCTACAATGGCTCCTTTCCTCCAAGGGAATCCTTGATCTACAAGCCTGTAACATCTGTAGCACCCCGGGGGTAGCAGATTCGTCATGGCATCAACAAGAGTCAAGGCCTTCTATCCTGCTGAACAAGCTGCAGCGCAAGCACATAGCTGAGAGGTCCCAACATCTTAGCGAGGTAGCGCCGGGGGTCACACTGCTAATGTGGCATCCCTCCTGGGGTCACTCTCACAAGGACTCCCAGTTCCACACTGCACAGCGCTAAAAGCTCCACATGCCTCTCTCAAATAACAAATCAAATCACACATCACCAATCACTCACACTCTCTAAACCAGGGATCATCAACTAGATTCAGCCGCTGGCAGATTTCTTCTTGAGCGGATGGTCGGGGGGCCGAAACATAATTACAAATAATTTGTAGACTGCAAATTGACTGCAAGAAGCCCAAACATATACACTGCTCAAAAAAATAAAGGGAACACTTAAACAACACAATGTAACTCCAAGTCAATCACACTTCTGTGAAATCAAACTGTCCACTTAGGAAGCAACACTGATTGACAATACATTTCACATGCTGTTGTGCAAATGGAATAGACAACAAGGTGGAAATTATAGGCAATTAGCAAGACACCCCCAATAAAGGACTGGTTTTGCAGGTGGTGACCACAGACCACTTCTCAGTTCCTATGCTTCCTGGCTGATGTTTTGGTCACTTTTGAATGCTGGCGGTGCTTTCACTCTAGTGGCACATCAATGCGAGCTGTGGCAAGAAGGTTTGCTGTGTCTGTCAGCGTAGTGTCCAGAGCATGGAGGCGCTACCAGGAGACAGGCCAGTACATCAGGAGACGTGGAGGAGGCCGTAGGAGGGCAACAACCCAGCAGCAGGACCGCTACCTCCGCCTTTGTGCAAGGAGGAGCAGGAGGAGCACTGCCAGAGCCCTGCAAAATGACCTCCAGCAGGCCACAAATGTGCATGTGTCTGCTCAAACGGTCAGAAACAGACTCCATGAGGGTGGTATGAGGTTCCGACGTCCACAGGTGGGGGTTGTGCTTACAGTCCAACACCGTGCAGGACGTTTGGCATTTGCCAGAGAACACCAAGATTGGCAAATTCGTCACTGGCGCACTGTGCTCTTCACAGATGAAAGCAGGTTCACACTGAGCACATGTGACAGACGTGACAGAGTCTGGAGACGCCGTGGAGAACGTTCTGCTGCCTGCAACATCCTCCAGCATGACCGGTTTGGCGGTGGGTCAGTCATGGTGTGGGGTGGCATTTCTTTGGGGGGCCGCACAATCCTCCATGTGCTCGCCAGAGGGAGCCTGACTGCCATTAGGTACCGAGATGAGATCCTCAGACCCCTTGTGAGACCATATGCTGGTGCGGTTGGCCCTGGGTTCCTCCTAATGCAAGACAATGCTAGACCTCATGTGGCTGGAGTGTGTCAGCAGTTCCTGCAAGAGGAAGGCATTGATGCTATGGACTGGCCTGCCCGTTCCCCAGACCTGAATCCAATTGAGCACATCTGGGACATCATGTCTCGCTCCATCCACCAACGCCACGTTGCACCACAGACTGTCCAGGAGTTGGTGGATGCTTTAGTCCAGGTCTGGGAGGAGATCCCTCAGGAGACCATCCGCCACCTCATCAGGAGCATGCCCAGGCATTGTAGGGAGGTCATACAGGCACGTGGAGGCCACACACACTACTGAGCCTCATTTTGACTTGTTTTAAGGACATTACATCAAAGTTGGATCAGCCTGTAGTGTGGTTTTCCACTTTAATTTTGAGGGTGACTCCAAATCCAGACCTCCATGGGTTGATACATTTGATTTCCATTGATAATTTTTGTGTGATTTTGTTGTCAGCACATTCAACTATGTAAAGAAAAAAGTATTTAATAAGATTATTTCATTCATTCAGATCTAGGATGTGTTATTTTAGTGTTCCCTTTATGTTTTTGAGCAGTGTATAATATTTGACTAAAACATAATAATTTCAAACCTTGCTTACATTTGTATATGATCACGTGTCTATTATGCATGGAAATAATTGGGAACATATTTGCCCAATTAAAATCCCTTGGAGTTGATTTCCTGCTGTAAAAAAAAATGTTTATGTCCAACAATGAACATTTTGCTCAGTAAACTTGGGGGGCCAAATAAAACCAAATTCGGCCCACAGGCTGCCAGTTGGGGAACCCTGCTCTAAACCATGAGCTCAGCAACTCGCAGCTACTGAACTTATTTTCTGTTTTGATTCATATAACTTCCTGAAATAAGCATAATGAATCTCGTTGTTGTCACAGCAATAAGCTCAGAATACCAGACACTGCCTGAGAATGTGACAACAGGAGGTGGGAGCTCCATGTGGAAAGCTGGTCTGTCCTCATTACCAGTTTAATACAGCAGAATGGAAAGCCATTCTCCCCTGGTCGCCAGTAGCTTCTGGGGATGGCAAGATCCACCTATCTGTAAAACTTATCTCCGCCACACTACAGGACACAGACAGAGCTGGGGGGCTGCTACATCAATTCTGTCCATGCTCAGCTGTGCGGCTGCAGGTTGCTGCTCCGCATCAGAACACCTGTCTGTGCTGATTGGGGTACACTGACACCAGGCCCTCCTCCAGGAAGTCCCACTGAGCCAGGGGGGCGAGGCGACCGTGGGTGAAATGACTGCAGATGCAGCCCCTTGGTTATTATTAAAGAGAGGACAGGAAGAGAAGGGGCAGAGAGTGAAGGCATGTGGGTATGTGGAAAACCATTCATGCACCTCTGCACAACAGAGCCACATTATTCCTCCTTACATCCTTTCAAGCCTCATTGACAAGAGACCATTTTAGGAAAAACTTTATAGTTACGGTATTATTGCAACTCCCTATATCTGAATGGTGACCAGATTGTTTACTGGACAGCCTGACTGTTGACATGAGAGAGTAGAGGATAGAAAGACATTTCACCCATTCTAACTCCTTTTTACCTCACTCCCCTTCCCACTCTGTCTTCCTCACTTGAGAGACCTTTAAATCAAGAAGATGAGGAGCTCAATGGAGTGTATCTGAGCCACTGTCCTGCACAGGGTACCTATGGAGGTGTGAGGGGGCTAGCCTTCACACAGGCCCTCCTCTTAGATTGATGGTTGCCGCTCCCACGATTTTAATCGCTACTACCGATTGGATGGTTTAATTTTAATCTCTACAATGGCCGTAGCTCTCGTCATGAGTAGACAAATAAAGACTATCTGTCAGTGTGTCCCAGTCTCCCACAAGATGACAGTCCCTCACAGATTACACCAATGGAACACAACAGAAGAGAATGCATTGAAATGGTTTAAAGGATATTCACTATTTCACTGTCAAAATGTGAATTAAATCCTTACTTGTTATGCAAAGGTGCTCTGTAATCCATATCTACAGTGAGATTTTTCCACATTAAATATTTGTACAATTATGTTATACGAAACTGCTGTCCATTAATGCTAACAAATATGTAACTCTGCTATCATTTCATGCATAATAGTGGGCTTATGGGGTGTTAACAGAACAACTCTTGGAATCAGAGAAAATGTGAATGTGTGCATGTTTTCATGTGAGAAATAACCTACTGCTTGCACGTGTGGGGGATGGAGTTGGATTGCACATAAACTGGGGAACTTAAATAACAGCTAGCAAAGCAAAGAGCAGGACTCAGGGCAGAGAGATGGGGGAAAGTGTGGAGAAACTACAGAAGTGGTTCCACAGACAGCAGAGGGACTCCAGGGAGCAGTGAGGGAAAAAAAAGGTACAATCTGATCTGGTTTCCCAGCGACTGCCTCTAACTTCTCCCTCTGATTGCAGAGTAGGTCCGGAACGGCCGTCAGAAGAGATATGAGAAACAAAGATGAACAGTTTGTACTTTAATGTGAATGCGGGCAAAAAGACAGTTTGAGGAGATGCGTAAGCATTGCAGGGGGAAAATCCAACCGTACTTGTTCTATTCCTGTTATCTTCCTCTCTTTTCTGGTAGAATTGTTGCAATTGGGAATTCCTGTTGGAAGCCTTGTAGAATATGTTACTTTTAGAGTATACCTTATTGCTCTGTAAAACACATTTCCTACTGGTATGGAGGTAAATGTTTAACTAGTAAAACCTCAACATCAAACATTTAAGAGTGGGTAGAGATACAGTATATCATTGAAAGAGTATATGGATTTTGACATGTTTAGGTCAGGGTGGTTCAGTGGTTTGTCTTATTGGACAGGTGTTATTAATAGTTCTAATGATACATGGCGGGTGACAGAGAGGGGAGAGGCTGGGAACGATGGAGTGGGAAGTGGAGCATCATGCAGCAGCAGCTCACAGAGCCCATGTCTCTCTCTGTCTCATCCCTGCTGCCTCCTGAGGGGCAGACGGAGGGAACCAGGAACAGGCCGTTCCGCTGTATTGACTTTAATTTGTTGAAAGTGCCTGATACAGCAAAACACATTTTATTTATTTGCTTGGTAAAGACCCCCATCAAATGAACCACTGATCCTGAGAATAGCCTGCCAGACGCTCCTCAAATCTCTCCTGTCCCATTTTTATTTCCATGAGTCGCCTTTTCTTATTTTTTGTCTTCAAGGAGAGGCTTTTGGGCAACAGGAAGTAGAGCTTGATAATAACCCCCCCCCCCAAAAAAAAAATATATATATTGTAAAGTGGTTATCCCACTGGCTATAAGGTGAATGCACCAATTTGTAAGTCGCTCTGGATAAGAGTGTCTGCTAAATGACGTAAATGTAAATGTAACTAGAGCATTGCATCCTAGACGATTACATCCAAGTTTGCATACCATGGCATGTACCATGACATTTTTGATCCACTCTCTTCCCTGGCCCAAACAGAAAAAAGGCATCCCCACAATGCTCTTCAGACCCTGGAACCTCCATTGATTGTGTTGGTATCGACCCAACAGAGGCAGACAAAGATCCTGCCGGAGTGGGGGGACTGTTTGTCCTGCATCTGTGGTATGATCTCTTTAGCTGCGGTTCAGTGACGCGACCGCCATATCGAACAAGGCCAAACACTA
This sequence comes from Coregonus clupeaformis, assembly GCF_020615455.1. Lineage (NCBI taxonomy): Eukaryota > Metazoa > Chordata > Actinopteri > Salmoniformes > Salmonidae > Coregonus > Coregonus clupeaformis. The sequence continues at coordinate 41,124,067 of NC_059204.1, forward strand.
CCTGGCTGTCAATACAAACACAGGGCTGACTGAGGCATGTAAGGGAGGTAGGGAGGGAGTGCCCTGTCAACTCATACTGATGGCACTGTAGCGCTGCACAGTTCATTCTGAAACTCATAAATCAGGGACTTGACCTCTCTGTAGAACAGTGATGTGGCTTAACTTGTCTGTTGCAAACAAACACATTGGTCATTCAAGGAACAATTAGGAACAACATATCCTAAGGAGCAGAGATTGGAATCTACAGTGATATGGGTCAGATGTCAAATATCTTATATCCTGTCTCTCCAGATGAAGAGGAGTCTGTGACGGCCTCTCATTTCCTGTTACAGCTCACATCACTCAATGGATTGACCATGCATGATGTGCTTCACTTGCTGTCTGTAGTAAACTAATAGAGGATTGATACCAAATATAGTTTTGCTGCTACGTGATGAGTATAGTGTCACAGGACAGAAATAAAATGAGTGATAATTGAAGGAATCAATATTGCACACTGCCATTATGTGGAGTGCATTTCACATTGTGTTGCTGATCAAATGACATATTCAATATTCACTTTAGATAACCATTACAACAATAAGCTTTGAATTGTTCTTCCCAGAGGAGAAATAGAGTCTGTGGCTACTGGCTGGTGATGTCATATGTCCTGTCCATCTTCAGGGTTAGAAATCTCTTTACATCATATCAGTTCAAGTCAAATAGCCTCTCTAATTCCAGGGCATCGAAGAGACCCATCCGTCCATGGGAAGGCACACATCCCATCCCTCTCACAGACGCAAATATAAATAAACTGTCTTATCACGCACACAGTCATACTGGTCTCACATCAAGCAATGCCATTGATTTAAACTAAAGACCTCTTGTTACAGTGGCCTATATGTTCTAACCCACTTCCGGGGTGTGGGGTGATGGGGGCCTAATTCAAAGTGACACCCCGTCTTCGTGACACAGGAAGTGCAGTTACGATGGCACGCTTGGGGCACAGTGGTTGCCTTGCAGATTTCACAAAAGGCTCCTCTACCTCTCTCTGTTATTCGGGACAAGTTGATCTGTGTAAGAGGGCTGAAAGGCCCTTCTGCTTCATTTGTTGACAAATGTTTGCATGGTGTTTTTTAGTCACAATCACAGTAATGGCCTCTGTAGTTATGAATGTAATTTCTCCCTCATCATGATGAAGTGGGTTGACTGGGCTGTGACACGGCATTTCTTAAACACACACAGGGGAGAGAGTTACTGAAGTTAGGATTTGCCCACTTTATGAATCAGCAAAAGTGTTTCCTAGAGTTCTTGTAGAGCTTACTGATGACATTGTCCTCACAGATTGCCAATTGTCATAGAGAGAGCAAAAGAGGTCAAAATGTAGATTGAGCTGCTATTAAAATGTTTACTGCCACCAGAGAAGAAATAGATCTCCCTTTCTATACTTGAGACATACACAAACACAAACACAAACACAAACACACACACACACACACACACACACACACACACACACACACACACACACGCACCCATTATTTTAGAGGAGGCATTAAGTACATAGGTTATCTAAGCATAACTCTTCACCTGTTCAATTGTAATTTTATTGAATGATATTGATTCTTTAATAACTTTTATGCCTTAGGAGTTTAGTACAACTGCCACACTGGTATATAGTATTCCATAAGCTAAGAATTAAAGGCCCACCTCAGAGGAAGTTGCCGCACCTTTTCGAGTAATTCCTGTCCTCACATGCAACTCGCAATAAGACTAAGCAATTAGCCTGTTAAATGAATTACCTGACTCCATAAAGATAAATTGCCATATGCAAGACTATAGTTGAGTTGCTGGACTTGGAAGGTCACGAAATGTCTGAGAATGAATTAAAATGAATTTAATGACTTTGTAAAATGAATGGATTCACATACAAGGCATAAAGCTTAAGTTACAAAGCATTACAAGGCATCATTCTAAGCATGATCAGAGAGGGAGAGAGAGAGAAAGAGTGTAGGAATCTCACCAGCGCAGGTCAGGAACAAATAAGAAAGAGACAATGAAGCTAAGACCCTTTATTACACCTGAGTTGTTTGGATTCAAAATCATTACTGTAAAGTTAACCTCCAATCAGATATCAGACCTGCAAACCTGTAAAGACAACAGAACCTCTGCTACCCAGAGGTGTGACAATGGGGGTTGGCACGATAATGAGGCATTCCTAAGACAACACAGAGAATGCTGAATTCCAAAGACAACACAAAGGAAATTATTGCATACAGTGTAAAGAGTCACTTCGGGGTCTGCCCTACAAAAAGTATTATTTCCGAAAAAGATTACCAGCCTACCTGTCAAGAGATGAGTTTTAGCTAAACCGTGCCTATACGAGCTGTTGACATGTTGAGGGTTGACGTTTGTCTGACTCTTGCCGTTAATTCCAGTGAAACTGTGTCGGATTCCAGACATCGTTAATATTTGGACATGCACACTGACATTATCAAATAGCTATATTCTTTGTTCTCTCTGTTATCATTTCAGCAAGCTAGCTAGCTAGCTATATATCAATGCATTATCTAAATTGTGCAATTATACACCTTCCTAATATTGAGTTGCACCTCCTTTTGCCCTCAGAACACCCTAAATGTACATTTACATTTACATTTACATCATTTAGCAGATGCTCTTATCCAGAGCGACTTACAAATTGGTGCATTCAACTTATGATAGCCAGTGGGACAACCACTTTTTTTAATCTTTTTTTTTATGGGGGTGGGGGAAGAAGGATTACTTTATACTATTCCAGGTATTCCTTAAAGAGGTAGGGTTTCAAGTGTCTCCGGAAGGTGGTCAGTGACTCCGCTGTCCTGGCGTCGTGGGGGAGCTTGTTCCACCATTGGGGTGCCAGAGCAGCGAATAGCTTTGACTGGGCTGAGCGGGAACTGTGCTTCCGTAGAGGTAGGGGAGCTAGCAGGCCAGAAGTGGATGAACGTAGTGCCCTCGTTTGGGAGGAAGAGCAGCTCCGTCTTGCCGAGGTTCAGCTTGAGGTGGTGATCCGACATCCACACTGATATGTCTGCCAGACATGCAGAGATGCGATTCGCCACCTGGTTATCAGAAGGGGGAAAGGAGAAAATTAATTGTGTGTCGTCTGCGTAGCAATGATAGGAGAGACCATGTGAGGATATGACAGAGCCAAGTGACTTGGTGTATAGAGAGAATAGGAGAGGGCCTAGAACTGAGCCCTGGGGGACACCAGTGGTGAGAGCACGTGGTGTGGAGACAGATTCTCGCCACGCCACCTGGTAGGAGCGACCTGTCAGGTAGGACGCAATCCAAGAGTGAGCAGCGCCGGAGATGCCCAACTCGGAGAGGGTGGAGAGGAGGATCTGATGGTTCACAGTATCAAAGGCAGCGGATAGGTCTAGAAGGATAAGAGCAGAGGAGAGAGAGTTAGCTTTAGCAGTGCGGAGAGCCTCCGTGACACAGAGAAGAGCAGTCTCAGTTGAATGACAAGTCTTGAAACCTGACTGGTTTGGATCATGAAGGTCATTCTGAGAGAGATAGCAGAAGAGTTGGCTAGAGACGGCACGCTCAAGAGTTTTGGAGAGAAAAGAAAGAAGGAATCTGGTCTGTAGTTGTTGACATCGGAGGGATCGAGTGTAGGTTTTTTGAGGAGGGGTGCAACTCTCGCTCTCTTGAAGGCGGAAGGGACATGGCAGCGGTCAAGGATGAGTTGATGAGTGAGGTGAGGTAAGGGAGAAGGTCTCCGGAAATGGTCTGGAGAAGAGAGGAGGGGACAGGGTCAAGTGGGCAGGTTGTTGGGCGGCCGGCCGTCACAAGTCGCAAGATTTCATCTGGAGAGAGAGGGGAGAAAGAAGTCAAAGCATAGGGTAGGGCAGTGTGAGCAGGACCAGCGGTGTCATTTGACTTAATAAATGAGGATGTTGTCAACCTTCTTTTCAAAATGGTTGACGAAGTCATCCACAGAGAGGGAGGAGGGAGGGGGAGGAGGACGAGGATTCAGCAGGGAGGAGAAGGTGGCAAAGAGCTTCCTAGGGTTAGAGGCAGAGGCTTGAAATTTAGAGTGGTAAAATGTGGCTTTAGCAGCGGAAACAGAGGAAGAGAATGTAGAGAGGAGGGAGTGAAAAGATGACAGGTCCGCAGGGAGTCTAGTTTTCCTCCATTTCCACTCGGGTGCCCAGAGCCCTCTTCTGTGAGCTCGCAATGAGTCGTTAAGCCACGGAGCAGGAGGAGAGGACGAGCCGGCCGGGAGTATAGGGGACATAGAGAGTCAAAAGATGCAGAAAGGGAGGAGAGGAGGGTTGATGAGGCAGAATCAGGAGATCGGAGGGAGAAGGATTTAGCAGAGGGAAGAGATGATAGGATGGAAGAGGAGAGTAGCGGGAGAGAGAGAGCGAAGGTTGCGACGACATATTACCATCTGAGTAGGGGCAGAGTGAGTAGTGTTGGAGGAGAGCGAGAGAGAAAAGGATACAAAGTAGTGGTCGGAGACTTGGAGGGGAGTTGCAGTGAGATTAGTAGAAGAACAGCATCTAGTAAAGATGAGGTCAAGCGTATTGCCTGCCTTGTGAGTAGGGGGGACGGTGAGAGGGTGAGGTCAAAAGAGGAAAAGAGTGGAAAGAAGGAGGCAGAGAGAAATTAGTCAAAGGCAGACGTAGGAAGGTTAAAGTCACCCAGAACTGTGAGGGGTGAGCCATCCTCAGGCTCATTGATGAACTCTCCAAGGGAACCTGGAGGGCAATAAATGACAAGGATGTTAAGCTTGAATGGGCTAGTGACTGTGACAGCATGGAATTCAAATGAGGAGATAGACAGATGGGTCAGGGGAAAAAGAGAGACTTGGGAGAGATGAGGATTCCTGTGCCACCGCCGCGCTGACCAGATGCTCTCGGGGTATGCGAGAACACATGGACAGACGAGGAAAGAGCAGTAGGAGTAGCAGTGTTTTCTGTGGTAATCCATGTTTCCGTCAGCGCCAAGAAGTCGAGGGACTGGAGGGTAGCATAGGCTGAGATGAACTCTGCCTTGTTGGCCGCAGAACGGCAGTTCCAGAAGCTGCCGGAGACCTGGAACTCCACGTGGGTCGTGCGCGCAGGGACCACCAGGTTAGAGTGGCAGCAGCCACGTGGTGTGAAGCGTTTGTATGGCCTGTGCTGAGAGGAGAGTACAGGGATAGACAGACACATACAGTGAGGGAAAAAAGTATTTGATATCCTGTGTTTTCTATAGACATGATCAGTCTATAAGTCTAATGGTAGGTTTATTTGAACAGCGAGAGACAGAATAACAACAAAATAATCCAGAAAAATGCATGTCAAAAATGTTATAAATTGATTTGTATTTTAATGAGGGAAATAAGTATTTGACCCCTATGCAAAACATGACTTAGTACTTGGTGGCAAAACCCTTGTTGGCAATCACAGAGGTCAGACGTTTCTTGTAGTTGGCCACCAGGTTTGCTCACATCTCAGGAGGGATTTTGTTCCACTCCTCTTTGCAGATCTTCTCCAAGTCATTAAGGTTTCGAGGCTGACGTTTGGCAACTCGAACCTTCAGCTCCCTCCACAGATTTTCTATGGGATTAAGGTCTGGAGACTGGCTAGCCCACTCCAGGACCTTAATGTGCTTCTTCTTGAGCCACTCCTTTGTTGCCTTGGCCGTGTGTTTTGGGTCATTGTCATGCTGGAATACCCATCCACGACCCATTTTCAATGTCCTGGCTGAGGGAAGGAGGTTCTCACCCAAGATTTGACAGTACATGGCCCCGTCCATCGTCCCTTTGATGCGGTGAAGTTGTCCTGTCCCCTTAGCAGAAAATCACCCCCAAAGCATAATGTTTCCACCTCCATGTTTGACGGTGGGGATGGTGTTCTTGGGGTCATAGGCAGCATTCCTCCTCCACCAAACACAGCGAGTTGAGTTGATGCCAAAGAGTTCGATTTTGGTCTCATCTGACCACAACACTTTCACCCAGTTCTCCTCTGAATCATTCAGATGTTCATTGGTAAACTTCAGACGGGCCTGTATATGTGCTTTCTTGATCAGGGGGACCTTGCGGGCGCTGCAGGATTTCAGTCCTTCACGGCGTAGTGTGTTACCAATTGTTTTCTTGGTGACTATGGTCCCAGCTGCCTTGAGATCATTGACAAGATCCTCCCGTGTAGTTCTGGGCTGATTCCTCACCGTTCTCATGATCATTGCAACTCCACGAGGTGAGATCTTGCATGGAGCCCCAGGCCGAGGGAGATTGACAGTTCTTTGTGTTTCTTCCATTTGCGAATAATCGCACCAACTGTTGTCACCTTCTCACCAAGCTGCTTGGCGATGGTCTTGTAGCCCATTCCAGCTTTGTGTAGGTCTACAATCTTGTCCCTGACATCCTTGGAGAGCTCTTTGGTCTTGGCCATGGTGGAGAGTTTGGAATCTGATTGATTGATTGCTTCTGTGGACAGGTGTCTTTTATACAGGTAACAAGCTGAGATTAGGAGCACTCCCTTTAAGAGTGTGCTCCTAATCTCAGCTCGTTACCTGTATAAAAGACACCTAGGAGCCAGAAATCTTTCTGATTGAGAGGGGGTCAAATACTTATTTCCCTCATTAAAATGCAAATCAATTTATAACATTTTTGACATGCGTTTTTCTGGATTTTTTTGTTGTTATTCTGTCTCTCACTGTTCAAATAAACCTACCATTAAAATTATAGACTGATAATTTATTTGTCAGTGGGCAAAACAAAATCAGCAGGGGATCAAATACCTTTTTCCCTCACTGTAGTTGACAGGCTACAGAAAAAGGCTACAATAATGCAAAGGAGATTGGAATGAACTAAACATATGGGAAAGCGAGAGAGCGGGGCCTCCCTCACTTACATTTCACTGAAACACTCAAATATAACTCTCCCAACTTCCACTTTAGAAATTATAATTGTTGTAAACTACAGCGGTTCAATGTTTTCTAGGAATAGACTCTAACTTAGTTTATTCAGCTAACTTGGTACACTATTCTTCCATGAAAACCGTCCAGGGCACCGAATTCTCTGACGCCATAGCCAACTAGCATGCCAGCCTCCAATAACACGGTTTAGCACCAATACTCGGTTACAACAAACCAGCAGTGTGTTAACACGCCAAACAGATCATTCGTGTCCGTGTCTAACGTTGTGTAAAGTTTTGGGTTAGTTTTGACAGTTTGAGTGAGTACGTCGTCAACTTATTCAGCCAGTTAGTTAGCTAGAATAGTTAGCATACTAGCTAGCCAATGCTCTCTGCCAACGAACCAACCCCTCCTCCCACGGCACGAACACACAGAGAGAGCCATTGGGGCATTGACTACAAGGTGTTGAAAGCGTTCCACAGGCATGCTGGCCCACATCCTTGCTGTCTCTGCCTGGCTGGCTCGCCTCTCTCCACTGCGATTCTCTGCCTCTGACCCTATTACGGGAGCTGAGTAACTGGCTTGCTTGTTCTCTGCCATCCTTCCTGTCCTCGGGCTCGTACTTTGGGGGAGATCTTTGGGGGCTATACTCGGCCTTGTCTCAGGGTAGTAAGTTAGAGGTCTGTTGATATCCCTTTGGTGGTGTGGGGGCTGTGCTTTGGCAAAGTATGTGGGGTTATATCCTGCCTGGTTAATTCTCCCATCTCTCTCTCTCTCTCTCTCTCTCTCTCTCTCTCTCTCTCTCTCTCTCTCTCTCTCTCTCTCTCTCTCTCTCCCCTCCTGGAGGACCTGAGCCCTAGGAACATGCCTCAGGACTACCTGGCCTGACGACTCCTGGCTGTCCCTGTCCTCAGTCCACCTGATCGTGCTGCTGATCCAGTTTCTGCTGTTATGCCTGCGGCTATGGAACACTGACCTGTTCACCAGACGTGTGACAACTGGCTAGTATTACAGAGAAACAACCAAAAAAAGTGTTTTCTTTATTCATCAAGAAGGAATCAATAGGCTACATAGCTTGATCAAATTAATTTACAAACATACCTCCTGCGAGATGAGTCCTGCCCATCACCTGCAGCTAAAATCAAATCAAACGATGTGTGTGGCACCTGACAGTCGACACTCTATCCTCCTCCACTGACTATACTGTCTGCATGCACTAGAGTATTTAGTGTCCTGCCTAGCATATAATTTCTCTGTGGTGCACCATGGAAGGAACCACTTACTAGGGAGAATAGGAGGGGGTAATCTTTGTCTGGTCCAGTCAGTGTGCCCCCTCCGCAAAATACAGCTAACAGATCTTATTATCAATAATTATGATCAAACGTGGGCTTAAAAATTAAGTTTAGTAATTAATTTAAAATCTGAAAACAAAATAAAAGTATATATATATTTTAAAAGAGGGGGCACGTGCCCTTGTGCCCCCTATGGGCATGACGCCTCTGCAGACACACACCCCAACCAACCAAGGTTTCAAATGTTGCACTTTAATGCGGTCCTTGATGCATCATGGTACCTGGGAGGCACATTTGGATCCTTTTCAGCAGGGTAAACCGACCGTGACTCCCTCTATGCTTGGTGCTCTCCAGTGACAGCGTGACAAAAAGGCCTTCCCTTCATACATGGAGCCACTTAAGTGAAATCGCTCCAAACTGTGGCACATTTGTTGCACTTGACTAATGTTTAACAGGACATGGAAAATGCACATATTTCAAAACGGAAACTCATGACACCACCCTCCAAGGGTAGGTGGACTGCATTCATTTCAGCTTAGCTCAACTTACTACAACAAAAGGCTACTTTCTGCAGCCCAACTGAAGGAACAAGAGCCTGTCTGGGCACCAGTGTTATCTTTCCTCCAGACGATGACAAGTGAACCAAGCAGCCACATCTCGACTCATCTGACTGAACCACATAGGCACGTTTCCTGCATTTTTTTTAATCCAAACACAACTCACTAAACTGGGGTGATGTTTGTCAAGCAGAGAGGGTTGCCTGGAGGAGTGTGGGCCAGAGTTTTTGGGCTGGGACTAGAGAGTCATGCTCCTGAACACAGACAAGGAGAAGTGTCACAGCTCACTCATCCTCTCACTGTCATGTCCCATCAGGGGAGCTGATGCTGGTGTATCTGAAGTGTGCACCTGTTCATCTACCCTCTCATATCTCATTTTATATACTTCTAGAAAATGGAAGTCATCAAATGGTTTACCGGCACTCTGCAGTCATGTGGTCAATGTACCTCTCCATCCCCAAGGCTATTAATGATGGCCAATAAAACTAGCATAGAGGAAAAGAGTAGATAGTCTCAGAACATGTCCATCCAAATAAAAAATTTTAAGGACTATTTGTAACACACAGCCAGGAAATGAAACATAGATAGTAAATGCAATAGGGTTAGATCTCTGGGAGTGGGTGCCATGTCGCCATGGTTCAGGCCTGGGAAATGCAATCACATTTTAGTATTCACTTCAACTCCTGCCTCACCTATACAACCACCACGGTTGGCTGTAACTGCCACATTCATCTTTATTTTGTTTATTTTTATGTGTGCTGTGATTTATGACATCATAGAGTGTTTATTAAATGGAAATAAGTAAATAAAAAAGGGGGAAGCCGACTGCCACTGATTGCCCACGGTAAGCAAAAAACTGCTTCAGGTCTTAACGCAGAGCAGAAAACCATTCTTGTAATGGATTAATAAATCTCAGACAAAATCAAAGACGTAAATACTCATAGAGCTTATAGGTTGGGAACCATAAGACAGCGAGGGCTTTGAAAGATGAAGGTCCTCTTGGTGGGAGAGGTGATGATTGAAATACTCTTCAGGCCATGAGGTGGAAATGGTAAATGAACACAGGCTCCAAAAATAGCAGGATCCAAAACGTATCCCAAAAATTGCAAAAATAACATGGGTTAACAGTAACATATTATCTATGTATGCAATATCTGGAATTAATCTGGGGGGGGGGGGTGGAATCATATTTTTTCTCTTGTTATATTCAGCCATTTTTAGTAAGTGTGTTTTAGTCTTTAGGTCAAGAACAGGGAGCACAGTGTGAAGCCTCTGGAGTGATGTTAGTGAGGGATGTCCTTCAACACAGCCTAGAGGGGACGATGACAACATAGACCCACATATCAGGTGATATCTCTGGGGACAGGGGCAATGGAAATGGCTGACTGACCTGTATAAATATGGGGAGGAGGGAGAGAGAGAGAGCGAGAGAGAGAACGAGAGAGAACAAGATAGAGAGAGAGCACGAGAGAGAGAGAGAGAGAGAGAGAGAGAGAGAGAGAGAGAGAGAGAGAGAGAGAGAGAGAGAGAGAGAGAGAGAGAGAGAGAGAGGATGAAATGAGAGAGGAGGGGCATTTAGTGACTGACTCCAAGCTTAAAATAGCATCATTGTCTAGACTCTCAACTCCCCACTGGGAATTAACAAAATACACTTTTGGGAATTAAGAAAAGCACATCCTGTAAAATTAACATTTACAGTTTTTCTCACAGGGGCCAAGTAAAATGGCATCTGGTTTTCACTGAGGCACTTTAGGAGCAGTGTGTGTGTTTGTGTGTGTGCAGAGGACAGTGTCCAATCGGCCCCTGTCTATTTCAGAGACAGTCATTAAGCACCGTCACTATCTGGGACGTGACTGTTCATCAAAACCTCACCCTGAAGCCAGAAATGCACCTGTGTGCTGTACTCTGTGCCAGCCTCCCCCAACTCCCTGTTGTGTCCCATCATGGGCTGGCCTACCACCTCTGCTCCCATTCCCCACCCTGACCTCCATACACTCTCTGATTATAGAGGCTTGCAGTTTTTCACTCCTCTCTTCACACTCAATAAAAGGTGCACTTCTTCCAGAACTAATAAACACAGAAATGATGGGAGGGGAACCTGCTGTGATGGCGGTGGAGCGTCACTTTCTCTACATCTCTGTGTATTTGCCTCACATCCTAAACAACCAGAGGGCCTTCACGGTAATAGGGCAAATAGTCCATAGGACTAACCAGATCCAGTCTGTGCTTTTGTGGCTTTTATCCTCGTGTGCAAAGCTAATGTTTGAGAGTACAACAATTTGGGACGTGTGACAGAATTTATCTTAAGTGCCAAATGCAACCTACAGTGGGGAGAACAAGTATTTGATACACTGCCGATTTTGCAGGTTTTCCTACTTACAAAGCATGTAGAGGTCTGTAATTTTTATCATAGGTACACTTCAAATGAGAGAGACGGAATGTAAAACAAAAATCCAGAAAATCACATTGTATGATTTTTAAGTAATTAATTTGCATTTTATTGCATGACATAAGTATTTGATCACCTACCAACCAGTAAGAATTCCGGCTCTCACAGACCTGTTAGTTTTTCTTTAAGAAGCCCTCCTGTTCTCCACTCATTACCTGTATTAACTGCACCTGTTTGAACTCGTTACCTGTATAAAAGACACCTGTCCACACACTCAATCAAACAGACTCCAACCTCTCCACAATGGCCAAGACCAGAGAGCTGTGTAAGGACATCAGGGATAAAATTGTAGACCTGCACAAGGCTGGGATGGGCTACAGGACAATAGGCAAGCAGCTTGGTGAGAAGGCAACAACTGTTGGCGCAATTATTAGAAAATGGAAGAAGTTCAAGATGACGGTCAATCACCCTCGGTCTGGGGCTCCATGCAAGATCTCACCTCGTGGGGCATCAATGATCATGAGGAAGGTGAGGGATCAGCCCAGAACTACATGGCAGGACCTGGTCAATGATCTGAAGAGAGCTGGGACCACAGTCTCAAAGAAAACCATTAGTAACACACTACGCCGTCATGGATTAAAATCCTGCAGCGCACGCAAGGTCCCCCTGCTCAAGCCAGCGCATGTCCAGGCCTGTCTGAAGTTTGCCAATGACCATCTGGATGATCCAGAGGAGGAATGGGAGAAGGTCATGTGGTCTGATGAGACAAAAATAGAGCTTTTGGTCTAAACTCCACTCGCCGTGTTTGGAGGAAGAAGAAGGATGAGTACAACCCCAAGAACACCATCCCAACCGTGAAGCATGGAGGTGGAAACATCATTCTTTGGGGATGCTTTTCTGCAAAGGGGACAGGACGACTGCACCGTATTGAGGGGAGGATGGATGGGGCCATGTATCGCGACATCTTGGCCAACAACCTCCTTCCCTCAGTAAGATCATTGAAGATGGGTCGTGGCTGGGTCTTCCAGCATGACAATGACCCGAAACACACAGCCAGGGCAACTAAGGAGTGGCTCCGTCAGAAGCATCTCAAGGTCCTGGAGTGGCCTAGCCAGTCTCCAGACTTGAACCCAATAGAAAATATTTGGAGGGAGCTGAAAGTCCGTATTGCCCAGCGAAGGCCCCGAAACCTGAAGGATCTGGAGAAGGTCTGTATGGAGGAGTGGGCCAAAATCCCTGCTGCAGTGTGTGCAAACCTGGTCAAGACCTATAGGAAACGTATGATCTCTGTAATTGCAAACAAAGGTTTCTGTACCAAATATTAAGTTCTGCTTTTCTGACATATCAAATACTTATGTCATGCAATAAAATGCAAATCAAATTAATTATTTAAAAATCATACAATGTGATTTTCTGGATTTTTGTTTTAGATTCCGTCTCTCACAGTTGAAGTGTACCTATGATAAAAATTACAGACCTCTACATGCTTTGTAAGTAGGAAAACCTGCAAAATCGGCAGTGTATCAAATACGTGAATATACAGTGAAGGAAAAAAGTATTTGATCCCCTGATGATTTTGTACGTTTGCCCACTGACAAAGAAATGATCAGTCTATAATTTTAATGGTAGGTTTTTTTTAACAGTGAGAGACAGAATAACAACAACAAAATCCAGAAAAACGCATGTCAAAAATGTTATAAATTGATTTGCATTTTAATGAGGGAAATAAGTATTTGACCCCCTCTCAATCAGAAAGATTTCTGGCTCCCAGGTGTCTTTTATACAGGTAACGAGCTGAGATTAGGAGCACACTCTTAAAGGGAGTGCTCCTAATCTCAGCTTGTTACCTGTATAAAAGACACCTGTCCACAGAAGCAATCAATCAATCAGATTCCAAACTCTACACCATGGCCAAGGCCAAAGAGCTCTCCAAGGATGTCAGGGACAAGCTTGTAGACCTACACAAGGCTGGAATGGGCTACAAGACCATCGCCAAGCAGCTTGGTGAGAAGGTGACGACAGTTGGTGCGATTATTCGCAAATGGAAGAAACACAAAATAACTGTCAATCTCAATCAATGATCATGAGAACGGTGAGGAACAGCCCAGAACTACACGGGAGGATCTTGTCAATGATCTCAAGGCAGCTGGGACCATAGTCACCAAGAAAACAATTGGTAACACACTACGCCGTGAAGGACTGAAATCCTGCAGCGCCCGCAAGGTCCCCCTGCTCAAGAAAGCACATATACATGCCCATCTGAAGTTTGCCAATAACATCTGAATGATTCAGAGGAGAACTGAGTGAAAGTGTTGTGGTCAGATGAGACCAAAATGGAGCTCTTTGGCATCAACTCAACTCGCTGTGTTTGGAGGAGGAGGAATGCTGCCTATGATCCCAAGAACACCATCCCCACCGTCAAACATGGAGGTGGAAACATTATGCTTTGTGGGTGTTTTTCTGCTAAGGGGACAGGACAACTTCACCGCATCAAAGGGACGATGGACGGGGCCATGTACCATCAAATCTTGGGTGAGAACCGCCTTCCCTCAGCCAGGGCATTGAAAATGGGTCGTGGATGGGTATTCCAGCATGACAATGACCCAAAACACACGGCCAAGGCAACAAAGGAGTGGCTCAAGAAGAAGCACATTAAGGTCCTGGAGTGGCCTAGCCAGTCTCCAGACCTTAATCCCATAGAAAATCTGTGGAGGGAGCTGAAGGTTCGAGTTGCCAAACGTCAGCCTCGAAACCTTAATGACTTGGAGAAGATCTGCAAAGAGGAGTGGGACAAAATCCCTCCTGAGATGTGTGCAAACCTGGTGACCAACTACAAGAAACGTCTGACTTCTGTGATTGCCAACAAGGGTTTTGCCACCAAGTACTAAGTCATATTTTGCAGAGGGGTCAAATACTTATTTCCCTCATTAAAATGCAAATCAATGTATAACATTTTTGACATGAGTTTTTCTGGATTTTTTTGTTGTTATTCTGTCTCTCACTGTTCAAATAAACCTACCATTAAAATTATAGACTGTTCATGTCTTTGTCAGTGGGCAAACGTACAAAATCAGCAGGGGATCAAATACTTTTTTCCCTCACTATAGGTAAATATATAGGTAAATATACAGGATCTGGTAAGATAAAGTAATCAACGTTTTTAAATGGTGTGCTGAAAATGTAGGGCTGTATCCAGTGGTGGAAAAGTACTAAACTGTCATACTTGAGTAAAAGTAAAGATACCTTAATAGAAAATGACCCAAGTAAAAAGTCACACAGTAAAATACTACTTGAGTAAAAGTCTAAAAGTATTTCGTTTTAAATATACTTAAGTATCAAAAGTAAATGGAATTGTTAAAATATACTTACGTATCAAAAGTAAAAGTAAAAGAATTTCAAATTCCTTATATTAAGCAAACCAGATGGCACAATTGTATTTATTTATTTTTTGACGGTTAGCCAGGGGCACACTCCAACACTCAAGACATAATTTACAAACAAAGCATTTATGTTTAGTGAATCCGCCAGATCAGAGGCAGTAGGGATGACCAGGGATGTTCTCTTGATAAGTGCGTGAATTGGACCATTTTCCTGTCAAAATGTAAGGAGTACTTTTTGGGTGTCAGGGAAAATGTATGGAGTAAAAAGTACATTATTTTTCTTTAGAAATGCAGTGAAGTAAAAGTTGGCAAAAACATAAATAGGTAAGTACAGATAACCCAAAAAACTACTTAAGTAGTACTTGAAAGTATCCCTACATGTCGTGCAAGCAGCAGAAGCAGCCCCTTGATGTGTAAAAGTAGGCTTGCACTGCCCCCTTGTGGAAATATATGTTTTTCATACCATACACCACTGTACTCTGATGATGATTGATAATTATGATGACGATGGTCAAATCCATCAACATCGATTCCATAGCAGGGACCATAATAGTTGTCTAAAAACAAGATACATTTATGCAAATTACTACGTTTGTGTACAGGGGCTCTTTTTTAAATTACGCGATAATGCGCTCCCCCACTTCTCCCTGCTGTCCAGTGTCACCTTCAAAACTGTCTAAGACTTGATGAGGAATCTACTTTACCAGCATGTGAGTGTTCCAACTCCAGTAATAGTGGTGTATGTTTCGTTTTGAATGCCTCTATTTCATATAGACATTTGTATTTGCTTGTATTGCAGCATATTTACAGATTTATAGTCTTAGTTTGTAGATTCATTCGTTTTTTTTTTTTTTTTGGAGTGCTTACGGAGAAAGGCCAGCAGAGGTTTTGACAATGTGGCTATTTCCATCCATAGAGTGAATTACAGCTGATGCGTGTCCATCAAACCACTGTCCCATGCTCGAGTCCTTGGTGGATGGAAAGAGCCTGTCTACTGTAAATGGGATGATGTCATGGCCACTGTCTCGCACAAGGATTCCATAGCAACAGCAGAGTGGGAGAGAAAAAAGGAACGCTAAACAAGACTTTTAAAACTGGAGAGTCATCAGTCAAAATATCCAATCTGAAAAGCATTCGGTCCTCACCGTGAGTCCTCTATTGCAGAATAGTGAAGGAAGATGGTGTAGAATTGCTTAAATATCTTATCTTGGGTCTATATAATTGTAATTATTGCTTGGAATAGGTCCACTGAAAAAAATGCTAATAGATTTTCCCCTCTGGCTTACATTGCAATGACAGTACTTGAATAAATCTACAACAAATTAGTCTGATGCATTTTTTGTTGTAAATGCTTCATTTGTGGCAATGGTAACGTATGACACCTGAAACATAATTCCCTTATAATGTGGCATGTTAAAAAGTTATCTGAAAGGTTTAAGAGAGGATGACTTTAGCCATTTATATATTCTGAAGCAATATATTACAGTTATAGAACATAGGTCGGGCTGAGGCAGAAGTCACCATGAATTACAGCAGGCAGCATTTGTGCAGACGCAGTTCCCGGTCAGCAGTTTATCGTAATCAACCTGTCACCTAACCTCCGTTTCCCGAGAATCATGGGTTCCCTTCCCTCCCTTCCTATACAAGAGAGTCTCGGATCCACAGTGAATGATGCAAGCAATGCCATCCCACATTAGCAATGCTATGCCGCGTAGACAAACACCATCCAAAGAGAATCACTGATGAGAGCATCTGTGTTGGGTTGTTGATGAAAACGTAATTATAGAAAACCAAGTAAGAATACAGCACATCATATTTACTTCGGTAATCTGGCCATTTCAGCATCTGTATCTTTTTTTATCATGCATCTGTTGTCTTTTATTTTTGAGATGCAAAAAGCCTTGTATCTCTGGAGAACAATGCCTCTACCTAGTGGAATACCAAATAATGTTTGAGGATGATTGAAGATGTAATGAGGGTAATTATTGTTGTGAAAGTGATTAGAATGGCAGCCAAAGCATTCAGATTGCCAGATTTCAAGTGAGCTCTAGAGACATGAAATCTAATTTTAACAAAATATTGTAAAGGCCTTAAGTGTCTACACCATCTGACATACACGTACTTGCCACTGATTTCTGGTTGGCATTACTGCTAACATGGCCTTTTATAGTTCCTCTCACATACCAACTTTCACGAAAGGCTATTTCAGCATTGTGAGGTATCACTCAATAAGACCATAATGAAGATCGCTCAGGAAATTGCTCGTTCCATCTCCCTGACATGAGTGCTGCGGCATGACTCAGCCAGAATACTGAACCACTCCAGCAGATGGGAAAAGCTGTTCCTATAGCAACTCTCAGACACACAGAGATGGTCAGAAGATCATCTTTTCAAAGCTTGTCTAATTATTTGTTTCCATAATTTCTATAGTACACACAAAACCAGGCCATCTGAAAATGTTGGATTATTTTAACCAATCAACATAAAAATGTGCTGTTGGTACATTGCTGACCTATCCCTATACTAAAAACAACATTTACTTAAGATTGTGTTTGGTGTAATGATAGATGAAGCCAGTCATTATTTAAACTGCTCACCCAATTTGAGCATAGCCTAGATTTGGAACTGGTATAGCTTCAGTCAACTGACACAAATATTTAAGATGGTGAGTCATCAAGAGAAAAATCTGTTTAATCCCTCAAACAACAGAACCCATACAAGCATGACAAGGCACATGATGACTAAGCAATGGCTGCTAAATAAGCTACGATGATTACACCATAAATTCACATGTAGACATCATTCAGCTAACAATGCTGTATTTTCCAAACGGATATAAAGCAATATCCCATCTCCCCCACCTCATATGACAGTTAATTACAAATCATCCCTCTGCCCTGCTATGAGAATGAGAAACAACATTTCCTGAGGTTTTCAGACCAAATGCCTCATACAGAACTCAAACTCTGCAGGAGTTTTAGTAAGTTTAATGGTTTGGAACATTTCCATGAACTACCTTATGAAAACATTCTTAAGTACAAGAAATCCAATAGGTGTCAAAGGAGATGGCTTTGATTAACTTGGAGAGCACATATAAAGCATGACATATTGCAACATAGAAATTGAAACAACTTTTTTTTTAAATACTTCATAATAAGCAAATACCTGGATATACTATGTTGTCACATTTTGAATTGGCAATTCACATGGGACATCCTTTCATGCTCACAGTACATTGTACCATCCATTCAAAATATAAATAAATCGACAAAATTGAAAAACGCATCCAATACTCGGTGCCAAGGAACTAAAATAAAGAAAAGACAAACATTTTAGTCTGGGAGTGACATGTTGTAGTAAATACAGTACAGTGTTAAGGAGTACACAGAGCATGACCTTACAGGAAAACACACCCTAAGGTGTGTGTGTGGTTGCATTCAGTTAGCCATGAGGAGATTCCTTTAGTCACTTGTCCTCGTGTGAAAAGGTCTAGGAACATGTCAATATAAAATTTAAAAAGTAATTTTTACCCCTTTTTCGTGATATCCAATTGGTAGTTACAGTCTTGTCCCATCGCTGCAACTCCCATACGGACACGGGAGAGGTGAAGGTCGAGCCATGCGTCCCCCGAAACACCACCCTGCCAAGCCGCACTGCTTCTTGACACACTGCTCACTTAACCACGGAAGCCAGCCGCACCAATGTGTTGGAGGAAACACTGTACAACTGGCGACCGAAGTCAGCGTGCATGCGCCCGGCCCGCCACAAGGAGTCACTAGAGCGCGATGGGACAAGGACATCCCAGCCGGCAAAACCCTCCCCTAACCCGGACGACGCTGGGCCAATTGTGCGCCGCCTCATGGGTCTCCCAGTCGCGGCCGGCTGCAACACAGACTGGGATCAAACCTGAGTCTCTAGTGACGCCTCAAGCACTGCGATGCAGTGCCTTAGACCACTGCGCCACTCAGGAGGCCCACATGTCTATTTCTTAACTCTCTCCCTCTCACATGGTTGCCAGCTCCTGAGTTAGTCTCTCTTTCTCCAGCTGCAGCTCAATGATGTTCTGTTTGTTCTGCTCCAGACGGTCCTCCAGCCACTGCAGCAGGGGACCACTCACAGCAGACATCTGGCTGCACAGGTTCTTAGTGAACACTGAAATGTGCACACACACGTCAAGTGGAGAAAGAAAGCACAGTCAAGACATAGATGCGCTGTCTATGATATTAATATGCATAGTGACACAATTAAATATCAGTTATCAACAACTACAAAGACCAACCTGAGCCATTGTGTATCTTCGTGATCAGATCCAGGTGAGTTAAGCTGCAAAGGAATGAAATCCTGAAATTATTTCATTTACAATGAGCAATACACAATGCGCTGCCCTGAATTCATAAACTCAGCAAAAAAAGAAACGTCCCTTTTTCAGGACCCTGTCTTTCAAAGATATAATTCGTAAAAATCCAAATAACTTCACAGATGCACAGGATCGGTACATCCGAACATCACACCTGCGGGACAGGTACAGGATGGCAACAACAACTGCCCGAGTTACACCAGGAACGCACAATCCCTCCATCAGTGCTCAGACTGTCCGCAATAGGCTGAGAGAGGCTGGACTGAGGGCTTGTAGGCCTGTTGTAAGGCAGGTCCTCACCAGACATCACCGGCAACAATGTCGCCTATGGGCACGAACTCACTGTTGCTGGACCAGACAGGACTGGCAAAAAGTGCTCTTCACTGACAAGTCGCGGTTTTGTCTCACCGGGGGTGATGGTCGGATTCGCGTTTATCGTCAAAGGAACGAGCGTTACACCGAGACCTGTACTCTGGAGCGGGATTGATTTGGAGGTGGAGGGTCCGTCATGGTCTGGGGCGGTGTGTCACAGCATCATCAGACTGAGCTTCTTGTCATTGCAGGCAATCTCAACGGAAGACATCCTCCTCCTTCATGTGGTACCCTTCCTGCAGGCTCATCCTGACATCACCCTCCAGCATGACAATGCCACCAGCCATACTGCTCGTTCTGTGCGTGATTTCCTGCAAGACAGGAATGTCAGTGTTCTGCCATGGCCAGCGTAGAGCCCGGATCTCAATACCATTGAGCACGTCTGGGACCTGTTGGATCGGAGGGTGAGGGCTAGGGTCATTCCCCCCAGAAATGTCCGGGAACTTGCAGGTGCCTTGGTGGAAGAGTGGGGTAACATCTCACAGCAAGAACTGGCAAATAAGGTCCATGAGGAGGAGCTGCACTGCAGTACTTAATGCAGCTGGTGGCCACACCAGATACTGAGTGTTACTTTTGATTTTGACCCCCCCCCCCCCAGAAGAGGCTTTTCCTTGTTTTGTCCGTCTCTTTTACTACCGTGTCGGACAAAGTTTTAGTAGCCTATGCGACAGTGTTGCATCTAATGCTAGCTAGCTTGTTGCTAGTCAGACAAATGTTCAGAAATACAACCTTTGTTCAGAGCTCCACCCTGCAAAATATTATACTGGTTTGATAAGTGGCAATGCATCACTAGTTTCCATCTAGACTCCACCTCTTTTTATCTTCTTCCTGAGGAAAACTTCCCCAGGCTTTCGAACAAAATGTCAGAACTCTGGGGTGCATTTAGTACGACAGAATGGTATTGAACATTTAATTAAATGGAAACAGTACTGTACTGAACGACCAGATGAAGAACGGTGTGATTATGGTGGCCCAGAGGGCGATTGTGTATGGTGTGCTGCACAAGTTTTGCGATTTCAAATGGTCACACCCATATTGATCAGGCCACACCCACCAAATGGGAACAAACATACTTCAAAGGCTGATGAAGAACAGTGCACAATGTTTTGGGGAAACATGTCGTTCAACAGTCACGCAACGTAGCAAACGTTGAACCAAACTGAATGCTCCCCTGGGCTTCTGAGGCGACCTACCTGTGAATCTTTCTGTAGGTGTCCTGCTCTTCCTGGCAGAGGATTTTGGGGAGCTCCACTGCTGATTCAAGGCACACTTTCCCAATGGCCTCGTGTGGAACCACATGAATTGGGATCTCGATTCTCTCGTACCTTTATCAACACAGATCAGGGATGCAATTCAGTATTTGTGTTGATATTGTCAAATGGCTTCTTTTTGAGACAACTGCTCTGTGAAAGACTGAATCAATTAAATATTTCTCTGAGTAATAGTTATGAGGGAGAAAAGATAACAAAATCATCTAATAACACCAAACAGGGGTACACTTACTCTGAGCCTTTCTGGGCTTGGACAGACTGGAAGCAGGTGTAGAGAACTCGACCGGTCTAAGAGAAAATAATAATAGAATTTGTTCGAAGCCCCTTTGTAAATCAAAATGACGTTATATATTTTAAATAGCTGTCATTTAACCCTTACTTTTGTGTTCTTATCCTCAATGAAGCAGGAGAATATCAGCCCAACAAAGCCCTGGTCCATCATTTGGTACATGGCCTGTGTCCTCACATCTGTTGTAGAAAATGAATGACTTTCAGACACACCGACTGAAACAGTTTGCCATGACAGTGAGAACTAACGTTGTGGCATTGATGTGGTAGAGGGGTGCTCTGGTTCTTACCCACATGTGATGGCCACACAGTGATGTGGGGGTGAGAGTGGTACCAACCAACTACACGCATCGGCCGTCCAGTCATTTCAGCCAACCTGTAGCTCTTACTAAGGAAATTGATTATCAAAATGAGACAATGGCAGTGTCCTCAGGAATTCTATGATACCGCTACCTGTCACACTGACATTTATGGTATCTATGTCACGGACTATGTCACACTGACCTCCTGCAAGGCACCACCAGAAGATTGAGATTAAAGTTATTGAATGAGACATTGCATAAAGGATATCTCAGCTTCGGTAGCCGCTGAAGATAGCTGCTCGGGCGAAATTTCCACGCGATCCTTCCTCTTGTCTGAGCGTCGGAGAATAATAACAGAATGAATGTGGACGATGCGGTTGGTGTCCACCTATGTAAACAAACCAGGTGACTTTAGAAAGCAGAATAATTAACAGGGTAGCTAGCTCGAATCAATATCAGGTGCCCCTAATACCAAGTTGGGGGTATATGCCAATTGAGAATATGAATGTAACAACAAAGGGTACACTAAAGGTAGATAATATGCATGCATGTAGATAGCAGAGGCGTGTTCAGGGGGTGGCCATGCCCCCCCCCTGAAATCTGAAATTATGAAACACGGATAGACACGAACGAGTAATTAAGTTTGTTTCTTTATTGTTAAAAAAAATGGGAAAGCCTGGCTTCCCTTGGCATCCATAAATACATGCCACTTTGTAGGCTTAACGTTATTACACTTACGGTGTATGTAACACAGTAAAATATATTATGCAAATGAGGCAGTACTGAATACATAATTTCAGTATTTATGACCAATAATTTAAGGTAGGGATAATATTATTAACACAACTTCATGCAAAACAGAGTTTGTAGTAAAAAAAATTAATGTATGAAATTAGAATACAACTTTCTATAAAATGTTATGCAAATTGATACTGAATATGCTAATTACTATGTACGGATTTTATTTTATACAGCATGTTCATTTAAGGTAAGGTGATCATATTGGCAATGTACACTCAGTGGCCAGTTTATTAGGTACACCCATCTAGTACGAGGTCCGACCCCCCTTTGCCTCCAGAACAGCCTGAATTCTTCGGGACATGGAAACGTTACTCACTTGGTATCAAGGGACCTAACGTGTGCCAGGAAAACATTCACCACCGCCACCAGCCTGTACCGTTGACACCAGGCAGGATGGGGCAATGGACTCATGCCAAATCCTGACTCTGCCATCAGCATGACGCAACAGGAACCGGGATTCGTCGGGACCAGTGTTGGTGATCACGTGCCCACTGGAGCCGCTTCTTCTTGTTTTTAGCTGATAAGAGTTGTGCTAGAATAGCCCATCCGTGACAAGGACCGAGAAGTTGTGCGTTCCGAGATGCCATTCTGCGCTATTATTTGCCTTTTTGTGGCCGCCTGTTAGCTTGCACGATACTTTTCTTTCTTTTTTAGGGGGTAGATCAGCTTTAATATTGCAGATAGATTGTAACTTCCATCATTTCCACGATTCTTGCCATTCTTCTTCGACTTCATATCAACTAACTGTTATTCACATTACTGCCTCTGCTGACTGGATGTTTTTGTTTGTCGCACCATTCTCAGTAAACCCTAGACAATGTCGTGCGTGAAAAGCCCAGGAGGTCGGCCGTTTCTGAGATACTGTAACCGGCGGGCCTGGCACCGATGACCATACCACGCTCAAAGTCGCTTAGGTCACTCGCTTTGCCTATTCTTAACATTCAATCGAACAGTAACTGAATGCCTCGGAATCTATGGGTATCTTAAGTATACCTTTAATGCATTGTCGAACCATCATAATTATATTGAAAAAAATCCACCTTGCATCAAAATGTTATGCCCCCCCTAAACTGGTTCTATGCCCCACCTTGGCCACCCCATTCAACATGTTCTGGACACGTGTTACACCCCTGAAAAAGGGGAGAAATAATCACGAACGTGACGCAGTTATGTTTCCTCACTGACAAATTTAGTGTAATGATTTTACAAAAATACCACATTTTACAGAACAACAGATCTACAGGAACCAGAGATTTGTAGGGTACAAAGCTTATTCAAGTCACAACAGCATAAACTGTAATTCACTAAAACATATACAAATGTTTCAATATAACTGTCAAACACAAAGTAGCTTTAGCTCAGTAACCCATAACTACATTTATCAACCATGTCAACAAAGTATTCGAAACACATTATACAAATAACCCCCAAATATTATATTAACAACGCACATATTCATTCACAATTAGCATAAAATGGCAGCTACTCTCAGTACGAAGCTATCGCTGCAACCAAGCAGATTACAGTCACACACGCACCTAATAACTCTCTTCAACTTAACTCTAACTTCCTCAAGATGTTACTAACACATACCTTAAACTCTCTTCACAGGTTAGCAAGTTATTACATTCAAATTAACTCGTTTCATATCAATAACGTACCTGAAAAAGGGGAGAAATAATCACGAACGTGACGCAGTTATGTTTCCTCACTGACAAATTTAGTGTAATGAGAAAAAGACCGCGATTTCCCCAGGAAGTTGGGTGGAGACCAGAGCAATCGATCTCAGGCTCATAGATTAAGAGCATTTAGTAGATCACAGATGAACACTTTTACCCTTAAATTAGGCACCACAAAATAAAGTAGTCAATATAACATTTACACATTCCTCTTACAATATTAACCCTTTGACTCTTGACGGATTTTAAACACATTTATGCATTTTATCAATCTCTATGAACTAGTACTGGATGCATTATCTTTTTAACCTTAGATATTTTAAGATCCTTACATACCATGAACTTACTAATACTTTTTTAGTGTATAACAGGCTATGAATATGTCCTTTAACCTGTCACACTCTCCCCGACAAAATAAATGTTGTCCCAACATTACCAACATTATCTTCTTAAACAGTCTATAAGCACTGGACGTAGAAAATCCTCTTCTGTAAGCTAGTCCTTGAGCAGAGGTCAAAGTTCACAGTTCAAATAGAACCAAGAAGTTATATTCACAGTCCATATCTGTTGACCAGCTGTATAAACAGTCCATAAGCAGTCTTTTCTCATACTATTGTCAACAGTCCATCAGTTTTAATGATCTATATGCATAGTCTGCTAATTGTCTCGTGAAAGTCTGTGAAATCAGTCAGTAGTCCATGGTCAAACATGTCAACTCTGTCTGTGGCCTCAAGTTTGCTGAAGTCCATACATGTAGGGTGGCTGAAGGTAATATCGCTGTAGTGATGGCAGCCATGGAACCAGTCCTGGTGCAGGGTAGACAGGGAACAACTGTGGCTGTGGCTGGATACTGTAGCAGGAAGGGATACCAAGCTGATCATAGGTGATACGTCTTGGAGGGTGTCTCTCTCTTTGTGGCAGCTGGTAAGCTGGTTCCTCAGGTTCAGCAGCAGCAGTTAATGAAGGAAAGGCACTTAGTGGACGATCATCCAGCACATTTTCAGCAGGCAAGTTCATCTCCTCAGCAGGCAGTTCTTTAACTGTTGTTTTCTCCTCCAGCTGATTTTCAACAAGAGGCTGTGCTGGTAGCGTATCAGGAACTGGCACCGCAACTGTTTGTTTCACTGGTGGGGGCCTGTTTTCCGACTCTCTCGCTGGTTCAGCATACCTCTCAGGTACTGTAGGAAATGTGGGGACCTGTAGCGGCTCATGATGAAGGTCATATTCATCCCCGCTGTCTTCATCAGAATCTAGAGGCTGTGATCCAGGCTGATGTCTCTTTTTCTTACTTTTGTCATCTTTAGTCATTTCTGGTTGTCTCTCAAAAGGTAAGTGGTCACAGGACATGAGCAGGTTTCTGTGCAGGACCCTGGGCGTCCCCTACCCTTTTCTGGTCTCAACTCATAAATCGGCAGGTCTGAACCCATTTGTCTCACTACTGTGTGAATTTGATCTTCCCAATAGTTACGGAGTTTGCCTGGTCCTCCTCTTGGTGTCAGGTTTTTAATCAGAACTTCGCTCGCCAGGCTGTAGCACTGAACTCCTAACTTTAGTGTCATAGTACTTCTTACTTCTTTCAGCAGCTTTCTGAGCATTTTCTTTTGCAATGGCGTATGCTTCTTCCATTCCTCGTTTCCAGTTCTCCACGTAGTCTCGCTGGTTACTGGAACCTGCCTCTGTGCACAATCCAAAGAACATATCAACTGGAAGCCTGGGTGATCTCCCAAACAGAAGATAAAATGGTGAATAGCCAGTCACTTCGCAACGGGTGCAGTTATAGGCATAAACCAGTTTGTTTAGAGACTCCTTCCAGTTTGACTTTTGTGTCTCAGTTAGTGTCTTTAGCATTTGCAACAATGTTCTGTTCATTCGTTCCACTTGACCGTTCCCCATCGGGTGGTAGGGTGTTGTTCTGGACCCGGCCATGCCACTGAGTTTCTTTAACTGATGGAACAACTGATTTTCGAATTCTCCCCCTTGGTCATGGTGGATGCGGGAGGGGAACCCAAACTTCAGGGCAAAGTCATTGAAGATGAGATTTGCAGCAGTTTTTCCTGACTTTGATGTGGTGGCGTAGGCTTGAGTGTAACGTGTAAAATGATCAACAATCACGAGGATGTACTCATATCCCCCTTTGCATCTGTCGAGATGGAGGAAATCTATACATACCAGTTCAAATGGCTGTGTTGTCACAATGTTTGTCAGAGGAGCTCTTGTTTCATGGCCTGGCTTTTTTCTGCTTGACACAGCTACAAGTTTTAGTCACATAGTGCTCAATGTCAGATTGCATATAAGGCCAGAAGAAGCGGTCACGTACTAGTGATACAGTGCGGTCAGTACCTTGGTGTCCCATGTTATTGTGCAACTCTTCCATCACTTTACCTTTGTACTGCTCTGGTAGAACTAACTGCTTGCGGGCTGTAGTGATTCTGTACAGAATACCATCACTGTCGATTGTCAATTTGTCCCATTCTCTGAATAGGCATTTTGTCTTTGGACTGAATTCCTTTTGCTCTTTAACTGGCGGTTTGGAACCAGACAGCTTGAAATCGAGCACAGGACGGATGACCGGATCAGACTCTTGTGCCTCTCTTATCCCCTCTTTTGGGATCGAGCTGATTGTTGCTGTAGTTGTCTCACCTTCAGCTGATACTGACATAGATGCAGCTGAAATTGACCAAGGCACAAAAGGCTCTTTCTGTACCTCTACTGCTTGTATAGTGGCGGCAATGGTGTCTGGTGGAAGCTCCTCAGAACATTCTCTCATCAGTGACTCTACATCCAGTGGCATCCTCGACAAAGCATCTGCATCACCGTTCTCTCTGCCTGGCCTGTACTTTATTGTAAAGTGGAAATCAGCCAATTCTGCAACCCACCTGGAAGTGGTTGCGTTCAGTTTTGCAGTAGACAGAATGTAGCTCAGCGGGTTGTTATCACTGTATACAGTGAAGGTCGGAGCATAGTACAAATAATCATGGAACTTATCAGTGATTGCCCATTTTAGAGCTAGAAATTCTAGCTTGCCAGAGTGGTAGTGATAGTTCTTCTCAGCTGCTGTTAAGGTTCGAGAGCCATAAGCAATGACCCTAAGCTTCCCATCTTGCTCTTGATAAAGAACTGCTCCCAAGCCTTGGTGTGACGCATCAGTGTGTACAACAAATGGCTGAGTGAAGTCAGGGAAACCTAAGACTGGTGGGTGAAGCAGACACTCAATCAGCTGTTCAAGTGCCTGTTGATGCTGGTCAGTCCACAGGATTGGCTTGTTTGAGGGCACCACATGACTTACTTTCTTTGTTTTTGCTTTCCGTGGGTGGTCAGGTAATTTCTCTGAATCTGCTTTCAGGAGGTCATACAGACAGCTGGCCCTCCTAGAAAAGTCTTTGATGTACTGTCTGTAGTAAGTGAGTAAACCAAGCATTTTTTCTGAGCTGGCCCACAGTCTGTGGTCTGATCTCTTTCAATGCTCTTACTGCTTCAAAATCGGCTGGGTCAACTTTGCTGCCGTCTGCAGACACTATTCTGCCCAAATAACGGACCTGGGGTTTAAAGAGATCACACTTACTTGGCTTGAGTTTGATGCCATACTCTCTGAGACGCTGCAAAACCTTTTGCACATCATTCACATGGCTGTCGAAAGTTTTACTGAAAACTAGCGTGTCGTCCAGATAAGGAATGCAGATGTTGTCCCGGAGCCCTTCCAAACATTCCTCCATACAACGCTGAAAAGCTGCAGGAGCGTTCATGAGGCCGAATGGCATACGTATCCACTCATAGAGTCCCCATGGGGTCACAAATGCTGTCAGTGATCTGCTTTCTTCAGAGATGAACCCTTGGTGATATGCTTTTCCCTGATCTAAAAGGGAGAACCAGGAATTACCACCTAAACTGTCCATGATGTCCTGGACCCGAGGGATGGGCTGGCGGTCGGGATGTGTCTTTCTGTTCAGGTCTCTGTAATCTATACACAACCGGAGGGTCCCGTCCCTTCTTCCTAACGCACCACGACAGGTGAAGAATATGAAGAGTTTGACTTCCTAACCCAACCCTGGGCTATGAGGTCATGAAGGTAACCCTTCATCTCCTGATACAGTGGCCTGGGCACTGACATGTATGTGCGCTTGACTGGTTCAGAGTCCTTTAGAGAAATAGTCATTTTCAATCGTTCAATGCAGCCAATGTCATTGTCTGATCTGGAGAAGGAGTGACACTCTTCTCTAAGCATTTTCCTAACAACCTCTCTCTGTTCTTCGGTTAGGTGACTTAAACCTACTGGTGGATCCCACTGTTCAGTAGCAGTACATGGAGTTTGAACACTAGTGTGATTCACTGTGGCTGGGGTGACAGCTTTTTCAAAGACTTGGGCAGGTAACACAGTCATAATGGTTTGTACTGTACCGATTATGGTGCGTCCTAGCAGGGCAATGTCGTGGTCAGTGGGGTTAGAGACATCAAGCATGACAACTGGAAAAACACCTTTCTTAACTCTGACTAGTGTGTCAAAGAACTCAAGTTCATCTGGCCACTGCGGGTTCAGGTCTGGCTGGAAAAGCATTGTCATGTCATCTTTGAAAGGCTGGGAAGCTACCCGGCACTCAATCTGAATGCTACTGTGTTTTGGTACAGCAACCTTCTCTTTCTTGGTCTTCACTGCGTATTCATCTGTCTGTTCTGCGCTAACAGCCTGTATAAAAGCCCTCACCTTATTTCTTTTGAGGCTTGGGAAAGCTTTTTTTTCACTGTACTGTACCGTTTAGTCTTTTCGGTCATTGTCAGGATGTGCTCAATAACATTGAAACCTATGATGGGATGAGATAGGTGACAGCCTTTCATTACCAGCACTGGGATGATCAGTTCCTTCGTTTGGTCAGTTTCAGAGGCTAGCGGAAAAGTTGTTTCAATCCATCCCAGGTACGGCATTTCAGTCCCATTTGCTGCCGTCAATCTTAGATCATCAGGTGAGTCCAGAATTTCTGAAACATCCCTCAGCCTTGCGTTTGGGAGAGATTCCGCTTTCCATCGTTCATCAATGACCGATACCTGAGAGCCTGTGTCCCATAGAGCTTGGAGGTGGTGGCGATTCAGGTGACACTCAACAAGGCACTGTCTACCGACTAGCGAGGTGACCTTATGGGGGTGGCAACCTTGAGCTAGGGATGGTAAAGAGTGGGCATTTTCTTCTGTACAGGAAAGCTTTTCACAGGTAGAGTCCATTTTCAGGTGAGTGCATTTTTCCTTATGTTTAGTCCAATGTTGGTTTTGACATCCTTTGGAACAGTACAGTGTCTCTTTACATGATGAACATTGTTTCAGGTTCTCAAATGAATCTTCTCTGGCACAATTTGCACATTTCTGGGACTTTTTGGTAGCTACGGTTAACACTTGTCCCTCAGCGGTAACCCTTCCCCGTTTAAAGGGGCCTCTTTGGATGGTCTGACTCCCCGGATTTTACATCCAGCTTGAAAATGTTCCCCACTCCCACATCGGAAGCAGTGTGTGCAGCGTGCATCTGTTCTGGCCTGCTGGCAGACAAAACACCTCCTTGGAGCTTGAGCAGAGCGGTTGGTATACAGGTTAGGTGCATATTGATACTGCGCAGGGTCAGGTGCTTGGGGCTGACTGTAGTTGCTGTAATACTGCTGCTGGGAAACAGGTGGCTGGGGGTCCCTATCTGGCCTCCTAACTGGAAGTGGGGCATGGGCATAAGGCGATGACTGAAACATAGGCTGCTGTAATGTCTCCTTAATCTGAGCAATCTCTGCACTGAGACCTTTTAGGGAAGCTACACCTGTCTTAAGTTCAGCTAACTCTGTTAACAGTTCTGCGGGTATCTTAGCTTTGGCTTCCTTCACAGGACACTTTGCAGATGGCGTATCTTCTAACTGAACTACACTTACAGTTGTAGCAGGCTGTGGGGCATTAAAACGCTTTTTGTTTCGTCTTTCTATCTCATTAGCACAAGCAATGTTAAGCTTCTCTAGCAAAACCTCATCTGATGTTTCGCTATCAAGCAGGAGAGGCTGCATGTCTATCCTGATACTGTCACTCTGGAGACCTGTAAGGACTGTGTGTAAACACATGCGCTGGACTAGGGCAGGGTCATACTTAAGCCCTGATTCTGACTCCTGGGACGCAAATAGTACTTTCTGCCTCAAATCTAAGACGCGCATCAGGAAGCTTTGAGGGGTCTCCTTGCTATGCTGTGCTTCTGAAGCTAGCTGTTTGTAAAGCTCTGTTGCACTCTTCTCTTGGAAGTGGGAACGCAGGATGCATCTAAGTGTGGGAAGAGTTAGCTGGGGTTTACCTTCCAAGTAGCTGCGTAGCTGTGAGCCTGGAGAAATAGCCCTGATTACTCGTCTACTATTTCTACCTCAGGATAGCCTCTGTTAAGTCCATTCTCAATCTGATGGGCAAGGCTGGAAAAAGTCAGTTTATCTTTCTGGCCCGGTTCACCTATCTGACCAGAAATTTTTAACTCTTTGCGCCAGTATGAGCCGGGCTGTGCACTGGGTGAGAGCTGCATGCTCCTCTGAAGATGGGCAGGGGGTTGGGGCTGGCGCAGAGAATCACTGGCTTGGTCTGCAGTACTCTGCTCAGTTCCCACCCCTTGTTGTGGGGTTACAGTTCTCAGTCCCTCTATTCTGTGATGTGTTCTGGCTGTTTCAATATCATGGTCAGTTTGCCCTGTCTTGCTATCTATGCCACTGATCATCTCTGTCATTTTGTCTTTAAGTAGCAATAATTCCGACATGCCGCCATCTTCTAACTCTGCAACTTCCTCTCTTTCAAGGAACATCATAATGTGAGTCATCAATGATATGCGGATTTGTCTTGAACAACTCTTCTCTGTTCGCCTGATATGTCAAGGAAATCACATACGTCTAGTAACTTGTCTTTAGTCAGGGTGTGCAATTCTCCTACTACCTCTTCCTGTAGTTCTTCCAAAGGCGGTTGTCATGTTGACAGGACAGGAGGAACCTTTACTGTGCAGGAGTTGACTCTGAATTAGATGGTCCTTACTGTCTCTGATGGTCTCTCAACGGCCTCAGTTGACACGTACTTAACCACCAACTTCCAGCTCCCCTCGAACAGCAACACTTCCCTCACTGCAGCCTGCCTGGGTTGTTATGTAGGGATTTAGCTGGCTCAGAATTCAGCGACCAGGATGTGGAAGCCGGACATCTGAGCAGCAATCTCAGCGGAGCCTCCAAAATGTTACACCCCTGAAAAAGGGGAGAAATAATCACGAACGTGACGCAGTTATGTTTCCTCACTGACAAATTTAGTGTAATGATTTTACAAAAATACCACATTTTACAGAACAACAGATCTACAGGAACCAGAGATTTGTAGGGTACAAAGCTTATTCAAGTCACAACAGCATAAACTGTAATTCACTAAAACATATACAAATGTTTCAATATAACTGTCAAACACAAAGTAGCTTTAGCTCAGTAACCCATAACTACATTTATCAACCATGTCAACAAAGTATTCGAAACACATTATACAAATAACCCCAAATATTATATTAACAACGCACATATTCATTCACAATTAGCATAAAATGGCAGCTACTCTCAGTACGAAGCTATCGCTGCAACCAAGCAGATTACAGTCACACACGCACCTAATAACTCTCTTCAACTTAACTCTAACTTCCTCAAGATGTTACTAACACATACCTTAAACTCTCTTCACAGGTTAGCAAGTTATTACATTCAAATTAACTCGTTTCATATCAATAACGTACCTGAAAAAGGGGAGAAATAATCACGAACGTGACGCAGTTATGTTTCCTCACTGACAAATTTAGTGTAATGAGAAAAAGACCGCGATTTCCCCAGGAAGTTGGGTGGAGACCAGAGCAATCGATCTCAGGCTCATAGATTAAGAGCATTTAGTAGATCACAGATGAACACTTTTACCCTTAAATTAGGCACCACAAAATAAAGTAGTCAATATAACATTTACACATTCCTCTTACAATATTAACCCTTTGACTCTTGACGGATTTTAAACACATTTATGCATTTTATCAATCTCTATGAACTAGTACTGGATGCATTATCTTTTTAACCTTAGATATTTTAAGATCCTTACATACCATGAACTTACTAATACTTTTTAGTGTATAACAGGCTATGAATATGTCCTTTAACCTGTCACACACGCAACTGGTAGCTAGCTAGTTATTGCTTTGTTATTTAGCTAGCTTGCAAACGTTACCTCCCCGATGCAGAGTCCCATTACTTCCTCCTTCTCGGTACTTAATGCATGATTCATGCAAACCAAAAAGGCATCTGATTCAAGGTGAACTGCGCTCACTGCCATGTTATAGTACTATAATTGTCTTGTTCTCTAAAAACAAATATGATCAATTACTACAAGCTATCTCTCAAACTTCACAAGCTAAAGCTAGCTTGTTAGCGACTTCTCTATCAAAACTTGTTACATCAATAATATTCCGTTGTTGCAAGGAGGCGGATAAGTCCATGTGGTCCTACCTATGTAAGTATGACGAACTATTTTACCACTTAGCGCTCAAAATCGTACACTTTTTTTATAGTCGTGCGTTGTCCACAAACAAAAAATACATTTATACACAAACAAAATAATGTAATGATTATTATCTGCAGTTTAATCAGCAAAGTACATGTGGTAACCAATCCAGTCGGACGACATTTGAGTAAGCACCCGGGATTCCGGGGACGTTTGCAGCAAATATTTTGTATATGTCTTGAAGAACAGGTATAGAATCATGAGTTTAATATCTATAATTGTAATATCTACTGGTGGTTAATAGTTCGTGATGTTTGTCCAAGTAATTAATAATGTCTATGCCCCTTTTCTCTATATTCGTAAAATGCCACAGAAAGATCCTTGTCAGAAGCAAGCAGGCGCAATTCAGAAGTTTTTGCAAAATGTTTTTTTACACAGCATTATCTACCTATTTATATGATTTCTAATGTGAATAAAAAAATTTATCTGATTGGGTTTCATGTATTACACTAACTTAGCCCACTGTGTTTTTCTTCCAGCAAACAAGTACATAGAGAACAGGTGCGAGGATGTGATAAGAGCTATGGGTACGTGCTGTGAGCACGCAGGTGAGAACTCAGTCTGCTGCTCAGGGTTTGCGAGGGAACAGAAGTCTACAGAGCCTAAATGCATAGCTGCATCCTGACATGATTGTGGACACTTAAACTGTAGTATATAATGACAATGCTTTGAATGCAGGGATGGGCAACGCCAGTCCTTGGGGGCCGGAGTGGTGTCACTTTTTACCCATCCCTAGCAAACACAGCTGATTAAACTAATTGCATTCTAAACTGAAGATGATTAGTTGATTATTGGCGTCAGTTGTGTTAGCTGGAGCAAAAGTGTGACACCAATCAGGCCCCTGAGGACTGGAGTTGCCCATCTGTGTTCTAATGTTATAGAGTTGTTTATATTGACAGTAAATTATCCTAGGAGGATGCAGTCAGTGAAACTCCCGCAAACAAAATCATTCTAAAATACAATTCACTTTATTACTTCTCCCAGAATGTTACATTTTGCTTGTAACAAAATATTGCATTTTAACAGTGAAAAAAATACAATTAAAGCTTTTGACAGCACATTTTACACTTTCCTAAAGCTAAGTACTTGGGTAATGGTTGCATTGAGGAGAATAACAAACATTGGAGAAATAATTAGAGCAAACTTTAATTTCTATCAGTGTATTTGTCATCCCATATGTTCCATACAAAGGGCTATTGATATCTTCCATGTATTACATTCCATAATTGTCCATAGTCATTTGTAAAACACAGGATTCTTGTATGCTGTTAGGCAGGGGTGTATTCGTTAGTCTGATTCAGTTGTAAAATGTTTAGTCTGTTGCAAAACATTTTACAACAAAAACTGTTTACACGAGGAAGCAAACAGAACCTAACTGAATGTGTCCAATGGAAACTCTTGTTTTCATTGCAAAACATTTTCTGTGGAGTAAACAGCTTCCATTGCACTGTTTTGCAACAGATTAAACGTTTACAACGGAATCCAAATAATGAATACACCCTAGCTTTTGATAGTGCACCTATAATGAACACAACCTGTACTTGCACACAAACAACAGACATCACTCTTAAGCAGGGAATTAGAAAGCCAAATCATAAGTCCAGTCTGGCCTTTAACTCCTTGGTCTCAAATAAATACTTCACACGCAACCTCCTGCACTGGTAAATAAGTCAATACTATTGGGGACGGTTAATATGCACACAACATGATTGTCTTTGACTTACACTTTGAAATGATTTTCAGGTAAGAATATAACTTCAAAATACCATTCAAACTTGCATTACTGTGGCCTCCTAGTCCTGTCATATAGTACTTACTCATACATGTAACAGTAATCCTTCTACACCCCCCCTCCCCAGTGGTGGTTGTCCCACTGGCTATCCTAAGTTGAATGCACCAATTTGTAAGTTGCTCTGGATAAGAGTGTCTGCTAAATGACTTAAATGTAAATGTACTTCTGCTTTTAACTCTGAAACCCTTTGGTTTTAAGTAACATTTAAACACATACAACAACCTTCTTGATCTTAACTTAGAAAATGAAGGATATTACAAAACAAATCCCACATTAGGGAAAACAAGTTCAAAAAGGTCTTTGCTCCAGTTCCAGGGTTCTCCCCAAAGAATGTAAGAGGCGCCGCGCCACTTTATTATATAAGGCAATTTTTGCTCTAGATTGCAGGAAGTGGCAGTTACAGGTGTTAAAAAAGCACAAATCTGAGTCCAAAAGGGGGGCACTACCCCACTCCAGGCCTCCCCCCGGCCGTACTCAGCAGCAGCACCTTGTTAAAAAAATCCTGGGGAGAACCCTGAGTTCCACAACTATTTAAGTGGATCTGAACAATCTCTCAAATAAGTACCATACCAAAACAACGCATAGGAAAGTTAAAGCCAATGCGCCTGCCATATGTGCACAGGCCATGCATAAACCTCAACCACAGACATAGTATTTAAATTGCTGTTTTCTCAAATTGACACATGCCCATAAGCCCAAAAACACATCAAGCCTATGAGTTAGTTTGACATATGATATCGATGTAGTCTACTTACATATCTAGATAGCTGCTTAGGTTAAGCTTTTTTCAGCCTTGTATTTGACACAAAAATATTAAAGACAGAAATGAGAGGCTCTTAAGAGGCCAAGCCCAGCAGAAATCCCCCAGCAAAACCTCCTGTGAGGATAATATTCTTCTTCACAAATGTCTGCACCTGGTAAGACAAAAAAAAAAAAAGCACCTTTAAATCAATGGTAAGGTTTTGCAGAGTATTGTTCTTTGACATTGTTCTCTTTTATACTCTGGAGTAAAAAGGTGTGGATGGCTTCAAAATCATTTCTTTAGTCCTGAGCATATTTGAAAATGATGAAATCACAACACCAAAAAGATCACAATAAGACATTAATCAGAGAAGAAAGATCCACTATTTTGTAGTAGACCATGATAACCCCTTACCTCATCCACTTTTGTCCTGACTTCCTTAGTGGGCTTATCTGCATTCAACTTCAGCTGCTTCTTGGCATTGTTTACATCCCGCTCCACTCTCTTCCAGTCCACTTTGATGTATCCTGTGTGATTGGCCATCTAGAAGGAAATGAATCACACCCACCAATAATGGCAATGTGACTTGGTCATCATAACCATAGAGATACAGTGCCTATAGAAAGTATACACCCCCTTGAACTTTTTTTTCCAATTTTGTTGCGCTACAAAGTGGGATTGAAAGATTTAATTGTAATTTTGTCATTGATCTACACAAAATAAGCAATAATGTCAAAGTGAAAAGAACATTCTACAAATGTTAACAAATTAATAAAACATTAAATAAGTCATTCCATAACTATTCACCCCCTTTGTTTAGGCAAGCGTAAATTAGTTCAGAAGTCAAATTTGGCTTAACTAATCACATAAGTTATATGGACTCTGTGTGAAATAATAGGGGATGACATGATGTTTGAATAACTACCCCTTCCTCTGTCCCCTATACACACACACACACACACACACATCTGTGAGGTCCCTCAGTCAAGTATTGAATTTCAAGCAGATTCAACTACAAAGACCAGGGAGCTTTTCAAAAGCCTCAGTGATTGGTATATGGGTAACAATATCAAATCAAACATTGACTATATCTTTAAGCATGGTCAAGTTAAGATTTAGGATGTGGATGATGTATTAAACCACCCAGACACAAAGATGCAGTCGTCCTCCTGAACTGAGCTGCAGGACAGTAAGGAAACTGCTTAGGGATTGTAATGGTTGTGATGGGAGAAAACTGAGGATGGATCAACAACATTGTAGTGACTCCACAATAATGACCTAAATGACAGTGAAAAGAATAAGACAAAATATACAGAATACAAATATTTCAAAACATGCATATGATACAAGGCACTAAATGCAATGCTGACTAGACCGGGCGCGTGCGCCATCACGCGCATGTTGATTTTGTCCATCCAGGTTGAAGTATCAAAACGAACTCTGAACTACCTATATTAATTTGGGGACAGGTCAAAACTAAATGAAACATTCATGGCCATTTAGCTAGCTAGCTTGCTGTTGCTAGCTAATTTGTCCTGGGATATAAACATTGGGCTGTTATTTCAACTGAAATGCACAAGGTCCTCTACTCCGGCAATTAAGCCACAGATTCTAGTAATCTCTCCTCTTTCAGTCTTCTTGTTTGTCTTCTTTGGACTTTATATGGCGGTTAAAATCCATCTTTAAAGGTGCATTACCACCACCAACTGGACTAGAGTGTGGACCTCAGTTCAGCTTTCAATCATCCACGTCGGTATATGCTCATAAAAACCAAAGAAGATATTGGAGAGGCGGGACTTAGCGCCTGGCTACGCAGACGCTCGTTGACGCGCGCAAGCAGTTTGGATGAAATTATTGAATAACGTATGTGTACATTTATTTTGCAATGCTCACGCACACAACGCGGGTGGTGTGGTCAGCATGTTATGTTTGGGGCAAATCCAACACATAACTGCCTTATTTTCAAGCATGGTGGTGGCTGCATTATGGTCAGGATGAAAAGAAACATGGAGCTAAGCACAGGGAAAATCCTAGAGGAAAACCTGCTTCCTGGAACCAATATACACAAGCAGTTAGGAAAGCAAAGGCTAGCTTTTTTAAACAGAAATTTGCATCCTGTAGCACTAACTCCAAAATGTTTTGGGACACTATAAAGTCCATGGAGAATAAGAGAACCTCCTCCCAGCTGCCCACTGCACTGAGGCTAGGAAACACTATCACCACCGATAAATCTACAATAATCGAGAATTTCAACAAGCATTTTGCTACGGCTGGCCATGCTTTCCACCTGGTTACCACTACCCCGGCCACCAGCTCTGCACCCTCCGCTGCAACTTGCCCATGCCCTACTCGCTTCTCCTTCACACAAATTCAGACAGCTGATGTTCTGAAAGAGCTGCAAAATCTGGACCCCTACAAATCATCTGGGCTAGACAATCTGGACACTTTCTTTCTAAAATTAGCCGCCGAAATTGTCGCAGCCCCTATTACTAGCCTGTTCAACTTCTCTTTCGTAACGTCTGAGATCCCCAGATTGGAAAGCTGCCGCGGTCATCCCCCTCTTCAAAGGGGGTGACACTCTAGATCCAAACTGTTACAGACCTACAGTGGGGAGAACAAGTATTTGATACACTGCCGATTTTGCAGGTTTTCCTACTTACAAAGCATGTAGAAGTCTGTAATTTATATCATAGGTACACTTCAACTGTGAGAGACATAATCTAAAACAAAACTCCAGAAAATCACATTGTATGATTTTTAAGTAATTCATTTGCATTTTATTGCATGACATAAGTATTTGATACTTCAGAAAAGCAGAATTTAATATTTGGTACAGAAACCTTTGTTTGCAATTACAGAGATCATACGTTTCCTGTAGGTCTTGACCAGGTTTGCACACACTGCAGCAGGGATTTTGGCCCACTCCTCCATACAGACCTTCTCCAGATCCTTCAGGTTTCGGGGCTGTCGCTGGGCAATACGGACTTTCAGCTCCCTCCAAAGATTTTCTATTGGGTTCAGGTCTGGAGACTGGCTAGGCCACTCCAGGACCTTGAGATGCTTCTTACGGAGCCACTCCTTAGTTGCCCTGGCTGTGTGTTTCGGGTCGTTGTCATGCTGGAAGACCCAGCCACGACCCATCTTCAATGCTCTTACTGAGGGAAGGAGGTTGTTGGCCAAGATCTCGCGATACATGGCCCCATCCATCCTCCCCTCAATACGGTGCAGTCGTCCTGTCCCCTTTGCAGAAAAGCATCCCCAAAGAATGATGTTTCCACCTCCATGCTTCACGGTTGGGATGGTGTTCTTGGGGTTGTACTCATCCTTCTTCTTCCTCCAAACACGGTGAGTGGAGTTTAGACCAAAAAGCTCTATTTTTGTCTCAACAGACCACATGACCTTCTCCCATTCCTCCTCTGGATCATCCAGATGGTCATTGGCAAACTTCAGACGGGCCTGGACATGTGCTGGCTTGAGCAGGGGGACCTTGCGTGCGCTGCAGGATTTTAATCCATGATGGCGTAGTGTGTTACTAATGGTTTTCTTTGAGACTGTGGTCCCAGCCCTCTTCAGGTCATTGACCAGGTCCTGCCGTGTAGTTCTGGGCTGATCCCTCACCTTCCTCATGATCATTGATGCCCCACGAGGTGAGATCTTGCATGGAGCCCCAGACCGAGGGTGATTGACCGTCATCTTGAACTTCTTCCATTTTCTAATAATTGCGCCAACAGTTGTTGCCTTCTCACCAAGCTGCTCTCTGGTCTTGGCTATTGTGGAGAGGTTGGAGTCTGTTTGATTGAGTGTGTGGACAGGTGTCTTTTATACAGGTAACGAGTTCAAACAGGTGCAGTTAATACAGGTAATGAGTGGAGAACAGGAGGGCTTCTTAAAGAAAAACTAACAGGTCTGTGAGAGCCGGAATTCTTACTGGTTGGTAGGTGATCAAATACTTATGTCATGCAATAAAATGCAAATTAATTACTTAAAAATCATACAATGTGATTTTCTGGATTTTTGTTTTACATTCCGTCTCTCACAGTTGAAGTGTACCTATGATAAAAATTACAGACCTCTACATGCTTTGTAAGTAGGAAAACCTGCAAAATCGGCAGTGTATCAAATACTTGTTCTCCCCACTGTATATCCATCCTGCCTTTCGAAAGCCAAGTTAACAAACAGATCACCGACCATTTCGAATCCCACCGTACCTTCTCCGCTATGCAATCCGGTTTCCGAGCTGGTCATGGGTGCACCTCAGCCACGCTCAAGGTCCTAAACGATATTATAACCGTGATCGATAGACTGTACTGTGCAGCAATCTTCATCGACCTGGCCAAGGCTTTCGACTCTGTCAACCACCGCATTCTTATTGGCAGACTAAATAGCCTTGGTTTCTCAAATGACTGCCTCAACTGGTTCACCAACTACTTCTCAGATAGAGTTCAATGTGTCAAATCGGAGGGCCTGTTGTCTGGACCTATGGCAGTCTCTATGGGGGTGCCACAGGGCTCAATTCTCGGGCCGACTCTTTTCTCTGTGTATATCAATGATGTCGCTCTTGCTGCTGGTGACTCTCAGATCCACCTCTACGCAGACAACACCATTTTGTATACATCTGGCCCTTCATTGGACACTGTGTTAACAAACCTCCAAACGAGTTTCAATGCCATACAACACTCCTTCCGTAGCCTCCAACTGCTCTTAAACACTAGTAAAACTAAATGCATGCTCTTCAATCGAACGCGCTGCTGGCACCCGCCCACCCGACTAGAATCACTACTCTCGGCGGGTCTGACCTAGAGTATGTGGACAACTACAAATACCTAGGTGTCTGGTTAGACTGTAAACTCTCCTTCCAGACTCACATTAAGCATCTCCAATCCAAAGTTAAATCTAGAATCGGCCTCCTATTTCGCAACAAAGCCTCCTTCACTCATGCTGCCAAACATGCCCTCGTAAAACTGACTATCCTACTGATCCTTGACTTCGGCAATGTCATTTACAAAATAGCCTCCAACACTCTACTCAGCAAATTGGATGTAGTCTATCACAGTGCCATCTGTTTTGTCACCAAAGCCCCATATACTACCCACCACTGTGACCTGTAAGCTCTTGTTGGCTGGTCCTCACTACATATTCGTCGCCAAACCCACTGGCTCCAGGTCATCTATAAATCACTGCTAGGCAAATCCCTGCCTTATCTTAGCTCATTGGTCACCATAGCAACACCCACCCGTAGTATGCGCTCCAGCAGGTATATCTCACTGGTCATCCCCAAAGCCAACACCTCCATTGGCCGCCATTCCTTCCAGTTCTCTGCTGCCAATGACTGGAACGAACTCCACCCAACTACCTCATCCCCATATTGTTATTTATTTTGCTCATTTGCACCCCAGTATCTCTATTTGCACATCATCTCTTGCACATCTATCATTCCAGGGTTAATAAAACATTGTAATTATTTTTGCACTATGGCCTATTTATTGCCTTACCTCCATTTGCACACACTGTATATATATTTTCTGTTGTATTTTATGACCTTATGTTTTTTTTACCCCATATGTAACTCTGTGTTGTTGTTTTTATCGCACTGCTTTGCTTTATCTTGGCCAGGTCGCAGTTGTAAATGAGAACTTGTTCTCAACTGGCTTAACTGGTTAAATAAAGGTGAGAAAAAAAAGACTGGGAGAGGAATTCCCCTTTCAGCAGGACAATAACCTACAACACAAAGCAAAATCTACACTGGAGTTGCTTACCAAGAAGACAGTGAATATTCCTGAGTGGTCAAGTTACAATTTTAACTTAAATCTGCTTGAAAATCTATGGCATGACTTGAAAATTGCAGTCTAGCCATGATCCCCAACACCTTGACAGAGCTTGAAGAATTTTGAAAATAATAAATGGGCAAATATTGCACAATACAGGTGTGCAAAACTCATGAGACCTACCCAAGAAGACTCACAACTGTAATCGCTGCCAAAGGTGTTTCTAACATGTATTGATTGACTCGGGGTGAATACTTATCTAATCAAGGTATATTAATGTTTCAATATTTTAAAACACTAATATTACTTTGACAGAGTATTTTGTGTAGCTCGTTGACAAAAAAAAAGACAATTAAACCCATTTTAATCCCACTTTGTAACACAAAATGTGAAGAAATCCAAGGGGGGTGTAGATATAGATCGAGGTGCCCAAAAGCCTGTTGAGGACTTTCACCATTTTTTAAGTAGTCAACCTTGTGACTTCCTATGGGTTAAGGAAGGATCATAATAATTCCATTCCGGGTCATCAGGGATCAGCCAATTATTTATGCTTGTGAGCAAAACATTCCATAACTGCAGATTTACATTTTAATCATTTAGCAGACGCTCTTATCCAGAGCAACTTACAGGTAGTGAGTGCATACATTATTATTTTGTAATTTTTTCATACTGGCCCCCCGTGGGCCTCCATGGCAAACGCCATGCTCTACCAACTGAGCTACATGCCGGCCATTCCCTCCCATACCCTGCCGGCTACGACAGAGCCTGGATTCGAACCAGGATCTCTAGTGGCACAGCTAGCACTGCGATGCAGTGCCTTAGACCACTGTGCCACTCGGCAGATGGCAGTAAATCGCCAACCTAGGCTTTATACCTGTTAAAAAAAAAAAAACACACTCCAGGTGGCAGTATGCACCCTTTCAGTTTGTTTACCAACTCATAGAAATAGTAGAAGAAAATGCACTACTTCAAAATGAAGATGCCTCGATGGCACGGGCCATACGCTTACAGACGCCATAATGGGATAGATACGCAAAAAAGTCCTCTATCATTGGCTGTGTCGTAATTCCCACACTTTCAAAATAGTAAGCATTTTGGGTATGTGAAAAAATTTAGTCTAATAGTACGTGAAATTTCTAAAATGTTGGATGCTTTAAATGCCAGGATGTCATACTCATTTCGGATTTTCATCTAGTAGAATTCGCTGTACACCTTTTTGTACATTTACCCCTTTTTCTCCCCAATTTCGTGATATCCAAATTGGTAGTTACAGTCTTGTCCCATCGCTGCAACTCCCCTTACGGACTCAGGAGAGGCGAAGGTCAAGAGCCAAGCGTCCTCCGAAACACGAACCTGCCAAGCCGCACTGCTTCTTGACACACTGCTCGCTTAACCCGGAAACCAGCCACACCAATGTGTCGGAGGAAACACTGTCCAGCTGGCGACTGAAGTCAGCTTGCAGGTGCACGGCCCGCCACAAGGTGTGCTGATATTTGCTGCTTACTGCTTTCATTTTTACTAAATAGTATGTAGTACACAGTATGCAGTTTAAGTAAGTAGTAGGCAAGCAAGATTTCGGACACGGCCATACTCTATGGTCATAACACATCTCCATGTGTTCTAATGAAACATGAGTGTCAAAATCTGTGTTAAATGTGGGTAAATAAATTAGTCAGGTGTTATTTAGAACTATGGATTTTCAAACACAAAACAACGAAATAAATTGATATAAAGAAGTCGAGCCCTACCTGAAGCAAAAAGAAGCCTCCGCCCACTGCCGAAGCCGCCAGCTTCCCAACTTTCTGGAACAAATACCCTGCACACCTAAGAGGAAAAACAGCAGTCAAACAGAGAACTGCCAAGTAATGTAACTGGTTAAATTGTACCACCAGATTCACATGCTTTATTTCTGTTTAATATTAACACACAAGACTGATCGACTCACCAGCCAGACACTCCACCAATGGCAAGCTGGGTGGCAACATCATACTTCTCTGCTACGGGCCCAGAGTTCTTGCCAAATATTTTGTTCCACCATCTCTGTTTCTTGGCATACTCTACCATGTCCATGACTTCAAAGGTCTCCTCACTCTTATCTAGAAGACCAAGTCATAATAAAAAATTTGCTTAATCGTCCTTGGCCCACATAACCTTGCAAGACACTGAAATGCATGTTCGATGGCCTCAACAGTAGAAATACTGTGTGCATCTTACACCACGTCGGATGCCAGACAGTGAAGTTTTTTTTTAAAGGGCTAGATCTGCATCATTTCCAATCCCCCCCATATACTTCCAGCTTATACATTTTACGGACACAGTATATTTTACATTAGTTATCTTTTGTTATTTTTAGTCCCACCCTTCAGCTCCCCTCAACCACTCCCATTTATCTCTGAAAATCATCCAGTTTTTCCATATATTATTCAACTGTGCTGTTTCACAAAAGTTCTGAACCTTTCTATTGTCATAGTTTCTACAGATAGCAAAACATGTGATCTTTAATTTGCAAAGAGTATTATATTATTGATCGATTGACTGACTTTTCAAATCACCCAGCAGTGCTATTTGCAAATGTTGCAATTCTTCAAAAACAAGCTACATATGAGCAGTACCAAAACAAGATCTAATGATTCTGTCTAGTTGCAGCAAAATCTGCAGAGCTGGGATGGTTGTATCCCCCATACAGTGGGGAAAAAAAGTATTTAGTCAGCCACCAATTGTGCAAGTTCTCCCACTTAAAAAGATGAGAGAGGCCTGTAATTTTCATCATAGGTACACGTCAACTCTGACAGACAAATTGAAAAAAAAAATCCAGAAAATCACATTGTAGGATTTTTAATGAATTTATTTGCAAATTATGGTGGAAAATAAGTATTTGGTCACCTACAAACAAGCAAGATTTCTGGCTCTCACAGACCTGTAACTTCTTCTTTAAGAGGCTCCTCTGTCCTCCACTCGTTACCTGTATTAATGGCACCTGTTTGAACTTGTTATCAGTATAAAAGACACCTGTCCACAACCTCAAACAGTCACACTACAAACTCCACTATGGCCAAGACCAAAGAGCTGTCAAAGGACACCTGAAACAAAATTGTAGACCTGCACCAGGCTGGGAAGACTGAATCTGCAATAGGTAAGCAGCTTGGTTTGAAGAAATCAACTGTGGGAGCAATTATTAGGAAATGGAAGACATACAAGACCACTGATAATCTCCCTCGATCTGGGGCTCCACGCAAGATCTCACCCCGTGGGGTCAAAATGATTACAAGAACGGTGAGCAAAAATCCCAGAACCACACGGGGGGACCTAGTGAATGACCTGCAGAGAGCTGGGACCAAAGTAACAAAGCCTACCATCAGTAACACACTACGCCGCCAGGGACTCAAATCCTGCA
Organism: Coregonus clupeaformis; assembly: GCF_020615455.1. NCBI lineage: Eukaryota > Metazoa > Chordata > Actinopteri > Salmoniformes > Salmonidae > Coregonus > Coregonus clupeaformis. Next base: position 41,167,877 of record NC_059204.1, read on the forward strand.
GTGCAAGACGTGTCCCCTTGCTTAAGCCAGTACATGTCCAGGCCCGTCTGAAGTTTGCTAGAGTGCATTTGGCTGATCCAGAAGAGGATTGGGAGAATGTCATATGGTCAGATGAAAGCAAAATATAACTTTTTGGTAAAAACTCAACTCGTCGTGTTTGGAGGACAAAGAATGCTGAGTTGCATCCAAAGAACACCATACCTACTGTGAAGCATGGGGGTGGAAACATCATGCTTTGGGGCTGTTTTTCTGCAAAGGGACCAGGACGACTGATCCGTGTAAAGGAAAGAATGAATGGGGCCATGTATCGTGAGATTTTGAGTGAAAACCTCCTTCCATCAGCAAGGGCATTGAAGATGAAACGTGGCTGGGTCTTTCAGCATGACAATGATCCCAAACACACCGCCCGGGCAACGAAGGAGTGGCTTCGTAAGAAGCATTTCAAGGTCCTGGAGTGGCCTAGCCAGTCTCCAGATCTCAACCCCATAGAAAATCTTTGGAGGGAGTTGAAAGTCTGTGTTGCCCAGCGACAGCCCCAAAACATCACTGCTCTAGAGGAGATCTGCATGGAGGAATGGGCCAAAATACCAGCAACAGTGTGTGAAAACCTTGTGAAGACTTACAGAAAACGTTTGACCTGTGTCATTGCCAACAAAGGGTATATAACAAAGTATTGAGAAACGTTTGTTATTGACCAAATACTTATTTTCCACCATAATTTGCAAATAAATTCATAAAAAATCCTACAATGTGATTTTCTGGATTTTTTTTCCTCATTTTGTCTGTCATAGTTGACGTGTACCTATGATGAAAATTACAGGCCTCTCTCATCTTTTAAGTGGGAGAACTTGCACAATTGGTGGCTGACTAAATACTTTTTTTCCCCACTGTATATATAAAACATTCTATTGGTTGCAAGAATTTGGTAAAATAATTTTAAATGAAAAACTACGTTTAGAATCCGGCGTCGTTTTGTGTATCAGTTCATAAACCATGTGCCATGGAATCGGGGTTTACCAAACTCGGTCCTCGGGACCCCAAGGGGTACACATTTTGGTTTTTGCCCTAGCACTACACAGCTGATTCAAATAATCAACTAATCAAGCTTTGATAATTTCAAGCCGCAATGTTGTGTTAAAAAAATGCACCTCTTGGGGTCTAGAGGACCACGTTTTGGGAAAGCTGCATTAAGTACAGCGCCTTGCAAAATAATTCATCCCTTTGGCGTTTTTTCATATTTTGTTGCATTACAACCTGTATTTAAAAATGATTTTTATTTGGATTTCATGTAATGGACATACACAAAATAGTCCAAATTGGTGAAGTGAAATGAAAAAAATAACTTGTTTCAAAAGATTCTAAAAAAATTAATAACGGAAAAGTGGTGCGTGCATATGTATTCACCCCCTTTGCTATGAAGCCCCTAAATAAGATCTGGTGCAACCAATTACCTTCAGAAGTCACATAATTAGTTAAATAAAGTCCACCTGTGTGCAATCTAAGTGTCACATGATCTCAGTATATATACACACACACCTGTTCTGAAAGGCCCCAGAGTCTGCAACACCACTAAGCAAGTGGCACCACCAAGCAAGTGGCACCATGAAGACCAAGGAGCTCTCCAAACAGGTCAGGGACAAAGTTGTGGAGAAGTACAGATCAGGGTTGGGTTATAAAAAAATATCTGGAACTTTGAACATCCCACGGAGCGCCATTAAATCAATTTTTAAAAAATTGAAAGAATATGGCACCACAACAAACCTGCCAAGAGAGGGCCACCCACCAATACTCACGGACCAGGCAAGGAGGGCATTAATCAGAGAGGCAACAAAGAGACCAAAGATGACCCTGAAGGAGCAGCAAAGTTCCACAGCGGAGATTGGAGTATCTGTCCATAGGACCACTTTAAGCCGTACACTCCACAGAGCTGGGCTTTACAGAAGAGTGGACAGAAAAAAGCAATTGCTTAAAGAAAAAAATAAGCAAACACATTTGGTGTTAGCCAAAGGCCATGTGGGAGACTCCCCAAACATACGGAAGGTACTCTGGTCAGATGAGACTAAAATTTAGCTTTTTGGCCATCAAGGAAAACGCTGTGTCTGGCGCAAACCCAACACCTCTCATCACCCCGAGAACACCATCCCCACAGTGAAGCATGGTGATGGCAGCATCATGCTGTGGGGATGGTTTTTCCATCGGCAGGGACTGGGAAACTGGTCAGAATTGAAGGAATGATGGATGGTGCTAAATACAGGGAAATTCTTGAGTGAAACCTGTTTCAGTCTTCCAGAGATTTGAGACTGGGACGGAGGTTCACCTTCCAGCAGGACAATGACCCTAAGCATACTGCTAAAGCAACACGAGTGGTTTAAGGGGAAACATTTAAATGTCTTGGAATGGCCTAGTCAAAGCCCAGACCTCAATCCAATTGGGAATCTGTGGTATGACTTAAAGATTGCTGTACACCAGCGGAACCCATCCAACATGAAGGAGCTGGAGCAGTTTTGCCTTGAAGAATGGGCAAAATTCCCAGTGGCTAGATGTGCCAAGCTTATAGAGACATACCCAAAGAGACTTGCATCTGTAATTGCTGCAAAATGTGGCTCTACAAAGTATTGACTTTGGGGGGGTGAATAGTAATGCACGCGCAAGTTCAGTTTTTTTGTCTTATTTCTTATGTATTCACTAAGTCAATATTTTGCATCTTTAAGGTGGTAGGCATGTTGTGTAAATCAAATGATACAAACCCCTCCAAAATCCATTTTAATTCCAGGTTGTAAGGCAACAAAATAGGAACAATGCCAAGGGGGGTGAATACTTTTGCAAGCCACTGTACAAGCCTAAAATAGACCAGCCCAAAGAGATCTAATGGGCATCGGTTTCTCATTCAGTCAGACAGACTTGTGATTAGCTCAGTAGTCAAGAGCTTTGGTCTGGGTCAAGAACAAACACTGGCCTGGTAGACACCAAATCCTTTTTGACATATGCTGCTTAACCTAGTGAAACCCTTCCGTTCCGTTTTATGGAATTGGCCCTGTTAATACTTTCGTTATCAGTGATACTACAAGATTCTACAAATACACTGAACAAAACATATAAAACGCAACATGTAAAGTGTTGGTCCCATGTTTCATGAGCTGAAATAAAAGATCCCCAAACATTTCCATACGCACAAAAAGCGTATTTTTCTCAACTGTTGTGTACAAATTTGTTTACATCCCCGTTAGTGTACATTTCTCCTTTGCCCAGATAATCCATCCACCTGACAGGTGTGGCATATCAAGAAGCTGATTAAACATGATTACCTTGTGCCGGGGACAATAAAAGGCCACTAAAATGTGCAGTTTTGTCACAACGCCACAGATGTCTCAATTTGATGGTGCGTGCAATTGGCATGGTGTCTGCAGGAATGTCCACCAGAGCTGTTGCCAGAGAATTGAACGTTAATTTCTATACCATAAGTAACCTCCAACGTCATTTTAGAGAATTTCGCAGTACGTCCAACCAGCCTCACAACCATGCCAGCCCAGGACCTCCACATCAGGCTTCTTCATCTGCGGGATGGTCTGAGACCAGCCACCCAGACAGCTGATGAAACTGTGGGTTTGCACAACCGAAGAATTTCTGCACAAACTGTCAGAAACCTTCTCAGGGAAGCGCACCTGCATGCTCGTCATCCTCACCAGGGTCTTGACCTGACTGCAGTTCAGCGCCGTAACTGACTTCAGTAGGAAAATGCTCACCTTCGATGGCCACTGGTACGCTGGAGAAGTGTGCTCTTGACAGATGAAACACAGTTTCAACTGTACCGGGCAGATGGCAGACAGCGTGTATGGCGTCATGTGGGAGAGCGGTTTGCTGATGTCAACGTTGTGAACAGAGTGGCCCGTGATGGTGGGGTTATGGTATGGGCAGGCATAAGTTATGGACAACAAACACAAATTGCATTTTATCAATGGCAATTTGAATGCACAGAGATACCGTGACGAAATCCTGAGGCCCATTGTCGTGTCATTCATCCACCGCCATTACCACATGTTTTCGCATGATAATGCACAACCCCATGTTGCAAGGATCTGTACACAATTCCTAAAAGCTGAAAATGTTCCAGTTCTTCCACGGCCTGCATACTCACCAGACATGTCACTAATTGAGCATGTTTGCGATGCTGTGGAATTGACCCGTACAACAGCCTGTTCTAGTTCCTGCCAATATCCAGCCATTGAAGAGGAGTGGGACAACATTCCACAATCAACAGCCTGATCAACTCTAAGCAAAGGAGATGTGTCAAGCTGCATGAGGAAAATGGTGGTCACACCAGATACTGACAGATTTTCTGATCCATGCCCCTACTTTTTTTTTGTTAAGGTATCTGTGACCAACAAATACATATCTGTATTCCCAGTCATGTGAAATCCATAGATTAGGGCCTAATTAATTTATTTCAATTGACTGATTTCCTTATATGAACTGTAACTCAGTAAAATCTTTTAAATTGTTTTATGTAGCGTTTATATTTTGGTTCAGTGTAAAACAAGTAGGCGGGGTCCCATAACATGGCCTTCCTTCACACTAGCCCCCCCCCATATGAGATCTCAGCAGTTGTCAGTAAACAGTCAAACATAGCGTAATGTCATAACAGCTAAGGAATTAGTAATATGTGTGTCGTAGTAGTAAATGTTGTAGCTAGCTAGTTCAGTAGTTAGCCTACCTAAACTAGCTACCAACCAACACACCCAGTGCACTGGAAGCTAGCTAGCAACATGGAGTAAGTAAGCATTTCATTTGACAAAATAGGTAGCATTCCCCCCTGAATCGCAGGCGTGGTGACTAGCAAACAAGGCACGCTGGTCCGCATTTCACGACTGAGCGCTACCGTAGCTAGCTAGCTAACTGCGATTGTTAGCATACAACTTTGCACATGCTAGCTAACTTTCTGAAGGACAAGTGTTCATGTGCATTAACGTAACTACGTTTATTTGATCTCTTTACTCAGATTAAAGACTCATTTTTGTGATATAGGTAGTTAGCGAGGGCAATATATTTAAAATATTGATGTTGCTAGCTTGTTTCTCACCTTTCTTCTTCTCGGCCATTTTCCTCAATTCATTCAGTTTTAATACAGCCCACCGAAATGTCACGTGATATATTGGCCCAGTACCATTTTGATATCTAGGGCCTTTACGCACATCCTACCTTTCTGGTGTTCATTAATTGAAAGGACTAGACCATAGCTCAGTGCTTGGTTTCCCAAACTCGGTCGTGATTTTGAGAAATGTATTGTTAGAACATTTTCAAACACCCAGCACTTGGGAAACATAGATCAGGGGTGCCCAACCCTCCTAGCAGGATTTTCTTCCATACCTATTTTAAAGAGATAGTTCACCAAAATTACAAAATACAAAATGTTTGTGTCCTTACCTTGAAAGCAGTCTATGGACAAGGAGACTGCAATCTATGATTTGGTTAACCACTGCCATCAGCCATTAATATTTCCTGTGCAGAGCATTCCCACTGACCTTCCCACTGTTTCTCCCATGTGCCTGTCTCCCCATCTAATTTCATTACTGTCTGAATACATTTAATTCCCCAAAAATCTCAAAGGAACAAAGTCGTCGAATTGTTAGTGTTCATTTACTGTTCAAAGCATTCTGAATACACCTGACCTGTGTTTTTTTTCTTCTCACCCTGGTCATAAGCCATGTCAAAAATACATAGAATTCCAGGAAATTAGCTTTTAAACACTACAACTTTCCTGGGGAAGGACCCCCAGAACCCAAACCAAAATCTCACTCCAAGCTTTCTTCAAAAGTTGGCAGCCCTGGTTTGGAAACTTGATTAAAGTGTTAAGACAACTAATATACTTTTTTGTTTTTCTTATTTTGAATGTATCCAAGGTGAGAAAGGATGGAAAAGTTACAAGGGAAAGTAGAGCAGAGGACAGTGTTTTTAGGCTAAGGAAAGCTGCATCTCAATAGTCTAAAGTGGCTTCCTCTTCTCATCTCTGTCCCTTCATCACACTGGTCTGGCAGACACCAATAAATAATTTACCAACACTGTACTTAGTCAAATGTGTGTTTTATTAAACAAGAATACAGTTGGCATAATGGTCCCCATACCTATTGAGGTGCTCAGTCTGGGCACATGCAGCTTATAATGTCATTACTGACCCAGTAATCAGATGTAGCTGTACTTTGATCACACAGACCTTACACTGAGTACTGGGTGAGCCATGGACATCTTGGTGTCAGTGACCCATGTTGAAAGTCCAGATCCATCTGAAAGATCCATCTTGAAGACGCCTGCAGCGCAATGGCAATTTAAATATTTCCAATCTTTGAGCTGTGAAAATCAAACCATTCCCTTTAATAAAAATAGATAGCAATGCATATATATTTTAGTCATGCTAACCTGGCAATTTAAAGGCAAATGTTTGCCGTATTGATTATAAACAGCCACGTCTTGACCCCGAGAAAAACTAGGAAAAGATACAATAATCGATTATTTATTCAAACTGAATCCAGTTTTACATCTCCAATAACTGTATGAGTTACAGTACATATCATTACAGCAAGGTTTGTCAAAAGACCGATCTCACATGTTGTGTTTTACATGCTGTTTTAAAGGACACTGTAAAAGTGAAAGTGTCTATATATTTGTTTTGTAGGACGGAGAAGGGAACGCCATGCCCCAGTTATCATTCACAGAGTTGACATGGTTGTTTCCCAACAGTGTCCACACTGCCTTTACAACATTCATTCACACATTCATTCCTCAAAAGGAAATGTCCTGTTCATTAAGGATGGGTGATGTCTGTGTTTATTGGATGGTTAATGTTAACATGTCACATTTACCAAATGTGACTTTTAATGTTAATGGCACAACCTTTACTTCCATATTTAATGAATGTATCTTATCTTTTCAACTTTATACAAATTAGCTGCATTTTATTCCAACTATATGGAATCCAAAATCTACTCTCATTATGGTTTCTTTTAAACCACTAGATATGTGAAACAGCCAATAACTCATAGTTTTTTTAAAGACTTTGTTGCGTGACAGTCTCTTACTTAAACTATACAAGAAGCTGCAACACATTTATTCTCCTGCAGCTTGTTATTTTATAGATATTATTTCACCATTAAAACTGTATGAACATTCAAGATTTAAAAAAATCTTCATAGACCTACCTGCTGGTTTGTGTGGACCTGTCTCTACCTGAACCTCTCGTTTGGTGCCTCTCAGCAGCACTGCCTATTGCTCCACATCCTTCCTGCTTCAGTAGACCCCGAATTCTAAGAATCTAAGAAGAAAAAGGTTACTTCCTCAGTTGCAGAAGAGAGTCGTTTAAACATTGAGTTGCCTTATGTTTGTGTTGTCAGAGAGGACAGGTTCTTCTGGGTTGCCTTAAAAAGTTTGTGTGACAGTGGAGGGGACAGTGACCATGGTTTAGTACTGTCACATTCAATCAAATTTCCCCTGGGTCTCTCCCGGCACCTGGATGGGAATTATGAATTAGTCAGCTTTTAGGGAATGTCCCCACAACCAATTCTTGCAGCTCTTTGATGCACTTACGCTCAATATTTACATGACTTGTGAGTCATTATTACCTTTATTATCAGGGAGTCTACATTTTCTTTGAAACATTAGCAGTTGGATTAGTACTTGCTTCATAATATTGCTTCATAATACTTACTGGGTTAATATTTACTGTCAAGATAGGAGAGAACAGTGTTTAATTTGACATCGTCTATGGATTGTGTATTGTGACTTCAGAATTTTGTGCTTTTTTCAAATGTTCTGTTGTATTTTTTCCCCATAAGAACAGAATACAACAGCAGTGACTATGTGCTTTGTTACAGACAATGGATCATGTTAGTGAAAGTTTTAGTTGTGTTGTTCTTTGTCCTCTCTCTTGCTACTACAGTATCATGGCCATGAAAATAATAAAAAAGGATTAGGCCATATGACCAGGGCTGTGTACATTTCTTTAAGAACAAAAAACAGCAAGGACCATTTTTATTTCATGAATGCATTTCATATTAAAATCTACATTTTAACAGACTTTCAGAAGGATCTGTTAAAAACAAAACAAAAAAGGATATTATAATCACAACTTTTTTCTGAAAAGTTCAGAGAATTGTCAGACTTGTTATGACTTTATTCTTGAAAGTACAGTACAGGTGTTGTGTAATGACCACAAGATGACAGGCTCATAACACATTTGCCAGACAGCCATAGAACTGGCCCTGACAGTTGATGCTGGGACAGTATTGATGGGAAGGATATCTTAATATTAACTTATTACTAAAGTTAGAATTGCTGGAAATTAGCTTGAAAACTTTTTTTTTTCTCTCCTATGCCAAGAGGCGGACCTTTAAAATGTTCCTTCCAAGGGCCTGAGACTTGGTTCGTCTGGCCTTGCACACGAAGTCATGGTATAACTCCTTGTATGCAATTTTTTTTATCTCACTCAAGTTGTGTTCTGATTATGAGGGGGTCACTGATGCATTTGCTATCACAAAAGGGGTCCATGGCCCCAAAAAGTTTGAGAACCCCTGGGCTAAGAGTTAGGGTTAAGGTTAGGGTTAGGGGTTAAGGTTAGGGTTAGGGGAAGGGTTAGCTAACATGCTAAGTAGTTGCAAAGTAGCTATAAAGTAGTAAGTAGTTGCAAAGTTTAATAATAAAATAAACACAATAAAAAATAAAGACACTTATTACTAATGTTTATGCCTTTGATATTACTGGACATTTCCAAGTATGGATTCTCTCCATAATAATTGTATGTGTTGACATAAAAACCTTTACAACAATGAGAGTGTGATGGGTTGGGACGCAGTTGACCTCTTAGTGCTGCAGTGATCTCATAATCTTTTCAGGAAATCAGAATTTCATTATTTTCACTGTGCACTCCATTAGAAGTTTTTTCATTTGCATAAACATTTTGGTGAATCATACTGACACCAGCATCCATAGAGGGGAAACTTTTTAGTGTTTTGAAGCCCAAAGTACAGCAAGTAACTGTTCATCACTACCGCCCACCCCAGAGGGTGGGTGGGGCTTTTTTCTGTCTGCATGTACATTGTCTTTGATGTTCACTGGGAGGGAGCCAGTATAAGATCAGACTGAAAAATCCGGACCACAGTGGTTCTTCTGGCTTTTGTTGGTAAAACCAAAGCACAGATTAAGTCAAGACAGGGTGGCACATTTAACTTTACATTTGGTTGCATTCTCTAATCCTAGCTACTTACAGTCAGTGCATATTATATACAAGTTCTGAGCAAAAAAGTATATTCTCCTCAACAAATACTTAACAAGAGCCATTGACATTGCTGCATGAACCCTACAAATCCGTTGTATGGATTATCCATCTCCTGTAGGTTCTCTCCATGGGCAGGTGGGAAAGCACAAGCATCTGGGAGGGGAGTGCAGACATGGGGTGATATCGGATGATATGTCCCCCTATCATATTTCCTGGGTCACTTCAGCTGTGAAGAAAAATGGAAACCACTAGAGGGCGTGCACGCACTAATATTGAGGGTGTTCGATGAATTTCGCCTAGGGTTGTGGGTAAAAAAATGGCCGTAACTGATAATAATATGCCATTTAGCAGACGCTTTTATCCAAAGCGACTTACAGTCAAGCGTGCATACATTTTTGTGTATGGGTGGTCCCGGGGATCGAACCCACTACCTTGGTGTTACAAGCGCCGTGCTCTACCAGCTGAGCTACAGAGGATAAAGTAGACTTTTGCTAGGGTACATAGTGGGGTTACTTTGGACATTTACATTTTAGCAGACACTCTTATCCAGAGCGACTTACAGTTAGTGAGTGCATACATTTTTCAAAAATGCCCCCCGTGGGAAACGAACCCACAACCCTGGCGTTGCAAGCGCCATGCTCTACCAACTGAGCTACACGAAGTATATAAGCAATGCGGGTGTGAGATTTTACATGCTCATGTTAATGTGTATAAGAAAAGGGATACTGTTGATATACAGCCCCAGGTCATGATCAGTTGTGTTATGTAATGTTTAAGCATATACCTGATGAGGTCATGTATGTTCTCCTGGGATTATTTAATATGATTTGGAGTGAGAGGGTTATACCTTCTGGTTGGAAACGTGCAGTAATATTACCCTTTGTAAAGCCTGGTAAGGACCCTTCATGTGCTGATAGTTACAGACCAAAAGCACTGACCTATGACTTGTGAGTTACTGATGGAAAAGATTATAGTTAACAGATTGTCCTATTTCCTGGAACATCAAGGTTTATTGAGTCAATGTCAAAGTGGATTCTGTAAAGGTAGATATATCTACTTTGGATGCATTAGTAAAGGTGAGCAATGAAGTTGAAAAAACTCTGGTCATGAAAGAAGTAATGTCTACTGTCTTTTTTGACATTGAAAAGGCATATGACACAATGTGGAGAGAAAGCCTACTGATTAAGATGAAAATACTTGGTATTGGTGGGAGATTATATAACTGGGTTTTGGACTTCTTATTTCATTGATCTTTTCAAGTTAAAATAGGATCTACTGCCAATGGAGTTGACAATGGTATTCCTGAAGGCAGTGCTATCAGTCCTATTTGGTTCAATATTATGATTAACGATGTATTTTTCTAATGTAGGTAGGGGCATTGGGGCTTCCCTATATGCTGATGATGGAGCTATTTGGAAGAGGGGAAGGAATGTCTCTCATGTGACCAAATCTATTCAACAAGCTATAGTGGATGTTGAAAGATGGTCGATTGACTGGGGTTTTAAATTGTCAGTGGCAAAGTCTTGCTGTATGCTCTTCTCAAAGAAGAAAGTTGCTGATAATATACAGTTGTTTCTGTATGGACAGCCTATGGGGAGGGTTTCTAAGTACAAATATTTGGGTCTTTGGTTCAATGAGCGATATACATGGAAAGATCATGTCATAAATGTTGAAACAAAGTGTAAGACGGTGGTGAATCTTATGCGCTCAGTCTCTGGTTATGAATGGGGTGCTGACAGACAATCGTTGATGGATATTTATAGAGCTCTGATCAGCAAGACAATTGACTATGGGTGTATATTTTATGGAACAGCGGCGAAGACTTGGCTTCAGAGGCTGGACAGAATCGAGTATATAGCTTTAAGGATATGTATTGGTGCATTTAAATCAACATTTGTATAAATTCAAATTACATTTTATTTGTCACATGCGCCGAATAGAACAGGTGTAGACCTTACCGTGAAATGCTTACTTACAAGCCCTTAACCAACAATGCAGTTTTAAGAAAATAGAGTTAAGAAAATATTTACTAAATAAAATAAAACATAAAATAAAAAAAGTAACACAATAAAATAACAATAACGAGGCTACATACAGGGGGTACCGGTACCGAGTCAATGTGCGGGGGTACAGGTTAGTCGAGGTAGTTTGTACATGTAGGTAAGGGTAAAGTGACTATGCATAGATAATAAACAGCGAGTAGCAGCAGTGTAAAAACAAAGGGGGGGGGGGTCAATGCAAATAGTCCAGGTGACCATTTGATTAATTTTCAGCAGTCTTATGGCTTGGGGGTAGAAGCTGTTAAGGAGCCTTTTGGACCTAGACTTGGCGCTCCGGTACTGCTTGCCGTGCGGTAGCAGAGAGAACAGTCTATGACTTGGGTGACTGGAGTCTTTGACAGTTTTTTGGGCCTTCCTCTGACACCGCCTAGTATAGAGATCCTGGATGGCAGGAAGCTTGGCCCCAGTGATGTACTGGGCTGTACGCACTACCCTCTGTAGCGCCTTACGGTTGGATGCCGAGCAGTTGCCTTACTAGTAGAGGCAGGCGAAATTCCTTTGGATATACGGCATAATAAATTGTAATTATCTTATTGGGTTGGGCTGAAAGGCTGTGAGGTTGATCATCCCACTGCTACTGTTCTAGATGACTGATGGGAATATACTAGTAGACAAGGCAGTGGTTTTGGTTGGACAGTTGGAAAGCTTGCTGATGAGGGTGGTTTGAGGGAATTGGAGGTTGGCACTTCTGTGGTGATAGGGGATGTTCCTCCATGGTTACTCCCAGATCCTGTTGTTGATCTAACCTTGGTAGAGAAAAGATTTGTCAGAAGTCAGTGATATAGGGAAACTGGTTGACAATTACATTGGTTGAAGTTTTATGCATTTTTACCGCTTTTCACAGATGGATCCAAGGACCCAGATAGTGGGCTCACAGGAGCAGGCATTTACATTCCTGAATTTGATGTGCAGATATGTAGAAGACTAACAGATGAACTGTCAATATACTCAGTTGAACTGCTGGCAATAGTAGTTGCCCTCCAGTGGCTTGAGGACATTCAACCTGTCAGAATGATAATATGCTCAGATTCCCTATCTGTATTGAATAGTTTATCATCTGGCAAATCTAATAGGAGTGACCTACTACTGGAGGCATTCATGTTATTCAAATCAAATCAAATGAAATTGTATTTCTCACATGTGTAGACCTTACAGTGAAACGCTTACTTACAAGCCCTTAACCAACAATGCAGTTTTAAGAAAGAATACCAAAATAAATCACACAAAAAAATACAATATAAAATAATACGAAATAAATGTAACAAATAATTAAAGAGCAGCAGTAAAAATAAATAGTATGGGTAGCCATTTGATTAGATGTTCAGGAGTCTTATGGCTTGGGGGTAGAAGCTGTTTAGAAGCCTCTTGGACCTAGACTTGGCTTGCAGTAGCAGAGAGAACAGTTTATGGCTAGGGTGGCTGGAGTCAATGACAATTTTTAGACCACATTGCCAAAAGATCTTTAAACAAGATATAATTGATATTAATGTTCCACTGGGTAGAGAGGTGAGGCCAAATGTAAGATCAGAGCCATTTTGATAGATGTGTGGCAGAAGAGATGGGACTCTTAGCCCAAGGGCTGGCATTTATATGCCCTCTAAAGAAAGTTCGGTGGACCAAGATTCAAAATTCAGATTAGGAAGGAAGAGGTGGTGTTTGCTCGATTGCGCCTAGGACATGGTACATTGAAGAAGAATCATTATCATCATCTCGCCTGGGTTCAGCATCGGTTGAATGTTGATTGCATTCGATTTGGAACCGGGCTGCCCTGTTCAAAGCCTGTGTCGAAATCGGCTCAAAACAAAAGTGACATAATTAAGCACGTGTAGTCATTAGTAGGATTCTGTGTTTTCCCATCCAAACGTGATTGCTTTATCTGCCTTCCCAATTAAAAATAATTAGACAATTCAAATATTTATTTTATGGAAAAGAGATGTTGTATGTTTCTGGACGATGCACCACGCAGCCTTGACGTTAAAATGACTAAACCGCACAGATTACTGTTCGATTTGAGAATGACGTTCTTCTCGACCCTCTTTCGCCCGATGACGTGAGGGGCTTTTCCATGTGCCCAGCGACTCAGCGTAATCGAATACGCCCATTGCTGAGGATACTGCGAGAGATACACCCTATGGCGACACCAAACATAGGTCCACTAAACTAAAGTGTCTCTAATTGTTGACTGAAATAATAATTATAAACTTTATTTGAACAGCTTAATACATTGGTTTCTATCTGAAACTACATTTTTAAAACCTCAATGGTGTTTGCCTCTCTTACCTGACAGGGTAAACTGTAACATAAATCTAGAACACTGTTATTATTCTTAATGAATGTTACTTTTATTTATTTTTTACACATATCAGATACAGCATATTGTACATTTATAGGCATACAGTATGTGTGCAAATGAGGGTCTAGCATCCAGGGGTTAACTGATCATTCGTTGGAAAGAAGGCGGGGCTAAATGAAGCTATCCAATCCAGGAAGTAATGTTCCTAGTGTGTAGAGACGAAAATTGAAATGGTTTAGGAGGAACTGGATGTAAAGAGCTAGACTCGTTTTGTGAACAAAGCTATAACATTCTTTAATATCAAATATCGTTGCAGCAAGAACTGTATCTTGCGACGCACGTTAAATCACATTAGTTGTAATGTAACCAGTTAGTTAGATACAGTAGCTAGCTAACTTAAAAAAGCTAGCTACCTCTACACTCTCGTGTTGGATCGATGTAAAATATTTGCGGTTCTGCTGGCTTGTGACATCGTGCAACTGGGTGCTGAAAATGACCTCTCTTGGTGAGATATAGCAACGGAAGAACTACAGCTGGACGTTTTAGAGAACAACGTTAATTGCTTGCAGTTAGCTAATTTCCACTGAAAATTGGTGACTTGGCCAAGACATGCTGTTAGCTAATCGCAGCTATCATTTGAATGTCCACGTTTCCATATTAATGAGAAGCAGCTATAGTTCGCTAGATACTCCAACACTGGAATTTGGTCTCGCGCTGGCACTGTCGGCCACCGAGTTCCAGTCCACGCAACAAGCTAGCTGGGTAGCTAGCTGATTTGCTGCTACTACTACTACCTGTCAAGAATAGGAGGCGGTGGCAGCTTTGGTGGATACATTTCTGCCTCTGCTTTATATAGATTACTGCCGAGGTGAAATACTGCAGTTCATGTTTCAACAAGAAGTCAGTGTACTGTCTTTTATTCCGTCTTGTTCGTACCTTTTCCAACACGAGAAGAGGAATATGTCTACATATAATATTTACAGTCTTTTAGACTGGTTGTATGGCGGCGTTGACCCAAAGTTTGAAGGCAACGGGGGCCCAGAATGTGCCGCCTTTCTTGCACCGCAACAACGTATCAGCGAGAGTTTTGTCATGGTTCTGATTTCCATCGTACAAGTTGTCGTCGCACTGAGAAAAATCAACATTTGTAAAGAACTCAAAGAGATCGCGAAAGATGGGCAAAGGACGAAACAGGACAGTTTCGGCAAGAACCTGTTGCTGGTTGCTCTGTGTATGACGTTTGGAGTAGAGGTCGGATTCAAATTCGCCACCAAGACGGTGATATACCTACTGAATCCGTGTCATGTTATGACCATGGTGCAGGTAAGATTGATAAGGCCGGGCATAGTAGCAGCAACAATTTCTGCAAAAATGCATGGTATTCACACAAGATTTAAACGTACTTTAAATTGCTTTTGTCTTTTTAATCTCTCAAGTTTACATTTTAACTTACATTTTACATTTACTACTTTTTTAGTGTTGAATGTGCATTGATAATTTCTGTGTAGAGACTAACGCTATGTACGAAGATTCTGTCCATTGTCTGTTTCAGCACATTATCCACTAAGTAAGCATTTTATCTGCCTCTATGCAAAACAGTTTTGCCTAGGCTTACCATCGTGTCTAGCATTAAGTAGAAATGTTCTACCATGTGTTTTCACTCACCATCTAGGTTTAGCATACATAGCTCACCATCTGGACTGGAGAACGCTCACCCACTCGAATTTTAACTAGCCAATTGTATGTAGATTTATGACAATTTTTCATGTGGATATGGCAATACATTATGTAGTTTAATTACAACCGACCCTTTGTTTACTTTCAGTGGCATCCAGAAAGATCATAATCAGCATTAGTGATGGGGGGAAATTGTAAAATCAAAGGAATATGTCTTACTAGGATGAAATATTCCTTAACCAGTGAAAGCTGCAAGCACAATCTGACATGTGAAACCAATTCACTAGGCTCACTCACTTTTTCTTGAGTTATATTGATGTAGCCTAAACTTTAAGGGAGTCCTGAAGGCGAAGAGGGGATTAAACTAGATACACATGGTGAAGAAATGGAATAGAGCGAGAGAAATGGAGGGTAGCTTGACTAGCGGTTTGTTCAGTCGGCCTCAGTGTGTCCATGAGGTGTGTGTGCATATACTGAACCACAGCCAACAACATTTGGAGAGCACTCAACACAGAGGGTGTTGAGGAGGCAGGGCTCATCTGTTGTAATGTCATGCATGAGTATCCCTCTTCCCAAACGGGTGCACTGCACTGTAATTGTCTAATTTAATCCCACTCAATTTAACTGTGAGAGGATAATGTCGAATCATGTAATATGCAATGTTACCAGTTTCAGATCATTGATCAGAAAAAGGGCATGTTAGGACAATATTGCAGTCATAAAGAAAGTATGTTTATTGGGCACTGAAGCCCAAGGACATCCAAAGTGTAAACGTAAACAGCCTTGTCTCATAGACTAGACGTAACATAGTAAATGTAAATCCGAGACAGGAGGGTGGATGGGGATGGGTGGGCATTTAACGCAAACGTCTAGAAACCCAAAGGTTGCGTGTTCGAATTTCATCACGGGCAACTTTAACAATTTAGCTACTTTGCAACTACTTAGCATGTTAGCTAACCCTTCCTACAACAAACCTTAACTCGAACCCTAACCTTAACCCCTAACCAATGTTCCATCTAATTATTTTCGGCACTGAGCAAATTTCAGGTCTGCTGAGTGCAAACTTAACTTTGTGAAAATTCTGTGCAACTTCTGGCGCACGTTTACTGTGAACACTGAGGCTGCACCCGCTTTAAGTTAGTTATAACAGTGGCCAAGTAGGTTACTGTGGCTATTTGATCATCATGTAGCCTATCAGTGGCCTACCATAAAAAACAATGGAGAAAATGCATCCCATAACATTTTTACATGGCTGTTCTATCAATCAGCCTACAGTGGCAGCCAATGTGTGGTGTTCAATGTAGGCCTACGTTCCATGAGATTTTGGAGAAAAAAATACATGTCGGAATTGACATTAACCTGTTTATCCACTTGTCCTTCAGACAAGGAGGTGACTGAAAATGTTGTTTGAAGCAAGAAACCACTTTATAAAATATATTATTATTCCCATACCATTATTACAGAGAATCAGACAAATTGTGCTACAGTCTGCCAATTGGCTACTTAGCTTATTCAAGCATGTCTCCAAAATACAACACCCCTTTTAAGACAGAAAAAAAAGCTCTTTACCTGACTTGCTTTTCAAAGATGGTTAGAAATGCACACGTTTTGTGCTCTTGTAGGAAGCAACCACTCCCCCATTGCTGACTAGAAATGAGCTATAACTAGGCTAATAACTCACTTACTAGCTTTGATTTCAAAACAAGTGCATCTACCCGCGACCACGCATGGTGTAAACACAATCCAGTTCAAAGTGAACGGCACAGATCCATATATGGCAATGGTCTATTTGCATATAGGGATACTGCAGCTCAGATTGATTATGGCGCACCGTTCTGTTAAATGTATGGGCCTGAGTCGTGCCTATCAATGCAATAGAATTGTACTCCAATACGCTATCCCTACAAGAAAATCTCTTGCATAGTTCGTTTTGATTCGGTATGTTGCATTGAAAGTGGCTAATATTGCGTTGATTCGATCACAATTCGCACAGTAGAGGGAAAAACGTTGATAGTGTTAACTAATGGGGAAAACTAAAAAGTTTAGTGATGTTCAATCTCGTGCTTCTCTGCGCAGGCTGATATTTCTTCTGCGCGGCAGTCCCTTAGAGGGAAGGGAACATTACCCCTAACCCTAGTTAACGTTATCTACCTAGCTAACGTTAGCCACCTAGCTCAGATTAGCCACAACAAAATGGAATTCGCAACATATTATACATTTTACAAATTCATAACATATTGTAAGAATTGTAAGTTGTACATATCATATGAAATGGATGATCGATATCCACACATGAATACATACCATACGAAACGTAACATATCATACTAAATGGAGGGAGACAGATTTACATTTACTATGTTACGTCTACCCCTGAGTCCAGGTTGACAGAAAGGGTGGTACGAACTTACTTGTTGCATGTACACATTTCTTTCATATTTGTTTTTCAACATTTTTAATAGGCGTTGTACCTCCTCCAGTGTTTAAAAAAATAAGCATTTACATCAAACGAAGTCCGTGCAGTCTAATCTTTAACATTTGAGCACATCTGATTAAATGCTGATCACCAACAGTCATATCTCTGCAATCAGTCACTCTGTTGACGGCTGTATATGAAAACACCTTTTCACAGGCTGCAAAGGGTTTGACCGTTTATCTAGCTTGTTTGCACTTAACCAATATTTGTCTGGTAAATAAGGAGTAAGACATAGTTCTCCCCGGCTCCTATAAATCTGCAAGTTAGCTAGCTCAATTTCTTTATCTTCGATGCATTTATCAAATAATAACTTCATAATCTAACTCATGATATATGGCTGGCTGGCTTTTGTATTTGGTGTAGGGCTGGGCGATATGGCCAAAATATCATATCACAATATTTTTCACATTTTATGTTTTTGATTAATAGAAGTTCTAAATATGCTTTATGAGTAGTTCATGACCCTAGGGTGGTAACCAACGTTCCCTCTAAGCTGCGGGCGAGCAGTAGCCCCAAGATTGCTGTGCAGAAGAAATATCAGCCCACGGAGAGAAGCACGAGGTTGAACTTCACTCAACTTTCTATAGATTTCCCTGTTAGTTAACACTATCAAAGTTTCCCTTTACTGTGGCAATTGTGATCGAATCAATGCAATATTAGCCACTTTCAATGCAACATACAGAAACAAAACGGTCTATGCAAGATATTTGCAAATAGACCATTGCCAATAATGGATCTGTGCCATTTTACTTTGAACTGGACTGTATTTACAGCATGAGCGGTCGTGAGTAGATGCACTTGTTTTGAGATCAAAGCGAGAGCTGTGTGTAGCCATGTGTGCACATGTTGTTGTTATCCTTTGCTAGTTAGTGAGTTATTAGCCCAGTTATATATCATTTGTAGTCAGCAATAGGGGAGTGATTGCTTCCTGCAAGAGCACTAAACGTGTACATTTCTAGACATTTTAGAAAAATAAGTCAAGAGCTTTTTTTTGTCTTAAAGTGTTGTATTTTGAGACAGGCTTGAATAAGCTAAGTAGCCAATAGGCAAAGGGTAGCATAATTTGTCTGATTCTTTGTAATAATGGTATGGGAATAATAATGCAGTTTATTTTGAAAAGTGGTTTCTTGCATCAAACTACACAACATTTTCAGTCACCTCCTTGTCTGAAGGACAAGTGGATAAACAGGTTAACTTCTGCGGGATTGGTGTCCCGTATACGGGATGGTTGAGCTAACGTGTGCTAATGTGATTAGCATGACAGTTGTAAGTAACAGCAAACTTTCCAGGACATAGACATGTCTTATATGTGCAGAAAGCTTAAATTCTTGTTAATCTAACTGCACTGTCCAATTTACAGTAGCTATTACAGTGAAAAAATGCTATTGTTTGAGGAGAGTGCACAACAACAAAAAACTTATCAAGGCAACTGGTTTGATACATTCACCTCTGAAGGTAAATAATGTACTTACATTCAGTAATCTTGCTCTGATTTGTCATCCTAAGGGTCCCAGAGATAAAATGTAGCATAGTTTTGTTTGATGAAATAAATGGTTATATTCAAATGTAGGAACTGGGTTCTACAGTTTGAACCGCTGCTGTCTCTGGCTCCACACCCACCCCGCCCGGCCATCTAGATGTGTCAAAGTTAGTGTATAAGCTATTGATCCATCATGTATGACATTCCTGGGAGTGTGTAAATTTACATTTTATATTACCATATAATTTTTGTATGTTCTCTATATAGTTATGTACTTGAAAATGTATCAATTGACCAATTCGGCACATTTGGGCAGACTTGAAACAAAATAGTCCAGTATTGCAATGCTTCACTGAATCAATCTGAAACTGCATCTGAACTGCAATATTATATTGTGGCCTTTCTCTTGCATTTCAAAGATGATGGAACAAAAAAATAAATAGAAAACGTATGTTTTTTTGTTTGTATTATGTTTTACCAGATCTAATGTGTTATTCTCCTACATTAATTTCACATTTCCACAAACTTCAAAGTGTTTCCTTTCAAATGGTATCAAGAATACGCATATCCTTGCTTCAGGTCCTGAGCTACAGGCAGTTAGATTTGGGTATGTCATTTTAGGCCAAAATTGAAAAAAAGTGTCTGATCATTAAGAGGTTAATGGCAAGCCCTGCATGTATTTTTCAAAAGTCTCATGTAATGTAGGCCTACATTGAACACCACACATTGGCTGCTTCTGTAGACTGAATGATTGAACAGCTATTTCCATGTTAAAATGCTATGGGATGCATTTTCTCCATTATTTTTGATGGTAGGCCACTCTGGTAGGCCTACATTATGATCAAATAGCCACAGTACCCTGCTTGGCAACTGTTAAAACTGTAACTTAAAGCGGGTAAAGCCTCAGACCAGAAATTTGCTCAGTGCCAAACAATTTTTTGAGTGAACATTGGTGGCAACGCATACATTATAAGTGATTTCAATGGGTCTTTCTCCATTCTGATTTGCTTTATACTGTTCAATCCAAACGTATATGGCTGCAAATATTGAGGTGTCTTATTCTCATGCTTACCCAATACAAATGAACTAAATCATAGATTTGGAAGTTATACCGTGTATACCTGGGTATTTGGAAAAAGCCACGGGATTGTTATTCAGTACAGTCAACATTTTTTAGTAAATACCTGCAGTCAACTTGTGCAATACGTTAGGAGATAAGGAAGATTGCGTTCTTCATTTCACCTGTCACATTTTTCATTATGAAATGTACCGGTAATCCCCAGTCAAGTGGTTTTTGTTTACAAGCACACAACAACAAGAGACCGGAGCCTTGTGAGTCACTCACTGTAATCTAATTACAGTATGGAATTCACAACTAAATGTTTGCTAGCTAGATTTCTTCTAACTATTAAGTTAACTGTTTCAAATGTACTAAATGCTCTGGAGTTGTGCATTTGGTTTGCTAATTTAGTAGCTAATTGGCTATCTAACTATGTGGTTAGCTTCTTACAAAATACAGCATTGGCTTGGGAACAGCAGAGGATCCCCTCCTGGATCGAAAAGCCTTGCTGTGTAATATTTGTTTTGTGCGTGCAGCAAACTGTGAGTAGTATTTTTTTTTTAATTACTTGTATAGTTTAGGTCGGACACTATAAAATGTTTGCAATGGACTTGTTAGCATTTAGTTAGCATTCTCTGTGATTTTACGTGTACTTGTTAGCATTGCTAACCTTAGAATTACAGAGTATCAGTGGGGTTTCAAAACAGCGGCCCTTGTGTTCAGTGCCGGTATGACCGAATATCCCAGTATGGCACAAGGTCGGAATGAAGGTATGGCTATCTGGATAACGACACACTTAGCTGTTCTAGATTACGAGGGTTTTCAAGTGCAACGTTAATAACTATGGTTTTGGGAAACTGCTTGGAGATTTGACAATTCTCCTGCAAAGGTTCTAATGATGAACTTAGCTTTAAGATGATTTTGGGAAACCGGGCCCAGGGGGTTTAGAATTACAGGTCTGTTCTGTGGCCCCTCATCAGTATCCGTCTGGCATCTGGTCAGTCTGTGGACAAAGATGAGCTGCTGCTGTGAACATTATTTTTGAGTTAGTTGGGGGTTTTACATGGAAAGGAACGATGTATTTGTCTGCGGTGTAGTATGCTATAGAATAAATGCAGCAACAACAAAATGTATGTTTTCATTAGGGGTGGGGAGGTGTGCTCCATGGTTGAACTGTATAGTTAGCTGTCTTTTATGAGCTATGCAGACTTGCAGAGGTGAGTACCAGAGAGGCCTATGGGGTTAGGTACCTACAGCCAGGGCAACTGAGTTCCAGTGTTGTCAGTATGAGAGTGGGACAGTGCCAGTCAGGAAGACCAATGACAAATGCTTGGCCTTCTTCCCCTCTGCATCAGCCTGGGTCGAAGCAGGTGTGAAGGACAGGGCTTTGATGTTCCTTAGTGGAGAACGGAACATTCTTTCCTACTACAACCCAGCTGTTTTTACCACTTAATTAACAACGAAAAGTCAAGCATCCTGCCAGCAACACCCCTCCTCATCTGGAGTCATTTGCATCACACTTTTAACCATGCACAGCAATGTAACACACACACACACGATTACGCCCACTACAAGATAAACACATGATGATGTCCTGTGGCATCTTTCACAGTCGGATGTTAATTTCCGTCAAACTAAACATGCAACTTAGCCGAAGTATACAGTGAGGGAAAAAAGTATTTGATCCCCTGCTGATTTTGTACGTTTGCCCACTGACAAAGAAATGACCAGTCTATAATTTAATGGTAGGTTTATTTGAACAGTGAGAGACAGAATAACAAAAAAATCCAGAAAAACGCATGTCAAAAATGTTATAAATTGATTTGCATTTTAATGAGGGAAATAAGTATTTGACCCCCTCTCAATCAGAAAGATTTCTGGCTCCCAGGTGTCTTTAATACAGGTAACGAGCTGAGATTAGGAGCACACTCTTAAAGGAGTGCTCCTAATCTCAGCTTGTTACCTGTATAAAAGACACCTGTCCACAGAAGCAATCAATCAATCAGATTCCAAACTCTCCACCATGGCCAAGACCAAAGAGCTCTCCAAGGATGTCAGGGACAAGATTGTAGACCTACACAAGGCTGGAATGGGCTACAAGACCATCGCCAAGCAGCTTGGTGAGAAGGTGACAACAGTTGGTGCGATTATTCGCAAATGGAAGAAACACAAAATAACTGTCAATCTCCCTCGGCCTGGGGCTCCATGCAAGATCTCACCTCGTGGAGTTGCAATGATCATGAGAACGGTGAGGAATCAGCCCAGAACTACACGGGAGGATCTTGTCAATGATCTCAAGGCAGCTGGGACCATAGTCACCAAGAAAACAATTGGTAACACACTACGCCGTGAAGGACTGAAATCCTGCAGCGCCCGCAAGGTCCACCTGCTCAAGAAAGCACATACAGGCCTGTCTGAAGTTTGCCAATGAACATCTGAATGATTCAGAGGAGAACTGGGTGAAAGTGTTGTGGTCAGATGAGACCAAAATCGAGCTCTTTGGCATCAACTCAACTCGCCGTGTTTGGAGGAGGAGGAATGCTGCCTATGACCCCAAGAACACCATCCCCACCGTCAAACATGGAGGTGGAAACATTATGCTTTGGGGGTGTTTTTCTGCTAAGGGGACAGGACAACTTCACCGCATCAAAGAGACGATGGACGGCGCCACGTACCGTCAAATCTTGGGTGAGAACCTCCTTCCCTCAGCCAGGGCATTGAAAATGGGTCGTGGATGTGTATTCCAGCATGACAATGACCCAAAACACACAGCCAAGGCAACAAAGGAGTGGCTCAAGAAGAAGCACATTAAGGTCCTGGAGTGGCCTAGCCAGTCTCCAGACCTTAATGCCATAGAAAATCTGTGGAGGGAGCTGAAGGTTCGAGTTGCCAAACGTCAGGCTCGAAACCTTAATGACTTGGATCTGCAAAGAGGAGAGTGGGACAAAATCCCTCCTGAGATGTGTGCAAACCTGGTGGCCAACTACAAGAAACGTCTGACCTCTGTGATTGCCAAAGTCATGTTTTGCAGAGGGGTCAAATACTTATTTCCCTCATTAAAATGCAAATCAATTTATAACATTTTTGACATGCGTTTTTCTGGATTTTTTTGTTGTTATTCTGTCTCTCACTGTTCAAATAAACCTACCATTAAAATTATAGACTGATCATGTCTTTGTCAGTGGGCAAACGTACAAAATCAGCAGGGGATCAAATACTTTTTTCCCTCACTGTAGCGGTAAGACATTGTTGTCATACTAGTCAGTCAGTGTAATGAAAACATATGTTTAAAGGCACAGTCAACTTAGTGTATGTAAACTTCTGACCCACTGGAATTGTGATACAGTGAATTATAAGGGAAATAATCTGTCTGTAAACAATTGTTGGAAAAATTACTTGTGTCATGCACAAAGTAGATGTCCTAACCGACTTGCCAAAACTATAGTTTGTTAAGGCTAGCGACCAATCATGTTAGCCAGGTAGCCCAGGACAACAAAAACGAGAAGTGTGTACTGTATGACAGTACAGACAGTTTAGGCAACATGAAAGAGGAGGATGGCATTACTACTCTACAAATAGGGTGAGTCAACATGTTTTTTCTACTTGCACGCACACACACAGAAATCAATACCATGGATAGCCACATCATATTTAGCTTTACTGGACTAAATCGTTTTTGGTATCTTTTAGTTGTTACTGTATTAGACTTAGCATAGATGAGTAGATGTTGAAATGGTGCTGGAATAGTGGAGGCAGCTCCTGTTTTCTTTGCGACTTGCGGTAACTCTCCGTGGTTCTAAATCTAAATTAGTAGTCCGAAAATGTCCGACACATTACCTTGCTTGACCATGCTGTAGGCAATGTAACTGTTTGTTACATGCAATATGTTTTGTGGACTTCATTGGACAGATGTTGCTCTCCGGTTTTGTAATGAAACAAAGGTGTGGTTGAATTTATTCTGCCACTGTGTCTTCTTATTGTCTCGGCCTTAGGCCTATATAGCACGGTGGCAAGGCATATGAACTAACAGGTTATAGAGCAAACAAAGCAATTATCACATTTTGTTTTTGGCTTCCCCTGTGTTTTTACCCACACGCCACTACTGTAGATACCATACCAGTGAGAACCCGACAATTTGTATGGCAAAATCTAGGATTGGGCGGTATACGGTATACCAGGGTATTTGGTAAAAGCCACAGGATGGTTTTTCAATACTGCCAAAAGTATTTCTTTGAAGAATTTCTATAAATTTGAATATTTGTAAAAATGTTTTAAGTTACTACATTCGGTCAACTTGTGCAATACGTTAGGAGAAAAATCAGTTTGCGTTCTTCATTTCACCTGTCACAGTATTTTACATTATGAAGCTTACCGTGTAGTTTCCCAGAACGGTTGTGCCAGTCTCACGTGTTTGTTTGTAAATAGTACAATGGGAGAAAGTGGGAGCTGGTGAGTCCATAGCGTTCTATATCTATCTGTGAGTCTATGTTGTGCGACGCACATGAGGTGATGACCTTACACTTGTATGCAATTTACTACTAAATGTTTGCCATCAGATGCACTATATATACAAAATTATGTTTGCTTTTCTGAAGGAACAGCAGCATCACAACATTGTTCATTTCCACAATTTCTCTCATTCACTTTCGCTTGTAAATATCCCCACTCACCAAAAATGACATTCGTTAACTACTAGCTATGCTTGTATAACTTTTATAAACTGGATTTGCCTGTCTTTGCAATTAGTTTATGTTCGTTTTCGGTCATTAGCATTTAGCTAACAGCGTCTATGTGATTTCGTTATTAATTTGTGCAAATTCTTTTTTGAATTCTGGTAGATGTCTAATGGTATTGCGTTTTTAGCGCCCCCCATGTGTGCTATGCCGGTAATACCGTAAATCCCGGGATGAGAGGAGGACAGTATGACGATATGAAAATCTGGATACCACCCAAGCCTAGCAAAACCCTAATTTACACTCCCCTGTATATTGTTTTTGGGGACAGTGAAGCAACTTTTTTTTACATTTGGCCCTATACTTGAGATCAAATGTTTCATATGAGGCTACAGTACAGAATGTCACCTTTTTATTTGAGGGTATTTGAGTGAGAAACTATTGAGAGTAAGAATAGTAGAATACACCAGAATACATTCTGCAGGTTTTCTCTTATGTCAGACACTGACAGTCACTCAATTAGCCATGTCAGCTAACAATTTTTAGATAGTCTAGCCAGGTATCTAAACTTGTAGTGCTAATCACTGGTACTGTATATCAAAAGCACCCAATCATTTGGGATTTTTTTGGCTTGGGCTCATTAAATGTATTTTTAATGTAGGGCTCATAAAATGTATTTAATGTATGGCTCAGGTAGCATCAGGCTTGAATTTTTGATCAAAACTCTAATCAAATCCAGACGGAGGCCTATTTATATCCTTTTGAATGACACTTCCGGTTTTGGCGGGAAATACCGGGTTACCCAGGAGAAAGTGATTTATTCTCGGGATGGAACATTTGTAAAAATATTCAAGCCTACTTCATATTAGTGAGTATTGTGCTGGACTGCTAGTAGTGTTTCTGTTTTGTAATGCTCAGAGGACATTGTGTCATTCAGGCAGATGTGTCATTCTCATGGTTATCTTGGTCTGTCAAGGCCAGAGCTAGCCCCCTGAACCCGGTGCTCCCACGCTCCACAGTCGGACAGGAATAAGTTCTGTCCCTCAGGAAGGATAGGCCGCTTCTCACACTCATCCTGCTCCAGCCACAGAGCTGCCTGCCCAGTGCCCACCTCTCTGCCCGGAGCCACTATTGTGCCACAGGAAATGTTTGTCTGGATGTGTTTTTGAAATGCTTGAGAGATTGAATAATATTTTAGAGGGCATCTGCTTTGGGTTAGTAGCCTATGCAATTAATTGCAGTTTAGAAGGGTTTAAGTATTCACTTTATTCTCATTCTTGTGGTGAAGCAATTAAAATAAATTCTGCAGCCATTATACATGCAGAGTGTTGGTCTACTGCATGGAGACATGGGAGCTAGGGCTGGGCTGGGCGATATGGCCAAAATATCATATCACAGTATTTTACAACATTTAAATGGTATTTGTTGGTATTTTATGTTTTTGAATAATAACAATTCTAAATTTGCTTTGAGTAGTGCGTGACACTAGGGTGGCAGCACATACATTCAAAGTGATTTCAATGGGTCTTTCTCCATTCTGATTTGTTTTATACTGTTCAATTTTCAGCATTTTCATCAATTTCTTCATTTCCTGCACTCATTTGAGGTCATTTCCACACTGCCACATAGGGCTGCACGATATGGGCAAATAATCTAGGCCTTATTTTTAACCAAATGTTGCAATTGGAATTTGACTTGCGATTTAGAGCAAAACACTTGGGTGAACTGTTGGAATCATGGAAATAGAATGATTATTCTAATTCTATAGTTAGGATATAATAGTGTGCACTTTGAATACAGTGTTGTTTGACATGACAACGCATGAAAATGCCAGGAGGAGTTGTTGTGACAGGGTAGGAACCAAAGTGGTAAGTGTTTCCTAGGGGACCCTATAATCAATGGCTACATTGAATGTTTTCTCTTAGCTACATCATGTAGCGAACATATTCATGCTTCGTGTATTCCTCTTTGATTTAGAAGATACTGTTGCACAAACAACATAATGATTTAGGGTCTACACCATCACTGGTATTATCATTCAAAATAACGTTCTAGAATGTAACGTAAAAACCCAAACCGGGCAATACCACTATATCGTAAAATACGGCATACCGCCCAGACCTAATGGGAGCTGGTGAATAGATGCTCTTTTTCTTGTGGTTATCTCAGGCTGCTTAGAACACATTAGAATGGAGCAGAGTGGAAGGAGTTGCTGATGGCATCCCATTACTTAACATTCCAAATCAAATCCTGTTCAACTTTGTGTCTCACGTCATGTGGGATCATTACTCCTGCTGACAAACTGGCTGGGAGAGGTCCTCCTGCTGCTCCACTTTAGCCCACAGGCTGTAATTAGCCTGCTCCTTCTCTGGCTCTATCAGGAAATGTGTGGAAGGACAGGTGGTCCTCATCTGCACACTTCTTTTCACTGGAGGAAAATAAAAACTCAAACTAGGGTACGCACTACGCAGGGTCTTTTCTCTCCATGTAGTACTAGCCTTCAATAGCCTATCCTCGTCTTCCTCAGTCAACCTGGGATGAATGGATTTAGTCAGGACAGGACAGTACTGCAGGTCTCAGACACAGAGCTCGTACAGTGGGGGGAAAAAAGTATTTAGTCAGCCACCAATTGTGCAAGTTCTCCCACTTAACAAGATGAGAGAGGCCTGTAATTTTCATCATAGGTACACGTCGACTATGACAGACAAAATGAGAAGAAAAAAATTCCAGAAAATCCCATTGTAGGATTTCTAATGAATTTATTTGCAAATTATGGTGGAAAATAAGATTTTGGTCAATAACAAAAGTTTCTCAATACTTTGTTATATACCCTTTGTTGGCAATGACACGGGTCAAACGTTTTCTGTAAGTCTTCACAAGGTTTTCTCACAAGGTTTTCACACACTGTTGCTGGTATTTTGGCCCATTCCTCCATGCAGATATCCTCTAGAGCAGTGATGTTTTGGGGCTGTCGCTGGGCAACACAGACTTTCAACTCCCTCCAAAGATTTTCTATGGGGTTGAGATCTGGAGACTGGCTAGGCCACTCCAGGACCTTGAAATGCTTCTTACGAAGCCACTCCTTCGTTGCCCGGGTGGTTTGTTTGGGATCATTGTCATGCTGAAAGACCCAGCCACGTTTCATCTTCAATGCCCTTGCTGATGGAAGGAGGTTTTCACTCAAAATCTCACGATACATGGCCCCATTCATTCTTTCCTTTACACAGATCAGTCGTCCTGGTCCCTTTGCAGAAAAACTGCCCCAAAGCATGATGTTTCCACCACCATGCTTCACAGTAGGTATAGTGTTCTTTGGATGCAACTCAGCATTCTTTGTCCTCCAAACACGACGAGTTGAGTTTTTAACAAAAAGTTATATTTTGGTTTCATCTGACCATATGACATTCTCCCAATCCTCTTCTTGATCATCCAAATGCACTCTAGCAAACTTCAGACGGGCCTGGACATGTACTGGCTTAAGCAGGGGGACACGTCTGGCACTGCAGGATTTGAGTCCCTGGCGGCGTAGTGTGTTACTGATGGTAGACTTTGTTACTTTGGTCCCAGCTCTCTGCAGGTCATTCACTAGGTCCCCCCGTGTGGTTCTGGGATTTTTGCTCACCGTTCTTGTGATCATTTTGACCCCACGGGGTGAGATCTTGCGTGGAGCCCCAGATCGAGGGAGATTATCAGTGGTCTTGTATGTCTTCCATTTCCTAATAATTGCTCCCACAGTTGATTTCTTCAAACCAAGCTGCTTACCTATTGCAGATTCAGTCTTCCCAGCCTGGTGCAGGTCTACAATTTTGTTTCTGGTGTCCTTTGACAGCTCTTTGGTCTTGGCCATAGTGGAGTTTGGAGTGTGACTGTTTGAGGTTGTGGACAGGTGTCTTTTATACTGATAACAAGTTCAAACAGGTGCCATTAATACAGGTAACGAGTGGAGGACAGAGGAGCCTCTTAAAGAAGTTACAGGTCTGTGAGAGCCAGACATCTTGCTTGTTTGTAGGTGACCAAATACTTATTTTCCACCATAATTTGCAAATAAATTCATAAAAAATCCTACAATGTGATTTTCTGGAATTTTTTCCTCTCAATTTGTCTGTCATAGTTGACGTGTACCTTTGATGAAAATTACAGGCCTCTCTCATCTTTTTAAGTGGGAGAACTTGCACAATTGGTGGCTGACTAAATACTTTTTTTCCCCACTGTATAAGTCAGTTCTACGTATAATTCTATGGGCTCAGCTACCTCGGTTTACAAGTTAAATGACTCATGTATGAGTGGGTGCAATAACAATCTTATTGCAGAGTTACCGTAATGTAAAAGGTGATAAGTATCTTTGCTTGGAAGTCTGTGTTATCGTTCTTTTGTGACGATAAGTCATGTAAGAACTTCCCTGACTTAATTGACATTGTAATAATTAGATTAGAGTTGGAAGTTGCACTGTCAATATCAGTGACAAACACATCACATGAAGGAAGCCAATATACACTACATGACCAATAGTATGTGGACACCTGCTCCTTGAATATATCATTCCAAAATCATGGGCATTACTATGGAGTTGGTCCCACCTTTCCTGCTATAACAGCCTCCACTCTTCTGGGATGGCTTTCCACTAGATGTTGGAACATTGCTGCGGGGACTTGCTTTCATTCAGCCATGAGCATTAGAGGTTAGGCACTGATGTTGGGCGATTAGGCCTGGCTCGCAACTGGTGTTCCAATTAATCCCAAAGGTGTTCGATGGGGTTGAGGTCAGGGCTCTGTGCAGGCCAGTCAAGTTCTTCCACACTGATCTCGACAAACTATTTCTGTATGGACCTCGCTTTGTGCACGGGGGCATTGTCATGCTGAAACAGGAAAGGGCCTTCCCCAAACTGTTGCCACAAAGTTGGAAGTACAAAATCGTCTAGAATATCATCGTATGCTTTAGCGTTATTTCCCTTCACTGCAACTAAGGGGCCTAGCCCGAACCATGAAAAACAGTACCAGACCATTATTCCTCCTCCACCAAACTTTACAGTTGGCACTATGCATTGGGGCAGGTAGCGTTCTCATGGCATCCGCCAAACCCAGATTAGTCCGTCGGACTGCCAGATGGTGAAGCGTGATTCATCACTCCAGAAAACGCGTTTCCACTGCTCCAGAGTCCAATGGTGGCAAGCTTTACACCACTCCAGCCGACACTTGGCATTGTGCATGGTGATCTTTGGCTTGTGTGCAGCTGCTCGGCCATGGAAACCCATTTCATGAAGCTCCTGACGAACAGTTATTGTGCGGACATTGCTTCCAGAGGCAGTTTGGAACTCGGTAGTGAGTGTTGCAACCGAGGACAGATTGTTACGTGCTTCAGCACTCGGCGGTCCCGTTCTGTGAGCTTGTGTGGCCTACCTCTTCGCGGCTGAGCTGTTGTTACTTCTAGACGCTACTACTTCACAATAACAGCACTTACAGTTGTGTGGCTGAAATGGTCAAATCCACTAATTTGAAGGGGTGTCCACATGCTTTTGTATATTTAGTGTGTGTACTCGCCTGACCTGCTCATCCACAGGTCAGGTTGGTTCGATCCAAAAATCCAACTAAAATATGTAGGCCCTTGGTGCACACACTCAGCACACATTAGTTAAGATTTTATTATCAATAGTCTTGCAACAAAAATGTCCCGTCTTTCAATATGCTTCAAACACATTAATCATGCTGTTAACACCAAAAAATATGTGCTTTCACTACATTATTCAGGTCAAACTGTTTGTATACATTACAGTCTGTCTCATATATATATATATATATATATATATATCACACACACACACACACACACACAGTGGGGAGAACAAGTATTTGATGCACTGCCGATTTTGCCGATTTTCCTACTTACAAAGCATGTAGAGCTCTGTAATTTTTATCATAGGTACACTTCAACTGTGAGAGACAGAATCTAAAACAAAAATCCTGAAAATCACATTGTATGATTTGTAAGTAATAAGTATTTGATACATCAGAAAAGCAGAACTTAATATTTGGTACAGAAACCTTTGTTTGCAATTACAGAGATCATACGTTTCCTGTAGGTCTTGACCAGGTTTGCACACACTGCAGCAGGGATTTTGGCCCACTCCTCCATACAGACCTTCTCCAGATCCTTCAGGTTTCGGGGCTGTCGCTGGGCAATACGGACTTTCAGCTCCCTCCAAAGATTTTCTATTGGGTTCAGGTCTGGAGACTGGCTAGGCCACTCCAGGACCTTGAGATGCTTCTTACGGAGCCACTCCTTAGTTGCCCTGGCTGTGTGTTTCGGGTCGTTGTCATGCTGGAAGACCCAGCCACGACCCATCTTCAATGCTCTTACTTAAGGAAGGAGGTTGTTGGCCAAGATCTCGCGATACATGGCCCCATCCATCCTCCCCTCAATACGGTGCAGTCGTCCTGTCCCCTTTGCAGAAAAGCATCCCCAAAGAATGATGTTTCCACCTCCATGCTTCACGGTTGGGATGGTGCTCTTGGGGTTGTACTCATCATTCTTCTTCCTCCAAACACGGCGAGTGGAGTTTAGACCAAAAAGCTCTATTTTTGTCTCATCAGACCACATGACCTTCTCCCATTCCTCCTCTGGATCATCCAGATGGTCATTGGCAAACTTCAGACGGGCCTGGACATGCGCTGGCTTGAGCAGGGGGACCTTGCGTGCGCTGCAGGATTTTAATCCATGACGGCGTAGTGCAGGGTTCTTCAATTCCGGTCCTGGAGGGCCGAAACACTTCTGTTTTTTATTTCTACCTGGTAGTTAATTGCACTCACCTGGTGTCCCAGGTCTGAATTAGCCCCTGATTAGAAGGAGAGGATGAAAAACAGAGGTGTTTCGGCCCTCCAGGACCTGAATTGAAGAACCCTGGCGTAGTGTGTTACTAATGGTTTTCTTTGAGACTGTGGTCCCAGCTCTCTTCAGGTCATTGACCAGGTCCTGCCGTGTAGTTCTGGGCTGATCCCTCACCTTCCTCATAATCATTGATGCCCCACGAGGTGAGATCTTGCATGGAGCCCCAGACAGAGGGTGATTGACCGTCATCTTGAACTTCTTCCATTTTCTAATAATTGCGCCAACAGTTATTGCCTTCTCACCAAGCTGCTTGCCTATTGTCCTGTAGCCCATCCCAGCCTTGTGCAGGTCTACAATTTTATCCCTGATGTCCTAACTAACAGGTCTGTGAGAGCCGGAATTCTTACTGGTTGGTAGGTGATCAAATACTTATGTCATGCAATAAAATGCAAAATTAAGTACTTAAAAATCATACAATGTGATTTTCTGGATTTTTGTTTTAGATTCCGTCTCTCACAGTTGAAGTGTACCTATGATAAAAATTACAGACCTCTACATGCTTTGTAAGTAGGAAAACCTGCAAAATCGGCAGTGTATCAAATACTTGTTCTCCACACTGTGTATGTATGTATATATATATATGTGTGTGTGTATATACATACACTACCGTTCAAAAGTTTTGGGTCACTTAGAAATGTCCTTGTTTTCCATGAAAACATACATGAAATGAGTTTGAATAGGAAATATAGCAAAATTAATAGGAAATGTAGTCATTGACAAGGTTAGTAATAATGGTTTTTAATTGAAATAATAATTGTGTCCTTCAAACTTTGTTTCGTCAAAGAATCCTCCATTTGCAGCAATTACAGCCTTGCAGACCTTTTAGGATTCTAGTTGTCAATTTGTTGAGGTAATCTGAAGAGATTTCACCCCATGCTTCCTGAAGCAACTCCCACAAGTTGGATTGGCTTGATGGGCACTTCTTACGTACCATACGGTCAAGCTGCTCCCACAACAGCTCAATAGGGTTGAGATCCGGTGACTGTGCTGGCCACTCCATTATAGACAGAATACCAGCTGACTGCTTCTTCCCTAAATAGTTCTTGCATAGTTTGGAGCTGTGCTTTGGGTCATTGTCCTGTTGTAGGAGGAAATTGGCTCCAATTAAGCGCCGTCCACAGGGTATGGCATGGCGTTGCAAAATGGAGTGATAGCCTTCCTTCTTCAAGATCTCTTTTACACTGTACAAATCTCCCACTTTACCACCACCAAAGCACCCCCAGACCATCACATTGCTTCCACCATGCTTGACAGATGGCATCAAGCACTCCTCCAGCATCTTTTCATTTGGTCTGCGTCTCACAAATGTTCTTCTTTGTGATCCGAACACCTCAAACTTCGATTCGTCTGTCCATAACACTTTTTTCCAATCTTCCTCTGTCCAGTGTCTGTGTTCTTTTGCCCATCTTAATCTTTTCTTTTTATTGGCCAGTCTGAGATATGGCCTTTTCTTTGCAACTCTGCCTAGAAGGTCAGCATCCCGAAGTCGCCTCTTCACTGTTGACGTTGAGACTGGTGTTTTGCGGGTACTATTTAATGAAGCTGCCAGTTGAGGACCTGTTTCTCAAACTAGACACTAATGTATTTGTCCTCTTGCTCAGTTGTGCACTGGGCCTCCTACTCCTCTTTCTATTCTGGTTAGAGCCAGTTTGCGCTGTTCTGTGAAGGGAGTAGTACACAGCGTTGTACGAGATCTTCAGTTTCTTGGCAATTTCTCGCATAGAAAAGCCTTCATTTCTCAGAACAAGAATAGATTGATGAGTTTCAGAAGAAAGTTATTTGTTTCTGGCCATTTTGAGCCTGTAATCGAACCCACAATTGCTGATGCTCCAGATACTCAACTAGTCTCAAGAAGGCCAGTTGTATTGCTTCTTTAATCAGCACAACAGTTTTAAGCTGTGCTAACATAATTGCAAAAGGGTTTTCTAATGATCAATTAGCCTTTTTAAAATGATAAACTTGGATTAGCAAACACAACGTGCCATTTCAACACAGGACTGATGGTTGCTGATAATGGGCCTCTGTACGCCTATGTAGATATTCCATTAAAAATCAGCTGTTTCCAGCTACAATAGCCATTTACAACATTAACAATGTCTACACTGTATTTCTGATCAATTTGATGTTATTTTAATGGACAAAAAAAATTGCTTTTCTTTCAAAAACAAGGACATTTCTAAGTGACCCCAAACTTTTGAACGGTAGTGTATATTTTATTTATTTATTCATTTATATACATACATACACCCTGTGGGTGTCACTGAAATCATTCTATGACCTTTTTTGAAGCATCTTTTATAACTCGTGTAGCACCACAGCATATCCAGTATGCTCTACAGCAGGGTCCTGCCCCCCCATTGGGTAACTCTGCTCTACAGCAACATGTATAGGACAAGGCTTGGAGTTTAACACAAGATCAGTAAAACATTGTTGATGAGTGTTATTTTGTTCTTTCATCTTTTTCCACAGATCTTCCTGCTGGCCTGTCCGCCATGTAAAACAGCCATGGTCATCTTTAGGTGAGTACCTCCATTCTACACACTCATACTGTCATGAAATCCCAACCCCACCTTAACAGTCTCATAAACTAGACGTAACATAGTAAAAGTAAATCCGAGACACTCAAATTAGTATGATATGTTACGTTTGGTATGGTTACATAAGACAGAAGGTTACTTCAGGATGGTTGGGTGTATAACGTGAACGTCTAGCGACCCAAAGGTTGGTGTTCGATTCTCATCATGGACAACTTTAGCATTTTAGGTAATTAGCAACTCTTAAACTATTTGCTACTTTTTAGCTACTTTGCAACTACTTAGAATGTTAGCTAACTCTTCCCTTAACCTGAACCCTATCCCATAGCCTAGCTAACATACAGGGGGAAGCCAAAACACTGTAACATGAGATTCCTATGATGCCAGCTTTTTTTTCAACATGAGCTGAAATAATGACAGTGCACTTATGTTTTTAAATTACTGTCCAAAATAAAACACTTATTTGCAACATTACACACCTCGGCTGTGATGATAAAATGTCCTGAGAAGGAACCTCGGCCTTACCGCCAGATGATGAAACTAAATTTGCATGGCACTGGTTTCAAATGTCATGCTCTGGTAGGGTAGGGTCTTATAACAGGGGGAGGAACCCCAAGGTGGGGATCACTGCAGGACACCTGGGCACTGGGCCCTGTTCTCTGGCCTCTACTCTCATTAGGAGGACTGGGGCTGGAGCTCAGCCATGGTGACCTCCACAACCCTCCCTGTTTCAATCAGGGCCCAGCCTTGTCCTTCTGCCATGCAGTCAGAAGATAATTGAAATGTAGCTGAACGAGTCTGCATAGAAACAAAATGACTAAGAATATGTAGGCTAATCGCAGTTCCCTGAGGAAAGGGAATGTGACGTAACACACAAGCTTCAGGAATACGGCACGTCACAGATGTCGTGCTGAAGACGGTCAGTAATCACATAAATCAAATCAAATCAAATCAAATTTTATTGGTCACATGCGCCGAATACAACAGGTGCAGACATTACAGTGAAATGCTTACTTACAGCCCTTAACCAACAGTGCATTTATTTTAAACAAAAAAGTAAGAATAAAACAACAACAAAAAAAGTGTTGAGAAAAAAAGAGCAGAAGTAAAATAAAGTGACAGTAGGGAGGCTATATATACAGTAAAATAAAGTGACAGTAGGGAGGCTATATATACAGGGGGGTACCGTTGCAGAGTCAATGTGCGGGGGCACCGGCTAGTTGAGGTAGTTGAGGTAATATGTACATGTGGGTAGAGTTAAAGTGACTATGCATAAATACTTACTTAACAGAGTAGCAGCAGCGTAAAAAGGATGGGGTGGGGGCAGTGCAAATAGTCCGGGTAGCCATGATTAGCTGTTCAGGAGTCTTATGGCTTGGGGGTAGAAGCTGTTGAGAAGTCTTTTGGACCTAGACTTGGCACTCCGGTACCGCTTGCCGTACGGTAGCAGAGAGAACAGTCTATGACTAGGGTGGCTGGAGTCTTTGACAATTTTGAGGGCCTTCCTCTGACACCGCCTGGTATAGAGGTCCTGGATGGCAGGGAGCTTTGCCCCAGTGATGTACTGGGCCGTACGCACTACCCTCTGTAGTGCCTTGCGGTCAGAGGCCAAGCAGTTGCCATACCAGGCGGTGATGCAACCAGTCAGGATGCTCTCGATGGTGCAGCTGTAGAATTTTTTGAGGATCTGAGGACCCATGCCAAATCTTTTAGCCTCCTGAGGGGGAATAGGCTTTGTCGTGCCCTCTTCACGACTGTCTTGGTGTGTTTGGACCATGATAGTTCGTTGGTGATGTGGACACCAAGGAACTTGAAGCTCTCAACCTGTTCCACTACAGCCCCGTCGATGAGAATGGGGCGTGCTCAGTCCTCTTTTTTTTCCTGTAGTCCACAATCATCTCCTTTGTCTTGGTCACGTTGAGGGAGAGGTTGTTGTCCTGGCACCACACGGCCAGATCTCTGACCTCCTCCTTAGGCTGTCTCATCGTTGTCGGTGATCAGGCCTACCACTGTTGTGTCGTCGGCAAACTTAATGATGGTGTTGGAGTCGTGCCTGGCCATGCAGTCATGGGTGAACAGAGAGTACAGGAGGGGACTGAGCACGCACCCCTGAGGGGCCCCCGTGTTGAGGATCAGTGTGGCAGATGTGTTGTTACCTACCCTTACCACCTGGGGGCGGCCCGTCAGGAAGTCCAGGATCCAGTTGCAGAGGGAGGTGTTTAGTCCCAGGATCCTTAGCTTAGTGATGAGCTTAGAGGGCACATAAACCGCCAGTCCCAAGTGTAGCACGTTTCTATAGCTTAGCACAGTGACAGGTGCAGATGGTATCATATGGTTTGGCTGCAAGCCAAATGCACCAATCTTAAACAAACTCTTATTTGGTTTGAGGTATTATGGAGTTAAAGGAA
This sequence comes from Coregonus clupeaformis, assembly GCF_020615455.1. NCBI lineage: Eukaryota > Metazoa > Chordata > Actinopteri > Salmoniformes > Salmonidae > Coregonus > Coregonus clupeaformis. The sequence goes on from NC_059204.1 coordinate 41,204,682, forward strand.
AACTCCACCCAAAAACTATCTTTTGGTATTTGTTTCATTAGTCCATTGTTGATATAGTCCCAAAATGTTTTGCATGTCAGCAATCAAGTTTTCTAAATATAACTTTTAAAATACAGAAATGCAGCCAGTATGATGCATTTAGCATAATATGAAGCTGCTTTTTGCATCATACCGGCTGTATTTCTGTATTTTGAACGTTATCTTGAAAACTTGATTGCTGACATGCAAAACATTTTGTGATCTGTGCTTTTTCTGTCTGCAGGCTTCAGGTCCATATGCTGAACGGTGCTTTACTGGCCCTCATCTTCCCTGTGGTCAACACTCGACTGGTAGGTAACCATCATCTAGCATCAGTTAAATTCACTGTAATAGCGTGCTTTGCAGTCACTCACAGTTAGACTTTCACTCCTTCATAGTTTCATAGATCATATTTCATGATGCATATTACACTGAACAAAAATATAAACACAACATGTAAAGTGTTGGTCCCATGTGTCATGGGCTGAAATAAAAGATACCCGAAATGTTCCATACACAAAAAAAAACGTATTTCTCTTAAATTTTGTGCACAAATTTGTTTACACTGTAAGTCACTTTGGATAAAAGCGTCTGCTAAATGGCATATTATATATTATTATAATATACATCCCTGTTAATTAGCTTTTCTCCTTTGCCAAGATAACCCATCCACCTGACAGGTGTGGCATATCAAGAATTAAACAGCATGATCATTACACAGGTATACCTTGAGCTGGGGACAATAAAAAAATGTGCAGTTTTTTCACACAACACAATGCCACAGATGTCTCAAGTTTTGAGGGAGTGTGCAATTGGCATGGTGACTGCAGGAATGTCCACCGGAGCTGTTGCCAGATAATTTAATGTTAATTTATGTACCGTAAGCCGCCTCCAACGTCGTTTTAAAGAATTTAGCAGTACATCCAACCGGCCTCACAACCGCAGACCACGTGTATGGCGTCGTGTGGGCGAGCGGTTTGCTGATGTCAACGTTGTGAACAGAGTGCCCCATGGTGGCGGTGGGGTTATGGTATGGGCAGGCATAAGCTACGGACAACGAACACAATTGCATTTTATCGATGGCAATTTGAATGCACAGAGATACCGTGAAGAGATCCTGAGGCCCATTTTTTTTTAATGGTGTCTGTGACCAACAGATGCATATCTGTATTACCAGTCATGTGAAATCCATAGATTAGGGCCTAATTTATTTATTACAATTGACTGATTTCCTTATATGAACTGTAACTCAGTATAATCTTTGAAATTGTTGCATGTTGCATTTATATTTTTGTACTGTGTGTGTATACAGTGGGGAGAACAAGTATTTGATACACTGCCGATTTTTCAGGTTTTCCTACTTACAAAGCATGTAGAGGTCTGTAATTTTTATTATAGGTACACTTTAACTGTGAGAGACGGAATCTAAAACAAAAATCCAGAAAATCACATTGTATGATTTTTAAGTAATTAATTTGCATTTTATTGCATGACATAAGTATTTGATCACCTACCAACCAGTAAGAATTCCGGCTCTCACAGACCTGTTAGTTTTTCTTTAAGAAGCCCTCCTGTTCTCCACTCATTACCTGTATTAACTGCACCTGTTTGAACTCGTTACCTGTATAAAAGACACCTGTCCACACACTCAATCAAACAGACTCCAACCTCTCCACAATGGCCAAGACCAGAGAGCTGTGTAAGGACATCAGGGATAAAATTGTAGACCTGCACAAGGCTGGGATGGGCTACAGGACAATAGGCAAGCAGCTTGGTGAGAAGGCAACAACTGTTGGCGCAATTAATAGAAAATGGAAGAAGTTCAAGATGACGGTCAATCACCCTCGGTCTGGGGCTCCATGCAAGATCTCACCTCGTGGGGCATCAATGATCATGAGGAAGGTGAGGGATCAGCCCAGAACTACACGACAGGACCTGGTCAATGACCTGAAGAGAGCTGGGACCACAGTCTCAAAGAAAACCATTAGTAACACACTACGCCGTCATGGATTAAAATCCTGCAGCGCACGCAAGGTCCCCCTGCTCAAGCCAGCGCATGTCCAGGCCCGTCTGAAGTTTGCCAATGACCATCTGGATGACCCAGAGGAGGAATGGGAGAAGGTCATGTGGTCTGATGAGACAAAAATAGAGCTTTTTGGTCTAAACTCCACTCGCCGTGTTTAAAGGAAGAAGAAGGATGAGTACAACCCCAAGAACACCATCCCAACCGTGAAGCATGGAGGTGGAAACATCATTCTTTGGGGATGCTTTTCTGCAAAGGGGACAGGACAACTGCACCGTATTGAGGGGAGGATGGATGGGGCCATGTATCGCGAGATCTTGGCCAACAACCTCCTTCCCTCAGTAAGAGCATTGAAGATGGGTCGTGGCTGGGTCTTCCAGCATGACAACGACCCGAAACACACAGCCAGAGGAACTAAGGAGTGGCTCTGTAAGAAGCATCTCTAGGTCCTGGAGTGGCCTAGCCAGTCTCCAGACCTGAACCCAATAGAAAATCTTTGGAGGGAGCTGAAAGTCCGTATTGCCCAGCGACAGCCCCGAAACCTGAAGGATCTGGAGAAGGTCTGTATGGAGGAGTGGGCCAAAATCCCTGCTGTAGTGTGTGCAAACCTGGTCAAGACCTACAGGAAACGTATGATCTCTGTAATTGCAAACAAAGGTTTCTGTACCAAATATTAAGTTCTGCTTTTCTGATGTATCAAATACTTATGTCATGCAATAAAATGCAAATTAATTACTTAAAAATCATACAATGTGATTTTCTGGATTTTTGTTTTAGATTCCGTCTCTCACAGTTGAAGTGTACCTATGATAAAAAATTACAGACCTCTACATGCTTTGTAAGTAGGAAAACCTGCAAAATCGTCAGTGTATCAAATACTTGTTATCCCCACTGTATATACAAATATTGACCTAGTATGTGAAACACAGGAAAACACATCTTGCATTGCTTATGGTTAAAGCGCCATATTTATTTGAAAAATACTGTATCAGGAAGCTGAAATGCCATATTTGTTTGTTTGAAAGATGTAGTTTCAGGACATGGAAAAGGTTGCATCTTCTAGACTTGTGGGATAGTAATATAACAACTGTCCTTTGTCCAGAGGATGAATACAGTGATTATGACGTCATCCTGCTCAGGGACGTGATGTACACTTTTTCTGTAACCAAAAATGACCGTCTCTAGTTGACAACGGCAGATCCTGTAAAGCGCATCTGCAAATATCAACTTGTCTCAACCCAATGTAACCATGGTGACGTGGTCACAGAATATTATCAGGGAGAATACATTTATTTTTATGAGCCTTCCGGACTCTGTGATTGAATGTGACAAAGTGAAAGCAGAGCCCTAATGTAGCTGTACTTGGCTACTGCTGACAGAATAGCTGTGAAACTGCCCTACCTCAACCCCCACTTCCTCTTCTCTCTGTCCTCAGGCTTTTTTCATTGCTGCATTTCACTTTTCCTTGAGAGGAGCTCTGCTCCCTGCTCTGGAATATTGTCTCTTTTGCTACTAATCACATCTCAGCAATGGAAACCAAGCCCAAATTCAATTAGGCCTATTCTAGTTCCCTTAATCGACCCATTCCACATTTCATTACATGCTTCCCAAACATTCATCTAATGACGACTCAAAAGGGCTTCGGATTCTCTTGCACAAGACTAAATTCAATGGTGTAGGCTGGCCAAGCCCCCGAACAGGCTCTGACAACACTGTATGCAAGGATTCTTTTGTCTCATCTGTATTGTTCCCATTTGTTTTTAGAGGTGTTGTGATCACTTCCTGTAGGTCTGATGATGTGATTGGAAGTGAACTTGTACAGGATGCTATTGATTTTGTATACCAACTGATCAGGTGGTTATGAAAGGGTCTCAGATTCATTGTTCAGTTGCTTGGTTCGTGTCCTGTTTTGGTGAGGTACACACTGGGTGTTTCTCAAAATGCATACCACCGTGCGAAACAGAGCACGGAGGGCTCTTCACAAATGTGTACTCCGTTGTACATATTTTGAAGCGTGCATCGCTGCAAACCTCAATGGAAAGTATGCAGAAATATGACACAATCATGTCAAATATTATGCACAATTTCTTAATGGCGGCCATTATTTGAGCTGAAGCGAGAGAAAATACACTCCGACTTCAGAATGAAATGTTGCCTATTCACGTGTCATATGTTACCTGACTACAATATTTAATCTTGATACGTTAATAAATATATGTTCTGTTAATTTTGGCATGTTTACCTGCCTACAATACCCATTGTAGTGTACATAGATCACAAGCTCATAGTAAGTCAATAGGGCTAACTACTACTGTTAGCTAGCCAGATGGCCACGAAGAATTGTTAGCTAGCTAGCTACCCACAAAGAATGAACATCTACCTTGCATAACATTTAGTTTTAGGTCATTTTTCCCTGTTTAACTAGCTGGCTAGCTAGATTATTACAATTCACATATACAGTGAGGGAAAAAAGTATTTGATCCCCTGCTGATTTTGTACGTTTGCCCACTGACAAAGAAATGATCAGTCTATAATTTTAATGGTAGGTTTATTTGAACAGTGAGAGACAGAATAACAACAAAAAAATCCAGAAAAACGCATGTAAAAAATGTTATAAATTGATTTGCATTTTAATGAGGGAAATAAAATGGGTCGTGGATGGGTATTCCAGCATGACAATGACCCAAAACACACGGCCAAGGCAACAAAGGAGTGGCTCAAGAAGCACATTAAGATCCTGGAGTGGCCTAGCCAGTCTCCAGACCTTAATCCCATAGAAAATCTGTGGAGGGAGCTGAAGGTTCGAGTTGCCAAACGTCAGCCTCGAAACCTTAATGACTTGGAGAAGATCTGCAAAGAGGAGTGGGACAAAATCCCTCCTGAGATGTGTGCAAACCTGGTGGCCAACTACAAGAATCGTCTGACCTCTGTGATTGCCAACAAGGGTTTTGCCACCAAGTACTAAATCATGTTTTGCAGAGGGGTCAAATACTTATTTCCCTCATTAAAATGCAAATCAATTTATAACATTTTTGACATGCGTTTTTCTGGATTTTTTTGTTGTTATTCTGTCTCTCACTGTTCAAATAAACCTACCATTAAAAGTATAGACTGATCATGTCTTTGTCAGTGGGCAAACGTACAAAATCAGCAGGGGATCAAATACTTTTTCCCTCACTGTAGCTAGCTGAACATTTTGAATCAAAACTTTTGCTTTGTGGTTATCTCTATTACCATTGTCCTGGCTGGAAGAAGGTTCAGTGAATACAGTAGGGGGAGTGCGCATGCTTCTCAAATGTAATATTTTTTGCGTTTTCCACACTCTCGTCCTCAAAGAACGTACTCAAGAGAACGTCCTCGGAGAATGCACTCGGAGCATGAGTGTGGAGCACGGTAGTATGCATATTGAGAAACACCCACTGTGTCTCTCCTCCCCATGGACTATATAGGGCATGCTCTCACTCACTCACTCACTCACTCATCATATTTAGAAGTTTTGTGGGTTTTTTTTGTGTCATCAGTCATTGTGTCCCATAATGATATACCGTGCATTCGGAAAGTATTCAGCCCCTTTACCTTTGTTACGTTACAGACTTATTCTAAAATTGATGAAATTGTTTTTTCCCCCTCATCAATCTACACACAATACCCCATAATGACAAAGCAAAAACAGGTTTTTAGAAATGTTAGCAAATGTATTACAAATAAAAAACAGAAATACCTTATTTACGTAAGTATTCAGACCCTTTGCTATGAGACTTGAAATTGAGCTCAGGTGCATTCTGTTTCCATTGATCATCCTTGAGATGTTTCTACAACTTGATTGTAGTCCACCTGTGGTAAATTCAATTGATTGGACATGATTTGGAAAAGCACACACCTGTCTATATAAGGACCCACAGTTGACATTGCATGTCAGAGCAAAAATCAAGCAATGAGGTCGAAGGAATTGTCCGTAGAGCTCCATGACAGGATTGTGTCGAGGCACAGACTGGGGAAGGGTACCAAAACATTTCTGCAGCATTGAAGGTCCCCAAGAACACCGTGGCCTCTATCATTCTTAAATGGAAGTTTGGAACCACCAAGACTTCTTAGAGCTGGCTGCCCGGCCAAACTGAGCAATCGGGGGAGAAGGGCCTTGGTCAGGTAGGTGACCAAGAACCTAATGGCCACTGTGACAGAGCTCCATAGTTCCTCTGTGGAGATGGGAGAACCTTCCAGAAGGACAGCCATCTCTGCATTACTCCACCAATCAGGCCTTTATGGTAGAGTGGCCAGACGGAAGCCACTCCTCAGTAAAAGGCACATGACATCCCTCTTAGAGTTTGCCAAAAGGCACCTAAAGACTCTCAGACCATGAGAAACAATATTATCTGGTCTGATGAAACCAAGATTGAACTCTTTGGTCTGAATACCAAGCGTCACTTCTGGAAAAACCCTGGCACCATCCCTACGGTGAAGCATGGTGGTGGCAGCATCATGCTGTGGGGATATCTTTCAGCGGCAGGGACTGGGAGACTAGTCAGGATCGAGGGAAAGATGAACAGAGCAGAGTACAGAGAGATCCTTGATGAAAACCTGCTCCAGAGCGCTCAGGACGTCTGACTGGGGCGACGGTTCGCCTTCCAACAGGACAACAACCCTAAGCACACAGCCAAGACAACGCAGGAATGGCTTCGGGAAAAGTCTCAATGTCCTTTGGTGGCCCAACCAGAGCCTGGACTTGAACCCGATCGAACATCTCTGGAGAGACCTGAAAGTAGATGTGCAGCAACGCTCCCCATCCAACCTGACAGAGTTTGAGAGGGTCTGCAAAGAAGAATGGGGAAAAACTCCCCAAATACAGGTGTGCCAAGCTTGTAGCATCATACCCAAGAAGACTCGAGGCTGTAATCGCTGCCAAAGGTGCTTCATCAAAGTACGGAGTAAAGGGTCTTAATATTATTTAAATTTGATATTTCCGTTTTTTAAATAAATGTGCAAACATTTCTAAAAACCTGTTTTTTTGCTTTTTCATTATGGGGTATTGTGTGTAGATTGATGATTTAAAACAACGAATACATTTTAGAATAAGGCTGTAACGTAACAAAGTGGAACAAGTCAAGGGGTCTGAATACTTTCCCAATGCACGGTACGCTGACGCTGTGTAATCAAAGTTTTATCTTTAACACCGATCTATGCTTTCGAAGTTCTAAACGGTCACACACACACACTCACCAGAGATCATATGGCTGAAATACTGATGTGTATGTACAGTACCAGTCAAGTTTGGACACACCTACTCATTCAAGGGTTTTATTTTATTTTTACTATTTTCTACATTGTAGAATAATAGTGAAGACATTTAAAACTATGAAATAACACATATGGAATCATGTAGTAACCAAAAAAGTGTTAAACAAATCAAAATATATTTTATATTTGAGATTCTTCAAAGTAGCCACCCTTTGCCTTGATGACCGCTTTGCACACACTTGGCATTCTCTCAACCAGCTTCATGACGTAGTCACTTGGAATGCAATTCAATTAACAGGTGTGCCTTGTTAAAAGTTAATTTGTGGAATTTCTTTCCTTCATAATGCGTTTGAGCCAATCAGTTGTGTGGTGACAAGGTAGGGATGGTATACAGAAGATAGCTCTATTTGATAAAAGTCCATATTATGGCAAGAACAGTTCAAATATGCAAAGAGAACCGGCAGTCCATCATTACTTTAAGACATGAAGGTCAGTCAATCCGGAAAATTTCAAGAACATTTGAAAGTTTCTTTAAGTGCAGTCGCAAAAACCATCAAGCGCTATGATGAAACTGGCTCTCATGAGGACCGCCACAGGAAAGGAAGACCCAGAGTTACCTCTGCTGCTGAGGATAAGTTCATTAGAGTTACCAGCCTCAGAAATTGCAGCCCAAATAAACGCTTCAGAGTTCAAGAAACAGACACATCTCAACATCAACTGTTCAAAGGAGACTGCGTGGATCAGGCCTTCATGGTCGAATTGCTGCAAAGAAACGATTACTGAAGGACACCAATAATAAGAAGAGACTTGCTTGGGCCAAGAAACATGAGCAATGGACATTAAACTGGTGGAAATGGCCTTTGGTCTGATGAGTCCAAATTTGAGATTTTTGGTTCCAACTGCCGTGTCTTTGTGAGACTCAGGGTAGGTGGGCGGCAGGTACCTTAGTGGGTAAGAGCGTTGTGCCAGTAGCCGAAAGGTCGCTGGTTCTAATCCCCGAGCCGACTAGGCCCTTAAGCAAGGCACTTAACCCTAATTGCTCCTGTAAGTTGCTCTGGATAAGCGCGTCTGCTAAATGACAAAAAAGTGAACAGATGATCTCCACATGTGGTTCCCATCGTGAAGCATGGAGGAGGAGGTGTGACGGTGTGGGGGTGCTTTGCTGGTGACACTGTATGTGATTTATTTAGAATTCAATGAAAACTTAACCAGCATGGCTACTACAGCATTCTGCAGCGATACGCCATCCCATCTGGTTTGCACTTAGTGGGACTATCATTTATTTTTCAACAGGACAATGACCCAACACATCTCCAGGTTGTGTAAGGGCTATTTGACCAAGAAAGAGAGTGATGGAGTGCTGCATCAGATGATCTGGCCTCCACAATCACCCGTCCTCAACCCAATTTGAGATGGTTTGGGATGAGTTGGCCCGCAGAGTGAAGGAAAAGCAGCCAACAAGTGCTCAGGATATGTGGGAACTCCTTCAAGACTGTTGGAAAAGCATTCCAGGTGAAGCTGGTTGAGAGAATGCCAAGAGTGTGCAAAGCTGTCATCAAGGCAAAGGGTGGCTACTTTGAAGAATATAAAATATGTTTTGATTTGTTTAACACTTTTTTGGTTACTACATGATTCCATATGTGTTAGTTTTGATGTCTTCACTATTATTCTACAATGTAGAAAATAGTAAAAATAAAGAAAAACCCTGGAATGAGTAGGTGTCAACTTTTAACTGGTACTGTGTATATAGATAGATAGATAGATATGATATATTAGTATATTATGTATATGATATACGGCTGATATACTATACTAACCTGACAGCAGTCTTAGTGTGTTCATCTTTTTGACCAAATTTTAAATAAGACTGAAATGTTTTAATACATTTAGATACTGACTGTGTTTTTGAAACATGCCATTGGCCAAACATGTAAACCAGGGGTTCAAACTCATTTTAGCTCAGGGGCCACATGGAGGAAAATCTATTCCCAAGTGGGCCGGACCGGAAAAATCATGGTGTATATATAACTTAAAAACAACAACTTCAGATTGTTTTCTTTGTTTTAATACGATCAACATACAACATAAAGCTGGAGCCTGAGGACAGTGTGTCCAAAATAGTACAAGCACAACATCACTATTAATCATAAAACACGTCAAGTTTATTTGAAAATTCTAAAGAAAAAGAACACACAAACACACAATGCCTCAGTGATTAACAGAACTGTTTCACAGATCACAGAACTATATCAGGGTGTCATTTCTCAGGCAGAAATGTAGATAAAAATAATGAAATCCTGTTCCCCAAACAAGTGCAAGAACCACAGAGTCAAGAATAGGTTAAATATACAAATAAAATCAATTAAAAACAATAGCACATCAACATAAAAACATATAAACATAAATCTGAAAGCGTTGCTCAAACTCCCGTAGCAGTCCCGTTATTTTATCTTTGAACCGCTTCATGTCTGCCACATGTTGGGTCGCGCACACATTTTTCAGACAGGGGAAGTGAGCTGCATCACCACCGGCAAGTTGCGTCTCCCACAATGACAGCTTCAACTTGAAAGAACGTATGCTGTCATAATACTGCGTGACAACTTTGTTGCGCCCTTGCAGCTGTTTGTTCAAGTTATTCAGGTGCTCTGTAACATCCACCATAAATGCAAGGTCCTGCATCCATTCTGCGGAATGAAATTCTAACACTGGTTTGCCCTTTTCTTCCATGAACTGTTCAATTTCTTCTCGTAAATCAAAGAAACGCCTCAGCACAGCACCTCGGCTTAATCATCTTACCTCAGTGTTGTATGGCAGGCCATAGATGTGGTCTTTCTCTCTGAGAAGGCTGTCAAACTGACGGTGATTCAGGCTTCTGGATCGGATGAAATTAACAGTTTGGATGACCACCTTCATGACGTTATCCATCTTTAATGACTTGCAACACAAAGCCTCCTGGTGCAAAATACAGTGAAAAGTCAAAAAATCACGTCCTCCATTTGCAGATTGCACTTTCTCTCTGAACTTTGTCACAACGCCTGCTTTTTTCCCGATCATTGAGGGCGCACCATCTGTAGCCAGGCTGACAGCGCGAGACCAGTCCACTCCGACCCTGTCCAGCGCGCCGACGAGTGCGGTAAAAATATCAGCTGCTGTCGTTGTATCTGTCATCGGCACCAACTCCACGAACTCCTCGGTGACGGTCAATGTGTCATCAACTCCGCGGATGAAAATGGCCAGTTGTGCAACATCTGTAATGTCCGTGCTTTCATCAATTGCAACCGAAAAACGCAATAAATGACTTTACTTTTTGCTTCAACTGGCTGTCCAAATCCACTGAAAGATCGGAAATCCTGTCTGCAACTGTGTTTCTTGTCAGGCTGATATTTGCAAAAGCCTGCTGCTTTTCAGGGCACACAATCTCCGCTGCCTTCATCATGCATGTTTTTACAAATTCACCCTCACTAAATGGTTTTGAAGCCACTGCGATTTCATTAGCAACGAGGTAGCTAGCTTTCACTGCAGCGTCACTGATGTCTCGGCTGTGAGTAAACACAGACTGCTGTTTCTTCAGACCCGCCAACAGTTCATTCACCTTCTCTCATCTCCGCTGTCCTTGAAAGTTGTCATATTTGTCGGCATGAAGACTCACATAGTGGCGACGAAGGTTATATTCTTTCAGCACTGCAACATGCTCTGAACACACCAAACATACAGCTTTCCCATTCAATTCCGTGAATAAATAGGATGACCATTTTTCTTGGAACACTTTGCGTCCACTTTTCTCTTTTTTGACAGAGACATATTGGGGCAATGAGGGTGCCAAAGCACATAATGTTAAAAGTAGAAGCCGTAATAAATATCGCGGGCAAAACAAAGTAGCTCATTGGCTGCACGTGCTTGACCTACTTGCTCTGCCCCGATATAAACAGTTTGCTTGCTTAACACAATTGCTATTGCGCCATCCAGTGGACGCAATTGGAACAGCAGTTTATTTTATTGAAAAATTGCAGCGCATTTTTATACTTTACAAAAAAAAATTTTTTTTTTTTTTAATTTTTTTTTCAAAATCATCTCGCGGGCCGGATTAAACCCGTTTGCGGGCCTGATCCGGCCCGCGGGCCGGACGTTTGACACCCCTGATGTAAACACTCCTGTGTGTTTGGCCTCTTTTATAGTGAGTGTTGGTGAAACATTTCTCGTACTGTGTGATTACAAGGTCACGATCTTCCTTTCTGCTGTCTGTCTAGAGCACACCACGATCACCTTATCATTTCCTATCGCAACAGGAAGGAAAGCATGGCCACATTTACAATGCCTTCAGAAAGTATTCATACCCCTTAACTTATTCCACATTTTGTTGTTACAGCCTGAATTTAAAATTGATTAAATGTATTTTCTCTCACCCGTCTACACACAATAACCCATAATGACTAAGTGAAAACATGTTTGTAGCAATTTTAGCAAATTTATTGAAGATTAAACACAAAAATATCTAATTTACATAGGTATTCACATCCCTGAGTCAATACATGTTAGAATCACCTTTTGGCAGCGATTACAGCTGTGAGTCTTTCTGGGTAAGTCTGTAAGAGCTTTGCACACCTGGATTGTACTATATTTCCAAATTTTTCTTTTGAAAATTCTTCAAGCTCTGTCAAGTTGGTTGTTGATCATTGCTAGACAGCCATTTTAAGTCAAAACTGTAACTAGGCCACTCGGGAACATTCAATGTTGTCTTGGTTAGCAACTCCAGTGTATATTTGGGCTTGTGTTTTAGGTTATTGTCCTGCTGAAAGGTGAATTTGTCTCCAAGTGTCTGTTGGAATGCAGACTGAACCAGGTTTTTTTCTAGGATTTTGCCTGTGCTTGGCTCTATTCCATTTATTTTTATCCTAAAAAACTCGCTAGTCCTTGCCGATGACAAGCATACCAACAACATGATGCAGCCACCACCATGCTTGAAAATATTAAGTGTGGTACTCAGTTATGTATTGTTGGCTTTGCCCCAAACGTAACGCTTTGTATTCAGGACATAAAGTTCATTTATTTGCCACATTTTTTGCAGTGTTACTTTAGTGCCATATTGCAAACAGGATGCATGTTATGGAATCTTTTTTATTCTGTATAGGCTTCCTTCTTTTCACTCTGTCATTTAGGTTAGTATTGTGGAGTAACTACAATGTTGTTGATCCATCCTCAGTTTTCTCCTATCACAGCCGTTAAACTCTGTAAGTGTTTTAAAGTCACCATTGCCCTCATGGTGTAATCCCTGAGTGGTTTCCTTATTCTCCGTCAACTGAGTTAGGAAAGACGCCTGTATCTTTGTAGTGACTGGGTGTATTGATCCAAAGTGTATTTAATAACTTCACTATCCTGAAAGGGATATTCAATGTCTGCTTTTTTGTTTTTACCCATCTTCCAATAGGTGTCCTTCTTTGCGAGGCATTGAAAACCTCCCTGGTCTTTATGGTTGAATCTGTGTTTGAAATTCACTGCTTGACTGAGGGACATTACAATTATCTGTATGTGGGGTACAGAGATGAGGTAGTCAATAAAAATAATGTTTAACACTATTATTGCACACAGTGAGTCTATGCAACTTATTTAGTGACTTAAGTAAATCTGTATTTATTTAGGCATGCCTTAATGATGGGATTGAATACTTATTGACTCAAGACATTTCAGCTTTTCATTTTTAATTATTTTCTAAAAGTTTCTAAAAACATAATTCCACTTTGACATTATGGCGTATTGTGTGTAGGCCAGTGACACTAAATCTCAATTTAATCCATTTTAAATTCAGGCTGTAACACAACCAAATGTGGAAAAAGTCAAGGGGTGTGAATACCTTCTGAAGGCACTGTATACTTCTATATATATTTAAGCAAAGCACACATGGTGGTAAATAGCCAGACCATACAACACATTCTTCTAGTCCAGTTCACAATGCCTGAATAAAATTTAGTTTATTTCCTGAAGGTTGTTCATCTGTGGGGTCCAGTTTGGACTGATTAGTCATTCTGATACGCAATAAGCATTTAGAATTGTTTTAGTTCATACAAAACATTAGTCTTTTTAGAAAGGTAAATGCACCCTTTGAACATCTAAAGTCAAGGATTCCAGCCATGCTGTGAACTGTATTGAATGTAAAGAAGGGGGAATTGAACAGTAAAGACAAAGGCTGCTTACGTAACTAGGCCTCATGTGGCTTTGCCCTTGTTTGGTACACTTGAGTCCCCTTGACCTGCTCTGGGTCTGTGGCCACCAATTCCTACCTCTTTTTTATTGCTGTCTGGCAGCCAGTAGAGCAGTCAACAGACAGACAGACTGGCAGGCCTACCAGCAGGGTTTATTGTGTTGTTGGCCCAGTAACCGCAGCAGCACGTGACCGGCAACTCTCAGGAACCCCTGACAAACACTGAGGCTCCTCTCTCTCACACACACACGTCTATCTGTGCAGGCTGGAGGAGAGGTCTGTGTGTATGCTACAGAGACAGTCATCTATAAGGTCATAACCGATCATCTAAGGCAGTGGTATTCTAACGTTTTCAGCAGGAACCCCATTTTTTTCTGCAATAATTTCTCCCAACCCCACCCCAAATCTGATGACACAAACTTAAAATCAGTAAATGTAGATTTTTACATCAACAAATAACCTTCAATTCATTACATTTTAATCTCTTATCAGAATGAAAAGAAACAAATAAATACATTTACTCAATTGTTTTTCTTCTAATTATCTTTCTCCAAAACTTTTGTATATTGTCCCATACAATAATCTGTGTTCCCCCGACTTTAAATACCACTGATCTAAGGCCATAGTGTTCACTTTATTTCCTCCCAGGTGTAATGCATTAATAGAAGTCACCATATGGACAGGAATGATTGTATTTAGTATAAAGAATAGCTTTGTTATGTGATTAACTGTAAGACTGTGCAGCCCTGCAGCAGCATAGATTATTACCCCTGATCTAGAGAGTGTATGAGTGTGTACCCTGTGGGTTTCCTGTGCTTTTCACAGACCTCTCCTTTCCTTTTTACTGTTAAGGCTAGCAGGCCATTTACAGAGTTGTTACACTCTGATGCCTAGGGAATGGTTCTCTTGTTTTTTTTAAACGGAAATTAGCCTAACTGAAACCAGAACGCCACTTTTATTCACAGCCTAAACACCAGCCATGTTTTGATCCAATTGTGCTTTCAAACATTTCCATAGCCAAATAATGTAAATTGCAGGAGCAGGACATTGTTTAACATTCAATGTAGTAAGGCAAACACTCATGTATGTGTATATGTTATAATGAAACTGATGATGATCATGTAGATATTGAACTCTGTTCTGTTTGTCTGTGTTCAGCTTCCGTTTGAGAAGGAGGTCTACTACATTCAGCATTCCATGCTCTACCTGGTGCCTGTATACCTCTTCAGGAAAGGAGGTACGTGCCATCTTCTTTTGCACTTATGGAATTCTGTGCTTTGTTGTCTCCATTCCATGGGTGCTTCACTAGAAATGAAACCATCTTGAGTTACTCATCACTGCTACCTTAACTCAACCAATCAAAACCCTTCTCCCAGTTGTGAGATTGTTGCACTAAGGCAGAGACCTGGGGAAAACTGATAAGACTGCCATCTAGTGTAGAGATGCCATTCTTGGAACCGGTTTCAAGTTTTATTGTCACATGCACAAGTACAGTGAAATGCCTTTCTTGCAAGCTCTAAACCCAACAATGCAGTAATCAATAACAATGTAATACTAAAAATAACACAAGGTAGAACAGAAACACACAAGAAAATTACATGAGAAAGTAAGTAAGCATGCTATATACAGGGTCAGTTCCAGTACCATAATGTGCAGGGATACTGGAATGGTAGGGGTAGATATGTATATGGGTAAGGTGACTAGGCATCAGGATATGTGATAAACAGAGCAGCAGCAGTGTATATGATGATTAAATGTGAGTGGGTGTGTGTAGAGTCTGTATAAATGTATGTGCATATTATGTATGTGTGTGTGTGTGTGTTGGAGTGTCTGTGTGCAGGACCCTGTGAATGTGCATAGACAGTGCAAAATGAAATACAAGGGTCAACTCAGTCTGTGTAGCAATTTAGTTAGCCAGTTAGCAGTCTTATGGCTTGGGGATAGAAGCTGTTCAGGAGCCTGTTAGTGTCAGACTTGATATACTGGTATTGTTTGCAGTGCGGAAGCAGAGAGAACAGTCTATGGCTTGGGTGGTTGGAGTCTGGCTGGAGATTGTCCCGGCCTTCCTTTCACACCGCCTGATATAGAGGTCCTGGATGGCAGGGAGCTCGGTCCTAGTGATGTACTGGACGTTCTGCACCACCCTCTGTAGCGCCATGCAATCTAGGGCGGTGATATTGCCACAGCAAGTAGTGATGCAGCCAATCAAGATGCTCTCAATGGTACAGCTGTATAACTTTTTGAGGATTTGAGGGCCCATGCCAAACCTTTTCAACCTGCCTTCTTCACGACTGTGCGCGTCAGCTCCTTTCTGACATTGAGGGAGAGGTGTTCAGTCCCAGGATCCTAAGCTTGGTGACGAGCTTGGAGGGGACAATGGTGTTGTAGTCAATGAACAGCATTCTCACATTGGTATTCCTACTTATCTAGGTGGGTGAGGGCCGTGGAAGTGCAATTGAGATTGCGTCGTCTATCGATCTGTTGGGGCGGTATGCAAATTGGAGTGGGTCTGGGGTGTCTGGGATGATGGAGTTGTGTTCCATAACCAGCCTCTCAAAGCACTTCATGATTACAGATGTGAGTGCTACAGGGCGGTAGTCATTGTGGCATGAAGCCTTAGAGTTCTTGGGAACAGGAATGATGGTGGTCATCTTAAAACGTGGGGATTACAGACTGGGACAAGGAGAGGTTGAAAATTACCATGAAGATGCCCGCCAGCTAGCTGTTCTGCGCATGGCCTCAACACCAGTGTTAACATTCCATTTATTTTTTATTTTTTTAATGATGTGATTATAATCCATGTTTAACATCAAAACATAATATGAGGAAGAATTTACCTGACAACAATTCAGAAGAAAATAGACTATGGTGGCCTATGTTGTTCAAATTAGCTCCCCAATTGACAACAAAAGCCTAGACTACAATTTCAACGAAGAGAATGGAATGAGCTCTGTCTGTGATTTACCATTTCTCTCCAATACAGTTAAGAAGCAAAACTGCTTAAAATGTAACCGCTATGACAGCTTGAAGGAAAATCGATAAGATCACAAACACCCTGGCTCCTAACAAATTCACACCAATTTGGAACAACCAAGTCCGTATCATACACGTATAACATATCTTTGAACATAAGGAAGGATTCATATCCCTCAACAATAGGGGTGAGCTGTCATAGCAGCTTCACTGTGTACTAGATGTATAAATGAAAAGTTGCTTTCCAAAGAGCTGTGTGGAGGCGAGCTAAACAACATAACTACAACCAAGCCCATAGTTGTACTTTAGAGGAGTTAACTATAGGCTATGACTTAATGTTGCCTGGTGGTAACATCTGTATTTGATAGGATACTGCTCTGTCAATTATACAGTGGAATTTGTGAGTCACTCTCTGCCCCGAGTCCCAAAGGCGGGGAGGGGAACTCCATGCATTCTGCTCCACTGGCTGATGTGAAATGTCTGTGAGACAAAGAGAGCGCTCAAAGTCCTAGCCAAGCTCATGATGACTCTGTGATCAGGAATCTCTGTGTATCTGGGTGTCTGTAGTGGCTCTCTGTGCATTGTGATGGAAGAGTGCTATCTAGTCCACTGGGCTTTGGGTTGAGAGCAAGCGAGGGAACAATGAATGGAGGGCTTGTTCCCTCAGCTCCCCCTCCCCTCTCCACCCCTCCGCTCCGTTCCAGGCTCTGTGCTGCTGGGCTGTCTCTCTCCGGCCCGGCCTTAATTGACTCTGTCTCGACTAGAGCACAGGGGTGGAGAAATGGCCTCAACACATGGACCTGTTTTAAATCAATCCTCTGTTGGAGAGACACCCACAGGCCCAGAGAGAGGAGGAGGGGTACAGGGGGAGTCTATGGTTGGGAAGGGCCTCATGAATGCAAAGGCTGCATGTGATTATTCTTGTGAAACAGCAAACAAGCTAGACACCACCATCCCTAGTCAGCACTGGTTTTGAACAAAGTGGGAAAGCAAGGTCTCTGGAAGAAAAATATCCACAGCCAGCTGCATTCTTTGAAGGGGGAGTAAGAAACCAATAGTGATTAATCTCCCAGCCAATAAACTAAAAGCAATCCATAACTAGATTTTCAGCTCTGTGTGTTTTGTATAATGTTCATACATTGTCTATTCTCTCCCCCCTGCAGGCGTGTACAAACCGGAGCCCCTAAGGGATATGTGGTGGGCTATCCTCTCTACTGGCATCTTGTTCCTCTATCACTTCCTGTTCCTGCAGGGCCTGGGCCTGGTAAGAGACTGAGGGAGCCCTCTACTGGACACCCGGTGAAACACCTCCCCTCTCTCTTAAAGGAGAGGCCAGTAACATGAGGCACATGACACAGATAGACAGGATGTTGACAAGATTGTACCCTACATACATATATTGATACTAGGGAGGTTAACCATTAATCGGTTAGTTAGCTGAAAATACATTTGACTGACCATGCTTATCTCTATAAGTGAATTTGCATAATTTAGTGGAATTACATTGGCGCCTGTGTTGTCGTTAGTCGTCATGTATCTTATTTATCACACGCGCACAGCATACAGACCTTAGTTTGAGGAGCAGAACAGCCTATCACCTGTCAGTCAGCGCGAGAGCAGCCCCTCAAAAAGCTGGTACTGAAGTGAAACATGCAGTCATTGCACAAGAAATAACAATTCTAAATGCAATCGCGTGTTAACTATTATGATGACCATGATTTAAGAGAGACTATTTTTATTTCTCAATCTCAACTCAACTCTAATTAAAGTGCGCCTCCATTCTCCATTCGAGTGCATAGGCTATAGTCAACGGTAGGCAGGCTATCAGCGCGTCACCCACCACTTTACAATGGGTGCATCAGGCAATATAATTGTTTGAAACCTTAACATTTTACTTTACTTCAAATAATGAGGAATGTCTTACCTTGCGTCAAAGTAGCCTAGCCAAAATCCAACGATGGAAATGTGGAGTCAATTATTTTATAAAGACTTCCTTATGCCATTAACCAGCATTTATCGCCTGTTCTACTGGTTTTCATATCTACTTTCTTTCGTTGTTCAGAAGCAAAAGGCACAATCCTAGTCATATTAGCATATTTCTAAGGGAGATTTTCATCTGTCACATATGGAGCCGCTCGCATTAGATGCGCTGTTTAGAACGGTGTTTCCCGCAAATTGCATTTTGGCAGATGTTTGACAAAGTTTTATTAGCTGCTTCATTACAGCCGTTGCATGTTCAATAATAGACTATATAGGCATTTGACTGTAAGACGATATGCTTGCTATTGTTGCATATTTTCATTAACATGCAAAAATGGCAAGATCCGCATACAGCTGGTGCACCACAAACAGCAGTTACAGTGCTTTGCAAAAGTATTCAACCCCCTTGGCGTTTTTCCTATTTTGTTGCATTACAACCTGTAATTTAAATTGATTTTTATTTGGATTTCATGTAATGGACATACACAAAATAGTCCAAATTGGTGAAGTGAAATGAAAAAAAAAAT
Source organism: Coregonus clupeaformis (assembly GCF_020615455.1). Classification (NCBI taxonomy): domain Eukaryota; kingdom Metazoa; phylum Chordata; class Actinopteri; order Salmoniformes; family Salmonidae; genus Coregonus; species Coregonus clupeaformis. Next base: position 41,223,634 of record NC_059204.1, read on the forward strand.
AACTAGAAAATTAATAACGGAAAAGTGGTGGTTGCATATGTATTCACCCCCTTTGCTATGAAGCTCCTAAATAAGATCTGGTGCAACCAATTACCTTCAGAAGTCACATAATTAGTTAAATAAAGTCCAGCTGTGTGCAATCTAAGTGTCACATGATCTGTTACATGATCTCAGTGTACATATACACCTGTTCTGAAAGGCCCCAGAGTCTGCAACACCACTAAGCAAGGGGCACCACCAAGCAAGCGGCACCATGAAGACCAAGGAGCTCTCAAAACAGGTCAGGGACAAAGTTGTGGAGAAGTACAGATCAGGGTTGGGTTATAAAAATAAACTTTGAACATCCCACGGAGCACCATTTAAATCCATTATAAAAAAAATCTAAGAATATGGCACCACAACAAACCTGCCAAGAGAGGGCCACCCACCAAAACTCACAGACCAGGCAAGGAGGGCATTAATCAGAGAGGCAACAAAGAGACCAAAGATAACCCTGAAGGTGCTGCAAAGCTCCACAGCGGAGATTGGAGTATCTGTCCATAGGACCACTTTAAGCCGTACACTCCACAGAGCTGGGCTTTACGGAAGAGTGGCCAGAAAAAAAGCCATTGCTTAAAGAAAGAAATAAGCAAACACGTTTGGTGTTCGCCAAAAGCCATGTGCGAGACTCCCCAAACATATGGAAGAAGGTACTCTGGTCAGATGAGACTAAAATTGAGCTTTTTGGCCATCAAGGAAAATGCTATGTGCTAAAGCAACAATTGAGTGGTTTAAGGGGAAACATTTAAATGTCTTGGAATGGCCTAGTCAAAGCCCAGACCTCAATCCAATTGAGAATCTGTGGTATGACTTAAAGATTGCTGTAGACCAGCGGAACCCATCCACCTTGAAGGAGCTGGAGCAGTTTTGCCTTGAAGAATGGGCAAAAATCCCAGTGGCTAGATGTGCCAAGCTTATAGAGACATACCCCAAGAGACTTGCAGCTGTAATTGCTGCAAAAGGTGGCTCTACAAAGTATTGACTTTGGGGGGGGTGAATAGTTATACACGCTCAAGTTCTGTTTTTTTGTCTTATTTCTTGTTTGTTTCATAATAAAACATATTTTGCATCATCAAAGTGGTAGGCATGTTGTGTAAATCAAATGATACAAACCCCCAAAAAATCCACTTTAATTCCAGGTTGTAAGGCAACAAAATAGGAAAAATGCCAAGGGGGATGAATACTTTCGCAAGCCACTGTTAGTCTATTGAAGGTAAACAGCAGTTAAGTCTATTGAAGGCAAAACACAAAGCTTAAAGCTCTTAATGAAAAATGTCTGTTCCTTGTATGCATGCATAGTATTTTCTGTTGGTCACGTCATTTTAATGTTTGGGAAAATGTTTACAAACGTTGGCCAGTTAATGAGGGTTGGTTAGTCGGAAGCAGAATTGACCGAAATGTGCATCCTTAATTGATACAGCATTTCTACAGGACACAGGCAGTAAAGTAAGATAAAACAGGATTGCAGGACAGTGATTCAAATAAGATGCAACATAATACAGGATGCTGGATGGATACAGAAGCTGGATAGAGAGCTTGCGTGACGAACTTGAGTAAAGATACAGTGCCTTCAGAAAGTATTTACACCCCTTGACTTTTTCCACATTTTGTTACACAGCCTGAAATTAAAATTGATTAAATTGAGATTGTTGTGTCACTGATCTACACACAATACCCCATTATGTGAATGTGGAATTATGTTTTTAGAAATGTTGCATGGACTCTATGCACAATAATAGTGTTAAACATAATTTGTGAATTACTACCTCATCTCTGTACCCCACACATACAATTATCTGTAAGGTCCCTCAGTCGAGCAGTTTCAAACACAGATTCAACCACAAAGACCAGGGAGGGTTCCCAGTGCCTCGCAAAGAAGGGCACCTATTGGTAGATGTATTATTTTTTTAAGCAGACATTGAATATCCATTTGAGCATTGTGAAGTTATTAATTACATTGTGGATGATTTATCAATACACCCAGTCACTACAAAGATACAGCCGTCCTTCCTAACTCAGTTGCCAGAGAGGAAGGAAACCGCTCAGGGATTTTAGCATGAGGCAAATGGTGACTGTAAAACACTTAGAGTTTAATGGCTGTGATAGGAGAAAACTGAGGATGGATCAACAACATTGTAGTTACTCCACAATACTAACCTAAATGACAGAGTGAAAAGAAGAACGCCTGTACAGAATAACTACAAAGAATTTGGCTAAGAAATTAACTATGTCCTGAATACAAAGCGTTATTTTGGGGGCAAATCCAGCACATCACTGAGTACCACTTGTCATATTTTCAAGCATGGTGGTGGCTGCACCATGTTATGTGTGTGCTTGTCATCGGCAAGGACTAGGGAGTTTTTTTATGATAGAAAATAAACGGCATAGAGCTAAGAACAGGCAAAATCCTAGAAGAAAACCTGGTTCAGTCTGCTTTCCAACAGACACTGGGAGACAAATTCACCTTTCAGCAGGACAATAACCTAAAACACAAGGCCAAATATACACTGAAGTTGCTTACCAAGACGACATTGAATGTTCCTGAGTGGCCTAGTTACTGTTTTGACTTAAATCGGCTTGAAAGTCTATGGCAAGGCTTGAAAATGGCTGTCTAGCAATGATCAACAACCAACTTGACAGAGCTTGAAGAATTTAAAAAATAATATTGTACAATCCAGGTGTGCAAAGCTCTTAGACACTTACCCAGAAAGACTCACAGCAGTAATCGCTGCCAAAGGTGATTCTAACATGTATTGACTTAGGTGTGTGAATACTTATGTACATTTCTAAAACATTTAGTCATTATGGGGTATTGTGTGTAGATGGGTTAGAAATCTATTTAATCCATTTTGAATTCAGTCTGTAACAACAACAAAGTGTAATAAGTCGAGGGGTATGAATACTTTCTGAAGGCACTGTACATGACACACTAGCATGACTAATGAGTTGTGTGACAGAGCTGACTGCTCTTCTCTCTTATAGCCTGACTGAAGACACGAATGAAACAAACACCAAGCAAGGCCTCTGTTTCTCCTAGCTAGTCTCACTTCTGTCTCTTTCTGTCCCTCTTCCCAGATGACCGAGGTCAACCTGAACAACATGTTGTGTCCAGCGGTGTCGGACCCATTTTACGGGCCTTGGTACCGGGTTTGGGCTGCGGGTCACCAGACCCTGCTGACCCTGGTTCATGGGAAGGCCCTGACCCTCTTCTCCTACCACACCGGCCCCACCTGCAGGTACCTGCTGGACACCGCCAGACTGCGCAGCAAGGTCGACTGAACAGACAGACATACGGACTCACACGGACGTAGCCTTTTTATATGTTGGGATTTTCTATCAACATTTTTAATGCATCTTGTACCACTTACCATATATTTTTTTTTAATGTAATGAAATAGGCATTTCAGGGTCAATGAAACAGTGTAATTATTTTTGTGTTAGAGCTGGCTTGCATTATTTGCATGCACACATGACGGGAAGACTGCTAGAGGTGGTAGTTATTGGTGTGTGTGGCTGGCCAGGTGAAATGTCCTTTTGTTTCGGTCAGATTTCCTGAACATGAGTTACTGATGTTTCTAAAAGTTACTCTTTATTTCTAAAGTTGCCTTTTGTAGTTATGTTCAGAAAAATGGGGCTAACCCAGATATCACTGAATTGTCATCATTACTGTACACTTTAAACTATTCATTTGTGCTTGCCATGACAGTTGGCCCAGGTATGGGTCATGTTGCCATTTTGTGTTTGTATTTAAGAAAACATTGTTTAATCCATTGTAAAAAAAACATCACTTAGTGATATTTTGTCTGTTTGAAGAGTAACGGTTGTGAAGCAGCTGTCTCTGTCATATCTGTGGTCACAGCCTCTTCTGACAAGGAGAAACCTGTTCCTCACATCTTCTCCTTTGCTGGATCAAGTGGTATATCTAAAAGAGGCTCCCGCTTATGTATCCCATCTCTCCATCACTGATTTTACAAAACTGCGGAGGTGAAAGAAAGGATGTAGGCGGCGTTTTTATAGACAATGCAGACAAGTGTCTGTCCTGTCGGATCATTATGGATGAAGGGAAATTACAGGAAGGTATCTTGATGTAGGTATTTGGATACAGCATGGTTGTCAAAAGGGTGAGAGGAGCAATGCCCTGTGCCTGTTGAGAGAGACAGAGATCTTAGAGGTAGAGATGGCTTTCAGAGATGATTTAATTAAATTGATTTAGGGCTATAATCAATCCGTATCGCGGATGTTTGGCGTTACAGCGTGATTGAAATGTGAAGGCAATGTTCCTGCGTTGGCGGTAAATGCTGCATATGTTGGCTTCAGCGATACAGATTGAAAATAGCCTTTATTGATCATGGGGCATATTCAGTGGGGCACAGCTATCAAGGTTGCATTTTTTTTTTTTTTTAAGTGTAATGACGATAATTCTCTATCAAATGCCTGTTCTATACATTACACTTAACTCTACATTGAGTGTTGGGGCCCAGGTTATTTTTAAGGGGCAGCCCAATTTCAGTCCATATCATGTACCCCAATATACACTGGTTCTATATAACCGATCACATACTTTGTTTTAATGTATCTGTTTATTGATTACCTGCAAATGACCTGCATAGCTCTACTTTGGGACAGTCATTGGGAATCCCTGTTTTAAGGGAAATATCGTTTTTTTTGAAGGGGTTTTAAATACAATTTCCTATTCCCCATCACGTCGATCGCTCCCATTTTGTAATGAGGGATTTTTGTGTTACTTTACTAGTACACATTACAAAAACAAGGGATATGGTATACTTTTGTACACTTTTTCTGGGTGGATGTGCACTGTATTGACAATAAATGTGATTTCTGCCCTTAAATTGTCTTCTCGGTGAATAGCTCAGGAACTAATAAATAATTAATTGGGTTTATATAGCACTTTTCCAGTGCTCAAAGCGATTTAAATAGTAAGGGGGTAAAACCAATGTGTACCACCAACTACATTATTTCCTTCCCATTACTAAGGACTTAGTATTATCCAAGCTGTAAATATAACCTTGTTTATTGTATAACATTCAACCAGGCTCAAACTCAGATTATAATACCAAATACGTTATGTCATAACGTAATAAAACACCCATTACACAAAACGTGCACAAACACAATTTCGTATCTTTTCACTTTTTTTATTGGATAAATGATTTTAAAAGGTAATAACAATGTTTAAAACTACATTATCTCCACAGCCATTGCTCACATACCCACTGATAACCCATCTATATATATATATATATATTTAAGATCTTCTCCCCACACAGTTTTTTTTTTTTTGGGGGTGGGGGTAATATTTTGTATTTTTGGGGGGAGCCATACGATCATAAATGCCCATTTCAAGTCTCATCACACTAACAGCAATTCAATGGGGAAGGAAGGAGGATCTAGCTCTAAAGGTAAGTCGTTTATTTCCCAGTTCATATTATTCAATCAACATTTTCAAGTTGAGAAAGTGAACCAAAAATGTAAAGTAGAAGAAATAAAAAGGTGGGTGGGGGGTTACGCCAGGCAACCCCACATCCCGTCATGCCACCACAGCAGAGACTGTCACTCTGCACAGCGACATCTCGGTTTCTCAAATTTTCTGAACATAGAAAACCACTAAAATAATTTAGAAACTAGATCCAAAATATTTTTTTTAACAGAATTTATAATGTACAAAAAAGTTTTTTTCTTCTTAAAGTACATTTTCTTATAAAAGTTTGTAGTTATTTTATTATATGATTCATTTATTTGTATATCAGTGCGATTGTATACCAGTGCAGCTACTGGGTCCAGAGTAAAGAAAAGAGGCTTTTTCATATATAAAGTATAACTGCTGGTCTTTGGGAAAAAACATAGAAACCCATAAATCTAGGAGGCACGCTATGGGGTTGTATTTTTTGTTACACAAATTATAATAAATGTGAAAACCAGTGACGAAATAAACTGCAACCAGGTAATTTCACTATCCTTGATGCCTGGTAAGGCTTCAGACAGAATCAATGAAAATTCATTGAATAAGCAGTTGCTAAAGAAATCAAAATACATTAGAAATCGTACAAAAAAAGAAACAGATGAAAAAAAGTCATTTTGTCTCTTGCAGGGGTGTTTTTTGGAAGGACAGGAAGCCAGGCCTGAAGAGCAGCATGAGGACATGGCCAGAGGCATCTTTGGTTCGGTCGAACATACAAAAGGTAATATGAGCTTAAGCATTCCACAATGCAATGCTGAGAGTAAACCCTAACCCTGGTATGGAACCAAATGACTTTCTGTCTTTAACATTATCCTAGTTGTGTCAGTATGAGAAATGGAACTAAATGACATTGTCTTTAACATTATCCCAGTTGTGTCAGTATGAACAATGATCTCTCGTCCATGGGCAGAGGTGTGTTGCAAATGAGCAAAGTCAGAATCACATCACATTTGACTGAAATTAACTGGTATTCATGAACCTTGACTCGAGGTAAAAAGGACAAGGTTCAGTCATTTCCATGTGAAACATATACTTCAGAGGCGGCTGGTGGGAGGAGCTATAGGAGGACGGGCTCATTGTCAAACGTGGTTTCTATATGTTTGATAGCATCACTTATTCCATTCCAGCCATTGCAATGAGCCCATCTTCCAATAGCTCCTCCCACCAGGCTCCTCTGATATACTTACTGTATGAAGTGCGATTCATTAATGGCAACGAATAGTCTCAGTCAAACGTCATACAATAACTATGTGAGCATCCTCATGACGTCAGCAATCACTCATCTGGCTTTCACTAAACCTGCCAACTAAATCCACCCTCCTGTCCAGCCAAGTCGTAACATGGTCTTTAGCTTAAAGAAACCACTGTTAGAGGCTTACTGTACATGCATGACAATATTCAAGAAGGCTAAAACGCTAGACTTCCTTTGAGGCAGTTTGTAAGAGCCAGAGTTGAGCGTTCAGTCAGATAACCTTTCCTTTAAGCAGTTAATTAACCCCATGGATGAGTAAAGGATACAGGACAGCTGTAAAAACTATATTTAAACACAGAGGTAAAACATTAAGTGTTGTTGGAACATCCAGTCGTGGGCTGGGCAGAGAAAGGGCCTACGATGGAGTGGCTGGAGAGCGTAGGGGTGACAGCCCTATTCACTCCAACTCTTTACTGTCCCAGCGCAGGAGAGAACGTTCCCTTCTGATGCCACCATCTACTGAACGACAGATTTCACCTTTAACCCCCAGGCCATGAGGCATGGAGTTGGGGGTAGAGAAGGGAGGAGGGGGGTTAGTTGGGACTTCTTGTCCTTTCAAACCTGCAGGGTGTTGACTTACACTGGTAGGAAAAAAACACCTGTTGAACAGATCTGCATATATCAAGGATAAGTCGGATATGATCGATGAGTCCGCATGACCAGTCACGAAAACCCGCGACCGCCCCAACATGAGGTCCAATAGCACCATTTTATTTATTTGTCTCTTTTTTTATGAGTTATACGAGTCTCTAAACCGTAGATCAAGCATGTCATGGATTAAACCATACTACATGTTTTATACACATACACACAGGCAACAGAATGGATTGCATTTGTGTATACATATATCGGCAAGTATGTAAAAGACAGTGGTGGACTTGGTCTTGCAGCATGTCCAGAAAAATTGTCAGGTTGTGCTGTATTTAATGGACCAGAAAATGGGTACCTGACTGTTCAGCAGCAAGGATAGCTTTTCCTGCAGTCCTCTGAAAACTGTTATTGTGACAACCTACTAGGCGAAAACATCTCTTTAAGTAGGCCTACTTTATCCTGTCAATATTACTGAGCAGCATGGTCTGAGGCATCAGTTCCCTGACCCCAAGAGGATATGATGGAAATGCCATCCAATCTCTGAGCAGGGAACCACAGTGAACAGGGGAGATTAGCCTATTTTCACATTATCATCTGAACCACTTCTACACTAGGCTATATTAATGAAGTAGCCTGTCTGACCATAACAAAGTTTCCCATCTGCCTCCCACTACGATAATGTGTCTATCTGAGGGTGAATCAGGTTCACCTTCACTGCCCTGTAGGTTGAGGTCAGGGTTAGACAACAGTACAGTACGGGACAGAGGAACACTCAGGGCACCATTTTACCGGTCCACATTTATTTAATCATTCATTAAGGCAACACAACTGAAATTTGGGTCATTCTGGGTTACTGTGGATGGAGTGCCAAAAGCCCTTAACATTTTGCATATAAAAATTAAATAAATGATTATCCCTACTATCAGTTGGTAAAGGCTGTTCCGAAAAGAAGTATTTTTTTACAAGCACCTCTCAAAACTGTCAGTCACCTCACAAAACTAAAATCAAATGCTGATGATCAAATCCTGTACACTACACAGAGGTCACGAGATAATCCTCAACTACACTTGTTAAAACACACCAACTACTGGGCGTGGATGTGACTGACAATAAGGTATACTTGAAGAGGAAATGGCATCACTGCTCCTTTAAAAGCCCTGGCTCTTTATGTAAGGATTGATTGAATGCAGCTTGATCACCCTTTACCAATTCCCTCTACATCTGTTCCAACCAACTCACCAGTCTGCCAAAACCTGCTGCAAACCAGCTGACAAGACAGACCAACAACCTCTGCATGGTTTCTAGTGGCACAGAGATGGGGAGTAACTGGTCCTGAAAACAGCAAGCCCCTCAACGAACAGCAGCATGTCATGAAGAAGAAATAATGGAGGGGTGATTTGAACAACTCAACCGACGATGATCAGTGCCAGAGGTTTAACGTTAGCTAGATACTAACTCCAGTAGCCTCCACAGCAGCTCCTAACATTTGACAAGAGCACATGAAAGTGCACAACTATGGCAACTGTCAGTCATCAAGAATGTAACGCCACATGTGGATGTAAACATTGACTACATCAAGCAAAATTAAGTGTCATTGTGGCCACGAGCTTCAGTTAAAATGGTATCGAACTAGTTGAGGTGAGGAGGCCAGAAACAGGACAAAAGAGTTCAAACCCTGATGCTAACCCATGTTCACAGAGTAACTAGAGAAAGGACAGATCATGTCTCACAGGCCCAGATTCCTAACCAGGACCAAGCACAGAGCACAATCTGAGGGGAAACCCAACTTTTGTGACCAAAGCCACCAGAATAAAGTTGACTCGTAGAGGAAGTAAACACAGAGAGGTTACATATTAGAGCGGAGAAAAGCAAACAGCTCAAGCCAACCACTATTACAAAGCATGCATTAAAAATAGAATATGGCTTTTAGTTTTAGCATGTCCCTGTCACTAGACTCAAGTCTCATTCATTGGTTTTTCCTCAAACCAACAGGCATGGAATAACAGGATGAAGGTATTTTTCAGAGGGCAATGACTTGGATCATTATCTATCTGCACTCTATAGTCAACTCTCCAACCCAACCAAGTTCAAACTTGAGAAATGTATGGAGGAAGCCATTTTAGCTTCAAATTAGGTTATCTGTTCTTTGTCTCTGTGAATCAGGCGAGGAATTAATGTGATCTACAGGGGGAAGAGAGGGAGAAAATAACTGAGATGGAGCCGAACAAATTCAATTAAAGTTTAGAAGTGTTCATCAAAAACACCATGACCACTCGGGTGAAAATAACCGGCTCTGTCAAGCATCATGGGAAATATTTTGGCATGATCCTATTCCTAATTTAATCTAGCGGTTTCAATCTCCTGTCAGATGTGCACTTAACAACAAACTTCTAACCACACACAGAAAAGCAAACACGTTTGTGGGGTAACGCAATAAAGACCAGCTAATATTGGTCACGTGGCATCACAACCCTACAATGTAAAATATTGGGTATACAAGTCCCAACACCTACTCAATTACATCACTACAACAGTTTACAAAGACCAAACCAACCTTAACATTCAATACTTTGAGAGGAATCGCAAAATTGAGGAAAAGATGCAACCTTCCAGATCTGCTGATGGCTTGCTACATGATACACATAATGTCAATCTGGCTACTAAGAAAGGATTAAACAGAAAAACAGAAACACATTTTCCTAATAGAAGGGAACACTGTAGAAAAGCCTACACAAAATATGAGCATATACCATTATGCAAGACTAGTCCACCATATATGACTTGCATCCATCCACAGAATCAAAAACCTGATTAGGATTGTTTGAAAAGAATAAAGGTTTAAGAAAATCTAGTATTTGTTTACTTGTCAAAAATATGAAGGAAAGGGGTTATAGATATCGATATATATGCTGCAAAAACTAAATCAATAGGAGGATAAAAAGGAAAATAGTTTAGTTTTTCTCTCGTCATTATCAATTTATGCTTATTTTGCCACCCGTTGCCACGTCAACGTCTGGGAGAGCGTCAGCATGGCAACGGAAACTATCATCATAAAATGGTACAGTAGTAGAGATAGCTAGACCAGGAGGGGGCGGGCTCTCCTGGGAAAAGGTCCGCAGAGAGGTTCAGTGATTGGTCATGCGGCACGCTGTCAGGAATAATGGTTGTATGGGGGTAGAGGGTGCCCGGTGCCATTCTGGTAGTGATGGTGCTGGCGGTGGGCGATGTACTCCGCATAGCTCATCGTCATCTTCTCGCTACGGTACCTGAGCAGGAGGAGAGGAAAGTTAGAGAAGGCACAGTTACCCCAACTTACCTGGCAGCGGCACTACAATCTTTACATCCTAATGCTGCTATGGATCTAGCAGTACTCTGTCACTGATCTCCCTGGTGGTACTGTGGCAAACAGGACCATGGTGGGCTTTGGGAGGGTCACCTACAGTAATTATGCGCCAGTGCCATTTTCCCAGCAGTGAGCAACACTTACACTTTCAAAATCTACACTTAAGGCAAAACCAAGGCCAGCAGTGGAAGTCAGACAGCATCCGGTGTGAAAGCAGCCTCTCTTACCTGGTCAACTTAATGGTCTTCCTGAAGTCATTTGTGATGGGAGCTTTGTAGCCTCCCTTTCGTAGTAAGGAATCTATGGTCTGAATGTGGTCCCATCCTGCACAGAGAAGGTTATATCTTCTTGAACATCCCCCTTTATATCCCCTTGAATACCACTTCTCTCTACAACAAAGACCTTCAGTCATTCAGAGATCATACAAAGGTGATGGGACACACGATTCCACTTACCTTGCTCTTTTGCGACCTCTGGTAGGTAGGTGGCGGTGCGCTTTGATCCTTTTTCATTGAAAAACTCTATCCTAATGCCATGAACACCCACCTACATGTCAGAGAGAGGGAAGAGAGAGAGGGAAGAAGAGACATCACTTTAATGACAGTACCAACAGAGAGAAATATCTATACGAACTACACGTCTTCGGCCACACTGTCCAACCTACTAGAATGCCTTCATAGGTCTTGCTGCACTAAGCCTAACATACTGGGTTCTATTTTGTGAAAGGGGGAATGAGAGGCTGAGAGGGAAATGGAGGTTTAGAGTGAGGGAGGGATGGCCACAGTAATAGGAGAGTGACTGGATGGAGGAGACAGGATCTGTCCCTGTAAACCAGCACACTTGAGCAGGGCCATGATCCAGTCAAGGTAGCTCAGAGGATTGTTCCCATTATAATCCAAACCGGCAGGTGATCACCCACCCACGTCACGGCCCTTGTCCCACCCACTCCCTGTAGTGTAGCCCCTCTGGGTCAACAAGGTAACTGCTTATGTCCTCACCACAAAGACATATTGCCTGTGTGTGTGAATGTTGATTGTCTGCCATCCTTGCTGTGTGAATATCCAGGCTGCAATGAGGCCCATTTCATTCAGGACATGAAGGTGCCACTGCAGCAGAGCCCTTTCCCTATTCAATTCTGATCTCTACTTCACACAGGAGATTGTCTCTTACAGTGTGCTCTGTGTGGAGAGTGTACTGCTCTCTGGGGCACAGTCAATCTAAGCTACTGGATTCACATATGTGAAGGCCATTTCATTTCAATAAAAATTCTATGACTGAAGAGTATTGCATAAGATGAATTAATAGCTACCTGTCTTGTTTCAGTCTCTTACCTCCCAGTCAAGGTAATCACCGACGTCCTCGAAGTTGGTGAGCAGAGACACTGAGCAGAAGAGGCGTGGCAGCTCGTCCCTCGTCATGGAGGGAAAACGGCTGTCTTTAAGGGCACTGTGGAGACAAAGCACAGGGGACGTTTAGGGCGAAAATAAGCATCATTACTTTAAATCGGTTCCAACTGGAAGACCTACAGATTATCAAGGACAATGTCTACCCAAAGTTATATTTTCATTTAATCTCACACTGAGCTGAGGGCATTATGGTTAGAATGAAAAAGACAAAATCTCTTTGGTAAGAGAACAAGTAAAGGAAACCCTGCAAGCATATTCTTTATCCTTTCAGAAGAGATTTAGATGGCATTAGCCATTAAATGACATCTTCTATGCTTCAAATAAAATAAAATGTATGTTTATTGGTCGTAGATGCAGCAAAACGCTTGTGTTTCTAGCGCCAACAGTACAGTAATAATACCTAGCAATACAAAACACTGTGCACATAATCCAAAAAGTAAAAATAAATATCAGAACGAGCAATGTCAGAATCCGGAACATATTTAAGCAATAAGGCCAGAGGGGGTGTGGTATATGGCCAATATACCACGGCTAAGGGCTTTCCTTAGGCTCGACCCAAACCATGAAAAACAGCCCCAGAACATTATTCCTCCTCCACCAAACTTTACAGTTGGCACTATGCATTCCGGCAGGTAGCGTTCTCCTGGCATCCGCCAAACCCAGATTCATCCATCAGACTGCCAGATGGTGAATTCATCACCCCAGAGAACGTGTTTCCACTGCTCCAGAGTGGAAACATGGTGAATTCACCACTCCAGCAGACGCTTGGCATTGCGCATGGTGATCTTAGGCTTGTGTGCAGCTGCTCTGCCATGGAAACCCATTTTATGAAGCTCCCGACGAACAGTTATTGTGCGGACATTGCTTCCAGAGGCAGTTTGGAACTCGGTAGTGAATGTTGCAACCGAGGACTGACGATTTTTACGCGCTACGTGCTTCAGCACTCAGCGGTCACGTTCTGTCAGCTTGTGTGGCCTACCACTTTGCTGCTGAGCCGTTGTTCCACTTCACAATGACAGCACCTACAGCTGACCGGGGCAGCTGTAACAGGGCAGAAATGTGACTAATTGACTTGTTGGAAAGGTGGTATCCTACGACGGTGCCACGTTGAAAGTCACTGAGCTCTTCAGTAAGGCCATTCTATTGCCAATGTTTGTCTATGGAGATTCCATCGCTGTGTGCTAGATTTTATACATCCATCAGCAACAGGGGTGGCTGAAACAGCCCGAATCTACTAAATTGAAGGGGTGTCCACATACTTTTGTATATATATATATATATATATATATATATATATATATATATATACACACACATACACACACTGAGCGTACAAAACATTAAGAACACTTTCCTAATATTGAGTTGCGCACCTCCCCTCTGATAACCGGAGAGGACCTGACAAGACAGCAGAAGCAGCACTCTTACTGGCCGGGGACTTGAACGCAGGGAAATTGAAATCAGTTTTCCCTAATGTCTACCAGCATGTCACATGTGCAACTAGAGGGAGAAAAAAAACTCTAGATCATCTTTACTCGTACACAGCTCGCCCACCATTTAGCAAATCTGACCATAACTCTATCCTCCTGATTCCTGCTTACATGTAAAAACGAAAAAAAGGAAGTACCAGTGACGTGCTCAATACGGCAGTGGTCCGATGAAGCGGATGCTAAGCTACAGGACTGTTTTGCTAGCACAGACTGGAATATGTTCCGGGATTCATCCGATGTCATTGAGGAGTTTACCACATCAGTCACCGGCTTCATTAATAAGTGCATCGACAACATCCTCCCCACAGTGACCGTACGTACATAGCCCAACCAGAAGCCATGGATTACAGGAAACATCCGCTCTGAGCTAAAGGCTAGAGCTGCCGCTTTCAAGGAGTGGGAAACTAATCCGGACGCTTATAAGAAATCCCGCTATGCCCTCTGACGAACCATCAAACAGGAAAAGCATCAATACAGGACTAAGATCGAATCCTACTACACTGACTGACTCTCGTCGGATGTGGCAGGGCTTGCAAACTATCACAGATTACAAAGGGAAACCCAGCCGTGAGCTGCCCAGTGACGCAAGCCTACCACACAAGCTAAATTACTTCTATACTAGCTTCGAGGCAAGCAACACTGAACCATGCATGAGAGCACCAGCTGTTCCGGATGACCGTGTGATCCCGCTCTCCGTAGCTGATGTGAGTAAGACCATTAAACAGGTTAACATTCACAAGTCTGCAGGGTCAGATGGATTACCAGGACACGTATTCAGAGCATGCGCCGACCAGCTGGCAAGTGTCTTTACTGACATTTCATCCTCTCCCTGACCCAGTCTGTAATACCTACATGTTTCAAGGAGACCACCATAGTCCCTGTGCCCAAGAACGCCAAGGTAAACTTCCTAAATGACTACCGCCCCGTAGCACTCACATCTTTAGCCATGAAAGGCTGGTCATGGGTCACAACACCATCATCCCAGAAACTCTGGACCCACTCCAATTTGCATACCGCCCCAACAGATCCACAGATGACGCAATCTCTATTGCACTCCACACTGCCCTTTCCCACCTGGACAAAAGGAAACACCTACGTGAGAATGCTGTTCACTGACTACAGCTCAGGGTTCAACATCACAGCACCCTCCAAGCGCATCACTAAACTAAGGACCCTGGGACTGAACACCTCCCTCTGCAACTGGATCCTGGACTTCCTGGCGGGACGCCCCCAGGTGGTGGGGGTAGGCAACAACACATCCGCCACGCTGACCCTCAACACGAGGGCCCCTCAGGGGTGTGTGTCTAGTCCCCTCCTGTACTCCCTGTTCACCCACGACTGAGTGGCCATGCACGACTCCAACACCATCATTAAGTTGGCCGACGACACAACGGTTGTAGGCCTGATCAACGACGATGATAACACAGCCTATAGGGAGGAGGTCAGAGACCTGGCAGTGTGGTGCCAGGACAACGACCTCTTCCACAATGTGAGCAAGACAAAGGAGCTGATCATGTACTACGGGAAAAGGAGGGCAGAGCGTGCCCCCATCCACATCGACGGGGCTGTAGTGGAGCAGGTTGAGAGCTTCATGTTCCTTGGTATCCACATCACTAAGGACCTATCATGGTCCAAACACACCAAGACAGTCGCGAAGAGGGCACGACAATGCCTATGCCCCATCACGAGGCTGAAAAGATTTGGCATGGGACCTCAGATCCTCAAAAAATTCTACAGCTGCACCATCGGGAGCATACTGACTGGTTGCATCACCGCTTGCTATGGCAACTGCTCAGCATACAGAGGGTCGTGCGTACGGCCCAGTACATCACAGGGGCCGAGCTTCCTGCCATCCAAGAACTCTATGCCAGGTGATGTCAGAGGAAGGCCCTACATTTTTTCCAAATAAACATAAAATCCAAATTAAAATAAACATGAAATAAACATGAAATTGTCAAAGACTCCAGCCACCCAAGTCATCAACAGTTCTCTCTGCTACAAGTGGCACCCGAGGGCTTCTACCCCCAAGCCATAAGACTGCTGAACAGTTAATGAAACGCTACCCTGACTATTTGCATTGACCCCCTTATTTTACTCTTATTAATTCTTATTTTTTGCACCGACTCTCTTGCACACACACACATACTACACTGACACTCCAACACACACACGCACACTTACATTCCTTCACACACACTGCTGCTACATTGCCTTGCAAAAGTATTCATCCCCCTTTGCGTTTTCCCTATTTTGTTGCATTACAACCTGTAATTTAAATAGATTATTTAGATTTCATGTAATGGACGTACACAAAATAGTCCAAATTGGTGAAGTGAAATTGAAAAAATAACTTGTTCCAAAAAATTCAAAAAAATAAATAACGGAAAAGTGGTGCGTGCATATGTATTCACCCCCTTTGCTATAAAGCCCCTAAATAAAATCTGGTGCAACCAATTACCTTCAGAAGTCACACAATTAGTTAAATAAGTCCACCTGTGTGAAATCTAAGTGTCACATCATCTGATCTCAGTATATATACACCTTTTCTGAAAGGCCCCAGAGTCTGCAACACCACTAAGCAAGGGGCACCACTAAGCAAGCGGCACCATGAAGACCAAGGAGCTCTCCAAACAGGTCAGGGACAAAGTTGTGGAGAAGTACAGATCAGGGTTGGGTTATAAAAAAATATCAGAAACATTGAACATCCCACGGAGCACCATTAAATCCATTATTAAGAAAATGGAAAGAATATGGCACCACAACAAACCTGCCAAGAGAGGGCCGCCCACCAAAACTCATGGACCAGGCAAGGAGGGCATTAATCCGAGGCACAACAAAGAGACCAAAGATAACCCTGAAGGAGTTGCAAAGCTCCACAGCCGAGATTGGAGTATCTGTCCATAGGACCACTATAAGCCGTACACTCCACAGAGCTGGGCTTTACGGAATAGTGGCCAGAAAAAAGCCATTGCTTAAAGACAAAAATAAGCTAACATAACGTTTGGTGTTCGCCAAAAGCCATGTGTGAGACTCCCCAAACATATTGAAGAAGGTACTCTGGTCAGATGAAACTAAAATTGAGCTTTTTGGCCATCAAAAAGCGAATCATGGTGGTGGCAGCATCATGCTGTGAGGATGTTTTTCACCGGCAGGGACTGGGAAACTGGTCAGAATTGAAGGAATGATGGATGGCGCTAAATACAGGGAAATTCTTGAGGGAAACCTGTTAGTCTTCCAGATATTTGAGACTGGGACGGAGGTTCACCTTCCAGCAGGACAATGATCCTAAGCATACTGCTAAAGCAACACTCGAGTGGTTTAAGGGAAAACATTTAAATGTCTTGGAAGGGCCTAGTCAAAGCCCAGACCTCAATCCAATTGAGAATCTGTGGTATGATTTAAAGATTGCTGTACACCAGCGGAACCCATCCAACTTGAAGGAGCTGGAGCAGTTTTGCCTTGAAGAATGGGCAAAAATCCCCGTGGCTAGATGTGCCAAGCTTATAGAGACATACCCCAAGAGACTTGCATCTGTAATTGCTGCAAAAGGTGGCAATTCAAGTTTTCAGTTTGTCTTATTTCCTGTTTGTTTCACAAAATGTTTTATTTTGTGTCAGGCACCTCCAAACAACAGCCATGGCTGGATAAATTATTCTAATGCCCGTGTTGCATCCATTCTCTGCAGCTCCCTGGGAGAGAGGGGAATTCGACATGCTACTGGTAGCAGAGCAGCAGATTAAACATTGATTAGATGGGCAGGGTTGGCAAATCTTCCTCAGACAGTAGACTCAATATGGATGCACACACAAACATTGCCCACATACATCTGGCAATACAGGGGAGTAGTGAGGCTTACCCTCAGTCTCAGATGAGTCATTATACAAATAAGCCTGTATTTTTACTGAGCTGACACTTTTATCAAAATAGGCCTGGTTGCATTAATACTGTATTTTACACGTGTTCACATTTATATGCTACATTTAGGCCTTATAGCTGAATACAAACAAGACTGCAACCACTAAGTAGATGTGTCCACATTCCTTTGCTGGTGGCCTTGAGTGCAGTCATCACCAGTTCTAGCAGAGAGAGAGGAGTACAACAGGAACGTGACAAGTCTGCCTGGCTGGTAGTTTCAGAGCAAGAGGGCCGTCTACTAAAACAAACCGATGATCTCAACCTCTACAAAATGGCTGTTCTGGACAGCATGCATACCACATTACAGAGACACAACATGCTTTGTTAGATCCTCTGACAGTATCCTGGAGGAGCAGGATACTTAGCTGTTTGTTCTCTACAGACCAACGCTGCTGATGTAGGCTTATCCATAGAACGCAGTATAATAACCAGATGGATGCAAAACAGTGATCCGATTGTCATCTATCATCTGAAGTTAAAAATATATTTAATACAGGGTCTACAATGAAGGGAAACAATGGTCCCAAAGATAAATGATGGAAGTCACGAGAGAATTGATGAGCCTGACCTCCAAAACATTGTCAGTTACTTCATAGTATATATAAAACAGGACAACGAACACACACTAATATATGACATTCCTACGGTGCATGACAGATCATTGGGCGGGTGAAGCTTTGCAGCAAGGCTGAAAGGCCCTTTTGACACTAGTGCAGATCACATGAGTAACACATGCAGACAAACAAACATTCAAACCGGTTTTGCCCAGCCACTGTAAAGTGAACGCATTCTTTAATGAATCATCTCATCCCCCGCCACACATGTATAAACACACAGAAAAACAACACACTGCTCAACTGGATCCTCTCTCCCCCACTGTGGGCCACAGAGGCTATTAGGTTGGTTTAAGCTCACTAAGTCCAGTCTCAATCACACCCTAAGAAAGATGTCTAAGAAATAATGACTAAAACAATTACCAAAATGTAATACACATCTGCCTATACTTTGCATAAAATAAGATACTGCCTTACTTCCTTTTACTGTTGCTTTTACAACGATAAAGTTTGATCCTAAAGAAAAACGCATGTCAAAAATTTTATAAATTGATTTGCATTTTAATGAGGGAAATAAGTATTTGACCCCTCTGCAAAACATGACTTAGTACTTGGTGGCAAAACCCTTGTTGGCAATCACAGAGGTCAGACATTTCTTGTAGTTGGCCACCAGGTTTGCACACATCTCAGGAGGGGTCAAGTCAATACTTTGTAGAGCCACCTTTTGCAGCAATTACGGCTGCATGTCTCATGGGGTATGTCTCTATAAGCTTGGCACATCTTGCCACTGGGATTTTTGCCCATTCTTCAAGGCAAAACTGCTCCAGCTCCTTCAAGTTGGATGGGTTCCGCTGGTGTACAGCAATCTTTAAGTCATACCACAGATTCTCAATTGGATTGAGGTCTGTGCTTTGACTAGGCCATTCCAAGACATTTAAATGTTTCCCCTTAAACCACTCAAGTGTTGCTTTAGCAGTAGGCTTAGGATCATTGTCTGCTGGAAGGTGAACCTCCGTCCCAGTCTCAAATCTCTGGAAGACTGAAACAGGTTTCCCTCAAGAATTTCTCTGTATTTAGCGCCATCCATCATTCCTTCAATTCTGACCAGTTTCCCAGTCCCTGCCGATGAAAAACATCGCCACAGCATGATGCTGCCACCACCATGCTTTACTGTGGGGATGGTGTTCTCGGGGTGATGAGAGGTGTTGGGTTTGCACCAGACATAGCGTTCTCCTTGATGGCCAAAAAGCTCAATTTTAGTCTCATCTGACCAGAGTACCTTCTTCCATATGTTTGGGGAGTCTCCCACATGCCTTTTGGCGAACACCAAACATGTTTGCTTATTTTTTTCTTTAAGCAATGGCTTTTTTCTGACCACTCTTCCATAAAGCCCAGCTCTGTGGAGTGTACGGCTTAAAGTGGTCCTATGGTCAGATACTCCAATCTCCGCTGTGGAGCTTTGCAGCTCCTTCAGGGTCATCTTTGGTCTCTTTGTTGCCTCTCTGATTAATGCCCTCCTTGCCTGGTCCATGAGTTTTGGTGGGCGGCCCTCTCTTGGCAGGTTTGTTGTGGTGCCATATTCTTTCCATTTTCTTAATAATGGATTTAAATGGTGCTCCGTGGGATGTTCAAAGTTTTAAATATTTTTTTATAACCCAACCCTGATCTGTACTTCTCCACAACTTTGTCCCTGACCTGTTTGGAGAGCTCCTTGGTCTTCATGGTGCCGCTTGCTTGGTGGTGCCCCTTGCTTAGTGGTGTTGCAGACTCTGGGGCCTTTCAGAACAGGTGTATATATACTGAGATCATGTGACAGATCACGTGACACTTAAATAAAGTCCAGCTGTGTGCAATCTAACTAATTATGTGACTTCTGAAGGTAATTGGTTGCACCAGATCTTATTTAGGGGCTTCATAGCAAAGGGGGTGAATACATATGCACGCACCACTTTTCCGTTATTTATTTTCTAGAATTTTTAGAAACAAGTTCTTTTTTTTATTTCACTTCACCAATTTGGACTATTTTGTGTATGTCCATTACATGAAATCCAAATAAAAATCCATTTAAATTACAGGTTGTAATGCAACAAAATAGAAAAAACGCCAAAGGGGATGAATACTTTTGCAAGGCACTGTATATGTACATAATTACCTCGTACCCCTGCACATCGACTCAGTACTGGTACCCCGTGTATATAGCCAAGTTATCGTATCCTTCTGTTATTTTTATATTACACTATTTTTTCCCCTCTGCATTGTTGGGAAGGGCCTGTAAGTAAGCATTTCACTGTTAGTCTACACCTTTAGTTTATGAAGCATGTGACAAATCAAATTTGATTTAATTTGAACGTAAAATTGTCCAAGATGAATCAGCTAGCTAGCTTGCTAAACACTGCTGACAATTCTATTTGGGCTAGCTAGCTAAATTATACAGTCAACATTTTGTCTATATTGATCCTGTTACAATAACCAAACAGGATAAACTAATAATCTGCAAAACCATGTGTGAGTTGCTTTGTGTATCAGCAGATTTCCTTGAGATAATCTCACTGCAGCACTGTGTCCATGTTGTTTGATATAGGCGTTTTCAAATAACTTTAAGTCAAGGTGAGCTCCCCGCCCACACAGCCTATTAGCTCAGTCTGTCTTTTCAGACTTCCTGGTAGTTTGAAATGAGAGAATAAGTACTTTTTCTCAAATTTTGAGCATTTTAAATCAGAAAAATTGTATGGGTGATGTTTTAGTCACTCAAAAGGCTATTTTACATGTGAATAAGAATGACTGTTGGGGAACTTTAAACAGGCAAAGGTGCATCTGAACTGGCCATGACAGTGTAAATTAGTTCCATACATTTCTGAGAGCCAGGCAGAGCACTGAGTAGCCTCTCTCAGGGAGGTAAAACCTTATTGGAGGTCCCTGGGGCCGTTCCTCCGCTGGATGTACATGCGTTGCATGATTTATTCAGCACCGAATGTCCTTTGACGTACACAGAACTGAAAACACACACAAGCTCCAAGCTCCTTGTTATATTTTTGTACATGGTAAGAGGGGGAGAGGTGTTCTGTAGAATTGCTGAGGTATAGCCTAAATTCCCTAAACATTAACTGGATAATTATAGGACATGGCTTACTTTGTGCAATAACTGCTTCCAGCCATCTGTATTATAATCATTCTTTCCCTCAGCCATGAACATTCTGCTCTCTGAAACATGATCATTTATTTAAAACATTGTTTTTAAAAAGGTCTCATCAGCAGAGGTGAGCCACAATTGTTTGTAGGGAGGATTGAACAGGCACAGTCAGAAACTAACTGCGTTTGACACAGGAACATCTTCCTAAGCATGCATTCTGTTCTGCCTGGTGAGATTGTGGCATTAGGATATCTACAAATTGGAAAAATGAGAACCAGGGAGATTGGAATGCAGTGGGAGGAAAAAGTATCTGAAAACAAAAAACAACCATGGGTTAGTTAGCAGGAGCCCTGAGACAGAAACTAAAGCTGCCCTGTCTGTTTGGCTCAGCAAAATACATGATCAGACACAGCTTTTTGTTTCAGACAAACAAGCTAGAAAATCTTAGCATATTGACTTTTGTATGTAAGACATGAAGGATGATCCTTTTTAATCAAAGAAGCCAGTAATATTGATAACATTACTGTTAGAGTTGAATACCAAAAGGCCCCCTTTTTCCCCCAGAAGAACCCCAGGCCTCACTAATGACGTTAGTGCTCAAAGAGGCATTCATGCTGAGTGAAGAAAACCGTCAGCTTTACTGGCATCCTCATCTGGACGCTTCGCCCTGTTTTTTGGTTCCCCCTCACAACACACTGCTCTCCCCTTCGAAAAATGAATGAACCGGGAGGTCTGAAATTTGTGGTACTTAGGTACAGTTCAGTCCACAGAAGAAACTTCAAAAAGCATTATCCTCTAACCTTGACTGTACCTACGGTGAACTTAAAAACAAAAGCTAGGGGAAACACTTTGCTTGAGGCTCTTAAAAAATATGCATGTCAACAAAAAAAAAAAACATTTTTTGCTGAAATGTTATTGTAAGGGCTCCTATGTTATCAGATCAAATAAATTAATTGATTTAGTCGAGTCCAACTTGACATTTGCGGTGACAGCAGAAAGCTTGATCTCTCTGTTGCAGTGCATCACCTCCTCTATAGTGTGGAATCATCCTAGCAACAGCGCTGGCCAATAGGAGGCTGGCAGGAGTCTTAACTTGTAGCCAATAGGAGCCCAGTTCCAGATGTCAGTGTGTGCCTGTGAGTGAGTGTGTATGTAACTGTATGTGTGTGAGAAAGCGATAGAGAGCTACAGCTCAGCCTTACAGCCCCTGCCCATTCAAATACAGTTATTTTTTCCTGTCCAGCTGGTATGCAGTTTGTCCCCGATGAATGAGCCCTTTCCTTACATAATCCAACAAAGCATAATTGTTGCTTTGGTGGTGGTGGGGGGGGGGGGTCTCTTTCAGTGACTGAATAAGAACAGAAACAAAAGATAAATCCACTTCACACCCGGACAACTCAAAACAAAATCTGCCATTATTTTTTACTTCAACACCACAAAAGGGAAATGTTGGGTGATTTTTTTTATCCCAAAGGATGTGTCATCATCCCCCATTCCCTCCCCCTCTTTTGTTGTTCATGCCTATGAGTGTGACAGTCAGCCAGTCAGCCAGTCCCTCCGGAGATATCCCAGCAGACGACAGGGAGATAACACAGACACGGTGTGTCTGCTAGCGCCTACACTCGTCTCCCCCGTCACTGCTCACCACCCTCCGCCTCATAGCGCTTGACGGGTCTGAACCAGCTGCACTACTTTTATCTTCCACCGAGGGATACTTTTGTTTAGAGAAAAAGCCTGACTGCAGTAGTTTAGCCTAAAGAAAGTGCAGTACATGCTTGGAACTCCGGACATGATGATCAAGTTAAGAGAGAGGCTTACCTGGTAAGGGTGTACTCCCTGAGTCCTGAGTGCAGGTTCATGGCAGAAAATGTACCTATACATCCCCTCAACCGCTTGTCTCTGCCTATTTTCCATGTGACAAACAGCGGGCTGAAAGAGAAAGAAGGGAAGACAATGGTCGGACCTTAGAGTTTAACACATTAGAACATAATGTAAAAACTAGGCCTACCCTCTATTGGGTATTTATTTCTGGGCCAAATAGAGTTTGAAGGTCCAGGACCCACTTAGGGTTGAGAAAATCAATTGAGGCAATATTTGCATTGATTTCTCACATTCCTAGTGATATTGGACACAAACAAAAGTACTTCTCACCTAACATTGCACTGACACATATTGATTGACAATGTGTAGCAAGTACTAAAAATAAGATGGCTACATGAGGTTTCTGTTATATACTGAACGAAAATATAAAAACGCAACATGCAACAAATTCAAAGATTTTACTGAGTTACAGTTCATTTAAGGAAATCAGTCAATTGAAATAAATTCATTAGGCCCTAATCTATGGATTTCACATGACTGTTGGTCACAGATACAATATACATACATAAGTATGTGGACACCCCTTCAAATGAGTGGATTCAGCTATTTCTGCCACACCCGTTGCTGACAGGTGTATAAAATTGAGCACACAGCCATGCAATCTCCATAGAAATATAATTGGCAGTAGAATGGCCTTACTGAAGAGCTCAGTGACTTTCAACGTGGCACTGTCATAGGGGATGCCACCTTCCCAACAAGTCAGTTGGTAAAATGTCTGCCCTGCTAGAGCTGCCCCGGTCAACTGGAAGTGCCGTTATTGTGAAGTGGAAACGTCTAGGAGCAACAACAGCTCAGCCACCAAGTGGTATGCCACACAAGCTCACAGAACGGGACCACAGTGCTGAAGCATGTAAAAATCATCTGTCCTCGGTTGCAACACTCCCTACCGAGTTCCAAACTGCATCTGAAAGCAACGTCAGCACAAGAACTGTTCGTCGGAAGCTTCATGAAATGGGTTTCTATGGCCGAGCAGCAGCACACAAGCCTAAGATCACCATGCGCAATACCAAGCATCGGCTGGAGTGGTGTAAAGCTCGCCGCCATTGGAATCTGGAGCAGTGGAAACGCGTTCTCTGAAGTGATGAATCACGCTTCACCATCTGGCAGTCTGACAGAAGAATCTGGGTTTGGCAGATGCCAGGAGAACGCTACCTGCCCCAATGCATAGTGCCAACTGTAAAGTTTGGTGGAGGAAAAATAATGGTCTGGGGCTGTTTTTCATGGTTCGGGCAAGGCCCCTTAGTTCAATTGAATTCTGTGCTTCTGACTTTGTGGCAACAGTTTGTAGAATGCCCTGTTTCAGCATGACAGCACAAAGCAAGGTCCATACAGAAATGGTTTGTTGAGATCGTTAAAGAAGAACTTGACTGGCCTGCATAGAGCCCTGACCTCAAACAACTTTGGGATTAATTGGAAAACCGACTGCGAGCCAGCCCTAATAGCCCAACATCAGTGCCCGTCCTCACTAATGCTCGTGGCTAAATGGAATCAAGTCCCCGTAGCAATGTTCCATCATCTAGTGGAAAGCCTTTCCAGAAGAGTGGAGGCTGTTATAGCAGCAAGGGGGGGGCAACTCCATATTAATGCCCATGATTTTGTTATGAGATGTTAGACGAGCAGGTGTCCACATACTTTCGGTCATGTAGTGTACCTTAAAAAAAAAAAGTAGGGACGTGAATCAGAAAACCAGTCTGTATCTGGTGTGACCACCATTTGCCTCATGCAGCGCGACATCTCCTTCACATAGAGTTGATCAGGCTGTTGATTGTGGCCTGTGGAATGTTGTCCAACTCCTCTTTAATGGCTGTGCGAAGTTGCTGGATATTTATGGGAACTGGAACATGCTGTTGTACACGTCGATCCAGAGCATCCAAAATATGCTCAATGGGTGACATGTCTGGTGAGTATGCAGGCCATGGGAGAACTGGGACATTTTCAGCTTCCAGGAATTGTGTACAGATCCTTGCGACATGGGGCTGTGCATTTACATGCTGAAACATGAGGTGATGGCGTCGGATGAATGGCACGACAATGGGCTTCAGGATCTCGTCATGGTATCTCTGTGCATTCAAATTGCAAATTGGGAGACAAAATCCATTTGAGAGAGACAGACAACCGATATACTACTTAGCCTTCTCTGTAAACTGACAACAATAAAATTGCCTTGTTATGGTTAGTCTCTTGCCAACAAAAAAACGAAACATACATGTTTAACACACCGACACAAAATCCTTATATGCAGGGAATATTGCAGATTAGGGTGTACAACTAATCCACTAAAAGCCTGGCAGCAGCTCCACCTCTTTGCCCTAAAATCACTTAAGAGACCTTTTCTCAATAACCCCCAGGATTACTGTCGCTAGCTAAGTACATAAAAAAAGATATTGCACAACACAAAAGGCTAATCCTAGGTTAATACACTTTGTTAGTACAGACATCACTAGACACAATCTGGGCAGATAAGGATGACGATGTAAGGGTTCCAGCCTCATTCATAGCTAAGCAGATGTCAATGCTCAGAGCTGAGTATAAATAGGCACTCCAGTCTACTGTATCAACTTAGAAGAAGAACTACAGCTGTTGAAGAGAGCAACTTGTAGAGGTAGATATAATATATTTCATGATGACCATCTCAAAAAGAGAGGGCCAGGAAAAGAAAATAGAACTATTCTTAATATCAATGCCTTTCTTGAAGTTCATGACTTCATGTACACTACATGACCAAAAGTATGTGGACACCTGCTCGTCAAACATCTAATTCCAAAATCATGGGCATTAATATGGAGTTGGTCCCCCCCTGCTGCTATAACAGCCTCCACTCTTCTGGGAAGGATTTCCACTAGATGTTGGAACATTGCTGCGGGGACTTGCATTCATTCAGCCACAAGAGAATTAGTGAGGTCAGACACTGATGTTGGGCGATTAGGCCTGGCACGCAGTCAGCGTTCCAATTCATCCCAAAGGTGTTCGATGGGGTTGAGGTCAGGGCTCTGTGCATGCCAGCTTTACACCACTCCAGCCCACGCTTGGCATTGCGCATGGTGATCTTAGGCTTGTGTGCGGCTGTTCGGCCATAGAAACCCATTTCACGAAGCTCCCGACGAACAGTTCTTGGACAGATGGACAGATGATTTTTACGCGCTTCAGCCCTCGTCTGTCCCGTTCTGTGACCTTATGTGGCCTACCACTTCGCGGATGAGCCGTTGTTGCTCCTAGACGTTTCCACTTCACAATGACAGCACTTACAGTTGACCGGGGCAGCTCTAGCAGGGCAGAAATTTGACAAACTGACTTGTTGGAATGGTGGCATCCTGTGACGGTGCCACGTTGAAAGTCACTGATCTCTTCACTAAGGCCATTCTACTGCCAATGTTTGTCTATGGAGATTGCATGGCTTTGTGATCGATTTTATACACCCGTCAGCAATGGGTGTGGCTGAAATAGCCAAATCCACAAATTTGACGGGGTGTCCACATACTTTTGTATATATTGTGTATATTTAAAAGCCAGGGCAATGCATGGGAGAGGGAGGAAATATGGTCTTGGGAGAAAATATGATACAGAGTGAGGAAGAAGGAGGTGGAAGAAAAAAAAATAAGTTGCTTGCTAATCAACATTTTTATCAGCAAGATCTGTTTAGAGAGAGGACTAGCTGTCGCCATTGGCGTCGGCTAATGGGGATCCGAATAAATAAAATCAAAGCTGAGGAGCAGCCAATCTACATTTAAATCCACTCCTCTCTGGACTGCACAGACAGCACTCGATAAGTGTCTGAAATTAACAGAACGGTGGACAACCACTTCAGTGACCTTCAGTCTGAAAGCAGACTGGAGATAGGTAGGAAAGAGAGTGAGAGATTGCACAAGATAAAAATCTGTCTGGATGTGTGAGACGGATGCGTCGCAAACATGCTTGAGAGAGAGAGGGAATCGAAAGACAGATTGATGTCAGTCGATCCTAATAAGAAGTGATCTCTGGAGGGGCAGACAGACAACTCCATGCTTTAGCTCTGATGTAATGGGATGACTTCAGAGAGACAAGCTCCTCCAAACAGCCAGTCAGTCAGTCAGGCCAGCCTGCAGCTCCCTCCTTAAAATGAATCTCAATCTGGCTGAGGAACCTCTTGGCAAACAAGGTGAGCAGCAGCCTGAGAGAGGCCGTGGTGTGAGCCAAAGGGAAACAAGGGCAGCGGCAAGGACAGTCAACAAGAGCTGCAGTTGTTACCCCAATCACCACTGAGGGGTGAAAGACCACATTTATCAATAGTCTTCCACTGGTCTGACAAATGCGGGAGTTCCATTTCAAAACTGAAATTATTTTTTCAGTTAGAACATTTGTCTATCAGATAGTTTCCTGACAAGAATCCATGATGGGTCTCGTGAGTAAGCGGTCAGTTGTGCCTGCTAAGTAAACATTCTTCTATGGTGAGTGTTCTGGAGGGAGGGGTGATGGAGCACATTTTTGACATGCAGCCAGGGTTGATGGGTTCAGTGTGTTAAAAAAGCCAGACTCCTGCGAGTAAACATTGATTTCTCTTAATGAACTGCTGATGAATCAAATCACACCATGAGGTCTAAGCAAACGAGAATCTGTCTAAAACCCCATGGTGGAGTCATGAAAATTATTTTAAAAGGACAATAGGGCAGATATGAAAGGGAGACTGCGAAGCAGGCCTGTGTTTAATTGGCTAGAAACCAGAACAACGTCTTCACTGTTCAGGCAGGTATCAACAGAGCAGCATGATGGTCTTTGTGTCCACTGAAAATGTACATGTAATTGCTGTAATGTTATTCCCTGGGCACCTATAAGGTGCTCACTGCTCACTATACTATTCAGTCTCTTTTTCCACTCTCCCTTTTTTGGCAGATGTCCCACTCGGTTCAGCGTGCCAATTCTGAACAGTAATCCCAGCCTGCCGGCCACATACTAAAGGGATGTCCTATCGCATCACGTGCCATACTGTGACCTTGACGGTTCTACTCATCATCCATTCCACCCACAGCCAACACCGTCCTCACATACCATACCAGCACCAACCCCCACCGTTCTTTATGACTGAAGAGTGAAGAGCAGACATCCTCAATGGTTTCAATTCAATTACATGTGTAAAAAGGGTGATCCATCACTTCCCATTTGGTATTCATCAATTGCCAACTCGGGCACACAAACACATTGGGATGGAATCCAGTCGGAGAACCAACGTTCTGCACTGTAGAGGTCCGACCCTGAGGACACACCATGTCTCTGCAAAGCACATCAAACAAGCGCTTTTAAAATGCTTTGTCAAGCATATTTAACTGAGCCAAGTTAGTCACTCAGTCTTAATTTAAAGCAGAAAGTCAAACAAAGGGAAAGCCTTGACAGGTACACATTAGTTCAGATAAATCGTTTTTATGTCATCACGTCATGTTTTAAGAGTTGCTTCAAATCCTTTGCTCTGTACCAATCAGTCCATAAAAAGAAGGCCCATGCCATCCCAAACAGTAGAAAAAGCTGCAGGGGCGTTTTAATGCGCATTGCTACATCTGGCGCCCAGTTCACACAGCCACCTTCACACTGCAGACTGACTACTAATCAGTCCTGATGACGTCACTGCCCACCATAGTCACAATTGCACATTACACTACAATCCCCAGGCCCAGCTTTCACACTGTGTGAGGGGGGCGATTATTCAGGAGATTCAATATTGTTGTATTGGCTAAGTATCTACCAAGTTGAGAAAAGTTGTTGTAAGTCACATGCATGCAGGCACATATTACACTCCCTTGGCTGCTAATTTATGGGTCACAAGCAGAGCTGGTGTTGTGGGCAGAAGTGTGTGCCGAGATCA
This sequence comes from Coregonus clupeaformis, assembly GCF_020615455.1. Taxonomy (NCBI): domain Eukaryota; kingdom Metazoa; phylum Chordata; class Actinopteri; order Salmoniformes; family Salmonidae; genus Coregonus; species Coregonus clupeaformis. Next base: position 41,252,544 of record NC_059204.1, read on the forward strand.
GATGGGGGATGGGAGGGACTGGTGTCATGTTCCTCACATCATCAGTTCCTCAAGCAGAAACAACCAGGTTGCGTGTGGCACTCAGTATCAACCTGGCAGGCCCAGTTTATCTACCACATTCTAGTAGTCTATAATACATCAAGCTGGAGGCTTGATGTGCAGGGGTAAGTTTAAAGTTCATTTAAGCCCCGGCAGAGCAGCTTTATTATCCAACCATGGTTATGGGCCGTGCACAGCAACAACCCACCTCCCCCAGGAGCTGATCCAGCCCACCTGATCAGGTAAATCCTCCTGGTGGTAAACACTACTAGCATCTCCGTTTTGGACTTACAGGCTAACGCAAGTGGGGGTAGATTTGGAGAGGACCTGAGTGCAGTCTCAACACAGGGAAAGCCCTTGCCATTCAATACTAACATTAGCATAATAAAGATGTAAACTGCGTTAAAATATATAGAAACAGCGGGGCTTTCAGTTCATTGTCTTCATAGATGGACAGCGATTGCAGACAGCACTCTCTATATTAGTACCATACTAATGTCAGAACCGAGGGGAGGGGCTGGAACCGTGTGTATTCCGTTGCCTCTTGAAGTGTATGCTGTTGCCTCCTGCAAACAACCACCACTGGGTGATCAATTCCCCATTTAAGAATATATAACCTTAAAAATCCTATGAATGTACGAGATCCCTTCTATTGAAGAAAAACGACCAAACATACACTGAGTGTACAAAACATTAGAAACACCTTCCTAATATTGAGTTGCACCCCCTTTTGCCCTCAGAACAGCCACAATTCGTAGGGGATGGATTCTACAAGGTGTTGAAAGCGTTCCACATGGATGCTGGCCAATGTTGACTCCAATGCGTCCCACAGTTGTGTCAAGGCTTAAAAATAATTGTTTTACCTGTCTCCTCCCCTTCATCTATACTGATTGAAGTAGATTTAACAAATAACATCAATAAGGGATCATAGCTTTCACATGGATTCACCTGGTCAGTCTGTCATGGAAAGAGAAGTTCCTAATGTTTTGTACACTCAACTGTATTTTTGTTCAGGTTCTGTTCAGTCTTTCCAGAAGAGCGGAACTGGATTATAAAAGAATCATTTCACGGTGGACTTTCAATTTGAAGAAAAAAATAAAAAATAAAAGGGGTTTTCAACCTCCTCCAACCCCTCCCATCTGCCACTCCACGCTTGGATTTTCAGTCCCATTTCCGGACATCAGGCAGAACTTTCCCTTGACCTCAATCCAGAGACAGTGGGCATCAAACGGATCAACAGATTACAGTGCATTATCACCATGGCCCTGAGCACTAGCTGCTTCATGTCACACTCACAGAACACACTGATTCCGACTGTATTCTTCTTCTGCATAGTGCTTGGGTGAATAAGGAGTATGACATCAACATACACAATATGTTGGTTTGCATTATACACTAGCTGAAAACTGGACTTGGTAATCAAGGGAAAATCCCCTTCAATTCAATAGACCAACAGCAACCCGGATCCTCTCACTAGTAAGTCATATATATATATATATATATATATATATATATATATATATATAAAACTCTAATTCCAGAAATCCCTGTGCGTGTAAACTGAGACATAGGATCACATGTCCAACTCTCAACCAATGGCTCTACTCCTCCTCTATCCAACATTAACTAAATGGGAAGCATCTACATTAATGTGATCCGGCATATGCATTTGTGTGAGAGGAGAGATAAATATGTTATATGCACTCTTTCCCTTACATATCTATAGAAACGTCAGGCAATTTCCAAAAGGCATGATGATAAAAGGTGGGTGGCAAAAACCTGTATCAATAAGATAGGCGCACAGCACTTGCCATAATAAATGTTTAAAAAGATTTCAAAATGACTTGACGCATGTTGATGTCTGGATTTTCTATAAAGAAGAACATGTTTAAATGAATGGCATCGATAGTTTGTCTCCAGGCCTCCCATTTATGAAGTTTCAAACATCTAGAATTATATAAGATAATGGACAGCATGTTCATTTTACTTTCAAATGAAGGCACAGCAGCGCTAATATACTAGTTAACACATAGTGTAGACAGAATCAGTGTGAAATGTATATGGTAGCAACAATGCTGAAATGCATCAACGATATTTGTGCGACAGCTGACAAACCCGTTTTTTGACTAGCAGGACATATAAGAAACAATATGCCACAAGATACAAAATTATCACAATGACTAAGGTATTATTTGGTGTGGTGACGCGACCACAATATTCTATCCTTTATTCTACATTACCATAACAGAATGTATTCATCCCAACACATTTAAACTACAAAAGGCCGCTCAGACATATTTGGTTTGAAAATTACTTATCTGCTAAAATATGGTCTTGCACACTCGTATGCAGAGAATACCTCGGAGTTATAAAATCTGTACAAAACGCTCCTAACTGCTAGGCTACCTGCCGCCCCAATTATGTAGGCATAAATAAGTGTGTAGGCCAGGGACGACCAAACTGGAGCCAGGAACACTAGGGGGCCCCACCCCACAAAAAATGGTTTGGGCACCAAACGTGTAATTTTGAAATGTGGTAGTGCATCAGCAGTTCTCTTGTTATGTCAGTCACTGACAGTCAATTCATTAGCCCATGTCAGCTAACATTTTAAAGATGGCTGGCTAGACACATTTTCCTAGCAATCTAAACCTTGTAGTAATCATGGCCCAATTACTGACCGAACACCCAAGGCACGTGCCTAGAGGCCCTGACCTCCAGGTGGCCCACATTGTATTTGTTAGTCACTCTCACTCAGATATCACATGAACATGGCATAAGTCATGGCAAAATGTGTCATAAGACGTGTTGTCTTCCAAGTCAGTAATTGAGGAAGTATCGCCAAGTAAAGGTTGGTAGAAAATTCTCTGTGCTACACTTAATATTACCTACCCAATAAAGCCTATCGGCCAGCTGGAACAGTAATAATGGTCTGACTAGGCAATATTTTTAGTAGCTAGCCTACCTTATGCCTTGAGTTTAGGCTAACTGTAATGCACTATCATAACCCAAAACGAAGGGTGTTGGCTATTAAACCATTGTTTGTGTTATGGTCTTTGTAAACAAGCAATGTACAGTATAGTAGGGTGTCTACCCACTCTGGTGATGAAATGTCACTTCCTTCTGTTATAAAATAAATTTTACCAAGACAAATATGATTATTCATATTCTGAATCGTTCAGTGGGGTCTTCCTCTAACACAGGGGTTCCCAAACTTTTTCCACTCGGGGCCCACCTTCCAGCATTGGGGAACATCCCGCAACCCCCCTGCGCGCGTGCCACGTCTATTTCTAAAGGGCACAAGCACTGTTCATGAGAAACTGTTCACACCCCTCTTGTTGGTGGAGAGAATTTTGCAGGTATAAAACTTATTTCCTGCAATTCTACACATTTTGTCATGGGGTGCAAAGACATTTTTGCAGTTTTAAAGCTAATTTTCTTGCACTTCTATACACTTTGCCATGTCTAATGTGAATGAATGTGATATTTGAGTGACAAAAAAATGACAACAATATCTATGAGCTAAAAAACCTGAATATAAAAACGGTATCTGACATGGGCTAGTTGACCTGGACATTTTTGACAAGTTATAAATAGCTCTCTAAGGTATGCAATGGCTAACATGACAAGAGGAACTACTCATTTTCGAAATTGCATCTTGTGCATTATACTATTACAACTTTAAAGTTTAAAGCCGGACTTAGTTCGCCCTACAGTTTGGGAACCACTGCTCTAACATATTAACATTATATCCAAAAAGTCGGGTTTCATAACCTAATATCTCTGATAATAAGCACCAAGCTCTGTTGACAGAGGTGCAGGTTTCTCGTAACATGACGATTTCACATTTTGTGACTACATGTCATGTCTCAAAATGTATATCCATCTTACCTCTATATTGTTTTATGTCCTGTGGAATCGAGAAGAAAGATTATGAGTTCAACGGGAAAGTGAGCCTGTCAGGTAGCCAGTAGCCTTAATTCATGCACAGAATTAGTCACCATAATTCTGCCCATCCTACAAGGGTAAACACAGCAATAACTTGAACGGATTATGATACAGACATGAGGTTTGGACCATTGGTTTTCTTAGAGGATTATCTACACAATTAACATTATTTTACCCATTGGTCAAAATACGCGTTTTTGATTGGACACCTGATGTATAGCTTCAAAATATGTTCAAAACTCAATCTCACAGACAGTCCTTGCATCCATAGTTCGGTCTATAGTTTTGTCTGAAACACAGGCTAGATTGCCTTTGAATGTGAGGGCTATGTGTCAGATAGTTGAAGGCGCCAGCACTGATCAGTATAATTTCCTTTCAGGTATAGCTGGGGTCGATGTGAACATTAGTGATGGGGGGGATTGATAGTTACATATCGGGATATTATTTTTGACGAGATATCACATTGACAATATTGCAATATTATTTTTGCGCTAGTTGGCTGTATCTGCACCAAAACTCCTGTATTCTTTCCTTCATAGCTTGTTCTCCAGCTTTTGAAATTGGGAACCAATTTATTTTGAGCACTTTTATTTCCATGACTGATCAAAACTAGTTTTTCTCATGGCTCTCATCACTCTGCAGCAGATACAGTATATTGTGAGCCATATGTTTAGAACAACGTATCGCAATAAAATCACAGTATTGAATGGCAATACATATAGAATTGTGAGAATCGCAATACATATCCTATCGGCACTTAGGTATTGTGATATCGCAAGGTCCCTGGCAATTCCCAGCCCTAGCGCACGTGGTTCACATTCTCTTTGAGTTTTGAAAAAAATCTCTGGGGTTGCCAAATCTAGCTACAGTCAATTTGTAATCTGAGGCTTTAACTTTACTTTACATAATTATTTTGTTAAAGGTATTTTTCACTTATGTTTGCGTGAGAGTACAACAGCCTGCTCAAGGGTTCAGTGACAGTGGTTTCACAAATAATGTAAGTAATGGTATGCCCAATCTAACAAAATAAAATATCTGTTGGCATAAATTACTGTCTTTGTTACTAGCTTTAAGCGAACTACCTTAGCTAGTGTCCAGTTGAACTAGCTAGCAAGCCAATTTCTTAAAGCGGAAATCTGCAGTTTAAACAATAAACTGTATTCCCAGCCTGTTTCGTTTAACCCAATGAGTCCCATCGTAACGTGTTGTTGTTCTAACCCCTTTTAAACATTGTGTGTTTAAACTACAGCCTAATGTAACATTGGATTAGTCAATTTCTTCTGCATCCATAGATACCAACCATTAGTCTGTGTGACTAACAGGGGCTGAGCTAGAGCTGTGTTTGTGAGACAAGGGCAGATCCCAAAAGGGGCCCTGGACCGGGTCTTTTTACAAAAATGTCTGTAAAGTCTGAATCATTTGAACTACAAAATATTAAAAGCTATCTATGAAAAGCGGAGACTGACAAACACGGAAATGTAACATGTTTTGCTCTATGAGCTACACAATAGTTGATTGAAGATCAAAGGAAATCCGCCATGGTTCGTTGGACAAAGCCTATGGTGAAAATGGAAGCCGTTTTTTGTAGGGTTTTTGGATAATACGCCTCAAATAAAGTCTATGGTAAACAGACTTAGCAGATCTTATACGTTTTGCTCTATGAGATAATCTTCATCAGCTAACATTACTTTGTGAATTTTGAAGAATTTGTTGTTTTTTAAAGCACATAAAGGCCGCATAATTCATAAAAATAATTCATAAAAAGGTCATGTTAACTAACTTCTATTATCTTATACAGCAAAACGTATGTGATCTCCTAAGCCTGTGTTAACCTCAAACCTTATTTTCTGTGTTTATTCCTAAATCCTATTCATTCATTTTTCCCATAGGGATGGCTGAACGAACCAGAGCTAACTCATTTCCGGGTTTTAGGACTACAAGCTGGCGAGCTCTATAAACTAACATAGTTGCTGTCACAAATGCCACATAGTTGTCACTGACTAGTTGGATATTCAATTTCCCGGTGAGCCAACTATTTCTGTACTTACAGCATTCTTAGAAAGGAATTTTTATCAGGTTTTTGGAACGTATATTTTTATTGACATTTGTCACTAAAACTCACGAATGCAACTAGTTATGTGTTATACTTGTCCCCCCCAAAAAATTGGTAAAACATGGGCTGGACATAGACACAGAAAAATGAAAAGTTGATTTTCGAGACTGATAGGGTTAAAATATGAGGGATGGGGCTGGAGAAATGAAACAACTCAAATTCATAGACAGCTATGATACTAGGACTGAGTTTAGTTTACAAACTAAATCAAACGTATATTTTGGGTTCTGGTGGGGTATGACAGTTGAACTAAGCTCATGAGGCATTTATAAGTTATATTCTTCAGGAATCAATGGGTACATATCATTATTTTATAAGTCCAAAAATGTATTTAGCAACTGCAGATTGCCCCTTTAAAGTCTCCCTGGCTGAGGTACGCTAGCTCGCTAACCTGAATGCTGGCTTCTCAGACAGCGGCAACTAGCGCACTAGCCATATAGCTAACAAACACATTCGCTATCAACGTTCTAGATCTCGACGTTGGATGAATGAATATAATCGACCCGCTTCATTTTAAGAAAATAGATAAACCCACCACGCACCGTGTGGTGTTTTCCAAACTGTCTCAACTGGAAGTTGCAACACTCGCCCTTCCTGTCTACCAAGCTAAATTAGCCATTCAATGTTAACTAGCTACTTTTTTCTTTGTTGAGCTAGCTAGCAGACGTTAGTTAGCATCGATGAGCCACAACACCCAGTGAACATAACTTATTTATCCAAGTAGCAGCAGCAATATATTAACTTCCCAACGTTGCATAGCGCAACTGACTGACTGTGTTATTTAACTGCCACATTGCAATTGTTTCGTCATCGGATGTAACTGGCTGGCTAGCTAAGAACATTAGCTACTACTAGTTAGCTTAACTAGACATTCGATGATATTGCTTGTTTCGGATGTAACTGGCTGGCTAGCTAAGAACACGAGCTACTACTAGTTAGCTTAACTAGACAGTTGATGATATTGCGTGTTGACTTAAGCACTGGTAGCTAACTACCTAGCTAGCTAACAACATAATAATAGCACGAAACTTACTAGGGATCGTTTGTAAACCTGGGTGTTCGGGGAGGTTGGTATCCATACAGATGGCAATAAAGCACGTCGAAACAGAAGCAGCACATCTCCGCCGAAACAACCATCTTCCTGCCTCCACTTCCCGAACCACATCCCGGGCTAAGATTCGGGGAGAGGCCAGTTGAGTTGTAGCCTCCAGGGGCTGGGGACAACGCGTTGGTGCTACTGCTACTACCCCCAGGACCCCCCAGGCCGTTCACTCGATTCATATTCCCTGCCACCACAGTCGAGGAGGAACCAATCCCCAAGTCCGAGCCACAATGTCCGGTCCCTACCACCCCGTTTCCCGCCCCGCCAGGACCCCCCGACCCGGGGGTTCCCGACAGCTTCTGCTTCTTCACCCCGCAGCACCCAGCCGCCATCTTGGAACAATCTGCACCGACACACCGCTTCCGACCCATCACCGTCAACGCGGGAGGGGTGGGGGGGAAACGCCGACCAGACGTAAAAATCCCACTGCGTTAATACGTATGATGGACAATGCCCCACTTTCCCTTTTTTATCGGACGACGTTATATTCGATGTAAAGAGACTGCAATGTCACCCTATCATTGCCTTTAAAAAAATACGTGCCTTACGCAAAATCCTTAAGTGTTTTCCTTAAGAAGACAGCTGTGGACCACTTCAAACGTTTCGATCGATCTCAGATATTGTCCAAAATACAGGCCCCTTCTTCGGAACACGATAACCACCGAAGTGATTTCACAAAGCAATCTTTCTCTCGAAAGACACAGGAACTAATTCACTAACTACCCAACAGAAACACCACAGAGTTTCTGAGACAGTTAGCTAGCTAACTAGCTAGTTAACTAGACAGCAAGTAGCCAGATGTGGAGCTGTGACTGCACTGCACCCCCAGCATCACAGAGAATCCTTTTTGTGTGGGAGTCGGGAGCTTGAGTACGCAGGACCCATACGCTTTAGCACGAATAGTACATTACGCTTCGGACCATGTAGCTTAACATTGCACCAGATGTTTACTTTCATCCGAACTTCTAGCTAGACAACTGACCCAATGTGTTGGAGGTCCAAACGTCAAGTCGCTGCAAAGTAAAATGGCATTTGGCTATGCAGTTTGATCCATCAGACAGCGTCAGCGCTGACCGAGTCATTTCAACAAACCAGCTGATCAGTTTGCACCTGTATTTTGTGTCAGTTCTCGGACAGTTTCAAAAATCTTATTTAAACCCCAGCTTCATATCAGCGCTGAAAGTTTGCTGTAGATTTGTTTGGAAGTTGTCATCCGTTTAATGTGATACATTTTGATAGAGCAGCATTCGATTCCAACTGTCTGAAATCCTCCGGGTTTGGTTACTCTCGCTCCTCGCCCCTCACTGCGGCTACCATTAGCCTGATGAGGAGGAAATGTGATCATATGTAGTCACTGACATTCACAGCCATAGAACAAGGTTTAGTTATAAATATCTTTGGTATTCTCAACGCCGAAACAAGATCCAGAAAATGTTTTGCGATCGTTTCCTACGCATAATGCGTATAGTCGCACCGTATCTTCTGTCTGTCAAATCTCAATTCTGGCTGCGAATTACGCAGAAAAATTGCTGCGTGCGCTATCCACCTCAGCTTCTAATCAGCTCGGCCTCAACATTTAGTCATCAACCCCGTAAGGATTCATCTTTTACCATTTATGCTCCTTTAGACAATTTGTATCCGTCTTCTCTAAGAGAAAGAAAACATGCATCCCTTTAAATCAATTTCGTTGTAGTCGGAGAATGTGCTGTCCGCCCTGTATCGCCTGCCATGAAGTTACAACAGCTGCAGTTTGTCTCTGCTGCTCTCCAGAATCGACTGGCCGCGCAAGGGATTTTGGAATAGCAGACTTGGAAATTGGATTCGATTGCTGTCACAATACCATATTAAAATGGGAAACACTATTTTCATGCCACTTCGATATCGAAGTGTCTTTTTCGTAGAGGGTTCGGAGAACTTACGCAGCAGGTTAGAATAATCAATGTAGCAGGTTGGAAAAGAGACTGAGGTTAAGGGTAGGAAAGGGGTTAGGTTTAGCGAAAATGCTCTCCAAACCTGCTACGAAAATCACTTTGTATCGAAGTTGCGTGAAAAGTGTCCTATATCAAAATACCAATGTAGGCTACTCCAGATATTGCTTGGGCCCCTCCATGCTGTTCAAGTAACCAAACGAAATGTCAGAGTACCTCTTTATTACATTGTTGTTATAGGCAGGGACAGTGTAATACTTACAGTGTAACGTAAGGTGGTACATAGACATACCTGTCTGCTTTTAGGCTATAAATGGACCAACTGGGAACCAGCGTTAGTGGTGCCGGGACTCAGATCATGCTTTCGGCTCTGCCAGTTGTTGGGGTTGCAGCACAGCAGCAGGTGTGAACTAGTTATCTAATGAGTTGTAGCCCGTCATGCAATGACATCATCTTCCCTGAAACCAGAAGTAGTGTAGTCGTTATGAACGAGAGTTCGCTTCCCAAGTGAAGTCGGCCGTACAGGGACGAATCAGCTTTATATTGGGAAAGTGTCCTTATAGTTTACCCAACAAATGACAACAGTAAGATCACAACACCCAATAATCCTTCTATCATGATCTTTCATAGGTGTACTGTAAGTGAGAGTGATACCAAGGTCAGACAGTTACATGCTTGCCCTAAAAGTGTAGGTTTACACCACTGCAGATGGCTAGCCGCTTGAGTCAGTGCTTAAAATGGAGGATGACAGTGAGGTTTCTCAGCGCTGAGCAGAGACGCAGCAGGTTTGGCGAGAAAACGCATGCAGAGCCCTCTGCTAGGCTGAATTAATGAGCATCACCTTGAAGCCCCCAATCGTATTGCCCATCTTCATTTGAACTACTGTATATTGCAAATGGTTATTTGCGAGAGCAGCAAACTATACTTGCTACAATGAGCTGGAAAGGTATTTTAATGAAGGAAGACTCAGCAATATGACACCAGTTTGCTCCACCCCCTGGTCCCAGAACAAATCATTGATTGAGAAGTTATTGGTATGAAGTTATTGGTATTTTTGGAAGTTTGTCTCATCTGTAGTCAGGTTAGAAACCTGATATGACAGTGTGATAGTCCAACAAAATGTTTCTACCTGCACAAGTGATACATTAGCAAGATGATTGGACTAGAATTGTACACTATGAAGTATACACTGAGTATACAAAACATCTCTTTCCATGACAGACTGACCAGGTGAATCCATGTGAAAGCTATGATCCCTTATTGATGTTATTTGTTAAATCTACTTCAATCAGTGTCGATGAAGGGGAGGAGGACAGGTTAAAAAATGATTTTTAAGCCTTGAAACAATTGAGACATGGATTGTGTATGTGTGCCATTCAGAGGTTGAATGGGCAAGACAAAATATTTAAGTGCCTTTGAACAGGGTATGGTAGTGCGTGGCAGGTGCACCGGTTTCTGTCAAGAACTGCAACGCTTCTGGGCTTTTCATGCTCAACAGTTTTCAATGTGTATCAAGAATGGTCCACCACCCAAAGAACATCCAGCCAACTTGACACAACTGTGGGAAGCATTGGCATCAACATGGGCCAGCATCGCTGTGGAACGTTTTCGAAACCTTGTAGTCTATGCCCCGACAAATTGAGGCTGTTCTGAGGGCAAAAGGGGTTGCAACTCAATATTAGGAAGGTGTTCCTAATGTTTGGTATACTTTGTGTATATAGAACATTGGTTGTACTCTGTCAGAAGGAGCCAGATATGTGATAAAAAAAAGTTTTTGAATAGCATAGTGCCTGATTGTTATTCACATTAGGCTGACCATCACACCATGCACATTCACACACTACGTGAGAGCAGTTTGAAAATGTGTGCCATCAGCAGTCCTTCCACTTTACAGCTGAATTCTGCTGTGCACAGGCTGCTGCTGCATTTGAGTATTTAGAACGGTGTTATTCTAACTTTTTCAGTGGGGACCTCATTTTTTGGGGGGGGGGCAGAACAAAAGGCTAATTGATCATTAGAAAACCCTTTTGCAATTATGTTAGCACAGCTGAAAACTGTTGTGCTGATTAAAGAAGCAATAAAACTGGCCTTCTTGAGACTAGTTGAGTATCTGGAGCATCAGCAATTGTGGGGTTTGATTACAGGCTCAAAATAGCCAGAAACAAATAACTTTCTTCTGAAACTCGTCAGTCTATTCTTCTTCTGAGAAATGAAGGCTATTCCATGCGAGAAATTGTCAATAAACTGAAGATCTCGTACAACGCTGTGTACTACTCCCTTCACAGAACAGCGCAAACTGGCTCTAACCAGAACAGAAAGAGGAGTGGGAGGCCCCGTTGCACAACTGAGCAAGAGGACAAATACATTAGTGTGTCTAGTTTGAGAAACAGACGCCTCACAGTACCTCAACTGGCAGCTTCATTAAATAGTACCCGCAAAACACCAGTCTCAACATCAACAGTGAAGAGGCGACTCCGGGATGCTGACCTTCTAGGCAGGGTTGCAAAGAAAAAGCCATATCTCAGACTGGCCAATAAAAAGAAAAGATTAAGATGGGCAAAAGAACACAGACACTGGACAGAGGAAGATTGGAAAAAAGTGTTATGGACAGACGAATCGAAGTTTGAGGTGTTCGGATCACAAAGAAGAACATTTGTGTGACGCAGACCAAAAGATGCTGGAGGAGTGCTCGATGCCATCTGTTAAGCATGGTGGAGGCAATGTGATGGTCTGGCGGTGCTTTGGTGGTGGTAAAGTGGGAGATTTGTACAGGGTAAAAGAGATCTTGAAGAAGGAAGGCTATCACTCCAATTTGCAATGCCATACCTGTGGAAGGCGCTTGATTGGAGCCAATTTCCTCCTACAATTTCCTGTTGTTTTTAATTCCACTGCTTTGCTTTATCTTGGCCAGGTCGCAGTTGTAAATGAGAACTTGTTCTCAACTGGCCTACCTGGTTAAATAAAAGGTGAGAACAAAAAACGTTTGTTTTATTTACAGCCTCGAGTCTTCTTGGGTATGACGCTACAAGCTTGGCACATCTGTATTGGGGAGTTTCTCCCATTCTTCTCTGCATATCCTCTCAAGCTCTGTCAGGTTGGATGGGGAGCGTTGCTGCACATCTATTTTCAGGTCTCTCCAGAGATGTTCGATCAGGTTGAAGTCCGGGCTCTGGCTGGGCCACTCAAGTACATTCAGAGACTTGTCCCGAAGCCACTCCTGCGTTGTCTTGGCTGTGTGCTTAGGGTCATTGTCCTGTTGGAAGGTTAACCTTCTCCCCAGTCTGAGGTCCTGAGCGCTCTGAAGCAGGTTTTCATCAATGATCTCTCTGTACTTTACTCCATTCATCTTTCCCTCGATCCTGACTAGTCTCCCAGTCCCTGCCACTGAAAAACATCCCCACAGCATGCTGCCACCACCATGCTTCACTGTAGAGATGGTGCCAGGTTTCCTCCAGATGTGACGCTTGGCATTCAGGCCAAAGAGTTCAATCTTGGTTTCATCAGACCAGAGAATCATGTTTCTCATGGTCTGAGTCTCTGTAGGTGCCTTTTGGCAAACACCAAGCTGGCTGTCATGTGCCTTTTACTGAGGAGTGGCTTCCGTCGGCCACACTACCTATAAAGGCCTGATTGGTGGAGTGCTGCAGAGATGTACTTCTGGAAGGTTCTCCCATCTCCACAGAGGAACTCTAGAGCTCTGTCAGAGTGACTATTGGGTTCTTGGTCGCCTCCCTGACTAAGGCCCTTCTCCCCCGATTGCTCAGTTTGGCTGGGCGGCCAGCTCTAGGAAGAGTCTTGGTGGTTCCAAACTTCTTCCATTTAAGAATGATGGAGGCCACTGTGTTCTTGAGGACCTTCAATGCTGCAGACATTGTTTGGTACCCTTCCCCAGACACAATCTTGTCTCGGAGCTCTACAGACAATTCCTTCGGCCTCATGGCTGGGTTCTTGCTCTGACATGCACTGTCAACTGTGGGTCCTTATATAGACAGGTGTGTGCCTTTCCAAATCATGTCCAATCAATTGAATTTACCACAGGTGGACTCCAATCAAGTTGTAGAAACATCTCAAGGATGATCAATGGAAACAGGATGCACCTGAGCTCAATTTCGAGTCTCATAGCAAAGGGTCTGAATACTTATATAAATAAGGTATGTTTTTTAATAAATTTGGAAACATTTCTAAAAACCTGCTTTTGCTTTGTCATAGGGTATTGTGTGTAGATTGCGGAGGATTTGTAATTTAAAAAAATCAATTTTAGAATAAGGCTGTAACGTAACAAAATATGGGAAAAGTCAAGGGATCTGAATACTTTCAGAAGGCAGTGCAAAGCTGTCATCATGGCAAAGGGTGGCTATTTGACTAATATATTTTGATTCGTTAAACACTTTTTTGGTTACTACATGATTCCATGTGTTATTTCATAGTTTTGATATCTTCACTATTATTCTACAATGTAAAGAACAGTAAAAATAAAGAAAAACCCTTGAATGAGTAGGTGTGTCCAAACTTTTGACTGGTAGTGTATGTAACGGGCTCAAATATGGTTGTAATGGTGAACAATTCTGACATTAAAAAGGCCAAGACGAGGCAGCAAGAAACAGCTGGGGAGATGTCTATATTTTGTCTAGAAGATGATGTGAGCAACAGGCCTCCAGGTACTCTTAATATGAAACCAATTTCCTCCATCAGACATACGCCCCCCCACAGATATGAGTCATACATCTAAATCTCTTCAAAGGCAGAGGAGCATGGTCCTCACTAACAATATAGACCCAGACAATCGGGTCATTAGATTTACTCCTGCAGATTTTTTTGATTTTACCTGACTAAATTAAGTGTTTTACTCAGAAACATGTTGGCTACAACATTTTCATTTCTGGCAACCTCAGGCAGCATTTACACAGGCTGCCCCATTATGGGCAAAAGAGCTGATCTAATTGGTCAAAATACAAATTATTAGAAAAAGATCAGAATTGGGCTGCCTGTGTAAACGCAGCCTCAGAGGCACCCTGTTAACCAATTTAGACTTATCATGGTGACAACTACCTCCATATTGTGAGCTCCATTCATACAGATGTGTATACAAAACATGATAAAATAGCATGATTGATAAGATACAAATCGCATGTTCAATTAAAGCATGCTTAGCACAGTCAGATGGACACTACCAACCAATAGTATTCCAAGGACACCGTCTGATGCTAAATTATTATGTGCCGCAGCAGTTTGGACTGCTGGAAACCTTCAGTAGAGGAATGCCTTCAAGCCATTCACTGATAGAAATCCAAATGGTTGACTGGCTGCACAGCCTCATCAACATTCATATATTCAGGACAGGGAAGTAATCACACCTGAACTTAGGACTCGCTTGAATCTTATGCAGACACTGACTGCATAATAAAATCACCTCTACCTCATTCTCTCAACCAAGAGCCATGTACAGATGCAACACAAACCTCACTCTAAAATTGCCTTCAGTCACCTATCAGAAAGAACATATGGCTAGGTGGGCATAAACCGTCATAACACACTGCAATATTGGATGACCAGAAGGAAATTCAATGCAAAATACAGGCAGGTAAAAGTGTAAGAGTATTTGGGCTGTGAATAAACAGGGCACAGTCATTTTTGTTCTCGCCTTAGAATGTTTCCAGACCTCTATCATCCAAATCACACTGGGCCATTTTCCATTTCAGCATAAGGTATTTGGTTTTAAAGTGCTCTCTCTTAGACTCACTGCCATTTTGAATTTGGGCCAACACTGGCCTTCTATATAACCACATTGCTTTGACTGAGTCTTAAAATGGCAGCAGTTCAGAGTGGATGTCATGTTAACTCTGGACTGTAGCATTAAAAAGGTTCGGAGCCGAGTGAAAACACTGCAATAGTCTTCAATGGGAATGCTAATGACAACATTGCAAAGCTGATCCAGAATCCTTCATACTGAAGGGGTGATAATTGGATTTGACAGAGGTTATTTGTTATACAACTGTGTAAAGAATTTGAGATGTATTAACTATAGAACAAATAATGAATTATTCATTTATTATGGATAACAATAAAAATTATTATTAAGAAATGATCCATTTCTATTGATAGAAAATCAGTTGCATACAACCTATTAAACATTTATATTTCAAGTGACAAAATAATTCCCTTGTATGATCAACTTCTAATTGATCAGCTTAGTTTCATTTCAGCCCTCAAAATTAGGACATTTAAGTCAGTTCACAGTAAGTGAATTTTCCAGTGCCCTCTAAGATTCAGACAGATAAGAGTGATGTCTAATTAAGAATAAATTGCTACACTTTATTACAAGGAACGTAGGAGTGGACAATTAAACGATATTGAAAAATGAATAACAAAACACTGACAAAAACACAAACAGATGAAAGGACTATCCTACAGCAGAGGCTAAGTTCTTGCATGATTTGTCTATACTAGCTTGCTTTGCCCACCTTAAGACTCTTCCCTGATGGGCGTACATCCAGAGAAAAAGCTGTTCTGGAAGCTAGTAAGGGCTCGTTTCTTCTTCTTCAAGAAGCTGGCCGTGTTCCTCTCTTCATCCTCCTCTTCATCATCATCATCATCTTCCTCCTCAGCAGAGACAGACTTCCTCACAAGCTATAAGAATACAGCAAGGAAGATTATATTTTTCAGCACTCTAAATAAGGACATGATCTGAAATACCCAATACCCACTTAAGGTGCAGCTCAGTGTAAAATAATATCACCACACCAGATTAATTACCAACTCAACCATAACACTACCCAAGGCATCTTGACACTTAAACAGTGCTCTTTTGGAAGAGAGTGTGATGAGCCTGTTACGGGTATGATGTCACCACCCTTCTCGATTACAACCATTGAGACCATTGTTGATGGTATAGAGAAGCCTACCTTGGTGGGAGTGACACAGGGTGGTTTAAAGAAGGTGGCGTCCCCAGAGCTAATGGCTGTGGGGTCTTGAGGAATAAAAACGGAATCTTTGGACACATCGTCTGTGACTTCGCTAGAGTCCTGCTTTTAGGAAGAGAGGAAAATTATTATGAAAAATAAGTGCACAATCAATGAAACATTCTATTGAGTGTAGGGAGCCTATGTAGTATACAACAAAGGGGCTTTTTCAACTTACTATACTGGACGTCTGGTAGCCCATGTTACGACACTTCTCATGGTCACACTGGCAGTTCTCCCCACAGGTCATCTTTCCCTTACGGCACCGGCACAGCTTGTTGCCACAGCGACCCTTACAGGCACACTTAACAAATATACAGATGTGCAAACTTTTAACAACACTGCAAATGCATGATAATAGTGATCTGACCATCTCTAAACTGACAGTGTTGCCTTTCTCACAAAATCATTTAAATATACACCATGTCTATGTTCTCACCCCTGTTGCCTTGGGTTTCTTGACGTTGGAGTTCTTTCTGTTACAGCCTTTCTCATTCTTCTCTGGGCACCACTCCTCCTCCTCCTCCTCCTCCTCCTCCGAGACAGACTCCAGCTCCTCCATGTCGATGGCCATCTCCAGGGGAGCCTTGGCTGTAGTGAAACGCCGGCCTTTAGGCTGCAGGAGGTAAAAAACACCACCAGTGAGATGGTGCAGCCTCCCAGCACTGGCCTAGGTCAGGGTCACCTTCCCCTAGACTCATATAGGGGTCATTTTCACTCTGACAGTTGGATATGAAACAGACAGTGGTAAGGAAGGATGTCAGTGGCTTACCTTTGGCGGAATGTACTCAAAGGAGTCGTCTGGGGACTGAGTGGATGCTGGCAGGACGTTGTTGATCTTTTTCCCACTGGCCAACTGGAGCAGTGTTAGTTTCTGAGAACAGAGCAAAAGTTGCTTGATATGGACAGTTTCAACAAATAGTAGACCTTAAATGTTTAGCGCAATGGGTGTGAGAAAAGCGATTTACAAATTAAATGAATTATTATTATAATAATGTTAACTGTAGACCTTTGTTCTTGTATATAGCTTTGAATGTTCTATTGTCCTTGTACATGCCCATCTGTGTATTTACCTGTTGGTATTGTTCATTGTCGTCCAACAGCCTCTGGTTTTGCTCATTCAATTTCTGCATCTTTTCAATTTCATCCTCCTGCAGAGACAGACATTTTTTTGGAGGGGGGTTAGAACCTTTATTCACCCTGATCAGTCTCTGGCAGTTTTGGTTTCAACCTCAACACTGAGCTGAACTTTTAGTGAAGTCAACCTACATGGACAATGAGGATTAATAGTAGAAACAAGTGCATTTTCCCTGACTGACTGTATGACTATGATGAACATTCCTCCAACATGTCAGTGTGCACAGTAGCTGAGAGGACAGTGTGACAGACCTGGAACTTGAGGCGCTGCAGAAGCTCCCTCTCCCGTTTTGAAGTCTCCTCCTCCTGCTTATTCTCCATTGACTTGCTCTCCTTGCTCTGCAGCTGGCCCAGGAGGTAGAGGACCTTCTCCTGGTGTCTCTGCTCCAACTCCACCAGGTGGTGCTGGTGCTCCATGTCCATGGTGGACATCAGCTTCCTCTCATCACACAGAGTCTTCTGCAGGTCCAGCACATTGCCCTTCTCCTGCTTCAGCTCACTCTCCAGCTTAGAACTGGCCGTTTTGGCAGACACCAACTGTGGAGGCGGTGACATTTTTGGTTGTCATGTATTTTGTCAGTAAACATTAGCTTACAAGGTAGGCTAATAGGCAGAGAATAACATGCTTTTCAAGACATTTAGAATTTGACTTGTGAGACTAAAAAGCATTCAGTTCAACGATATGCGAATAAGCGTATGTCTCACCTCTGACATGAGGACCTTGAGGGCACACTTGGCCTCCACTATATTATTGATGTTGTCCCAGCGCTGCTTCAACCGCCCCTCATTGTCTGCATCCAGAACCTTCTGCTGTAGGTCAGCTATCTGGGCACTCCTAAGATGAAATCAATGGAACATCACATGTGAATGTGTGTCTATAAATGCACATGGATGCGATTCACCTGACCAAATGTAAATACTTGATCACATTTTATGCCAATCAATCACATATCATTATTCTAATGTCCTCATTAAAAAAACCAAGTTCTTAAGGACTTGCATCTGGCAGCATTCACAATACCCTATCAACAGGAACTAACAATGAACAGATGGGAAGGCACTTTGGAGCAATGCCTTACTATGACAACATTTCTCCAGGCAAGCAAAGGAGAAAAGGGTCTGGAAAAATGCATAGCAATGCACCTAAAAGACAAATGATCTGGATACCCTTTTTTATCAGTGGAGTCATGAAAAACACCCAAATGCATTAGCAGTAAGGGGAGGTCAATGTGAGTGTTAGGTTTGAAGGCATCCCTCAGCTGTGGAGGTAATGGGTAAGGTCTGTACTAGTCAGACTCACCTGAGGTTTATCTCCGTCTCCAGGTTGTCCACCTGTTTACTGAGAGACGCTTCCAGCTCTCCCCGACTCTCCAGCTCGGAGATGATGAGGGTCCGACGCTGTGGGAGTACAGGGAGAGAGAACACACAGTAACAACAGTTAACTTCTGTAGAGAAACAAAGAGTCATCATTTCGTCATGTAGCCTAGCGGTGAAAATTTCCACTGTATCCACATTTACTAAAAGCTCAAGATTCTCATTGATCTCTTTAAGAGCGCAACGTCACTCACCCTGACTTTGGCAGCGGGCCGCTCCCCTGCCTCCATCTGCTGTTTGAGCTGGGAGATCTCCTCTGCCAGGATCTTCCTGTCCTCCAGCAGGTCCTGCAGGTGGCGCCGCGCCTCCCCTGTACTCACCAGCACCTCCACCTCGTTCAGGAGCCAGGTCTGCTCTCAGACACACACAGTTCAGATTCAGGTCACAGCACACATTACTCACTCGGTCATTGATACATACATACATACAGTTGATGTCGGAAGTTTACATACACTTAGGTTGGAGTCATTAAAACTTGTTTTTCAACCACTCCACAAATTTCTTGTTAACAAACTATAGTTTTGGCAAGTCGGTTAGAACATCTACTTTGTGTATGACAAGTAATTTTTCCAACAATTGTTTACAGACAGATTATTTCACTGTATCACAATTCCAGTGGGTCAGAAGTTTACATACACTAAATTGACTGTGCCTATAAACAGCTTGGAAAATTCCAGAAAATGATGTCATGGCTTTAGAAGCTTCTGATAGGCTAATTGACATCATTTGAGTCATTTGGAGGTGTACAGTGAGGGAAAAAAGTATTTGATCCCCTGCTGATTTTGTACATTTGCCCACTGACAAAGAAATGATCAGTCTATAATTTTAAATGGTAGGTTTATTTGAACAGTGAGAGACAGAATAACAACAACAAAATCCAGAAAAACGCATGTCAAAAATGTTATAAATTCATTTGCATTTTAATGAGGGAAATAAGTATTTGACCCCTCTGCAAAACATGACTTAGTACTTGGTGGCAAAACCCTTGTTGGCAATCACAGAGGTCAGACGTTTCTTGTAGTTGGCCACCAGGTTTGCACACATCTCAGGAGGGATTTTGTCCCACTCTTTGCAGATCTTCTCCAAGTCATTAAGGTTTCGAGGCTGACGTTTGACAACTCGAACCTTCAGCTCCCTCCACAGATTTTCTATGGGATTAAGGTCTGGAGACTGGCTAGGCCACTCCAGGACCTTAATGTGCTTCTTCTTGAGCCACTCCTTTGTTGACAATGACCAAAAACACACGGCCAAGGCATGCTGGAATACCCATCCACGACCCATTTTCAATGCCCTGGCTGAGGGAAGGCGGTTCTCACCCAAGATTTGATGGTACATGGCCCCGTCCATCGTCCCTTTGATGCAAGTTGTCCTGTCCCCTTAGCAGAAAAACACCCCCAAAGCATAATGTTTCCACCTCCATGTTTGACGGTGGGGTTGGTGTTCTTGGGGTCATAGGCAGCATTCCTCCTCCTCCAAACACGGCGAGTTGAGTTGATGCCAAAGAGCTCCATTTTGGTCTCATCTGACCACAACACTTTCACCCAGTTCTCCTCTGAATCATTCAGATGTTCATTGGCAAACTTCAGAAGGTCATGTATGTGCTTTCTTGAGCAGGGGGACCTTGCGGGCGCTGCAGGATTTCAGTCCTTCACGACGTAGTGTGTTACCAATTGTTTTCTTGGTGACTATGGTCCCAGCTGCCTTGAGATCATTGACAAGATCCTCCCGTGTAGTTCTGGGCTGATTCCTCACCGTTCTCATGATCATTGCAACTCCACGAGGTGAGATCTTGCATGGAGCCCCAGGCCGACGGAGATTGACAGTTCTTTTGTGTTTCTTCCATTTGCGAATAATCGCACCAACTTTTGTCACCTTCTCAACAAGAGCTCTTGTAGCCCATTCCAGCCTTGTGTAGGTCTACAATCTTGTCCCTGACATCCTTGGAGAGCTCTTTGGTCTTGGCCATGGTGGAGAGTTTGGAATCTGATTGATTGATTGCTTCTGTGGACAGGTGTCTTTTATACAGGTAACAAGCTGAGATTAGGAGCACTCCCTTTAAGAGTGTGCTCCTAATCTCAGCTCGTTACTTGTATAAAAGACACCTGGGAGCCAGAAATCTTTCTGATTGAAAGGGGGTCAAATACTTATTTCCCTCATTAAAATGCAAATCAATTTATAACATTTTTGACAAGCGTTTTTCTGGATTTTGTTGTTGTTATTCTGTCTCTCACTGTTCAAATAAACCTAGACTGATCATTTCTTTGTCAGTGGGCAAACGTACAAAATCAGCAGGGGATAAAATACTTTTTTTCCTCACTGTACCTGTGGATGTATTTCAAGGCCTACCTTCAAACTTAGTGCATCTTTGCTTGACATCATGGGAAAATCAAAATAAATCAGCCAAGACCTGTAATTAAACTGAAAAGACCATCCTTGGGAGCAATTTCCAAACGCCTGAAGGTACCACGTTCATCTGTACAAACAATAGTATGCAAGTATAAACACCATGGGACCACGCAGCAGTCATACCGCTCAGGAAGGAGACTTGTTCTGTCTCCTAGAGATGAACGTACTTCGGTGCGAAAAGTGCAAATCAATCCCAGAACAGCAGCAAAGGACCTTGTGAAGATGCTGGAGGAAACGGGTACAAAAGTATCTATATCCACAGTAAAACGAGTCCTATATCGACATAACCTGAAAGGCCGCTCAGCAAGGAAGAAGCCACTGCTCCAAAACCACCATAAAAAAGCCAGACTACGGTTTGCAACTTCACATGTGGACAAAGATCGTACTTTTTGGAGAAATGTCCTCTGGTCTGATGAAACAAAAATAGAACTGTTTGGCCATAATGACCATCGTTATGTTTGGAGGAAAAATGGGGTACCTTGCAAGCCGAAGAACACCATCCCAACCGTGAAGCAGAGGGGTGGGCAGCATCATGCTGTGGGGGTGCTTTGCTGCAGGAGGGACTGGTGCACTTCACAAAATAGATGGCATCATGAGGAAGGAAAATGATGTGGATATATTGAAGCAACATCTCAAGACATCAGTCAGGAAGTTAAAGCTTGGTCGCAAATGGGTCTTCCAAATGGACAATGACCCCAAGCATACTTCCAAAGTTGTGGCAAAATGGCTTAAGGACAACAAAGTCAAGGTATTGGAGTGGCCATCACAAAGCCCTGACCTCAATCCTATAGAACATTTGTGGGCAGAACTGAAAAAACGTGTGCGAGCAAGGAGGCCTACAAACCTGACTCAATTACAACAACTCTGTCAGGAGGAATGGGCCAAAATTCACCCAACTTATTGTGGGAAGCTTGTGGATGGCTACCCGAAACGTTTGACCCAAGTTAAACAATTTAAAGGCAATGCTACCAAATATAATTGAGTGTATGTAAACTTCTGACCCACTGGGAATGTGATGAAAGAAATAAAAGCTGAAATAAATAATTCTCTCTACTATTATTCTGACATTTCACATTCTTAAAATAAAGTGGTGATCCTAACTGACCTAAGACAGGGAATTTTTACAAAGATTAAATGTCAGGAATTGTGAAAAACTGAGTTTAAATGTATTTGGCTAAGGTGTATGTAAACTTCCGACTACAACTGTACATAATACACAGCGACAGCACTCATTGAAACCACACACAATCACTCAGACCACAGCATGCAGATTCATATAACACATTATGGTAATAATTTCCTTTCTTGCAAACCAGGACTTCTCACACTCAAAACTGATCAAAGAACTCACAGTACACCAACACATACAGAATCAAACAAAGGTGACCAGACCTTCACTCTCCCGGCTGCTCCCTCCATCCCTCTGTATTGGACGTCCTTTCGTTTCTCTGCCACCTCACTCCTCTTCTGCAGGGCATCCTTCAGACGCTTATTGGCTGCTGCAGCCTGAAGGAGAACACCCGCAGAGTTAGAAATATCTCTCCGTACTTCCAGCTAACAACCATTAAATAATTGACACAAAACACTTTTTCCTGGTCGATTAGGTCTGCAGATGAAAACAGAAGCATGGTGTACTAGACATAGGCCTCACCTCCTCAGTTTTACGACGCAGGACATTAGCCTGCTTCTGGAAGTCACTCTCAAGCTTCACCATCTGAAACTGACGTTTACGGTCCTGAGAGCGAGGTGAAAAAAACAAATCAATCTTAACCACATGGAAATGAACGTGGTGAACAGTGTGTCTTATGTATGGATTATGGACACACACACACACCTTCTCCTTGAGCTGAAGAACCTCCTTGTCCTTCTTGTTCTTCCACACTCTGAACTTCTCAGAGTCCTCTTTCATCTGCCTCATCAGCTGTACACGCTGACTCTTCATAGCCTACAGGGAAAGAGAGCAGACAAACAGGGAAGCCATCAACAACCACGTCTTAGATTACCATCATTAGACCGAATTCAAGTTTTTAGATTCAGATGACCATCAACTGAAAACCTCTCATTGTCCTGAAATCCTGCTGATTAGGTCAGTCACTGGCATATTCACAGGACACAGTATATACGCAGTGTCGTGACACACCTGAGGCAAGCACCCGGTCATACCTGGATCTCATGGTTGAGCTTGGCCACGTTGCGGACAGAGGACTCTTTGAGCTTGAGGAGCTTGGACTGGTCATGGAGCTTCTTCTTCATGTCTGTGATCTGACCCTCCAGCTCCTGCAGACGCTTCCTACGCTGCTCACTCAGCCTGGTGGACAGATGGAGAGAGAGGGAATAGAGACAGGGAAATTACTGATGATTCCATTCTAAATGCAGAGGAATGTTTATACTAAACATACAGTATGAAAATGTATGCACTCACTAACTGTAAGTCGCTCTGGATAAGAGCGTCTGCTAAATGACTAAAATGTAAAATGTAAATGATTACACACCAAGCTCATGGCTCTTATGAAGGAGAATCTTGCAACAGATATCATATCAATTCAATACACAGCCTGAACATAAAGATGCTGTAATATCCTTGTTTGAACCCCACCAATGAGGCCAGGTGCCTTACTTAGCCTGATTGACGTCCTTCTTGGCAGAGTGGAGAGCCAGGATGAGGTCCTCCTTCTCCTTCTGCAGAGAGCCCACTGATGTCTGCAGACTCTTGATGTTATTCTGGATGGGAACCATCAATGAAGAGTTAAGATTCAAATGTTGCTCCACCAGTTCAGTTGGAAGCAGCCTGTCAAAAACCTTCCTAGTGGATAAGAATCAAAGTGCTGTGCTGGTGCTGCCTCCCCTGTTTCAGCCCTCTCAACCTCCATTACAGCTAACCCATATTTTCTCTCCCATCTGTCATCTCCAGCCCTACCTGGTGTTCAGTCTGCATAGGCTCCAGGTGGCTGTCGTTCTGGCACATCCTCCGGACAAACTCCTCCTTTAGAGCCAGAACGTTGTTGAGCTCAATCAGCTCCTTGGACATTTGGGCCTGGCGCAAGGCATGCTGGGTAGTGAAGCCCTCTGTAGAGTCTTTGTCAGCATCAGCCTGTGTAGGGTGGGGAAGAGGATGTATGTTTGTATGACAACAAAACACACCCGTTTCAGACAGCATACCTGTTGTACAAAACCCACAAACATGTACAACAATTCTAAAGAATCAATGAAAATGCAATAATCCCAAAATGAGATGCATGTCAGGATGTCTTCAGGAAACAACAGCCTTGCAGAAGAGTCCATCTGCAGCACAGACAGCCTTCTGCATTAGATGAGAAGTTCTAGATGACCAGAGACTTACAGAAGGGGATCCATCAGTTGGGGTCTCGTTGCCGCTGCCTGACCCATGAGGGCTGTCATCTCCGTCAGCCCCACAGTCTGCAGCCAATGCCTCTATGCTGGCAGCAAGGCCAGCACTCTCATCCTGGTGGAACAAGAGCAGATATTATTTCCCAGACATGATGCAAAGCAGCTTCTTATTATTGGATTGAAATATGGTGTAGGGAACTAAAATATCCAGCCATTCAAATGATAGTGTTACACGTGCAATGTGTGTAATTAAACTGAAAATAAATCAAGTGTCCGTTATCTTTATGATTAGCATGATTAATACGCTGTGAACGTGGCGTCACCCTACGTCATACTTCCGGGATCAGTCCCCTAATATTTGGAATGGGCATGACGATTAAATAATGACATTCGTGAAAACGCGGTAATTTAAGATACATACAGTGCATTCGGAAAGTATTCAGAACCCTTGACTTTTTCCACATTTTGCTACGTTACAGCCTTATTCTTAAATAGTCCCCCCCCTCAATCTACACATAACACCCCATGACAAGGCAAAAACAGGTTTTTAGAAATTGTTGAAAATTTATTAAAAATAAACAGAAATATCACATTAACATAAGTATTCAGATCCTTTACTCAGTACTTTGTTGAAGTACCTTTGGCAGCGATTACAGTCTCGAGTCTTCTTGGGTATGACGCTACAAGCTTGGCACACCTGTATTTGGGGAGTTTCTCCCATTCTTCTCAGCAGTTCCTCTCAAGCTCTGTCAGGTTGGATGGGGAGCATCGCTGCACAGCTATTTTCAGGTCTCTCCAGAGATGTTCGATCAGGTTCAAGTCCGGGCTCTGGCTGGGCCACTCAAGGGCATTCAGAGACTTGTCCTGAAGCCACTCCTGCATTGTCTTGGCTGTGTGCTTAGGGTCGTTGTCCTGTTGGAAGGTGAACTTTCGCCTCAGTCTGAGGTCCTGAGCGCTCTGGAGCAGGTTTTCATCAAGGATCTCTCTGTACTTTGCTCCGTTCATCTTTCCCTCGATCCTGACTAGTCTCCCAGTCCCCGCCGCTGAAAAACATACCCACAGCATGATGCTGCCACCACCATGCTTCACCGTAAGGATGGTGCCAGGTTTCCTCCAGATGTGACACTTGGCATTCAGGCCAAAGAGTTCAATCTTGGTTTCATTAGACCAGAGAATCTTGTTTCTCATGGTCTGAGAGTCTTGAGGTGCCTTTTGGCAAATACCAAGCAGGCTGTCATGTGCCTTTTCCTGAGGAGTGGCTTCCGTCTGGCCACTCTACCATAAAGGCCTGATTTGTGGAGTGCTGCAGAGATGGTTGTCCTTCTGGAACGTTCTCCCATCTCCATAGAGGAACTCTAGAGCTCTGTTAGAGTGACTGTCGGGTTCTTGGTCACCTCCTTGACTAAGGCCCTTCTCCCCCGATTGCTCAGTTTGGCCGGGCAGCCAGCCCTAGGAAGAGTCTTGGTGGTTCCAAACTTCTTCCATTTAAGAATGATGGAGGCCACTGTGTTCTTGGGGATCTTCAATGCTGCAGACATTTTTTGGTACCCGTCCCCAGATCTGTGCCTCGACACAATCCTGTCTCGGAGCTCTCCGGACAATTCCTTCGACCTCATGGCTTGGTTTTTGCTCTGACATGCACTGTCAACTGTGGGACCTTATATACACAGTTGTGTGCCTTTCCAAATCATGTCCAATCAATTGAATTTACCACAGGTGGATTCCAATCAAGTTGTAGAAACATCTCAAGAATGATCAATGGAAACAGGATGCACCTGAACTCAAATTCGAGTCTCATAGCAAAGGGTCTGAATACTAATGTAAATAAAGTATCATTTTTTTTTTTTTTTATACATTTGTTAACATTTCTAAAAACCTGTTTTCGCTTTGTCATTATGGGGTATTGTGTAGATTGATGAGGGAAAAAATAATGTCATCAATTTTAAAATAAGGCTGTAACGTAACAAAACGTGGAAAAAGTCAAGGGGTCTGAATACTTTCCGAATGCACTGTATAAAATTATTTTTTGTGTTTCCGGATGAATTTACTTCTGCCAGATGCCTTTTAGGACATTTTTGCACTGAAGACCACTGCGCAACGTTTTTGCCTATTGAAGAGCATTCAAAAAGCCTACAAAATAAAATAAAAATCAACAACGCCACTTCCTGGAAAATTCTGCGTCACTTTCATAGTGTATAAAGTAATAGCATTGCACAGCAACAGCTTACCTACAATTGAATGCAGACATTGTTCGCTAAACACATAGAAGGGACTGAATGCAGTCAGTCATGCAGTGGTAGATCCAGCCTTGTGGCTTATTAGAGCTCTCTCGTCTGGCAGTACCTGGAGCTGCAAGATGACGTGCTGCAGATTCTGGATCACTTCCACATTCTCCTTCAGCTCCTGGTCCTCCAGAGTCTCCATCACCCTCTGCAGGTCCACTTTACACCTAAACGATAAGCCTTATATTTTAACACAAATAATTCTGGTGCTAAATGACCTATAAGGACAATGAAGGCAATGAGCATAATGCATAAGTTCAGACGTACGCTGCATGCTGTTTCAACTCTTCCAGTTTGCTTTGCAACTTCTCATTTGCTTGCTCAGTCTGTGGGTGGAGTGACAAAAAAAGTATGGCACATGACAATCATTGGTAATATCTCCAAATATTTGAAATTGTCAGTCAGCATTGTTGTGTGATGTTGGTATGGCCTGCGGTATGACAGACCCAGTCCAAGACCAGTGCAGGTCCTTACCATGATGATCCTCTCAAACATCAGGGCAGTCTGGCCTGCTGCCTCACTCAGCGCACGGCTCAGCTTGTTGTTCTCAACCTGCAGGGCACGGGTCCTCTCCAGGATCTTTGACACGTTCTCTGCTGGCTCAGTCCTTTTTCAGAGAAGGGATGGAAGGAGTCAGTGAGATACTTTTTGGTAGTATTTTTTTATTCATTATTTATAAGGAAATTACATTTTTTAAGCTCTCAATATGGATGTTCGAGTAGTGCTATCTGGGACCCTTGAGACGTCCTTACCCTAAACCTAACCATTTTAAAATACACCTTCAATGGGGTAGAGATGTCCCAAGGATCACAGATAGCCAGGACCATGGATGTTCATTCTGCCAGTCATCATTGGTTTAAAAGATTATTTGGCTGACTAGATGGATAGAGAACTTAGGACATATGTTAGTTGGGGAAATGATTTAGTAATTACCCAGAAAGCACTGGTGCCACACCCCCACGTGCATGCAGAAGCATCACCTGTAGCTCCTGGACCTGTGTCCAAAAGAGGAAACATTTCCATCAAAACAATAGACACTTAAACCATGTAAATGTAGGGTGGAATTGTAGGGTCACTTAGTACGGTGGTCAGTGGTCACTGTACCTACCTGCTGCTTCAGGCGTTTCATTTCAGCAGCTCGAGGGTCCACGTTGACCACAGGTTTGTTTTTTATCTTGCGAGCTCTGTCAGCGTAACGCAATGTGTTGAGGGTCTCCTCAATGTTAGAGTCTGCAGGGCTGACGCACGCTATCATCAAGGTGTGGCTGTTACCTCCCAAAGAATCTGTTGGAGAAAGCAGGAATTTATTATTTAATGGCCACTTTTAAACTTGAAGTCTTAGTATAATATATCTATTCAGTCTCTAAATCTAAGAAACATTCTGGTGTTGAGTTGAATGCCTTAGGGCAGGGGTCAGCAACAGGAGTCCAGCCAGCGATTTTCTTTGGCCCCCCAAAGTCTTGTTTTGGGTCAAAAAAATACTGTAAATCGTTTAATTTAGCCAATCTGTTCCCAAGTATTCCCACACAAAAAAATAAACATATGTGATTGTGTCTCAATGTAATCAAGGTATGACATTATTGAATTTGAAAACACAATCTCTTTTTGGGCTTAGTTGTGGTCAATTTGCATTGTACAAATTATTATAATTATGTTCCGGCCCCCCGACCATCCGCTCAGACAAAAATCATCCTGTGGCTGAATCTAGTTGCCTACCCCTGCTTTAGGGTATACAACGTATGCATCTCGACTGTTCTCAGTCATCCGACTACCACAAGGCCTTGTACCACATCTTTATTATGTTAATTGTACTTACAAGCAAACCCTGAATTGATACCACTAGACCCAGAAAGAACATACAGTGAGGGAAAAAAGTATTTAGTCAGCCACCAATTGTGCAAGTTCTCCCACTTAAAAAGATGAGAGAGGCCTGTAATTTTCATCATAGGTATAAGTCAACTATGACAGACAAATTGAGAAAAAAATATCCAGAAAATCACATTGTAGGATTTTTAATGAATTTATTTGCAAATTATGGTGGAAAATAAGTATTTGGTCACCTACAAACAAGCAAGATTTCTGGCTCTCACAGACCTGTAACAACTTCTTTAAGAGGCTCCTCTGTCCTCCACTCGTTACCTGTATTAATGGCACCTGTTTGAACTTGTTATCAGTATAAAATACACCTGTCCACAACCTCAAACAGTCACACTCCAAACTCCACTATGGCCAAGACCAAAGAGCTGTCAAAGGACACCAGAAACAAAATTGTAGACCTGCACCAGGCTGGGAAGACTGAATCTGCAATAGGTAAGCAGCCTGGTTTGAAGAAATCAACTGTGGGAGCAATTATTAGGAAATGGAAGACATACAAGACCACTGATAATCTCCCTCGATCTGGGGCTCCACGCAAAATCTCACCCCGTGGGGTCAAAATGATCACAAGAACGGTGAGCAAAAATCCCAGAACCACACGGGGGGACCTAGTGAATGACCTGCAGAGAGCTGGGACCAAAGTAACAAAGCCTACCATCAGTAACACACTATGCCGCCAGGGACTCAAATCCTGCAGTGCCAGACGTGTCCCCCTGCTTAAGCCAGTACATGTCCAGGCCTGTCTGAAGTTTGCTAGAGTGCATTTGGATGATCCAGAAGAGGATTGGGAGAATGTCATATGGTCAGATGAAACCAAAATATAACTTTTTGGTAAAAACTCAACTCGTCGTGTTTGGAGGACAAAGAATGCTGAAACTTTTGTTATTGACCTAATACTTATTTTCCACCATAATTTGCAAATAAATTCATTAAAAAACCTACAATGTGATTTTCTGGATATTTTTTTCTCAATTTGTCTGTCATAGTTGAAAATGATGAAAAATACAGGCCTCTCATCTTTTTAAGTGGGAGAACTTGCACAATTGGTGGCTGACTAAATACTTTTTTCCCCCACTGTACATGGGCGGCAATCCCAGGATTTGGACTGCCCAACTACCACATCCCCCTGAACCCAACCATCCCATCGAGCTCTCACCCTGTAGCAGGCGGGTTAGTTTGGAGTCCCTGTAGGGGACAAAGGTGCCTTTCTTGCTCTCGTCACCAAGGGCACTGATCACATTCCCCAGGGAGAGCAGGCCTCGGTTGATGCTGATGCCTGGAGCAGACAGGATGACAGCAGAGAATCAATACGTTTCTGATACTGAACGAATCACACGTTGAATTAGAACTGGAACTGTCATTTAAACATGGAGATTGTTATGGTCAATTATTAGAACAATACTAAAAGGCTCTGCATCGTCAACCCGACGTCTGAAGTGGCCATATAGCATTTACTGTGATGCAGCCGCCGCAGACGTCAGGGCTTTCATACTTCTTGCGCTTAGTGGAGCAGAGATAGTGAAGGAAGTTGTCAAGCAAGTGAGTTTGTGTTTATACACAATGTACTGCCCCCACCTACTGTCAACCAATCATGTCAATGTGGAGCTATAAGGAGCAATCAGCATTATTACAACATTTGAGAGGCCCGCGGTGATGAGGTACAGAGCTCGATTTGACCTCTGCATGCCTCCACAATTGCGTCACACCCTCCATATGAAGCCTCCGACCGCATAAATGGGCTTTAAAGCACACAGCTTACTACTGTTTTCCAAAGGGTCAGCCTCTGGTAGTTGACTCACCTTCCTTCAGACGATCGCCCTCAGCTTTGGTCTTCTTCTGCCTCTCAGAGCCGGCCAGATCCACCAGGTGTAGTTTTGACACCACATTGTCAGATCTACAAACACACATTTAGAAACAGAAGGGAAGAAATGAGGACAAATCAACTTGCAGACCTACTTAAATCAAATTAGTTGAATGAACTACAGTACCAGTCAAAAGTTGAATCATGTAGTAACCAAAAAAGTGTTAAACAAATCAAAATATATTTTCAAATAGCCACCCTTTACCTTAATGACAGCTTTGCACACTCTTGGCATTCTCTCAACCAGCTTCATGAGGTAGTCACCTGGAATGCATTTCAATTAACAGGTGTGCCTTCTTAAAAGTTAATTTGTGGATTTTCTTTCCTTCTTAATGCGTTTGAGCCAATCAGTTGTGTTGTGACAAGGTAGGGGGTATACAGAAGATAGCACTATTTGATAAAAGACCAAGTCCATTTTATGGCAAGAACAGCTCAAATAAGCAAAGAGAAACGACAGTCCATCATTACTTTAAGACATGAAGGTCAGTCAATCCGGAAAACGTCAACAACTTTGAACGTTTCTTCAAGTGCTGTCGCAAAAACCATCAAGCCCTGTGATGACACTGGCTCTCATGAGGACGGCCACAGGAAAGGAAGACCCAGAGTTACCTCTGCTGCTGAGGATAAGTTCATTAGAGTTACCAGCCTCAGAAATTGCAGCCCAAATAAATGCTTCACAGAGTTCAAGTAACAGACACATCTCAACATCAACTGTTCAGAGGTGACTACGTGAATCAGGCCTTTATGGTCAAATTGCTGCAAAGAAACCACTCCTAAAGGACACCAATAAGAAGAAGAGACTTGCTTGGACCAAGAA
This sequence comes from Coregonus clupeaformis, assembly GCF_020615455.1. Classification (NCBI taxonomy): domain Eukaryota; kingdom Metazoa; phylum Chordata; class Actinopteri; order Salmoniformes; family Salmonidae; genus Coregonus; species Coregonus clupeaformis. The sequence goes on from NC_059204.1 coordinate 41,283,730, forward strand.
ACATGAGCAATGGACATTAGACTGGTGGAAATCTGTCCTTTGGTCTGAGGAGTCCAAATTTGAGATGTTTGGTTCCAACCCGTGTCTTTGTGAGACGCAGAGTAGGTGAGCGGATTATCTCCGCATGTGTGGTTCCCACCGTGAAGCATGGAGGTGGTGTGATGGTGCTTTGCTTGTGATTTATCTAGAATTCAAGGCACACTTAACCAGCATGGCTACCACAGCATTCTGCAGCGATACGCCATTCCATCTGGTTAGCGCTTAGTGGGACTATCATTTGTTTTTCAACAGGACAATGACCCAAAAACACCTCCAGGCTGTGTAAGGGCTATTTGACCAAGAAGGAGAGTGATGGAGTGCTGCATCAGATGACCTGGCCTCCACAATCACCCGACCTCAACCCAATTGAGATGGTTTGGGATGAGTTGGACCGCAGAGTGAAGGAAAAGCAGCCAACGAGTGCTCAGCATGTGGGAACTCCTTCAAGACTGTTGGAAAAGCATTCCTCATGAAGCTGGCTGAGAGAATGCCAAGAGTGTACAAAGCTGTCATCAAGGCAAATGGTGGCTATTTTGAAGAATCTCAAATATAAAATATATTTTGATTTGCTTTAACACTTTTTTGGTTACTACATGACTCCATATGTGATATTTCATAGTTTTGATGTCTTCACTATTATTCTACAATGTAGAAAATAGTAAAAAATAAAGAAAAACCTTTGAATGAGTAGGTGTGTTCAAACTTTTGACTGCTACTGTATATCAACAGAGATTTGCATATTTTAAAAAATGATGCTGCGCTTTGCGTGTCGGATACATTTATGAAATGCAACGTTTCCTTGGGATGAAAATAAGAAAGTGAGACAGCTCTATGGGAGAAAGCTAGAGAGAAGACTGACTTATCTGCCCCTCTGCGCTGCTCCAGGGTGATGGTGAAGATGGCATGGGAGCGAGACGAGGCAGCATTCATGGCAGTGGAGCCCACAGTCCGGGCTGAATTCCCCAGCTCCAAGCAGCCCACCATCTCATGGGCAGAGAACACCTCCCTCTCAGTCAGGCCCACGATCTAAGATAGGGAGGCAGAGGGAGAATGGGTTATAACGTACATTCCCCCAAACAGTCCTTTTAAACAAGTGCATTTGACTCGTTTCATAAACATATTTAGCAACATTTTCAACTGTAACAGACAGTTCACACACCTTTATGCCTTCCTTGGGGTCCTCCCGAATGTTGATGGTTGATGGTTTATCTTTGGATACCGATGGACAGAGCAAGTCAAGGATGTCTTCATTGTATATCTATGGCACATAAAATTCAGACAAAACGTTACAGAAAAACATGCCCAGGATACTTCCAGACACAAAGAATTTCGTCAATAATCTGGAATGTACCGGTAACAATGATTGTTTTGTCCATCATTACAGTAAAAACATGCATTGTGTTATGACAGTCATGATGAATAATGCACATAGGTTCGCACACACCTCCAGGTAAGACACTGCCAGAGAAAATTCACAATCTGTATGCTTCTCTCTTTCCTGGAAGATCATTCTGACCACCCTGGGGATGACTCCGACGGTGGGCTCATTCTCTTGGGCCGATGTATAGGTTCCTCCCATAGAAAAGGTCTTCCCTGAACCAGTCTGTCCATACGCAAGCACAGTAGCATGATAGCCTGAAAAGAAGAGTAGAAACATTATACATACAGCTTATTGATCCCATTCCATTTTGCCCATAGAACCCTTACTGGTTCTATAGGCAATCCTGTGTGAAAGTAAACGTTTTTTCCCCCGTACCTTTGAAAAGACCACACAACAACGGTGAAACAGCACTGTTGAAGACTTCCTCTTGTTCAGTTGTAGGATCAAATACATAATCGTATGTGAATGCCTTTTCAGTGCCAACAATCACCTGCAAGAGAGAATAATTATAAGAGCCTACAATTGTCCTTATGTATGGAATTGAATCCATATATGATCATGCCAAGTGCTGCAGATGGCTAGTTGCAGAAGCTTTCATAGCATGGCGTCCTTGATCAACCAAACCTAAAACTAGTTGGTTTCACTACAATAATGTTTCCCGTCAACAGAAGCATATCCAAATCTGTACGAACAATACTTACGATTCTTAGGGTTGAATGTGTCCTTCGTTTTCAAATAAGCGTTTAAAACATGGTGTTATCCAGGGTGTCCGGTTTTCCACCTGTGGGCTGCCATTGTAGTCAACTCAAGACCATGCAGTCACGCGAGAGTAAGCTACCACGTCAAATCTCCCACAGGCTGAAGATGGAAGACCCTGGATAAAAACGTGTTTTAAACGCTTATTTGACAGTGAAGGACACATTCAATCTGACGAATCGTAAGTATTGTTCCTAGATATTTTGGTGAAACCGAATAGTTTAGGTTTGGTTGATTAAGGATGCCAGGCTATGGAAGCTTCCGCAACAAGCAATCTGTAAACAATGTCTCATTGCGGGACGAAGCAAGGCCAAGTGTTGTGTTATGTCTTGTAGAATCGATTGTTGACCTGTGGATCCCCTGGCACGAACGTAAGACAGGTCTGGCAACCCTCGTTGATTTCTTTAGGAACCAAAGGTCGACACCGCAGGGCAACTCGCACAGGGATGGACTTATCATCCTCCTTTGTCATGCTGCGAAATCAGGTAATTGACAGATGCATAAAAAGGTTTATGTAACTGACAGGGTAGCCAATATCAAATCAATGTTGTCATCAGAAGGAAAAGGAAGTGTTGAAAAAGTGCAAATCGGAAAACTTTATTTTCTGAAAGCTACTTTTGCCTCATTGTAATTCATTCAAAGCCGCCTGATATCAGAGGGAACAGGATGCGACACGCACTCGTTGGTAGACCGAGCCACCCCGTTAAGTAAACCGGAACTGACTATTTATATTCACTGGTAAACGGCGTGTGAGTGAGCTCTTCATTTATCCACCACCATCTTTGATGATAGTACGGACGGTGGCTGCTAGCTTCATTGTATTTGGTTACCAAACTAGCTAGCAATCTTTTTTATACCTTTATTTAACCAGGTAAGCCAGTTGAGAACACGTTCTCGTTTACAACTGCGACCTGGCTAAGATAAAGCAAAGTAGTGCGATAAAAACAACAACAGAGGTACATATGGAATAAACTAAACGTACAGTCAATAACACAATAGAAAATATATATACAGTCTGCAAATGTAGTAAGTCATGGAGTTAGGCAATAAATAGGCCATAGTGCAAAATAATTACAATGTAGTATTAACACTGGAGTGATAGATGTGCAGAAGATGATGTGCAAATAGAGATACTGGGGAGCAAATGAGCCAAATAAATAACAATGTAAATAACAATATGGGGATGAGGTAGTTGGGTGGGCTAATTACAGATGGGCTGTGTACATGTGCAGTGATCGATAAGCTGCTCTGACAACTGATGCTTAAAGTTAGTGAGGGAGATAAGTGTCTCCAGCTTCAGAGATTTTTGCAGTTCGTTCAGCTAGCTTGCCGATAGCTGAACCATCATTGATCATACCACTTCACTACCATGCCAATCACGTTTAGTAGCCAAGGACGGTCACTTACCTTTTGGGCTGGCGTCAAGACGTTGGTCTTAACCCCTGCAATGAGCTAGCTAACGTTGGCTAAAATGAGTGTGCCTCTAGCTTGCTAATTAATCACCACTAACGTTACTTAAATGTTTCTTAAAACTATATTTTTTTTTTCAGCGGATAGAATAAGAACCGTATGTAACCACGCATCAGTTGTAGTAAGATATTTTGACGACAACGTTTTTTTTCCTTCAAAAGAACTTCGGTCGGTGCTTGTCATGGACCTCGTCTTGCCCGCCACTTTCAAATATTCAGCTCCGCCTCCACCAACAAGCGTTTTGCGTCGCGAGTGTTGTTGTCATGTGCCTGTTTCATGTTTCAAAATAAAAGTCTTACATATGCTCTATATCTAATCTGTTAAAATTGCAGCTATTTATTTCATTTTAATGAAACAGTATATAATGTAGTAATATCTCAAGATATTAAAATATTTTAATCTTATTTCATATCCTGTAAGAGATTTGCTCAATGATTCTGCTCAATGTGCTCATCTCTGGAAATAGCGTAGGGGTCTGTTGCTGAAGTCCGCAAAAGGTAATTACTGAAACATGGGATAAATCACAAGAGAGATCAATCACTGGGTCCAAGCCAAGTTTGAACTAAGACATTTATTACACATATATAACAAAAACACATTCCTTATCCCTCTCCCATGTCCCCATCAGTTATTTTTCTTCTTCACAACATGAGCACAGTCATATTTTCCCCTGACCACAGTCAGCTTGACTCCTGGCAGGTCCTGTGTCCTGCCCCCCTGCACCAGTACTACATTGTGCTCTTGGAGGTTGTGTCCCTCCCCGGGGATGAAGACCACTGCCTCCTTGCCATTACTCAGGCGGACTCTGGCACATTTACGGTTGGCCGAGTTTGGCTTCTTGGGTTTTCGGATCATTGTCTTCAGGATCACTGCCTTCAGCTGGGGGCGGCCGAACATGGCGCTGACACTCGGGGGAGGGGGGAGGGCTTTCCCCGGCGATGCATCTGATTCAGAGTAGCCATAGTTCTGGAGAGGACAGGTCCGGACCATTGGGATACAGACTGAGACACTAGTAGGGTACAAAGAGTGAGTAAGAGATCTGCTTCAACTTCTAATGTCGAGAGTAAACCGTAAACATAGCAGCTGGTCTGGGCCTAAATAAGATGCTGAGGAAATTCTGAAGTAGGGATGGGCAATCATCTTCGCAAAGGGGCAGTGAGTGTGCAGGATTTTGCTGCAGCTAAAGCAGTACCATACTTCATTCAACTTAGAAGCTTATCATCATCTGGTCTATAATAAAATAATTTTTGTCTAATCAGCTGTGTTTCCGCACACTGGCCCTCATAAGGTAAGATTCCCCACCCTTGCAGGTCTGAAGTCAAGAGCATGCATGTCAACCCTCTGTGTGTGCATGTGTTTTTGGTTTTACTATCCTTGTGGGGACTAGAAGTCCTCACAAGGATAGTAAAACAAGGAAGATTCAGACAAGTGTAGGCATTTCACTGGTACCCACAAGAAAAAATGCTATTTTAGGGTTTAGGGTTATAAATTAGGTTTAGGGTTTGGGGTTAAGGTTAGCAGGGAAAATAGGATTTTGAATGGGAATCAATCGATCGTTTGGTCCCTACAAGGATAGTAAAACAAACGTGTGTGTGTAATATGACTATATTGTATTATGTGCCATTAAGCAGACGCTTTTATTCAAAGCAACTTAGTCATGCGTGCCTACATTTTTCGCGGTGTGTGTGCAAAATAGGCAGGCATAATGAGGTTACCTTGCAGAAGTGAGGTCAACATTGGTCTCAGACTCCCCAATGACGCCATCCCTGCAAAAGAGACAAATATAGGATTTAAGGGAACCTGTCCGTGTCACATTGTTAACCTTGCAGCTAACCCTACCCTTTAGTCCAAAGCCATGTTCTACAGTATTTTCAAATCGTACCTGCTGATTTTCAGTTCCTTTCCAAGGACAAACCACCGACGTGTATTTTTAAACTATATAACAATTTGTATAATAGGGAAAATAAGAAATCATAACCCCTCTCACGCGTATGACCGCAGGAAGTATTTTATATTTTCTTCCGCATTGAGTGCGACGGCTTCCGTTGCAGATTTTATAACAGCACTACTGCCACCTACTGGCTGGTTACCCGAAAATAACAAAACAAACACCATGCGCATGAGTTGGCAAGAGGATAAAACAGTGATTGTGGATCTGATATCGATCATTTTCTGAACAAGCCCCAAGGTATCCTATATTTTAGAACCCTTGAAATAGGGTTGTGCTGAAGCTGGAGGGTAAGCCAAAGATGACAGATCATGCGTCTCACTAGTTCCTTATATTTGATAGAATGGTTTGTCTATGTTTATAATTGACAGGAAGAAAATAATCTAACAGTTGAGATCCACCACAGGTAGACCATTGCATAAGGTTATTTTTGTCAGGTGGATATAATTTCTTCACATCCATCTACCAGAAAGAGAGGGGAGTCGTTGTGTGTGTGTGTGTGTGTTTGTGTGCGTGCGTGTGCGTGTGCGTGTGAATGTCTATGTGTATGGTCCTGTGTGGAGCAGATTAAGTAGCAAGCGGATGCACAGCGAGGGAGAAGAGAACAGGAGTATGGTGTCAATGACTCATAAGGAGATGGTTACCATGAATGAGGTACTGAATGAACATGAGAATACAGATGTGTGAAAGAGGGAAGATGAAAGGAAAAAGCGAATGGCTTGAATGGATGAGTGGGAGGGAAGGGAGAGGTAGAGAGATAACAAGTGAGAGGGAGGGAGGGAAAAAAACATCTAAAGTCCGTCCTCCTTGTATGTCTTCCTACCCTTTTATCGCTCCTGTTTTTCTCTCATGTAGGTTCAGTCTATTTTCGTCCCTCTTCAATTTTCACAAGGACGGAAGGGCAGGAAGGATAGAATGAGAGAGCATTAGAAATATGAACCTCTTTCATAGAACTCAGCAGCGTTACAAGACCCAGTGGGTGTAAAGGGCCAGGAGGGTGGATGGTATTTGAGAATGAGGGTCATTTAATATAATTCTAGTTAATATATTAAAGGTTGCATCTGCCTTCCCAGAAGAGTGGAGGTTGTTATAGCAGCAAAGGGGGGACCAGCTCCATATTAATGCCCATGATTTTGGAATGAGATGTTCGACAAGCAGGTGTCCATATACTTTTGGTCATGTAGTGTATGTGTTGTGATAATTGCTTTGTTTGCTCTATAACCTGTTAGTTCATATGCCTTGACACCGTGACATATAGGCCTAAGGCCGAGACAATAAGAATACACAGTGGCAGAATAGATTCAACCACACCTTTGTTTCATCATATAACCGGAGAGCAACATCTGTCCGGTGAAGTCCACAAAGCATATTGCATATAATAAACAGTTACATGACCTACAGCATGGTCAAGCAAGTTAATGTTTCTGACATTTTCGGACTAGTAAAAAACTATTGATTTAGAGCCACGGAAAGTTACCGCAAGTCACAAAGAAAACAGCCGCTGCCTCCACTAATCCAGCACCATTTCAACTTCAACATTTGAACATCATCTAATCACCTATGCTTAGTCTAATACAGTGACAACTAAAAGATACCAAAACTATTTTGTCCAATCAACGTAAGCTAAATATGATGTGGCTGTTCATGGTAGCCTTCTGATTTCTCTGTGTGTGTGTGTGTGTGTGTGCAAATGTAGGCACATTAAAGCCTGTAACTCAGTATAGGATGCTGATTGTTCCCCATAGTCAAGATTGTGTGACAGGCGTCACAGTGTACGTCAGAAGTGTCCCTGACTCTCAGCACACAATAGAGAGGAGAGAATGAGGGAGAGAAGGAAAGTCAGGTGGACGGGTTATTGACAGAACTACAGTGTCTAATTCCTCAGTAAGGCACAAAGACTTTAAAAATATATATTTTAATTTGCTTTTCATTGGTATCCAAATACATTGGCAACAATAAAAAACACATTCATAATTTCCATCACTTATATTAAATATAATAGCTAATGTACTGGATGTACATTTTCTGATAAAATAAATACATCAGAAAGTGATATAATATATGAATGTAAAGCATATATTATTGGTACACTGGTAATACACACTTTTCACTCCACTTTTAGTCATTTAAAACATGTATTAAATAGATCAGTCAAACACAGTATGCGAAGAGCACATATGCTGAAAGACAACCCATCATGATTTTCAAACCAAAATGCATCCATTCAACAAAATAAGACCAAGTCAATTAACATGTAGAGTGCCTTGCAAAAGTATTTCCTATTTTGTTGCATTACAACCTGTAATTAAATGGATTTTTATTTGGATTTCATGTAATGGACATACACAGAATAGTCCAAATTGGTGAAGTGAAATGAAAAAGGTAACTTGTTTCAAAAAATTCGAAAAAATAAATAACGGAAAAGTGGTGCGAGCATATGTATTCACCCCCTTTGCTATGAAGCCCCTAAATAAGATCTGGTGCAACCAATTACCTTCAGAAGTCACATAATTAGTTAACTGTGTGTAATCTAAGTGTCACATGATCTGTCACATGATCTCAGTATATATACACCTGTTCTGAAAGGCCCCAGACTCTGCAACACCACTAAGAAAGGGGCACCACCAATAAAGTGGCACCATGAAGACCAAGGAGCTCTCCAAACAGGTCAGGGACAAAGTAGTGGAGAAGTACAGATCAGGGTTGGGTTATAAAAAAATATCTGAAACTTTGAACATCCCACGGAGCACCATTAAATCCATTATTAAAAAATTGAAAGAATATGGCACCACAACAAACCTGCCAAGAGAGGGCCGCCCACCAAAACTCACGGACGAGGCAAGGAGGGCATTAATCAGAGGCAACAAAGAGACCAAAGATAACCCTGAAGGAGCTGCAAAGCTCCACAGCGGAGATTGGAGTGTCTGTCCATATGACCACTTTAAGCCGTACAGAGCTGGGCTTTACGGAAGAGTGGCAGGAAAAAAAGCCATTGCTTAAAGAAAAAAATAAGCAAACACGTTTGGTGTTCGCCAAAAGGCATGTGGGAGACTCCCCAAACATATGGAAGAAGGTACTCTGGTCAGATGAGACTAAAATTGAGCTTTTTGGCCATCAAGGAAAATGTCTGGCGCAAACCCAACACCTCTCATCACCCCGAGAACACCATCCCCACAGTGAAGCATGGTGGTGGCAGCATCATGCTGTGGGGATGTTTTTCATCGGCAGGGACTGGGTAACTGGTCAGAATTGAAGGAATGATGGAATGATGGATGGCGCTAAATACAGGGAAATTCTTGAGGGAAACCTGTTTCTGTCTTCCAGAGATTTGAGACTGGGACGGAGGTTCACCTTCCAGCAGGACAATGACCCTAAGCATACTGCTAAAGCAACACTCGAGTGGTTTAAGGAATGGCCTAGTCAAAGCCCAGACCTCAATCCAATTGACTTCAAGATTGCTGTACACCAGCGGAATCCATCCAACTTGAAGGAGCTGGAGCAGTTTTGCCTTGAAGAATGGGCAAAAATCCCAGTGGCTAGATGTGCCAAGGTTATAGAGACATACCCCAAGAGACTTGCAGCTGTAATTGCTGCAGAAGGTGGCTCTACAAAGTATTGACTTTGGGGGGGTGAATAGTTATGCACGCTCAAGTTTTCAGTTTTTTTGTCATATTTCTTGTTTGTTTCATAATAAAAAATATTTTGAATCTTCAAAGTGGTAGGCATGTTATGTAAATCAAATGAATCAAACCCCAAAAAAATCCATTTTAATTCCAGGTTGTAAGGCAACAAAAAAGGAAAAATGCAGAGGGGGGTGAATACTTTCGCAAGCCACTGTAGATCAGTGTACAAAACAAGCTCTGTATCTTTATACATAAAACCAAACAAAATTGTTGTTGTGATTTGTACCATGTGATCTTTTGTGCTCAAATAAGCCTTCTTCCTCACTATGAGTGAATATAAATATGGCACTTTAAATTACCTCTTATGAGGTTACTTAGCAATAAAATCAATTAAAAGTAATGCATGTACAACTGAATCATCAGAAAACAGTATTATACAATATTGGATTTTAAGTATCCTAAATATAGATAGGAGAATATACATTTTCACTTTTCTGAATATTTTGTATACATTTACAGGAAATATTTTGTATACATTTACAGGAAAAGCTGCATCTTAAAATATGACAATATGCCATACTGAATGAAGTAAGTCACAGACTTATTTTAAAACGTAGGGTCACGCAGGCTTCCATCTGAAATGAAAGAAAACAACAAAGAAGAGTTAGTTAATTTAGTTCCGCAACCAGTATTATACACACTGAATTCTTAGTAGTCTCATGCATCTTATACTGTAAAATGGAAATATCTGATGAGACAAAGAAAAAAAATGTATGTGCCAGTGGTAATATAGCCTGCTGTCTTATATTAACATATGAGCATGACAAAAATGGCCCCTTACCTTGGTGAAAGCTTTGTGAATGCATGGTTGAGTGGGAGTTGATACAACTCAGGTTGTTACCCCAACACGGGGTGGAAGAGGCATCTGCATCAAACAGAGGTTCCATGGCCCCCAGTTCCTCCAGAAGGGACTGGGCATGGGGCAAACCAATGGTGGGGGCCGGATGGACCAAGGCAGAGGCACACTCCTGGAAGGCTGTGAGAGCGATGGCTGATGATGGTAGCGACGATGGAGGCCCCTCTGACACCTCCATATCCATCACCCTGATGACCATCATAGCTCCACCCACTGCCATGCAGTTACACTGCGTCGATTGGACGCTACAGAAATGTCTTACACCGATTGAAGATTCACCCTCGATGAGGCTGGGGTTACATCTGCTCACTGAAGTGAGTGGCGAGCAAGAGGAGGAGGAGTTAAAAGAGGAGGATGAGGGGGAAGAGGGAGAAGAGGAACATGAAGAGCGGGTCAAAGGGAAAGATGAGAGCTCCTCAATTAGGCTCTCGAGTAACAGACTCTCCTCATACAGAGAGATATCCTCTCGGCTTAGGGGCGGGTCTAGCCCCCTCCATGGCTGGCACTCACCTCCACAAGGTGGAGAGGAACTCTGGGATGTGGCCTGAAGGCCGGGTGAAGTCAAGGTGGATGGGGTCACTCTGGGGAGAAGCGGGTCACAGCAAAATCCCTCAGCTAAAGAGCTAATATATTTAGCCAAGAGAGAAATGTCCTCATTCTCTCTCTCCTGCTCTCTATCTATGGAGAGGAAGGAGCAGGGCGGGTGTGTGGGTGATGCCTCTGGGGTAAGGAGGAGCTCATTCAGAGGGCCATGGAAGGGCCTGTGGGGAACATCCACATACAAGGGCCCCATAATCTGTGGCAGGCCCATGATGGAGCATTCATCTCCCCCAAAACTATTGGTGGTGGGGGGCAGCTTTCTATGGGGCTCTGCTGGGAACAACAGCTCAGGATGATCAGAGGAGAAAGCCTGGGAGAAGGCTGGTGCTCTGTGTGCTGAGGTAATAATTGGGCATGACACAGCAGCATTGATGTGAACTAAATTGAGTTGCAGTTGCTCCCCAAAAGGAAAACCGCCACTTACAAGATGAGGGGTGTACGGGGGAGTGCATGCAAACTCCCCCATCTGTTGAGGGTGGGGCATAGTAAGAGGGGCAAGGGGCTTGGTGAGGGAGGAGGGGAGGGGGTCTGAAATATTGGTTAGGGATTGAGAGGTTATTCTCTGAGACAGAATATCAGACTCAGGGTCAGTCAGTGAGGCAGGAGGGTCCACAGTGGTTGGTCCAACAGAGAGATGGCTGGACTTTGGTTTCCACTGGTGTTGTCCTTCATGTGTCTCGGGGAAGTTCTCCTCATCCAGAGATGACAGGCTGGACTGAGGACCATAACCAACTGGCTGCATGGGCTCCTCACAAGCGCTCACACCAGACGTGGCAGTGCTGAAGTCTAAGGAGTGGGCAGACAGGCCACTGCTGCTGGGGGTGAAGACCTGGTCTGGACTGGACAGGCTCTCACCAGAACCCAAATACCCAGGGAACTGGTTCTGCTCCAAACACAGCTGCTGGCGTATTGACCACGCCTCTGACTCACTGAGAGAGAGAGAAAGAGAGACAGAGGAAAAGAGACAATCATTATTTGGATCTCACAGATATTGTATAGAGGCTATTATTAAAGGTTGGAGATTAAACAAATGGCATATGACAAGTGTAGCTGTGGTACCTGATGATGTAGTTGTGGCAGCTGATGGGGTGTTCTCCATTGTTCAGCTGGAGGACCATATAGAGCCAGACCCAGGAGTGGTCTGCTGCTTCCACCTGCAATACCATCTCCACCTGCCGCTCCCCTCCTTCATTTACTGCAGAGACAGACACATTCCCATGTTCACATCTGCTCACTGGTCTGTCTTCCTCATGTGTTTCTATTATTGGTTGTGTTGAAGTGTATTTTAAGTGGCTGTGGTGCCATAGTCTGGTTGAGTAGTTGTGTTATTGTGGGTGTACTCACATAGGATATGGTGCTGTTCAGAGGCATGGGAGAGATCCCTGGGATGAACCAGGCTGTACCAGGAGCGAGAGCGTAGAGACTCCACATCATAGCCCAGGTACACACTCACACTGGAGGGAAAAGGGAAGACAGAGTTGATAACATACCCCCTGTTCTCATGCCTATACTCAATTAAAAGTGTTTGAATGAACCAGGCTCATTCTTACCTGTCCTGCGCGTCCCAAAGCCTCATGTCCCTGTGGTGTTGAGAGTGGAAACAAGCTAGCAGGGAGGTGTGCTCAGGGGGTGGTTTAAGGGGGGCACTCTTGGCGATTGTGAGGTTAGACATTTTTGTCTTCAGAGGGGTACAGAAACACACCCATACTGGGTTGGAGGTCCAGTAATTAGAGACAGGGCAAGGTGGGGTGAGGCAGCGAGCTCTGACCAGCATCAACTTGTTCCTTGCACCTTGCCGCTGGATGAACTTTGTAGTATTGAAGCGACATCGAAATAACCTGTCTGGAGGAGGACAAAACAGAGATGTAAATTGATGTAGATTGATGTAATCTGTTGTAATTATAAGAACGGGTATACATTTGAGTAATGAAAGTCAGCACAGTAATGAGAGATGTCTACCTGTATCAGTAGTGGTTATTGGTAGACCTGCAATGTTGCTCCTCATGATAAAGTGGTCCATAGGATGGATGATATCATACACACTGTCACTCTGGGCAACCAGGTCCACCTGAATGAGAAAACCAAGTTGAGTGACATTGAATGAGACTTTTATAGGCTTATATACAAATACTTTCAGTGTATGGTATGTCAAAGTAACAACAGCCACCAGTTTGTAGCTTAGGCTACTCACCATACAATGTCCGAGGTTGTCGGCGACGTTGTCTGATAGATACAGAATTTTTCCGTCGCTTGTTAGGAGTAGCATGAAACCTGACAATTCGTGCATCAACCCCGAAAGCTCGTGAAAATACATGAAATCCATGGTCTCGTCTTGAAGAGCGTCTGTTTTTGGCAGCGAAAATAAGAGGTCTAACATTAGTTGTGAATATCTTCAATGAGACAAAAAAGCACAGAAGACATTCTAGTATTTGCATTTGATTCAATGGGGATGGTGTTCATACTAAAATATTACGCCTCAAACAGGTTGGAGTCACGAGCACTCTTTACTCACTGCAACAGACTACCATGGACAGCGCCAAACACATTCAGCACGTTGGACAGCGAAAGACTTGTAGGGTCATTATGTAAAAAATCGAACTATAGCCAAATAATAAAATAATAGATCAACTTCTAAATTACAGTGCATGATATGCTGCAGTAGTTGTCAAACATGCAAGTTAAACTGAAGTGCACCTGGTGACAAAAACCACAAGAGCAAAAGCAAGCTTTCTCTATTAGCCTAATCACACTTAATGTGAACCTACCTTGAGCGAAGAATACAGACTTTCTTGTGTACATGCAGGCAAGTGACATGATGTGTAGGTAGGAGAGTCGAGCTTTGTCCGTATCGGAGATGGGCAACAGTTCCTTCAGGTTCCGAATCTCTGCGTTGATTTGGTCCCTCCGAGCCTTCGATGCTCCTTTTGTGGACCGATTCATTGCCGCGTGCCTGTCTGAAACAGGTGTCCGTTCAGAGTTTGGAAGGTTTGTAGAAGACGGGGTGTTGTTCTGTCTCTCTACTTCATTAGAACGTTATAAATTGACAACAGAATTGTTAAAATGAGAATGACTAGTTTAACAGATGCGTTTGTATTGTCAATTAATTGTAATTTGTCTCTATCCGTTTTTATTATCCAGTTGCTCTACCCGGGGGCAGACGGCTGTTAGGGTAACAGTCTATGTTGACTAGTTGTGTCGTGATTATAAAGTCCATGAACGAGGATATTCTTTATATAGGCTGATGTTGGGGTGGAGAGGTGGTTGAGCAACCATAAGTATGAATAGAATTTGAAAGGAGATGGGGAGGGGTTGATTAGCATTGAGGACTGCATGCTCTCTCTGTTTCTCTCGCTCGCTGTCTCTCGCTCGCTCTCTCGCTCTCTCTCTCTCTCTCTCTCTCTCTCTCTCTCTTGCTCTATCAAGTGTCATAGAAAGCATCCATCTGTATATTTCAGCATGTTTTCTGCATGTGTGTACTGTGAGTGAGTGAGTGAGAGAGAGAGAGAGAGTGAGAGAGTGCGTGTGTGTGTTGACAAAAGCACAGGCACATAAGTGTTGTTTCCAGGTGAACTAAGCAAACACCTACACATTCCTCCTCCCTTCTCTCTCTGGCAAGAATTCAGCCTTGTACATGTCCCTTGCTTTATTCTTGCCTTGGTTGTTCAGTTTATTTTTAGAACATTGATTTGAGTAGAATGTTTTGATTGTAATGATACTCTATTTTTAGCTACCTCACTTTTCATACTGAGGTTGAGGTCAGCACCAATTACAGCTAAATTACAAAGGGTCAAGACTACATTTGTTCATAGAGTTGGAGTTACAGTACATTAGAGTGAAGATAATATATATCAGGTGTTGAAGTCAAACAGTATACTCTATTTAGAAATGTGGTATACTGTTTAACTGCAACCACAAATGAGACTACAGCCACCCACTTTTTCGTTACTGATTGCCTTACTCAACATTGAAGTGTCATCGTCATGTACTGTATGTCTGACCAACTGGATTCTCCTGTAATTATAAAAACATTAATAATCAGATAACGTCAGATAGATTGTGATTTTATTGGCTTCCGTTTGGTCCGGGGCCATGGGACACAGTGGGAACTACTGTTTGACATCCTGAGCACCCTGTGGAAATTTATGTTTTTATCGTGGGTGGTGTGGCCATCTGTTGAAACCACAATGGTGTTGAGTTATGGAGCATCTATATTCACTGATGGTGCAGGGCTTTGATTCACCCAACTCTTTAATTGTTATTTTTGCTATTTTGTATATAGAGACATTTCCCCATGTTATAGCATCTTTAGAGGTGTTGGCAAGTTTTTCTTTCTTTAACTCAGCATTTATTTCCTTCTCTTTCTGTATTCATTCATCAAGCACAAGGTACTTGTCACTTGCTTGTCTCCATCTTTGTGCCCATGGCAACAATACTGTGGTTACTTAGTAACCACATTGGTCCACAAATAGAGATGTGAGGAAAGGAATTATTCTCAAAGACACCATTTAAGCCGGCAGGTGATAACCACAATTTATTAGTTACAGGCGGATTACAGATAAGAGCAAGTATGTTGTCAGAGATGTAAAATACGATTTTTGAATATCTAATGCAATTTAATGTAGAGCGATATGATTACATGGACCACTGTCATCTCTTCATCATAAGTTCAGTTTAGGAAGAGCACAGTGTGATCTTTCCAGTAGAGAGAAATGATGTGTAACATGACCAAACATTATATTCCTCTGTAGAGTTTTATCAGGTAATGGTGGCACATTTGGCTCTAGTCATGATATGATTACATTTTCTCTAATGATATTACATTTTTTATGTACAAGCTAAATGAAAATAAACATAAAATCCTTCTTTCACTCATACTGTCCTACACTTTTTAAATGTGAATAGAACGATTATTCATATCCTTTTTCATGCATTTGTTAATTTATGTCTCTCCCTTCTCTTAATTGACTGATGATGACTAGGGACTCTTGAGGGGTGGGGAGAAAATTGCTCTCCACCTGACCCAGCTCAATTTCCTCCTCTCTGTACAGAAAATATAAAAATATATTTATTCACAGGAATAAATAAGCCTAGAAACCATTTCACGTCGGCATAGGTTAATAAAAGATGTTGGTGGTGAAGCTACAGTATATAATTGGAATATGTTGTGAGGATTTAGACATTTATTGTAAATATGTTATTATTATGCTCTATATACAAATGAGTCATTGTTCAGTGTCAACACGATTAATAATAACCTTTTAAGTCCTCTCTGGTAGGCTAATTCATGTTCAGACTAAATCCTAATGTACATTCATACTTGCAGAAATAGCTCAGTTGGGAGAGCGTTAGACTGAAGATCCAAAGGTCCCTGGTTTCATCCCGGGTTTCGGCATTTGAGTGTGATTTGACTGCAAGGAGCATACCCACATCTTTGTTTGATGGCCTTAATCTTGCCTCCTGTAGCTCAGTTGGTAGAGCATGGCGCTTGCAACGCCAGGGTTGTGGGTTCGATTCCCACGGGGGGCCAGTATAAAAAATTTATACACTCACTAACTGTAAGTCGCTCTGGATAAGAGTGTCTGCTAAAATGACTAAAATGTAAAATACTCTCCATCTACCTCAGACTGAGCCTGCTATGTGACCCGTGTCGCCCATGCCATGGCACCCTGTGATGAAATCCATCCAATCCCAGGTGTGCCCTGACAACATTACCCCCTGTACTACCCACCACCCACACCCATCTGCTTCTCCTGCCCACCTACATACCGTCTGTGCCTGGACTACCTGGCTCTCAGCTCCTACACTGGCGATGCCACAGAGGAATGCCCAACACTCTGGTACAAACATACCAAAATATACTCACACATTATCTCACATGCGTATTCTCATATTCTTATCTTTTCCTATTTCTTATTGTTGTTGCATTGTCGAGAAGGAACCTGCAAGTAACCAATTTTGTTGGACGGTGTATACCATACAGTATGTATCCTATACATACAGTGAGGGAAAAATGTATTTGATCCCCTGCTGATTTTGTACGTTTGCCCACTGACAAAGAAATGATCAGTCTAGGTTTATTTGAACAGTGAGAGACAGAATAACAACAAAAAAATCCAGAAAAAACGCATGTCAAAAATGTTATAAATTGATTTGCATTTTAATGAGGGAAATAAGTATTTGACCCCCTCTCAATCAGAAAGATTTCTGGCTCCCAGGTGCCTTTTATACAGGTAATGAGCTGAGATTAGGAGCACACTCTTAAAGGGAGTGCTCCTAATCTCAGCTTGTTACCTGTATAAAAGACACCTGTCCACAGAAGCGATCAATCAATCAGATTCCAAACTCTCCACCATGGCCAAGACCAAAGAGCTCTCCAAGGATGTCAGGGACAATATTGTAGACATACACAAGGCTGGAATGGGCTACAAGACCATCGCCAAGCAGCTTGGTGAGAAGGTGACAACAGTTGGTGCGATTATTCGCAAATGGAAGAAACACAAAATAACTGTCAATCTCAAATGGCGCCGGAGAAGATGGCTGCCGTTTTACAGCCCTCTAACCAATTGAACTATTATGTGTGTTTTTCCACATTATTTGTAATTTATTTTGTACATAATGTTTCTGCCATCGTCTCTTATAACCAAAAAGAGCTTCTGGATATCAGGACAGCGATTACTCACCTTGTATTGGACGAGGCGGCCGCGAAGGATATCCTACAGACACCCGACAAGGACCAAATCCCCGTCATTCGCATGAGGAAGAGACGGAGATATCGTGGACGTAGGTCGGGGTGCCTTGTAAGGATCTGACGGCGAGCGAGTAAACTGCCGCTCCCATCAATCCTATTAGCCAATCTTCAATCATTTGAGAATAAATTGGATGACTTAAGATTACGGTTATCCTACCAACGGGACATTAAAAACTGTAATATCTTATGTTTCACCGAGTCGTGGCTGAACGATGACATGGACAACATACAGCTAGCGGGCTATACGCTACATCGGCAGGATAGAACGGCTGACTCCGGTAAGACAAGGGGTGGCGGTCTTTGTATATTTGTAAACAACAGCTGGTGCACAAAATCAAATACTAAGGAAGTCTCGAGGTTTTGCTCGCCTGAGGTAGAGTATCTTATGATAAGCTGTAGACCACACTATTTACCAAGAGAGTTTTCATCTATATTTTTCATAGCTGTCTATTTACCACCACAAACCAATGCTGGCATTAAGATTGCACTGAATGAGCTGTATAAGGCCATAAGTCAACAGGAAAACGCTCATCCAGAGGCAGCGCTCCTAGTGGCCGGGGACTTTAATGCAGGGAAACTTAAATCCGTTCTACCTAATTTCTACCAGCATGTTAAATGTGCAACCAGAGGAAAAAAAAACTCTAGACCACCTTTACTCCACACACAGAGACGCATACAAAGCTCGCCCTCCATTTGGCAAATCTGACTATAACTCTATCCTCCTGATTCCTGCTTATAAGCAAAAGCTAAAGCAGGAAGCCCCAGTGACTCGGTTAATAAAAAAGTGGTCAGATGACGCAGATGCTAAGCTACAGGACTGTTTTGCTAGCACAGACTGTAACATGTTCCGGGATTCTTCAGATAGCATTGAGGAGTACACCACATCAGTCACTGGCTTCATCAATAAGTGCATCGATGATGTCATCCCCACAGTGACCGTACGTACATACCCCAACCAGAAGCCATGGATTACAGGAAACATCCGCACTGAGCTAAAGGGTAGAGCTGCCGCTTTTCAAGGAGCGGGACTCTAACCCGGACGCTTATAAGAAATCCCGCTATGCCCTCCGACGAACCATCAAACAGGCAAAGAGTCAATACAGGACTAAGATTGAATCGTACTACACCGGCTCATACGCTCGTCGGATGTGGCAGGGCTTGAAAACTATTACAGACTACAAAGGGAAGCACAGCCGCGAGCTGCCCAGTGACACAAGACTTCCAGACGAGCTAAACCACTTCTATGCTCGCTTCGAGGCAAGCAACACTGAAGCATGCATGAGAGCACCAGCTGTTCTGGATGACTATGTGATCACGCTCTCCGTAGCCGATGTGAGTAAGACTTTTAAGCAGGTCAACATTCACAAGGCTGCAGGGCCAGACGGATTACCAGGACCTGTACTCCGAGCATGTGCTGACCAACTGGCAAGTGTCTTCACTGACATTTTCAACATGTCCCTGACTGAGTCTGTAATACCAACATGTTTCAAGCAGACCACCATAGTCCCCATGCCCAAGGACTCTAAGATAACCTGCCTAAATGACTACCGACCCGTAGCACTGACGTCTGTAGCCATGAAGTGCTTTGAAAGGCTGGTCATGGCTCACATCAACACCATTATCCCAGAAACCCTAGACCCACTCCAATTTGCATACCGCCCCAACAGATCCACAGATGATGCAATCTCTATTGCACTCCACACTGCCCTTTCCCACCTGGACAAGAGGAACACCTACGTGAGAATGCTATTCATTGACTACAGCTCAGCATTCAACACCATAGTGCCCTCAAAGCTCATCACTAAGCTAAGGATCCTGGGACTAAACAGCTCCCTCTGCAACTGGATCCTGGACTTCCTGACGGGCCTCCCCCAGGTGGTAAGGGTAGGTAACAACACATCTGCCACACTGATCCTCAACACGAGGGCCCCTCAGGGGTGCGTGCTCAGTCCCCTCCTGTACTCCCTGTTCACCCATGACTGCATGGCCAGGCACGACTCCAACACCATCATTAAGTTTGCCAACGACACAAAAGTGGTAGGCCTGATCACAGACAACGATGAGACAGCCTATAGGGAGGAGGTCAGAGACCTGGCCGTGTGGTGCCAGGATAACAACCTCTCCCTCAACGTGACCAAGACAAAGGAGATGATTGTGGACTACAGGAAAAAAAAGAGGACTGAGCACGCCCCCATTCTCATCGACGGGGCTGTAGTGGAACAGGTTGAGAACTTCAAGTTCCTTGGTGTCCACATCACCAACAAACTATCATGGTCCAAACACACCAAGACAGTCGTGAAGAGGGCACGACAAAGCCTTTTCCCCCTCAGGAGACTGAAAAGATATGGCATGGGTCCTCAGATCCTCAAAAAATTATACAGCTGCACCATCAAGAGCATCCTGACTGGTTGCATCACCGCCTGGTATGGCAACTGCTTGGCCTCCGACCGCAAGGCACTACAAAGGATAGTGCGTACGGCCCAGTACATCACTGGGGCCAAGCTTCCTGCCATCCAGGAACTCTATACCAGGCGGTGTCAGAGGAAGGCCCTCAAAATTGTCAAAGACTCCAGCCACCCTAGTCATAGACTGTTCTCTTTGCTACCGCATGGCAAGCGGTACCGGAGTGCCAAGTCTAGGTCCAAAATACTTCTCAACAGCTTCTACCCCCAAGCCATAAGACTCCTGAACAGCTAATCATGGCTACCCAGACTATTTGCACTGCCCCCCCACCCCATCTTTTTACGCTGCTGCTACTCTTGTTAATTATTGATGCATAGTCACTTTAACTCTACCCACATGTACATATTACTTCAACTACCTCAACTAGCCGGTGCCCCCACGCACATTGACTCTGCACCGGTACCCCCCTGTATATATAGCCTCCCTACTGTTATTTTATTTTACTTCTGCTCTTTTTTTCTCAACACTTCTTTGTTGTTTTATTCTACTTTTTTTTATTAAAAATAAATGCACTGTTGGTTAAGTAAGCATTTCACTGTAATGTCTGCACCTGTTGTATTCGGCGCATGTGGCCAATAAAATTTGATTTGATCTCCCT
This sequence comes from Coregonus clupeaformis, assembly GCF_020615455.1. Classification (NCBI taxonomy): domain Eukaryota; kingdom Metazoa; phylum Chordata; class Actinopteri; order Salmoniformes; family Salmonidae; genus Coregonus; species Coregonus clupeaformis. The sequence goes on from NC_059204.1 coordinate 41,304,272, forward strand.
CTGTCTGGGGCTCCATGCAAGATCTCACCTTGTGGAGTTGCAATGATCATGAGAATGGTGAGGAATCAGCCCAGAACTACACGGGAGGATCTTGTCAATGATCTCAAGGCAGCTGGGACCATAGTCACCAAGAAAACAATTGGTAACACACTACGCCGTGAAGGACTGAAATCCTGCAGCGCCCGCAAGGTCCCCCTGCTCAAGAAAGCACATATACAGGGACGTCTGAAGTTCGCCAATGAACATCTGAATGATTCAGAGGAGAACTGGGTGAAAGTGTTGTGGTCAGATGAGACCAAAATTGAGCTCTTTGGCATCAACTCAACTCGCCGTGTTTGGAGGAGGAGGAATGCTGCCTATGATCCCAAGAACACCATCCCCACCGTCAAACATGGAGGTGGAAACATTATGCTTTGGGGGTGTTTTTCTGCTAAGGGGACAGGACAACTTCACCGCATCAAAGGGACGATGGACGGGGCCATGTACCGTCAAATCTTGGGTGAGAACCTCCTTCCCTCAGCCAGGGCATTGAAAATGGGTCGTGCATGGGTATTCCAGCATGACAATGACCCAAAACACACGGCCAAGGCAACAAAGGAGTGGCTCAAGAAGAAGCACATTAAGGTCCTGGAGTGGCCTAGCCAGTCTCCAGACCTTAATCCCATAGAAAATCTGTGGAGGGAGCTGAAGGTTTGAGTTGCCAAACGTCAGCCTCGAAACCTTAATGACTTGGAGAAGATCTGCAAAGAGGAGTGGGACAAAATCCCTCCTGAGAAGTGTGCAAACCTGGTGGCCAACTATAAGAAACGTCTGACCTCTGTGATTGCCAACAAGGGTTTTGCCACCAAGTACTAAGTCATGTTTTGCAGAGGGGTCAAATACTTATTTCCCTCATTAAAATGCAAATCAATTGATAACATTTTTGACATGCGTTTTTCTGGATTTTTTTGTTGTTATTCTGTCTCTCACTGTTCAAATAAACCTACCATTAAAATTATAGACTGATCATGTCTTTGTCAGCGGGCAAACGTACAAAATCAGCAGGGGATCAAATACTTTTTTCCCTCACTGTACAACTAATGAAACTTGAAACATGCAAACACACCATTCTTGCTGCGCGTTCTTATGTAAGGTTTGAGTAAACCAGGATTTCTTCTGAATACTCTAACTATTCTTGTTTTTTAATCAAGGGAATCAGATTCAGGCTTCTATGTTTCTGCCACTATGTGGGCGGCAGGTAGACTAGCGGTTAAGAGCGTTGGGCCAGAAACTGAAAGGTCGTTGGTTTGAATCCCCAAGCTGACTAGGTGAAAAATCTATCTGTGCCCTTGAGCAAGGCACTTAACCCTAGTTCGCTCTGGATAAGGCTGTCTGCTAAATGTACATTTATGTCGCGACATTGAGTTATACTGCTATTTCAGTCCACTGGCCGTGTGTGTGTGGGGCAAAGCTGAAAAAAAAAACTGTTTGTGTGAAAAAGAACATGATCAAGCGAGAATAACATCCATTTGTCAAAATAAGTATTTAGGTAACAGATGAGAACTGTGAATTATGTCTTAGGTAAGGGTCAATTCTAAAGTGGAACATTCACATATTGTCAACCTTTTGAACATGTATATGATGACATGACAATAACATCCATTTCTCAAAATAATTATTTAGGTAACAGATAACTGTGTTTCATGTCTTAGGTAGGAGTCAATTCTACAGCGGAGCATTCACATAAGCCCTGTTTATACTTGCCGTTAACATGCGTCCTTCGTCCTGATCTTGTTTGTTTACACTTACAAGATCTGATCACAATCAGATCACAATGCGTCTTTTAATCGTCTACACTTGTCCAAAAGTGTGGGCACAATCAGAATGTGGATAAGATCAAGACAAAGGCTGCATGTTAGAACCAGGTATAAACGGGCTACAACCACTTTTAGATTAATTTGAACTCTTACACAGCTACATGACTCACCAAGACGTCAGATCAACCATTTGGTTGATCTTTGACTGAATTGTTGATTTGAACCCTATTGTTGATTTTGTGTTAAAATGAGACAAAGAATGTGCATGTTGATGACCTCATGCAAATTCGACCAACTAGCCACATCGACGCAACATGATTACATTGATAAAGTAAGCTAAAATAACAAGGAGACTTTGTTGACTGAACCAATTGTTACCAACTTTTAAGTTAGGCTGTAGTATACACATTTAAAAGACGTTTAAACATGTAGTTAGGGTAATTTGGCAATTTAAAGTAAGATGCTAATCTATGGTAACTGCACATACTGTATACTGTAGTGTAATTATACTCCAATGTGATAGTATATTGAAGCAGTGTTCCTTGTATTGAAAGAGTGCATTTATCTGTGTCTGTACCTAAAGAAAATAAGCAAACGTGACAGAGTGAATGAAAGAGTTAGAAAAAAGATGGTCAGCAAGAGAACCCATTATTGGGCCTTAATGAAGCAGAAGAGGAGGTAAGAGAGAGGTTAAGCAGGTGCATGTGCAGGGAGGTGGAAGAGGAGGAACAGCAACTAAAAGGAACATCATTCATCCAAATGTTGGTTTCATCTCTTTAAATTTTAGTAACATGTCAAAACAACCATAAGTTGTAAAAGAAAAATCCAGACAGAATAGTAACAAACAATGTTAATTCTTTACAGTTAAGAGTGGACTATCTGGAGAACAGTTAGGAAGAGAAGAGAGCGACCCTGATGGAGAGAAAAATACCATACAGTATGACATGACATGGGCTGAAATGGTAGCTTTGAATGGATGTTTTTATCAGTTGCCTTGGTAACAAGATAATGGACCCTCTTGGCTAATCTTCTGTGCAGTAAGAAACTATTGAAAAGATGATGCACACTGCAGATTGATGCACACTAGATTCCAACTGTGTTATGGTGAACAAAAGGTGATAGGTTAATCTGTTAATATAACTGTAACGTGAAAATTACTGACTGGAATGTCTTGAACTATTGTGATGTACCCGTGTGCCAGCCATTTGCACCTTGTGCCAGTGTGCCATGCGTGCGTGTGTGTCAGAGGAGGCTGGTGAAGGGAGGACAACTTATAATCAATCAATCAATCAATCAATTTTATTTTATATAGCCCTTCTTACATCAGCTAATATCTCGAAGTGCTGTACAGAAACCCAGCCTAAAACCCCAAACAGCTAGTAATGCAGGTGTAGAAGCACGGTGGCTAGGAAAAACTCCCTAGAAAGGCGAAAGCCTAGGAAGAAACCTAGAGAGGAACCAGGCTATGAGGGGTGGCCAGTCCTCTTCTGGCTGTGCCGGTGGAGATTATAACAGAACCATGCCAAGATGTTCAAAAATGTTCATAAGTGACAAGCATGGTCAAATAATAATCAGGAATAAATCTCAGTTGGCTTTTCATAGCCGATCATTAAGAGTTGAAAACAGCAGGTCTGGGACAGGTAGGGGTTCCATAACCGCAGGCAGAACAGTTGAAACTGGAATAGCAGCAAGGCCAGGCGGACTGGGGACAGCAAGGAGTCACCACGGCCGGTAGTCCCGACGATGGTCCTAGGGCTCAGGTCTCTCAGTTGGCTTTTCATAGCCGATCATTAAAGAGTTGAAAACAGCAGGTCTGGGACAGGTAGGGGTTTTCGTAGCCGCAGGCAGAACAGTTGAAACTGGAATAGCAGCAAGGCCAGGCGGACTGGGGACAGCAAGGTGTCATCATGCCCGGTAGTCCTGACGTATGGTCCTAGGGCTCAGGTTCTCAGAGAGAAAGAGAGAACGAGAGAATTAGAGAGAGCATACTTAAATTCACACAGGACACTGGATAAGACAGGAGAAGTACTCCAGGTATAACCAACCAACCCCAGCCCCCGACACATAAACTACTGCAGCATAAATACTGGAGGCTGAGACAGGAGCGGTCCGGAGACACTGTGGCCCCATCCGAAGAAACCCCGACAGGGCCAAACAGGAAGGATATAACCCCACCCACTCCGCCAAAGCACAGCCCCCACCACTAGAGGGATATCCCCAACCACCAACTTACAATCCTGAGACAAGGCCGAGTATAGCCACACAGAGGTCTCCACCACAGCACAAACCAAGGGGGGCGCCAACCCAGACAGGAAGATCACGTCAGTAACTCAACCCACTCAAGTGACGCACCCCTCCCAGGGACGGCATGAAAGAGCACCAGCAAGCCAGTGACTCAGCCCCTGCAACAGGGTTAGAGGCAGAGAACCCCAGTGGAGAGGGGAACCGGCCCGGCAGAGACAGCAAGGGCTGTTCGTTGCTCCAGCCTTTCCGTTCACCTTCACACTCCTGGGCCAGACTACACTCAATCATATGACCTACTGAAGAGATAAGTCTTCAGTAAAGACTTAAAGGTTGAGACCGAGTCTGCGTCTCTCACACATGGGTAGGCAGACTGTTCCATAAAAATGGAGATCTATAGGAGAAAGCCCTGCCTCCCGCTGTTTGCTTAGAAATTCTAGGGACAATTAGGAGGCCTCGTCTTGTGACCGTAGCGTACGTATTGGTATGTACGGCAGGACCAACTCGGAAAGATAGGTAGGAGCAAGCCCATGTAACGCTTTATAGGTTAACAGTAAAACCTTGAAATCAGCCCTTGCCTTAACAGGAAGCCAGTGTAGGGAAGCTAGCACTGGAGTAATATGATCAAATTTCTTGGTTCTAGTCAGGATTCTAGCAGCCGTATTTAGCACTAACTGAAGTTTATTTAGTGCTTTATCCGGGTAGCCGGAAAATAGAGCATTGCAGTAGTCTAACCTAGAAGTAACAAATGCATGGATTAATTTTCCTGCATCATTTTTGGACAGAAAATTTCTGATTTTTGCAATGTTACGTAGATGGAAAAAAGCTGTCCTTGAAACAGTCTTGATATGTTCGTCAAAAGAGAGATCAGGGTCAAGAGTAACACCGAGGTCCTTCACAGTTTTATTTGAGACGACTTTACAACCATCTAGATGAATTGTCAGATTTAACAGAAGATCTCTTTGTTTCTTGGGACCTAGAACAAACATCTCTGTTTTGTCCGAGTTTAAAAAGTAAAGAGTTTTCAGCCATCCACTTCCTTATGTCTGAAACACAGGCTTCAGCGAGGGCAATTTTGGGGCTTCACCATGTTTCATTGAAATGTACAGCTGTGTGTCATCCGCATAGCAGTGAAAGTTAACATTATGTTTTCGAATAACATCCCCAAGAGGTAAAATATATAGTGAAAACAATAGTGGTCCTAAAACGGAACCTTGAGGAACACCCGAAATGTACAGTTGATTTGTCGGAGGACAGACCATTCACAGAGACAAACTGATATCTTTCCGACAGGTAGGATCTAAACCAGGCCAGAACTTGTCCGTGTAGACCAATTTGGGTTTCCCAGTCTCTCCAAAAGAATGTGGTGATCGATGGTGTCAAAGGCAGCAGCACTAAGGTCTAGTAGCACGAGGACAGATGCAGAGCCTCGGTCTGACGCCATTAAAAGGTCATTTACCACCTTCACAAGTGCAGTCTCAGTGCTATGATGGGGTCTAAAACCAGACTGAAGCATTTCGTATACATTGTTTGTCTTCAGAAAGGCGGTGAGTTGCTGCGCAACAGCTTTTTCTAAAATTTTTGAGAGGAATGGAAGATTCGATATAGGCCGATAGTTTTTTATATTTTCCGGGTCAAGGTTTGGCTTTTTCAAGAGAGGCTTTATCACTGCCACTTTTAGTGAGTTTGGTACACATCCGGTGGATAGAGAGCTGTTTATTATGTTCAACATGTCTGGCACGGAATAAATCAATCAGTATCAAAAACATATTTGGTATGTTCCATTCCAGCCATTACAATGAGCCCGTCCTCCGATTTAAAGCATCACCAGCCACCACTGGTCTGTATGTGTGTGCATGAGCATGTGTGTTTGTGGTGACACAGAATTATGGAAGAATGGTTTCACAACTTGCTTTGCCCCAAGCAGATTTTTTTAAAGATACATGTACAGTGGGGAAAAAAGTATTTAGTCAGCCACCAATTGTGCAAGTTCTCCCACTTAAAAAGATGAGAGAGGCCTGTAATTTTCATCATAGGTACACGTAAACTATGACAGACAAAATGAGAAAGAAAAATCCAGAAAATCACATTGTAGGATTTTTAATGAATGTATTAGCAAATTATGCTGGAAAATAAGTATTTGGTCATTAACAAAAGTTTCTCAATACTTTGTTATATACCCTTTGTTGGCAATGACACAGGTCAAACGTTTTCTGTAAGTCTTCACAAGGTTTTCACACACTGTTGCTGGTATTTTGGCCCATTCCTCCATGCAGATCTCCTCTAGAGCAGTGATGTTTTGGGGCTGTCGCTGGACAACACGGACTTTCAACTCCCTCCAAAGATGTTCTATGGGGTTGAGATCTGGAGACTGGCTAGGCCACTCCAGGACCTTGAAATTCTTCTTACGAAGCCACTCCTTCGTTGCCCGGGCGGTGTGTTTGGGATCATTGTCATGCTGAAAGACCCAGCCACATTTCATCTTCAATGCCCTTGCTGATGGAAGGAGGTTTTCACTCAAAATCTCACGATACATGGCCCCATTCATTCTTTCCTTTACAC